>NC_140505.1:175391558-175991558 GCF_964339955.1 Pipistrellus hanaki | reverse complement strand
TAGTCTATGCTATCCTGGGCTCTGTGTTTTCAAAGAGGTAGCCGTGAAATAAGTCTCTTTCTAAGAGCAGAGTGGGCAGGATGGTAAAGAATCTGAAAAACATGTCACTGAAGGAAGCATTGAAGAAACTAGGAAATGTTTCAGTTGACAAGCAGCTCAAGATGAGCTTCTTAACAACTCAAGGATCATCATTTGAAAGAAGTTAGATTTACTCTATATAACTTCAGAATGCAAACCTGTATCCAGTGGATGGAATAGATTTGACAAACAGCAAATAATCACTTAGTAGTGGAACCTACTCAGAATAACTCATGAGGATGGGGAATACAAAGATAAATACAGTTCCCGCCTTCCAGGAGAACTATAAAATCTCCGTCACCGTACAGATATAAACTATAAAACCAGGTGGACCTTGAAAAGACTTCCAAGTTCTATAGAAGATCAATTCTGATCGGTGATATCTAGAAAGGCTTTTGGGAGAAAGTGGAATTTGGGTTATATTTTGAGAAGTAGAGAATAATTGGGGGAAAGGTTCTTTCAGAAAGACAGGGAGGAGCTTGAGCAATGACAGAAAAATGGAAAGTAAAAAGCTACAAGAGCAATAGCTGAGAGCTGATAATGGTTCAAGTAGAACCGACAGGTTATGGAGTATAAAATGACATAACCAGGAAAAAAACAGAGGGATTCCAGTGGAGAGGGACCACAAGGTTGCACTTTCTTCTGGACAGCCATAAAGCTTTTTTAAGCAGAGGCGGGATAATGTTGATGATCATCTTTGGAGGAGAACTTTGGGTGGTCTGGAAAAATAACTAAAGAGAGCCATTGAAGGCAACTCTCCAACATCCAAAAGCCTTCCATTGGGCCCCCCAGAATTATCTTCTCATCATCTGTCTTCTCTAAGGTTTTTCCCTTCATCTTCTCTAATAAAAGCATGTTGTTCTTAGAAGTCACTGCTTCCCTGTGGGATTTTCTGCCAGAGCCCTGACACCAGTGGATCTGGAGAAGGAATCTTCCTTAAGTCTCTTTTAGTATTGAGGTATTATAGAAAAATTATTAGCTCCAGCTGTACATAATAATAATTTGATACTTGTATATATTGAGAAACAGTCACCACAATAAATCTAGTTAGCATCCGTCACCGTACAGATATAATTACTTTTTTTTATGATGAGAACTTAAAAAGATTTCCTTGAGTCTTAATGCCACTCCAGACCATTGTTCTTCCTTCTTCCCTAAACACCCCCAGCTTTAAATCTCAGGTTGGTATATTTTATCACCTTCTATCCTTGAATGACTACATTTACCTGCTGTCTCCTGGGTCATGCTCCCTCATTTCTTGATGAGGTTAACTCCTGGCTTATTATCACTCTCCCCAAAACTATTCAATTCTTGACAATTTCAATATCTATACAGACAATCCTTTCTAAACCCTGGCATCTCAGTCCTGAGAATTCTTTCCTCCAATGATCTTGCCTTATTATAGTCACTCATTTCATATCCTAGTCTAGACTCACTTATTGCTAATAATAGCACCCTCCTCCATTACATTAGGGTCATACATGCCCTCTCTTATCACTTCCTCTTACCTTTCCAGCTCTTCCTCCCATTACCCTACCTCAACACTCTTTCAACCCTCTCCAACCTCTGACCAATTGATTCTATCCACTTTTCACTATTCCTCACCCCCTAGATGTCTTGGGTTCTCTCTTTACAAAGCTTAAATCACATAATCAATTATTATAATCATTCCCTCTCATGTACCTGTGAATCCCAACCACTCTTTTCCTAATTCTTTGGCAAAATACAGCCCTGACTAAATCTAACCCCCCAATCTATTCTACATCGTCACTCATGTGGCTAAACAAGATTAAAGCTAAACACAATTATGGTGACTCCTCCTACTTTAATCATAACCATAAATCTACAATAGTCCTTTAATGTGACCAACAATCATATTTCTTGTTTATCATACCATCATATCATCATACCATACAGCTTCCTCTCTCTCTCCTTGGCTACATTCTCATTCTCAGCCATGACCTTGCTTCCCACATTACAAATAAAACTGACAGTGGGAAAAGAACTTCTTAGATTCTCACACTGCCAATACACACATACTGTTTCTTCCCATCTGTTATCACAAATAAACTATTCATGATAGTATTGTGCTCTGCTCTCATCTCTCTCACTGACACCCACATCATGAATTCTCCCCTCTTTCCACCACCATGAATTATCTACTAAACAGTTGCTATTTTGAAAAGAAACTCTCCCTTGACCTTATTTCTCCTCCAGCTGCTTCCCTATTTCTTCACTATCTTTCATAGCAAACTGCTCAAAAAAGTCTGTATTTAGAGTATTCAATTCATACCCTTCCATGCTCCTTTAAATCCACTTTCCCCCACCCCTCCCAGGATTTAATAACCACCACTTCACCAAAACTGCTCTTATTAAAATCGCCATTGATCTTCACTTTACTAAAATCAGTGGCCAATTCTTAGCGTTGGACTTATTTGACTTTCAGCAATATTTAACCTAGATAATCACCACTCCTCTTTTCTTGATAAGCTTTCTTTACTTATCTTTAGAGACACATAATTTCTGGCTTCTTTTCATTCTTGCTGGGCATTCTGTCTTGGTCTTCTTTGCTGCTAATTCATGTTCTCTTTTACCTTTACTATTGGAGTGCCCCAGATGTCACCTCTTAATCCTCCCCCGCTTTTCCCGTCTTTACTTCTTTCTTTTGTCATCTCTTTCCATCTCAGTGTTTCAAAGACCATTTATATGTCAACAACAGTGGATTCTATATCTCCTTCCAAGACCAATCACTCAAACTCTAGACATGGTTATCCCACCACTTACATACATGATCTTGCCAGTTTTTAATATTATCAGGTTCACAATCAGACTTCTAATCTTGGCCCTACTTCTGACTTAAAACCCACCAAATCTGTTTCTCCTACAGCCTTCTCCATTGGATATCAATAAAGTATATTCATATAAAAAACTTAGAATCATCCTTAGGACTCCTTTCTCTCTTACCCCACATTCAATCCTTTTGGAAATCCTGTTAGCCCATGTTTAAAATACTTCCAAAATCCAGATCTTCACTACCACTTCTCACACCCCCAAAGATGAGAGCTACCATCATCTGTTGACTAGATTGTTATGGTGGCCTCCTCTGTGACCTCTCTCCTTTTACCCTCTCTATATATCTAATCTAGTCTCAAAAAGTAGCCAAAGTAATCCTGGTAAAATATAAGTCAATCATATATTCTTTTTCTCCAAACTCAGTATGTGCTCTGATTTAATACAGGATTCAAAGTCCTTACCGTGGACTAGAAGACCCTGCCCAATGTGTTCCCACTGGCCTCTCACTTTGTTTGCCTGATGTTTGCCACTCACTTCAGGCTCAGGGCCTCTGTGTTGATCCTCAAATTTTGAAACTTATCGCTATCCTAGGCCCTATCCACTGACTAGCCCACTGCTGTAATGAACTTGTTCATTTATTTACATGGCTCTCTTACATGGCTCTTTCTAGTCTTTTTTTTTAATCCTCACCTGAAAATATGTTTTTTTATTGGTTTTTAGAAAGGAAGGGAGAAAGAGAAACGTTGATGTAAGAAAGAAACATCAATTAGTTCCCTTCTACATGTGCCCCAACTGGGGATTGAACCCACAACCTAGATCAGTTCCCTGGTCAGGAATCAAAGCCATAACCTTTGGTGTATGGGAGGACACTCCAAAAACTGAACCACCTAGCCAGGGTGCTCCTTCTAGTCTTTGATTGCACATCTCCACGAAGTGGCCTGCCCTGTCTACCTTATTTCAAATTTTAATATGCAACACTACTACTTAATTCCCCTACTTTTTCTTTTATCCATAATACTTATTCTCTTCCTAAACACTATATAATTTATTTATTAGATTCTCTGAAGTCATGGACCTTTGTTTATTTCATTGCTGTTTCACAAGTATTTGAAGAATAGGCCTTCAACAATTATTTGTTGAAAGAAAGGCAGGTAAAACAATTTACAAAACTCCTATAACCCAATAAAGCTGGAAAAAATTTGTTTATAAAAAAGGCTATTGTAATAATCTGAAAAACAGCTGATTATGGTTCAGTTCAGTCCTATCCTACTCATATTTATTGGAGATGCAATATATATAATCCAGCTTCCCACCCTTAAAAACCTATGGTGGAGAGATAGGTAATTTTAAAAATGCTAAAATTTAATTGGCAAAACCAAGGCATCCTAGAGAGAGCAGCATGAGCAAAGGTTGGGAGACATGAAATTGTACCAGGTGTTTGAAGAGCTGAACACAAAGCAGTCTGATTAGATGTCTCAATCTGATTAATGGTCTAGTTGTTGTGCCAACTTGTCTAGACTACATCCCCAGTTACTCAATGAACACTAGGTATTGCTGTGGTGTGTAAAAATCCGTAATCAGTTGAAATTAAGTTAGAAATATTATCCAAGAGAATCTGAACAGAACTGATCCAATCATCTAAAAGGTCTTGAAAGCTGAGCTGAGGCCTCCCTGAAAAAGAAGAAATTCCACCTGTGGACAGCAGCTTCATCTGCACCCCAGAGTTCCAGTCTGCCCTTCCTGATGGATTTCAGACTTGACAGAACTCACAATCATGAAAGCCAATTCCTTATAACAAATCTCTACTATGTATCTTTCATTGGTTCTGATTTTCTGGTTAAATCCTGATAGATACTCTGGCATATAAAGTTTAAGGCAGAGTAGGCAAAAGTGAATGATGAGAAGCAGTAGGGGCTAAATCATGAAGGGCAATTGTTTTCAACATGCTAAGTGGTTTAAACTTTACCCTGTAGACAGCAGGACAAGCAAGGTGAATGACATGATCAGGGTTGAGATGAACTATTCTGGATTTGGTGTAAAGGCCGTACTGGGATGAGATGCAAGAAGAGAGAGATGATGAAGATGGAAAAACCAGGAAAGTTGTATGCCAAAGAACTAAGAAAGAACCCAGAAAGAAGACTGTTGTGGGAGCCAGAGAACATGGTTTTGGGAAGGAGTAGTGGTCCATTCTGGTCTGGTGCATCTAAAGAGTCTGTCACTTAGCATGCTGGGCCAATAAGAGGTTACTAAGGGCCTCAAGAAAAGATATGAAGGAGCTAGAAACCAGGTAGTGGTAGGTTGAAGAGTAGCTGGGGAGGGAGAGAAAAGAGGAAGTGGTGTAGATTATTCTTTGAGATGTTTGGCTTAGAAAGGAGAAGGGAAACTTCAAGAGAGATGGTCAACGAAAGAGTAAGTGGCAAGTAAATATGATAGGAATGGGAGAACTTGAGCCTATTTAGTAACCTGAAGAACCAGCAGGAAGAAAAAGAAGAAAAAGAGAGAATGAGAGGACACATTCTCCTGAGCAAGGCTCAAGAGAGGAGGGGTGGCCAAGGGCACAGGTGAAGACTTATTCAAGATCATTGGCAGTACATTTTTTTTTTGCTAAAAATTTAGAAAAGATGGGAAGGATGGGAGTAAAGAGGGATACATTTGGAGATGGAGAGTAAGGTTTCTCCAGAGAGAGAGAGTGGCCACATGCCTGGACATTATACAGAAGAATCAGATGGACAATAAAATTTCCTTGTACATTGATGTTTCCTCAGCATCCAAAACAATGCCTGGCATAGAATAGGCATTCAATAAATTGGTTGAATGAATGAATGAATACATAAATGAGCTTCTCATTCAAACAAACAAATAAACCCTTTTTTTAAAAATTATTTGCTTTGCCAAAACTGGTTTGGCTCAGTGGGATACAGCGTGGGCCTGCAGACTGAAGGGTCCCAGGTTCCATTCCAGTCAAGGGCATGTACTTTGGTTGCGGGCACATCCCCAGTGGGGGGGCGTGCAGGAGGCAGCTGATGGATGTTTCTCTCTCATTGATGTTTCTAACTCTCTATCCCTCTCCCTTCCTCTCTGTAAAAAATCAATAAAATATATTTTTAAAAATTATTTGCTTTGATAATGACTCATTTTAACATTTTTTTTTCCTTAACATTTTTTTCTTGTTAAAATGCTTTCAAGAGCCTTGAAACATAATATAATCCCAATCATCTGCCCTATTCTTAGGAGGTTATAGGCAAGTCAAACCAGATATCTTGAGCTCCAACACAGTCATTTTCAGGTTGATCTTTTCCCTGGCCTGTTCTAGAATAAATCATGAAGAAAATGGCCAAATCCTCTTTTGTTTTAGCATACAATAAGCTTTTTTGAACTAAGCAAACGTATTCCCTTAGATCTTCATTTAGATTCTACCACTGTCGGCAGAATGGAGCCTTCACCTTTCCGACACATCAAGCTCTCTCTCTCCTTTTACTTGTCTTGTGACACTTACCAGCCATTGAAGTGAAGAAAGGGACAGACACAAGATTCTTTTACAAAGCAAACTTAACTGGAATTTTGGCACAGCTCAATAATGAAAATATAACACAGGCTTTTTGATTGCTACTAATATGAGTCCCTGCTGCACTTTCCCCATGCCTTACCTGGGTGGAAGGCTTTGGTTTTCCCATTAGTGATTCCAGAAGAGCTTGCCTCCATTTTTACTGACCTCCTACTTGGTGGGAGTGAAGAATGCCTGACCACGGGCAGGCGACGTGACCTTGGGTGGCTTGCCACACTTCGCCGTTGATGGATTTGCAAACGCTTTTCAGCCCCATGAATAGATAAACTTAAACCTGGAATGAGAAATAGCATCGTTATGATGACTAAGTCAGTTCAAAAAGGCTAAAATGCCACATTATTTTCTGGCATGAAATCCAGAGAGTGAAAACAAGTAAGCTTCAAATTCTTAAGTGATGCTAGAATTGTGATACCAACTGATTTTCACACTAACAATATTTACTGAACACCATTTCTTTCAAAAGTGGACAACCTCAGATATCATGACAAGAGTTTTATGTATAGGGATAGTCAATTGACATATTACCAATAGTCCAATGAAGTCAAATATTAAAATGCTTTCCCAAATCCTGGAGAATATGCACATATTTCACATGCTGCTGTCAGGGGCTATCAGTAGTAAGAAGTGATGTTGGGATATCTGGAATTTCAATAAAAATCAAGAACCTTCTCCAGGGGATTCATGTAGAGGCCAGAGTTTAAGACTAAATTCAGATTTACACCTCTGATAACCTTATAATTATGTGTATTTCTAGAGCTATTTTATTTGGGAAAAAAATCAAACACATCCAAAGCAAAACTAATAGTATAATGAACCCTATGAACCCACTACCCAGCTTTAATAAATATGAAAAGCTTTCCATAAAGTTGAAAAAGAAAAGGATTTTTTCCAATCTTTTTTCATCTATATCACTCCCTTTGTTGATGGTTTGCTTTTAGGTGCCAAAATAGTATGAGGCAAATTCCATACATTGTGTTAATCTCATCAAAAGCAATATGAATTGCGCCAATTTACACAGATTCTATCAATATGGATCACACGTACTGATACATATAAAATATATCAAACTCTGAGTTCAAAATATATTATTTAAAAAAACACATTGATCCACATTGGAAATGCTAAAATCTCAATTCATTACTCAAAAAATGGATAAAGAGAAAGAATTATTTGTTTGTCCTGCTTTTATTTCCTTAACAACATTTCAAAGTAACCAAATAGTTAACAAGAGAAAATTCTTTACTTTAGGAGAATTCCAGTTAATAAATTACTGATGGAAAGAGAATTAGAAAATCATTTTAGAAGCCTCAATGAAATATGAAAGATGACTGATTTGTTCAAAGAAGTATTATGAGGTTGGAACTGGAATGCAAATGCATGACTGACTGAATCCAGATCTATTCTTCTTTAAAAAAAAAAAAAAAAAAAAAAAAAAAAAAAAAAGGCCAAGGAAAGGTGTCAGCCTTATTAATACCAACTAGCTAGGGGGACCTGGTCAGGAATCATGCTATTTGATAGGGGGAAGCTAAGCATCATAAAATAACAGATTGTTGCTTTTATTAAGAGGAAAATCTTTTGAAACTTGAAGGTAGAAATTTAAAGTTAGGAATTACTTTAATGGTTAGCTAATTATTCTGGTGCCTTATACAGATGAGTAAACTAGACATGGCAGGGTAAAAATAGTCAATTTACATACTACCAGTAGAAGAAGACTACAGTATGAAGTCTAATAAAAATCCAGACTTGAGGGAAATAAAAAGCCTGCCCAGAGGTAAACTGTAAATCAGTAATAATGGGTCATGAGAGAGGTATAAAGAGTTTCCTTAAATTTCTCCAAGGTGAGGGGGAAAATATGACCCAAGCCAATTTGTAAGTTCTAACAAATCTTAAGAAAAGATGACTCAAAAATGGGCAACAGACCTAAATAGATACTTTTTGAAAGAAGACAGAAGGAAGGCCAAGAGACACATGAAAACCTGCTCAAAGTCACTAATTATCGGAGAGATGCAAACCAAAACAACAATGAGATACTATCTCATCCTTGTCAGAATGGCTATCATCAACAAATCAACAAAGGACAAGTGCTGGCCAGGATGCAGAGAAAAAGGAACCCTCGTGCACTGCTGGTGGGAATGCAGACTGGTGCAGCCACTGTGGAGAACAGTATGGAGTTTCCTCAAAAAAATAAAAATGGAACTCCCATTTGACCCAGTAATCCCACTCTTAGGAATATATCCCAAGAAACTAGAAACACCAATCAGAAAGGATATATGCACTCTTATGTTCATAGCAGCACAATTTACAATAGCTAAGATTTGGAAACAGTCTAAGTGCCCATCAGCAGATGAGTGGATTAAAAAACCATGGTATATCTACACAATGGAATACTTCGCTGTGGTAAAAAAAAAAAAAAAAAAAAAAAAAAAAAAAAAAAAAGTTCTTACCATTTGCAACAGCATGGATAGAACTGGAGAACATTGTGCCAAGTGAAATAAGCCAGTCAGAGAAAGATAAATATCACATGATGGAATATAATGAACAACATAAACTGATGAACAAAAACAGATCCAGAGACAGAGAAACCTCTATCAGATCATCAAACCTCAGAGAGAAGGTAGGGGAGAGTGTGGTTAAGAGTGAGAGATCAACCAAAAGACTTGTATGCATGCATATAAGCCTAACCAAAGAACACAGACAACAGGGGGTGAGGGCATGAGTGGTGGGGTGGGGATAGGTAATGGGGGAATACGGACACATATGCAACACCTTAATCAGCAAAGAAACTTAAAAAAAAGAAAAAGAAAGAAAAGATGACTCAAATCAGAATGGTCAGCATAAAGAAAGCATTAAACCAACCAACAGTCCGGTCGCATGGCTCAGTGATTGAGTGTCTACCTATAAACCAGGAGGTCACAGTTCAATTCCTGATCAGGTCACATACCCTAGTTCAAGCTCTATCCCCAGTAGGGGGCATGCAGGAGGCAGCCGATCAATAATCCTCTCTCATCATTGATGTTTCTATTTCTCTCTTCCTCTCTCTTTCTAAAATCAATAAAAACATATTAAAAAAGAAAAAAGAAATAAACAGCCAACAAACAAAAACAACGCAATAGAGACAAACTGGGCAGCGCCCATCCAGGCAATAGCCTCAGAGCTCGAGAATTCCAAATACCCAGCCAGGCAGTCCTGACACACAGTTTCACTCTCCTTTATCCACCTTCGTGCCCTCGCTCTGATAGTGCTCACCAGACAGCCTTCAGACTAGGACATGGCTTCCAGTGCAGGGAGTATGATACTAGTGTTCCTGACTAACCCAGCAGACAGGGTTTTCAGTAGGGCCAGCAGTCTGGCATCCTGGGCTTCTACACATCTACCTCCCATGAACTGCTTAGTATGAGTCTCCCCCACAATCTCGTTTCTAAGCCAACATGCTGTGAGCCTGTGTCCTGGGCTTGTTTTGGGAAATTCACCCAGGTAAGGCCTCCATGCTGGATGACCCATTGGGAGACAACAGAGCAGCTTTCCCTTCACAATGCATGCCCTGCTCTGATGCGTAGATGCCTAAGCAAGTGTGTCCTTAAGCTCCTGCTGTCTCTATGGGCAGGACTAACACCACAGCATCAACCTGGTATTGTTCCATTTCTCCATGCTCCTGACCACCATTGGGAGTTCCACATTTCCACAGAGGTGCAAAATGAATGTCTGCAGACCCATCAAGATGCCAGAAGAAGGCAGACAGGTGACAGATGAAAGGGCTGGGAGAGATGTTTTAAGTCAACATCAGACAGTACACGCAGCCTCAGTCTGAGAAAATGAAATAGACTGCTCTCCCCAAAACATTTCTTCTTGTCCCTTCTGCAGAGGATTACTGGGTTGAAGGGACAAGGACTGTGAGTCACTGTGGCACTTCTAGCTCTTATATAACTCCCCTCAAGGAAACACAAAATGACAAATGAGAATAAAAATTGCACAGTGGAAATAAATGGCATAGGCACTTGAAACTGTTGAATTCCATGTTTAATAAGTATATAATAATGGAGATCATGGGGATATATTAAATAAAAATCATGAGTATCACCAAGACAGGATGGATATGAGGAAAATGGGTATATTACAGGGGGATTTGGGAATAACCTCTGATACCTGAGCAAATCCATTCAGGTACTCCAAGAATAAGGACTTCTCAGAGGTACATATAATGGCCTGGCCCATCAGAGTATATACAGTGGCCAAGTCCACAGACAAGAGAGATGTATAAACAAGCAGCATACAAGACAGAAAATATAATTCATACATTTGAAAGCATTAACATTTATAGAAGGTTCAGCAGTCACATCTTCAGAAATGAATTATAGGCCAATAACCTGCATCATCCAATTTGTTCTTTATTTTGGGCACTGTGCTTAGATATCAATTATTATCCCATTTATGCTGCAGCACAACCCTAAAAGACAGAAAACTGGTATCTACATTTTACAGATGGAAAACCAGAGGCTCCAGAGGTGAAGTTACTGGTTCCAGGTCATACAAGTGATGAACCAAAATCTTAGCCCCGCTCTTTTCCATTATACCATGTAGCCTAATGAATTAAATAGCAAAACACAGACTGATTGTTTTAAGTTTGTAGCGGTTCTGAATAATTTAACAAAGTAGGGTTGGACGATATATCATGTATCAAGGAAGGTTTGGAAGGTAGAGTATTCTGGCACTCCTTGGACCCAAACTCTTACAGAGCTGTGGTTCCCACCACCACTCACCCTTTGCATCATGCTGAAGTGTCCTCTGGGTTCTTGACCAGCTATTAAGGTCCTTAATCAGTAAGAACCAGCTGAAACCTTCACCTGGAAGAACTTCCAGTTCCTCTGGCCCATAGTCAACACCCACTTAATTACAATTAACCCTTATCACGTAATGTCCTTGTAATTGTTGTCTTTCGCCTGCCAGCACTTGGATGTCCCATTTCTCCAATTAGCTCTGGAGTCTAGCATCAGGGCAAGGATCATCTTGTACATATCTCCGATTCCTTCCTTGGCTCCAAATGAAGTATATTCATTACAGAGTTTTGAGGTGACAGTCCCCCTTCTGCCCCTACTCCCCTGCATGTGACATTCTACATGGAAGAGACTCCTTGGTCACCAGGCAGAGCACAGGATCAAGAGCCAGTCAAGGAAAGACACCGAGCATGTTTATTTCGGCAACAAAAATTGAATGCAGTGCTTCCTGTTTCACTACACCCTCGTCATCTTTCCTAGGTTCCTTGAGGCCAGACTTGGCTGCCTCGCTAGGTGGGTGTCAGCAGGTAACTTCCACTCCTACTCAGCTGGGAAGATGGAGCCCAGGTAACATAAAGATTTTAATCTTCCCTCCATTCTGCCTCAAAACATCTTTAAAAAATACCTTTTTTTTGTTCCTTGAGATCTATCATCTACTACCGTGTTTCCCCGAAAATAAGACATCCTCCGAAAATAAGACCTATTTACAGGTTTCCTTCTGAGTGAAATATAAGGCATCCCCCCGAAAATAAGGCCCCTCCTAGGCTAAACATAAGAGATTTGGTCCACTGATTCTGAAAGAAATGGAGTCATAAGAAATTCACCAGGAAATTCAGGAATTGGATTGTTATGATGATGTTCCAGAAGATGACGACATGATTGTCATTGAATAAATGAGTAAATTCTTGATACTGTAGGATTCACAGTTTGTCTGGTTTGTGTTGACAACTACCATACTACCGTACTGTATACAGGTAATAAATTTCCTTTATTTTCATTTAACAATAAATGTGTACCGTATTTTTCTTCATGGAAAAATAAGACATCCCCTGAAAATAAGACCTAGCGCATCTTTGGGAGCAAAAATTAATATAAGACACTGTCTTATTTTCGGGGAAACAGGGTAATATCTTACATGTTAAAAAGATCTGAAGTCACCTCTTTAGAGAGAAGAGGGAAGTACAGTTTGTGGTTAAAATGTGGGTGCTGGAGCCAGAGTTTCTGGGTTTACATCTTGGTCACACCATTTATTACCTGTTTTTCCTCAGTAAGTGATTGAATCTTTTTGTGCCTCCGTTTCCTCACCTATACAATGAGATAACCACAGCTTGTATCCCAGAGACTTGTAAGAAGGAATTAATACCTCTCAAGTTCTTATGGCAGTGCCTGCAATACAGCAGTTATTTGGGTGTTAAGTTAGCTGTTACCTTTAGCTTCTATCACATCAATGACGACTTCCCCTAACTCTCCATTCTCACACTCCTTAGGTCCTAGCATTTAGCATTATTACCACTGCTGTCTGTCTTAAAAGTCTTTTTCTCTCTTGTCCCCAATGATGGGGTATTAGTGCCCTAGGGCTGCTGTAACAGGTTACCACAACTCTGGTGGCTTGCAAAAAACAGAGATTTATCATCACAGCTTGGGGGCTAGAAGTCTGAAATTAAGGTGTTGAAAGGGCTGTATTTCCTCCTCCAGCTGCTCTGGGGCTAGGTTGGTTCCTTGTCTCTTCCATCTTCTTATCGATGCCAGCATTCAATGCTTCTCTTTGCCTTGTGACTACATCACTTCAATCTGTCTCCATTGTCATGTCACCTCCTGCTTTGTCTGTGTCTAAGCTCCCTCTCTCTCTCTCTCTCTCTTTTATAAAGACCCTTGTGATGGCATTTAAGGCCCACCTGGATGATATTTCTCAAAATCCTTAACTTAATCCCATCTGCAAACTCGTCCCAAAAAAGTCGCATTCATGGGTTCTGAGGACTAGGACATGGATGTATACTTGGGGGCCATTGTTAGCCTCACTCTGTGGGCATATCCCAAAGTCTTGGCTTTGGCCTTCCCTTTCTCTACATCCTCTCCACATGTGCCTTCTGCACCCCATGTCTCCCGTGGTCATCTTCGTGTGGTCAACTCCAGAGGCATCCTGCTTTGCTCTGTCTTCTAAATTTCAAGCCCACCTTTCCTACTTGGTCTGAGTTTCCTCCTGAATAATTCAATGAGTCCACAGATACACAATACATATTTATTTAGAAACACAATACATATTTAATATTCTGATAACAGAACACAAAAAGTTCATATTTTTCTGAAGCTCCTCATATCTTTTCTTTATGTCTCCAAGATTCTATGTAAAATCTATACAAATAATAGAGGCATATGCAAGTTGTCCAGGATGCCGTCACAGTAACAATCAAAGAGCAGGCTGCATGGGGGGTTAGTGAGGGATGACCAAATGACTGAACAGCAGGCTGCGTGGGGTGACCTGGCCAGCATGGGGGACAGTTGGGGATGACCAGGCTGGCAGGGGGGAGCAGTTGGGGATGACCAGGCCAGCAGGGGGGGGGAGGAGAGGGACAGTTAGTAGTGACCAGGCTGGCAGGGGGGGCAGTTAGGGGCGATCAGGCCTGCAGGCAGAGGCAAATAGGGGTGATCAGGCTGGCGGGGGGGGGGGGTGAGTTAGGGGCGATCAGGCAGGTGGGCAGATGAGCAGTTAGGAGCCATCAGTCCCAGGGATTGAGCCTAAACTGGCAGTCAGACTTTCCACATTGGTTCCTGGATTGGAGAGAATTCAGGCTGTGCTGATGGGACCCCCCCCCCCATGCACGAATTTCATGCACTGGGCCTCTAGTGTTAATATATTCCTCAATGGAATAAAATTCTTCGGTGCTCCTTCTTTTTGGCCCCTCCAAGGGGCACCAGTTCTGGCTGCACTGCATGGTAGAAGTGTGCCTGGAAAAGTGATCTGCTTTCATCTGAATGTCATTCCTGTGATTCAAAAGAGCTCTGAGCCACAGGAACATTTGTCACCCTGTCACTGTTTTACAACTTGCAGCAATAATGTCTATGGATTACATCACTCTCCTTGTCGTTTCTTGGTTAAATTACTTTTCAAATCACTGAAACACTTTGTTTTGAATGTCACTACCCTGTGCCAAACGTAAGACTCACCCATTTCTAATTAAGAAAATAGTCATCTGTGGAATGGGGTATTTATTTCTAGTTTCCTCTTGTCAGCTCTAGCTACAAAGTGAAGGACAAATCCAGCACTTTTTCTTCCTAAAACAGTAAGAGAAAGGAGGTGAAAATTCTCCTGGCTACTCTCAGATCTGGATTTACTTTCCCAATCCCTCTGGAGCTTTTCTACTATCCTCTCTTATTTGACTCAAAAATTTTTTTTAAAAGAATACATTTTTATTGATTTCAGAGAAGAAGGTAGAGGGAAAGAGAAATAGAAGCATCAATGGTGAGAGAGAATCATTGGTTGGATGCCTCCTACATAGCCCTCTGTTTCCACTGGGGATCAAGCCCCGTAACCCAGGCACATGCCCTGACAGGTTCATAGGTCCATGCTCAACCACTGTGCCACACTGGCTGAGCTGGTTCAAAAACATTTTATAACATATTTATAAAGTAAGCTGATAGCCTCCCATATCTAGAGAGAGAAAAAGAGTCAAACACACACATAGGAATGCATATAATTGTGTAACCCACTTGTCATTAGCTGAGGTGTGTTCCCAGTAGAGGGGGCAGGATTTGTGCCATCTCAATCAGGTGAGCACAGGTGGACCCAGAGCAAAGAGATTCTGAGGAGCTTGCCTGATCGCCTCTAACTTGCCCCCCTGCCAGCCTGATGACCCCTAATTACCTCTGCCTGCAGGCCTGATCACCCCTAACTAACCCCCCTGCAAGCCTGGTCGCCCCTAACTGCCTCCTCCCCCACCCCCCTACCCTCCCGCTGGCCTGTTCACCCCCAACTGCTCCCCCACTGCCAGCCAGGCTGAGTTGCAGGATGCAGTCACAGATGCAGAGATGAAACAGGAAAGCTCCCCTCTGGAAGCCTGAGGCTGGAGCACTGCTTAGTCTCAGCAGGCCCGATGACAGCATCCGCTACAATCTAACCTTCCTTGTGTGCACCATGCCTCCCTCTGTTCAGTCTTCCTGCATTGTGCCGTTCCACAGATCTGGCAACACCAACATATCAAAACCAGGAAGAGCTTCCTGCCAAGTCCCTGTTATTTGTAATTTTGTGACAGTTGTTTGTCTAAAGCCACATTGGCAGCCAATCACTTTGAAAAGAGACCAAAACTGCTAGATAGGACTCGGTATCAGATTACCCAGATTTCATTTTTGGCTCAATGTCTATATAAAGAGTTTACAGAATCGGAAAGAACAAGAGTCTGTAAGAATGTTTAACCAGCTGAAACCGGTTTGGCTCAGTGGATAGAGTATCAGGATCCCGGATTCGATTCCGGTCAAGGGCATGTACCTTGGTTGCGTGCACATCCCCAGTAAGGGGCGTGCAAGAGGCAGCTGATCGATGACTCCCTCATTGATGTTTCTTACTATCTCTCTCCCTTCCTCTTTGTAAAAAATAAATAAAATATATATATTTTTTAAAAGAATGTTTAACCAGCATGATTTGATTTCAAATAAAGTATTGGAGATCAGTTTCCAGGCTTTCTCTAGATTCTTTATAGATGTTTTATAACTTCTTTCTCTCCCACAGCTGGGACTGGTTTAGAGTCTCTTTTTGCTCCTGTTACAGAATTCTACCAGAAGGACTGCAATTCAGGAAACCACAGTGACAAAATCACTAGATTACTGTCCCCAGATTTCCTATCCTTTCTCTGCCATGTGACCCATCAATACTTCCCAGTAAAGAGAGAAGATATATTCCCTCCACTGATTTGGGCTTGGTCATCATGACTTAAAGTGAAATGTGCTTGCATGGTTTCGGCTGGGGTCTCTGGTGCTTCTGCCATCACCATGATAAACACATGCTCCAAGCAGCCATAGGCCCAAAATGAGACACACAGAACAGCCTCAAATCTGACCTGCATCCCTGAGCCCTGCCCCACTCACTCAAATACCAACTGCTCCAAGACTCCTGAACAGAAGAGGTAAATGTCTCAGGATATGACCTCCTGAGATTTGGGGTTGTTGGTCCACAGCAGAGGACCGACAAACACAGCCCCGGGAACAGCCTTCATAAAGTGGAATGAATGGTACACTAGTGGTTACAGTTTGGTCACAAGTGGTAAGTTCACAAATAAAACCATCCTCCTTCTTGCCTGAAATGCTCTCCTTTAGACCCCAACTTCAACACATTCTTCTAGAATCAACTCATTCATTGCCCTTCTGAAGAAATCCCATCATTCCCAACCTTCCCAACCTCCTACCCAGCCCCTCACCTGCACTGCCCTATGCTGACAAGTTCCTTCCCTGAACTCTGTTAGCACAAAGCTACCCACCTGCATGGTAACTGTCTGCATATCTGTCCCCTGAATTAGGGCCTGGGCTGAGACTGTGTTCCCACCCTGTGCCCTGGAAAGCAGACTCTGGCACACTGCATCCCCAGGCTCCCTCACAAGCTTCCAGGTGCCTCAGCCACTGGGATGCACCAGCAGAGGCTGGAGAGTAGGAGTGTGTTACTTCCTCCCTGCTCCCGCCTTCTGAGGGCCCTCTTTAAGGTCCACTTCTGTGGGGTGGCCCCTTTGCCATGGCTCCCTCTCTAGCAGGTCAACATTATCTCTGTTTCTTTAGACACAGCAAAGACTCCCCACTGTTGTTAGATGCTGCTTCACCATCTCCTTGATTTCCTTTGCAACATAAAATCTCCTATTATTAACATCTGCTCATTTCCTGGAATTGTGTATCTACCTGAACCTTGGTTATCAGAGTCTTCGAATTCCATCTCTTTCAATTTTAACAGATAACAGTTCTACATCCTCATAAATCAACATCACTGAAAACTTCCTTGGAAGGCTCCCAGGAACATCATGTTTGTTAACTTTTACATTGATTTCCCAAGACTTGCTTGTTTTGTGTTAGCTGAGGTCATCTTCTCCTTCTTCTCCCCACTCCTCCCACCCCCACTACTCTGAAGGCTAATCTAACTTTACCTTATCCTGTGATATTAAACTTATCCTGAACCTTTACCTTGTCACTCAGGGAAATAGTATAGCTATGGACTCAGGAAAGCTTAGGGGTTTTCCTTGTGTTCTGTGGACTTGGGCACAATGTACCCCACATTCAGACATACAAAACATATAAAACTTACCAAATGACAATAGTATACAAGGTGGGGAAAACGTAGGTTTACAGTTGTGAGTACACAAAACACGGTTTATTCTTGTATTATTAACTTATTAATTATAGTATTATTTTCCATACAAACAACTGGAAACCTGGATTGTCATAGGTGATGCCGAAGGGTGTGAACAAGATGAAAGTAGGCAATTGCAAGTATATGGTTTAAACGTAATGCGTTGGGAAAGAGTTGTTTTTGAGATCTTCAATTGTTTATTGATTAATCCATTCAACAAACATTTGTTAAGCACTTTCTCTGTGCTAAGCACTGAGGATTCAGAGAGTAAAGGGCACAAAGAAGATGGTGTTGCCTCTAGGCCTGGGCTGCTGAGTATGATTCTAACAGACAGAGATGGAGGGAAAGAGCATTCGTGGCAGCAGAGGCACAGAGTATGAAAGTATGAAAAGCAGAGCGAAGTGAGAAGAGGAAGAGGTGTCCATGTCAAACATGCTTAAGGTGTCTGAGCAGTAACATTGGCTATTCAGACTGTAAGTAATGATAATGACAACTTACTTTAGTACGGAATTTAAAATTTGTAGAAAATTTCTGAACACTACATTAAAGCATCTTCGTATTAAGGCAATGGGGAGTCACTGACATTATGTGAACAAGGTGGAGGGGGGTTGGACATCAAAGAGCAGGAACTTAAGAAAACTGTTCTACTTTAACTGGAGCAATAGATCGAGGCAAGAATAAAAGCAGCGTCTGTAGAATTTGATAGTCTTTTTATGTTTAAAGGTAATAGGAAAGAATCAACATTGATTCTGGATCTGAAGATTAAAAAGGAGTAAGAACGTGAATAGAATATTTTGATTTGGCTTCCCATATTCTTGGTCTCTGGCTTTTCTGAGACATCTAAATAAAATGTTCACCAAGCACTGGCCAGAGACAGAGATGTGGAGTTTGGAAATGTTTCTGGCTGGAGTTCTTTAACTAGAGATTTATGCTCAAATTCTAAGAAAGGCTTGTAATTTCTGAAGAAATGAGGTCACAGATAAAACCTTGAGGGAACATCTACAAAGACAGAAACCAAAATAACAGCAACAAGGCAGTTAGCATCCCTTGAGGGTGCCCTCTGTGACAGGCATTGTTTCTCAAAGTGGTAACTATATTGACTCATTTAATCATCACATTAACCATACATGGTATATGCACATTCTTTATCATCATGTTACAGATGAGAAAATTATGGCACTGAGATAGTGAGTAACTGGCAAAAGTCACAGCCAATATCTGAGCCAAGGCAGCCTACACAGCCAACCTACAAAGCCTGGCTAGCCTACTCAGCAGTACTGCTCTGAGCAGAAGGCAGTGAACAGGACTGCATGCTGAAAAGTTAAGAACTGAAAAGATAAAGGTTTTAAGTGAACTGAGACAGAAATGGATGGCCAAACACAAGAATCTGGAGAGTGAGAAGATGAGGCAATGAGCACAAGAAGCACAGAGAGTGAGTCCAATACACACAATTGTGGGCCTGTGACAGATAGAATAAGGGGTCCCCAAAGATGCCCAAGCCCTAAACTCTGTAACCTGTGAATGTCACTTCACATGGCAAAGGGGATTTTGCATATTTGGTTAAAGACTTTGAGAGGGAGACATTATCCTGGATTAATCTGGATTAATCTAATCACACAAGTCCTTAAAAGGAGATAACTTTTATAACACATTCACACACTCTCTCATTGGAATACTATGCAGCAATAAAAAAGAATGAAATCTTGCCATTTGCAACAACATGGATGATGAAGGTACCATGCAAAGTGAAATAAGTCAGACAGAGAGACAAACACCATATGCTTTCACTTTTAGGTGAAATCTAATACAACAAAACAAATGAAGCAAAAACAGATTCATCAGAAAAGAGACTAAAGGGATGGTTGCTAGGGAAGAGAGGGAGGGGAGAGGAGTGAAAAGGGTGAAGGAGAAGGAGAACCAAGATAGTGGCACAGGTACTAGTAAACACCTGTACTTGCTGCCTCTCGCAACCACATCAAAATTACAACTAAAAGACAGAACAACTATCATTCAGAACCATGGAAAAGCTGGCTGAGTGGAAGTGCTACAAACAGAGAGGTAAAGAAGAAAATGCATTGAGACTGGTAGTAGGTGCAGAGGCATGGAGGCGCGGAGGCACGGAATGGGCTGGCACCTGGGTGTGCTGCTTTTTTAATTGGGAGGGAGATTCAAGCTCCTGCTTGCTCTGAACTCCAGTTCTGGGGGAGTCTCTGGGGGAGAAGTTGGACTGTCTGGCATCGTGGCAGAAATGCAATGGCGGCTTTCTTTCAAAGGGAGGTGCTTGCAGCAGTAATTGTCCTGCGCTGGTACCTCTCTGGTGCAGGGCTGACTGGCAGCCATTGCTATTTACTCCACCCTGATGATTCCCTGAGACCCCAGACCACCCAAGCTGTGCACAGAGGCTTTTGCATATGAATGGCCTATCCAGTGGTCAGCAAACTGCAGCTCTGGAGCCACATGCAGCTCTTTGGTCCTTGAGTGTGGCTCTTACAGAAAATACCATGGCATGGGTGAGTCTATTTTGAAGAAGTGGCGTTAAAAGAAGTTTAAGTTTTAAAAAATTTGGCTCTCAAAAGAAATTTCAATCGTTGTACTGTTGATATTTGGCTCTGTTGATTAATGAGTTTGCCAACCACTGGCTATCCTTACTCAGCCTAAATCCTGTCAAACAGGCAGCAGCTAGATCAGAGAGTCCCAAAGCTATCAAAAGAAATCCAAGGCTGGCAGCAGCAGCCTGTCTTGCTTCACAGGTGGGCTTTGTCTCGGCATTTCCAAACCTGATACAAAGAGGAGGAATCTGCAGATCTCTCTATAGCTCCTGCTAGGTGCCTAACCCCCACTCCTCCCCAGGCAGTGGCTGACTTTGCACCTCCTTGGAGATCCAAGAGCCAGTGTACCCAGTGGTCAGTGTGAGACCATACCAGATTACAACTCTTTACATCCATAAATAACACACTCAAAAGGCAGACTCAGTGAGCACCAAAGCCCCCACTGAAGCAAGTCCTGCCCCATAAGGGTGACTCCTGCACAGCAGCTCTTCCATTGTAACACAGCTGGTCCTCGCAGCCAATTGGCCTGGAGGTCAACTCCCAGTGACACCAACAGCAATCAAGGCTTAACTACAACAAGACTGTGCACACAGCCCACAAAGGGGTACACTAAGAGTGTCTACCTCAGGTGATTGAGGAGGCTGAGCCACTGGGTCCTATAGTACACCTACCACACAAAACCACTCTATCAACTCAAGAAGACTTAGCAGCTACCCAATACATAGAAACAAACACAGGGCTGAAACCAGTTTGGCTCAGTGGATAGAGCATCAGTCTGCGGACTGAAAGGTCCCAGGTTTGATTCTGATCAAGGGCATGTGCCTTGGTTGCAGGCACATCCCCAGTGGGGGGGGTGCAAGAGGCAGCTGATCAATGATTCTCTCTCCTCAATGTTTCTAACTGTCTATCCCTCTCTCTTCCTCTCTGTAAAAAATCAATAAAATATATTTTTAAAAATATCTGATGAACAGAATAAACTGGTGAATGTAATAGAATCAGGGGCATGGAAAGAGAGCAGACTGACAATTCTCAGGGGGAAAAGAAGTGTGGGGGGCATGGGAAGAGATTGGACAAAGAGCTTACACCTATGGATGAGGACAGTGGGGTGGGGGTGCAAGGGCCTGGGGTGGGGTAGGAACCGGGTGGGGGGGAGGAGCTATGAGGGGAAAAGAGGAACATCTGTAATAATCTGAACAATAAAGATTAAAAAAAAAAAAAAAGGAAATATGTTTTGTTTTTAGGAGACACACACTGAAGTATTTAGGGGTAAAGAGCCATAATGGCTGGAACTTGTTCTTGAATAGTTCTGAAGAAACACTGTTGTTGTTGCTTTTATTTATTTATTTATTTAAATCAATCTTTATTGTTCATATTATTACAAAGGTTCCTCATTTCTTCCCCCCTCCACCAGGTTCCCACCCCACCCTCTGCCTCCTCCCCATCCCCCATTGTCCTCATCCATAGGTGCAGTTTATGTTCAGTCTCTTCCTCCCTCCCTTTCCCCGATAGTAAATCCCTTTTCAGATAGTAAATCAGTTACTTAGCATTTTTTCATATCAATAATACCTCCACATGCCCAATGATACATTTCACACAAAAGACATTTTCAAATAGGTCAACCAGACTCATCCAGGCCCCGCAGACACGGAGCGGCTGGGCCCGGGGCAGCCGGGCCCAGAGCAGCCGGGTCTTGTGCGGCCAGGCCCGGAGCAGCAGCTGCCAGGCTGGGAGCGGCCAGGCCTGGAGCAGAGGCTGCCAGGCTGGGAGCGGCCAGGCCCGAAACAGCTGGGTCGGGTGCGGCCAGGCCTGGAGCAGCAGCTGCCAGGCTGGGAGCGGCCAGGCCCGGAACAGCTGGGTCGGGTGCGGCCAGGCCTGGAGCAGCAGCTGCCAGGCTGGGAGCGGCCAGGCCCGGAGCAGAGGCTGCCAGGCTGGGAGCGGCCAGGCCCGGAGCAGCAGGGTCGGGTGCAGCCAGGCCCGGAGCAGCAGCTGCCAGGCTGGGAGTTGCCAGGCCCGGAGCAGCTGGGTCTGGTGCGACCAGGCCCGGAGCAGCGGTTGCCAGGCTGGGAGCGGCCAGGCTCGAAGCAGCAGCTGCCAGGCTCAGAGAAGCTGGGTCGGGTGCGGCCAGGCCCGGAGCAGCAGCAGCCAAGTCCAGAGCAACTAGGTCGGGAGCGGCAGTGACCAGACCCGGAGCAGCTGGTTGTGGAACGAACCAGAGCAACAGAGGCCAGGCCTGGAGCAGCCAGGCCCGGAACAGCTCACTCCTCGCCTGCCCCTGCCCCATGGCTGCCTCTCAGACATGGCTGGAAACTTTTGTGGGAGCTTGAGGGTCTGCTGAATCAAGTGATGAAGGCTTAGATCTGGATGTGTTGAGTTAGTATAGGGCTGTGGTGTTGATCTGTTGTTGCTTTTAAAGAAAAAAATAAAAATAAACCAAATTTGGTTAAATATTAACAATTGGTGGCCATAGTCTGTTGGTTTGGCTCAAATAAACTCACAAAAAATTCTTTGGGGAAAAAAAAAATGAAAGGGCATATAGTAAGCAATACTGTGATAAATTTGCATCATGACAGATCATCATTAAAATTGGTGATCACATTGTCAGCTATAAAAATGTTGAGTCATTATATTGTACACTTAAAGTAATATAACTAATAAAATATTGTATACCAACTATACTTAAATTTAAAAAGAAATTTAAAATAAAAACTTAAAACAGACAGACAACCTTTTGTGGCTGGAGTCAGAGGGAAGCTACTGCAGGCTCAGGGAAGGGACCATGAAGAAAGGATTGTGGAGTTCTAGAAGTTGAAAAATGCAAGGAAACAGATTGTCCCCCTAGAGCCTCCAGAAAGAAAACAACAACAGCCCTTCAAACAATTTTATTTTTGCCCAGTAAGACTGAACCTCTAACTTCCTAACTCTAAGATAATAAATATGTATCATCACAAGACACCAAATGTGTGGTAATTTGTTACCACGGCAATTTAACACTAATTCAGGTCCCTAATCTCCTTACTATGATCAATATATATTTTTTTTAATCTTTACCCAAGGACATGCTTAGAGAGAGAAAGGGAGGAAAGGAAAAGGAGGGAGGCAGAGAGAAAGAGCCATCCATGTGAGAGAGAACAATTGATCAGTTAATTGCCTTCTATATGTGACCCAACTGGGGATTGAACCCGCAAGCCTGGTATGTGCCCTGCCCAGGAATTGAAGTGGCAACCTATCAGTGCACAGGATGATGCTCAACCAACTGAGGCACTCTGGTCAGGCTGATCAATATTCTTGATAGTGATTCTCAGCACTGGTTCACTGGCCTGTTCACGCACATGCACACTGCAGTGGGCCAGCACAGCCTCTTGAATGCTCAAGTCAACATACTGAGGGTCCAGTGAATAAGACAGATGGCAAAGCTGGCTCTCTCTGAATTTCCTTAATCAATGTTTAATTTAACTGACCACAATACAAATGTTAACTCAAAGAACTCTAAAAATGTATCAAAACAAATCCCAAAATGCAGCCTACTAATTAGTTACTGACTATAGCTTTATGCTAAAATGGTACAATTAGATATTTAGCCATACAATGTACTTCTATAGACACTCAGTTTAACAAGTGTTTGAAAAATAGGAGCAAAAATGTCATTAAATTACATGGACTCTGAAATGTCACTTCTTAATCAAGCCCACAATGATTATTTCAAAGGAACAATAAAGTTTGAGTTATCAAGTTGATCTTAACTAAAAGTTAAATTTCTCTAAAATTAATAATTAATGAAAATCCCTCCGTTAAGACCCCCTTGAAATGCCTTAAATTCTTTTTTATAAAATTATATTCCTTTTATAAAAATATGTGTTTATTTACTAGTAGAATTGACCTACTTTGCAAAAATGATTTAGCTAAAGGATCTGAGATAACTTAAAGCAAGGCATATATTCACACATTTTCATGCTATATTACCTTTGAAACTTGTTTAGTCTGCACTGTCCCTAAAATCATATTTCAATATATTGAGTCAAATGGCTGGATCAGGTATGCACCACTTCATAGCAATGTAAATATTGCAAGCCTTAGCTAACCACAATTTGTAAGTACCTTGCTCAGTAGATGTGGGATGATGTCAATAGGAGGCGAGTGAAAACAAGCATGGCCTTAATGATGTTTAAAAATCTATGCCTCTGAAGGGTATTGATTCCAAAATTCACTGCCATCAAATATCTGCTACAATGGCTGATCTTTCTCTGATATTAGGAATCAGCAAGTCATGCCTCATGGGCCACATCTGGCCTACCACCTGCTCTGTAAATAGTTTTACTGGAACATGGCCACACACATGTGTATGTACAATAAACATACGGTCTATGGCTGTTTATGCACTGTAATGACAGAGTTATGTTGTTATGACAAAATCCCTGCAAGTCTCAAAGCTAAAAATATTTACTGGCCCTTTACAGAAGAAGTTTGCCTTAGGTCAATATTGTTAAGGTACTTGGAAAACATTGGTTGGGTGTTGTGACCAACTGAAGCTCTCTCTCAATTGTTTTACAGTTTATGTTTGTTGTTTGAAATCTCTAACCTTAATGGCTTCAAATTTCATAGACTTTTTAATTTTTTTCCATTTTTTATTGTTTAAATTATTACAAATAGTAGTATGCATGTCCCCTTTCCCCCACCTCAATTGACCTTCCCCCAGCCTCTCCTACCCCCCAGCACATGCCCTCACCCCCTCCCAGTATCTTATGTCCATTGGTTATGCTTATATGCATACATACAAGTCCTTGTATTGATCTATCTCACCTCTGCCCCCTAATCCTCCCCAGCCTTCCTGCTGTCGTTTGACAGTCTGTTCGATGCTTCTTTGCCTCTATATCTATTTTTGTTTATCAGTTTATAGTGTTCTTTATTATCCATAAATGAGTGAGATCATGTGATATTTTTCTTTCACTGACTGGCTTATTTCACGTTTGCACTTAACCTCCTTTCACTTTATTTGGTAAGGTATGACAAAATACCTATGTAACTTTTCACAAACTAATGTGGTAGAGTTAGGGACACATTTTTGGGGGGTTGTAGGTAACAACAGGGAAGCATATAAACAAAGCTCCAATAGACCACAGAAAGGCTCACATGGTCTAGTGGGTAGGTATAGTAATAATATCATACTATAAAATAAAATAATTTCCTTATGTTGTTCATGGAGATCAAAGTGAACTGGGCATAGTGGCCATAACAGCTCACACTGAAGCATCCCTGCTGCTGCCTGACAGTCTGATTTCTGTTCAGCCTTCATCTAGGTGTTGACTGCAATCCTCCCTTTTGAGACACTGACAGGTCTTGGCGCACCATAAGCTACTGAGAATCACTAAGAACAAAGCTGGTGATTTGAACAATCGCAAAGATTTCATAGACACTTGGCCAGACTGATTCACAAAGTTCATCTCCTACACAAGGCCAATCAGTTAAGACTGAGAGAGAAGGCTATTTTCTCTAATGAAAAGACCAACACAGAGAGCAAAGGAAAATGAAGAAACAGAATATGTGCCAAACAAAAGAACAAGATAAATCTCTAAAATTAAAACAGAGATAAAACGTTTATCCAATAGAAAGTTCAAAATAATTGTCATAGCCGAAACCGGTTTGGCTCAGTGGATAGAGCATCAGCCTGCGGACTGAAGAGTCCCGGGTTCGATTCCGGTCAAGGGCATGTACCTTGGTTGCGGGCACATCCCTGGCAGAGGGCGTGCAAGAGGCAGCTGATGGATGACTCTCTCTCACTGATGTTTCTAGCTCTCTCTCTCTCCTTTCCTCTCTGTAAAAAAATCAATAAAATATATTAAAAAAATAATTGTCATAAAGATGTTCATGGAGATCAAGAGAGCAATACAGAAACAAAATGATAATTTCAGCAAAGATACAGAAAACATTAAAAAGTACCAAACAGAAATTATAGAGCAAAAGAATACAATACCTAAACTGAAAAATTCAGTAGTGGGGTTTTATAGCAATTAGATAAAGGAGGGGGAAAAAACAGCTCTTAGTCATATCTACTCTGATCTATGTCAATTCCTTCCTTCTGCTAACTTTGGGATTTTTAAATTTCTTTGAATAAATTTTCTGTTCTTTTCTCTATTTTCCTTCTGGAACTCCAATAATGTATTTATCAGTCCCCTTGATGGTATCACATATGTTCCTTAAGCTGTCTTTTTTTTCTTCTTCTTCTTCAATCTTCTTGTTGCTTCTTTAACTGGAAAATTTCTACTACATTTTCTTTATTTTTTTAATTAATATATTTTATTTTTTACAGAGAGGAAGAGAGAGGGATAGAGAGTTAGAAACATCAACGAGAGAGAATCATCAATCAGCTGCCTCTTGGACACCTCCTGCTGGGGATGTGCCCGCAACCAAGGTACATGCCCTTGACTGGAATCGAACCTGGACCTTTCAGTCTGCAGGCCAACGCTCTATCCACTGAGCCAAACCAGTTTTGGCCTACCTTTTCTTTAAATTCATACAGTAAAATAACTGCCAGCTAGAGAGCAGAACTCATCAGGAAAACTCTTCCAATGTTGACAACATTATAGCTTGTGTTATCCTGTTGCTTTAGGGCACATGTGTCAAACACAAGGCCCGCGGGCCAAATCCAGCCCGCCAGGCCTTGCAATGTGGCCCGCACCGCGCTGTCATCACTGCACTCCGCTGTCAGTTTATGACATTGTTAGTTTATGACTGTTCAGTAAACCATTCGGCCCGCGATTTAGGCTGGATTTTAGATTTTGGCCCCTTCTCTGATTGAGTTCGACACCCCTACTTTAGGGGAAAGTTATTTTTTTATATGAGACAGTCAACTCAATTCTACCTTGATTCAAAGTGGTTGACTCTTATTTGGCTGGGTAGGAACCCATTTTTAAATGATAACACTTTTGTATATTTATACATAAGTGGGACTATCTCCCATGCCCCCGGCCCCGACCACCACTTATCTGATCAGAAAATGAAACAAACTTCCCACTGGATGTTGATATTTTCACCAAGAAGTGTCATCAGGTATGGAGGACAAAATGCATTGAGAAAGCAAAGATAAATTAGCACCTATCCAGTGCTCACCTTGAGTGGGATACAACATTGTGCATATATTTACCTCATTGAATTCATTGGACTGTAATTTCTTGGGGAGAAGACTGGGTCAAATTTATCAATATCTCCTCAGCACTTTCCACACTGATTGGCACAAAATTGGTGCTCAATAAATGTTGAACACCTTTCTGTTAGTCACATGACCAGTAGGCAGGAGAGCTGGTGTTCAATTGTAATACGCTTCCCACCACACCAGCATAATCTTTAATGGACAATATTGCTTTGTAATTCCAAAGGCCAGGATTCAGTGACTAGCTGAGAAGCAACATCTCTGGATAATGCCAGAAAAAAACTGAGATACATAGTCTAATGTTACTCACTCACTTGCTCACCACTGGGGGAAGGAATAGAATAATGCGGAATCTACACTGATTAGAACAGCTCTGAAATATGACACAGTGCTCAAGTGCTTGGGGTCTAGGTTCAGAGATTTATGTCCAAATTCTTCCAATTACTAGCTAATTATCTACTCCTCTGAATCCCCTCCCCCTGCTCAGTTTCTTCATCTGTAAAAATGAAAACAACAGAACCAATCCTGTGTAAACTCAATCCTCCTGCTACCCTATACTTGTACTTGAGAGGTTTTAAGGATGCTAAAAAGGCATTATTCATCAATGTTGACTGTAAATGGATGTTCCCAAAATCATAAATGGGAACTCAGAATAGGGTTGCCCAACAATCTGACCTTTACCTAGTATATTTTAACATTTCAGACTTCTGACAACTCATCAAACTCATGACATCTTTTCCCACCACATCAGCTACTGTCCTCATCTCATATTCTATTAGGAAAGAGGCATGGACATAGCCTGTTTGGCTCAGTGGGTAAAGTGTCGGCCTGCAGACCGAAGGGTCCCAAGTTCTATTGTGGTCAAGGGCACATATCTGGGTTGTGAGCTCATTCCCCATTAGGGGCCATGCAGGAGGCAGCCAATCAATGATTCTCTCTCATCATTGATGTTCCTCTCTCTCCCTCTCTCTCTGAAATCAATTAAAAAAAAAACATTTAAAGGGGCATGTAACCTAGAACTAACACCAAGTCACCAATTAATCAATAGAGTGTCTTCTATGATTCTGAAATGAAAGAATGTTTGTTCTTACAATCAAACTCTCCACTTGTCCTCCCATCTCTGTCCTCTCACCTACACAAATACTTTTTCCTGTAATTCTTTTCCTTTCTCACTCATCATCAGTTTCTCCCTTGTTGTTTAACCATACACATTGAAAAACATACTTTATATTCAAAACATTCTTGACCCACATCCACTTTTAGTTACCATCCACTTCCCCGCTCCCTGCCCACTGCAAAACTATGGGCCTCTTTTCAACAAACTCCAATAGGCTTTCTGACCACTCTGTTCTCATAGCGCTTGTCAAAGTCACCAAAAATTCCACCTTGATCAGTTCCATGGGTATTTCTCTGCCTTTGCTTTCCTTGATGTCACTCACATCGCCTACTTGAAAGTCTTCTTTTCTTTGCCTTCAGGACCCTACACTCTCATGATTTCCTCTGCCTCACCAGGAATTCCTCCCAGAACTGGCCATCTAATTTGTGGGGCCCACTGATGAATAAAAATGTGTGGTCCTTAAAAATTAACAATTTCAAAACTGCAATAGCAAGCCATTAAGCCAAGTGCAGACCCCTCAAAATGTGGGAACGCTGTGCAAATGGACAGGTCACATGCCCAGGAGGCTGACTCTGGTCCCTCTTTGTCTAAAGGTCAGAGGGCCCCCAAACACCACCTAAAGTCCTTTTCTCTTTCTTATGTTCTCCCTCTAAGCACTGTATATGCTCTCAAATCTTAATAACAATAACTATGATAATAGCATGCAAACTAAATCTCTACTCCTAACTTCTCCCCAGAGCCCCAGACTTCTTTATCCAACTGCCTCCTTAGCATCTCCACCAGCATGTCTAATAGGTATCTCAAACCTGATATGGCCAAAGAAAACTTTGAGAGCCCCCCTTCCCATCTACCCTACAAACTGCCCTGGCTCGGTGGTTCTATTTCAGTAAATGACACTTCATTCTCCCAGCTGCTCAGGCCCAAACTTGAAAGCCATTCTTGGCCCCTCTGTTGCTCTATATCCCAGATCTAATCCATCAAAACTTCCTATCAGCTTTCCCTTCAAAATATATCCTTAATCCGACCAACTTTTGACCATGCCTACTACTTCCACTCTAGTTCAAAACTTGACACATAACAGGAATACATTAAATACTTGTCCATGAATGAATGGATGAATGGGGTTGCTGTGAGAATTGAGGCAATCAGTATAAAGTCCTTATTATTACAAGTTGGTGCTCAATAAATGGTAATGGCAGATATTGTGATTAACAATACAAAGAACTTCAATTTTTTGTTGCAGAAACTGGCAACTTACTCACCAAGCCCAGTTCCTCCCTCCCCCCATTCCCCCCTCCCCCATCCCCAAGTACACAGGCTCCTTACTGGCCCATGGAAAAGGGCAGAAGTGATGTGAGCCACCATGGCTCACAGAACCTTCCTGCATGAAATCACTACTCTTTCTCTCCAGAGTCTGCTGGCTGGTTGGTATACCCAAGTTTGACCTTGGCAACCATGTACTGACAATGGCAGAGTCCTGGCCTGGCCACTGGAGGTCGAGCAGAGCTTCACTCCTCCCTGAAGGACAGTTGGACCTGACCTGAGAGAGAAACATTTATTGTGCTCAACCACAGAGATCTTGATATTGATCTGAAATTAGTTACTTTAATACAAACTCATTACTTCTCTGGCGGCAGGTCCCTGGGTATATGTTCAGTTTCAGAAGCAGAAGGAGGCTCAAAGGATTGGCTTAGGAATCACAGCATGCTGGAAGGAGTCCATTGGAGTATCTTCCCAGTGATAAATTATCATGTGTGACCTCACTTAGGAGCCAAGCTAAGAGTGACCTTGGGATTTTTGTCCTTTTGTTCACTGGCACATAGTAGGTACTCAGTGAGTATTTGTTAAAACAATGATGGGGAGGAAAGGCCCTGAGGCCTTAGAACAGAATATTCTTTCCTTCCTATGGGAACCACAAGGAAGCATTTAGATTATGATAATGACAATTACTTTCAATGACATGTAGAAATTACATAGCTAAGTACTTTTTAGATAGCCGATGTGTCCCATTTTTATAAAATTATAGCTGCTTGAATATAAATCAAAGTTAAAATGAGGTCATTTTTGTGGCTTCCTCCAATCAACACACACATTAACAAGGCTTCTATGGTAGCATTAATTCATTAAAGTTGAATAAGTAGCTACACTGGACTTACATTTCTTTTTGTAATGACTTGCTTAGCTGAAAATGAAATGAATGCTAATTCTGCAGCTAATCCTCATAATTATTTCGCATCTTAAAGTGAAATGCAAATGGTTACTTGGACCCATAAACCGATGATCTTGACTAGACTGGTTTGCCAGCATTGCTGGGAAAGTGGAACTGATCTCAGGATCACCCACTCATTCCCCCTGGCGGCTACTGAACATATTTCAACTGCCCTGGCCCGCTCTGTCTCCCGCTGCTCCCTCTGTGCCCTGGGATAGCCATCTACCTTGTTATGGTGTGGTTGCTTTGTCGTCCTAACTGAAAGAAGGGTAAGGCAGAACAAGGTCTTATTTTTCTTTGATTCTCAAAGCTTGGCATTTAGTAGGTGCTCAATAAATGTCAAACGAGCAATTAAAAAAGTTAGTCCAGTAAACATTTGGCAGCCAAGACTAAGAAAGCAGTATCATCTCTGCATCACATTCTCAGTAATTAGAGTTATTAGAGGCAATTATACATCAACGCAAAGATATGTCAGCTAAGCTTGTCTCTCAGTATTTACTCAGGGGGCCATCACACATGCACTAAGCAGCCCTACCCACAGAATGGTGAGTAATTAGCAGTCTGTGTTCTCAGGGCACTCAGACTACAGGAGGAGGGGAGGAGGAAAACTTGTAAAAAGACACAGCCAGAGGTGTTCGGGGCTGGAACAGAAGTGCATACAGAGTGCATTGGGGCGCAGTGCTGGGACCAGCTAATTGCCTGCAGCAGTCTTAATACCCACTTCATAGGAAAGCTGACTTTCAAGCTGTAAATAAAGGGTATGAAGAAGTTTTGCCTGGAGAGGCAGAGGTTTCTCACAAACAGCACAGTTTATTTTGTACAGAGTTTGATTTTAGAGCACGGCTTAAAAGAATTTAACCAAAGAACTTACATGCATATATGCATAACCCACTGACACAGACAATGGTATGGGAAAGGCCTAGGATGGGGTGGGGGTGGGGTGAAGGGGAGCAAAAAGGGAGAAAATGGAAACCATCTGTAATACTGTCAACAATTTAAAAAAATGGCTACCCTTTTTAGACATGGCTTAGAAAGTGTCATGAGTGCAGTGGATTATGTAACAGCTCTTTGTCTTGCCTAGTTCTCCTTTCAATAAAATACACATGATGAATGACCTTCTCTTTGTAAGAACAGCTCATCAAAGATTTAAGGTGATATGAAAACCCAGTTATCACAAAGTGATGGATGGAGCTAGCTAGACCATTGGGAGCAACAACAGTGAAAGAATTTCTAGGGGACCATTAACAGCACCATAGAGAGGGAGCACCACATATGAGGACAATATTGTCCACAGGTACATGTGCCAGCTATTGAGTCTCATGTCATCTCCTACTACTGGGTAGGAATGATGCCATGAAGGCGGAGAGTAAGTGTGTCAATTATCCAGAGAAATAGGACACATCACAATGACACCTCAAAAACACCATGTGGAGAAGACTTCTTTAAGACCAGGAAACCTACACCCTTAACTTACAGACTCTTCTATATGTTTGGAAATCTAAAGCAATTTCAGGAACAAATGAGAAAATAGTTCCTGCCTTGAACTAAGGCATACAGAAGATATTGATTTCCTGGATTATGGATCACCCTGCCACCCTACGAGTGTGTATTTATTGTCCTGCAGTGTCTAAAAGCAGGGTTTGCAAACCCTAATTAAAATTTAAATGAAAGTGATCATCAGATAGAAGGGACCCACAGGCTAAGGGATTAAAATAAATTATGTTGTGATGGTATCTGAAAGAAAATAGAAGATACAGCTTGTTTGCTTTTAAAAAGTTCTGCAAATATAAGGAATGACAAACTGTCATGTTTCAAGGACAATGCTGTAAAACAAATTAATGAAAACTGAAAATAAGTCCTCACTCTATTCATTTCCTTTTTCAATAGACAGCCAAGGCTGCTTAACTAAATTCCATCAGCTGTAGCATATGATAAGGATGCCTAAAGAAAGTGAAATAATTATGTTGTAGACTTTTACAACAGGAGTCATATGATGTTCTGGGGCTTTAAATAAGGCACATTTAAAATGAGATTTGCAGCCGAAATCAGTTTGGCTCAGTGGATAGAGGGTCCACTGAGCCAAACTGGCCTGCGGATTAAAGGGGTCTCAGGTTCAATTTCGATCAAGGGCATGTACCTTGGTTGCGGGCACATCCCCAGTGGCGGGGGGGGGGGGGGGGGTGGACAAGAGGCAGCTGATCAATGTTTCTCTCTCATCAATGTTTCTAACTTTCTATCCCTCTCCCTTCCTCTCTGAAAAAAAAATCAATTAAATATTTTTTTAAAAAAATGAGATTTGAGGCATAAAATATTGTAGGGAAAGGTCAAAAGTGCTGACCATGTCCCTCAAGCTAGGATCCTCTCAGCTCCTTCTGGCAACCCTCTCCACACAGTTACATCTGTCTGTCTGGAGTTCTAGCAACTGCTCCTTCCCATCACTGCTGCAAGCTTCTATCCCTTTATTAAATTCTCCTCAAAATTACCCTAATTTGAGCATGCTGTTTTCTACTGAGACCCTGAAGTGGGATTCTGGTATTAGATTGCTCACATATTTGGGAAATGCAGGCAGCACCTCCTTACTCGAAGGAAATGGGAGGTTAATGGCCCAGGGCAAGTGGTAGCATCAGTTACTCAAGCTGTCATCCGTGATGGCATGGGATGCGGCGCAGGTGAAAAGGAAGGTGCTGGCAGGTCAAGTGGCTGAGGCACTTAAATGCTATGAGGACATCAGTAATTATAAAGACTATCAGCTTCTTTTCAAATTCTTGGAAGATGTACAAAAGGAAATGAGAAATCGAAGTCTGTGAGTATACAGTTGAGAACAGGCATGCATAAGCCAGAAAGTCTCCAAAGTCCTACAGTCTCAGCAATCCATCATTTTTCTACAGTCGCAGAGCACTTGTGGCTGAGGACCAAGCCCAGAGCCTGACTGTCAAAACTGCTGGGTGCAGTGCCAATCACGTGAGCAGCTCCACCAGGCATCAGATAGTAAGGTGAGGCGCTGGTGGGAAGGGAGTGTGACTCTGATGAATGGGATGGGAGCATCTGAACAGACATAAACAAAGCTGAAAATTCTGGACCCACAAAATCCTCCGGCACCTGAGACAGATCTTTCCTATGGAAAACAGCCTCTCCCTGCATAATAATCTATTGGTGGATCCACTCCAACCTCTTTTCATTGCCTCTATTTTTTATTTATTTTTTTATTTTTTACTGATTTTTAGAGAGAGAGGAATGGAAAGGAAGAGAGAGAAGCATCAATGTGAGAGCAAAACATCTATCAGCCCCCTCCTGCATGCCCCCAGTAACAGAGGCATGTGCTCCGACCAGGAATCAAATCCCCAATTCCTTGGCACACAGAACAATACTCAACCTACTGAGCCACATGAGCTATCTTCCCACACTTCCCAGAGGCCTGGAGTGGCTGGAGCAGTGTGGAATGCCTGCATCCTTGCCATGGCAATAACCCAAGGGTCCCACCCCAGCAGCTCAGCACCTGTGTATGCAAATTAACCCACCATATTTGTTGGGTTGATTTGCATATACATTCCTGATAGGCTGGTGGGTGTCTTCAAGTCAATTTGCATCTTTCTCTTTTATTAGTGTAGATTTTGTATAACAGGATACTGTAAAAATGAAGTTATGAAATTTTTATTAAAATGTTTCTTACATACCCCGTTATATTGGCTGAGCCACAAAAATATTCATTGTGGACCACATGTGGCCTATGGGCTGCAAGTTTGACATGCTTATTCTAAAGCCTTAGAGAGATGTGAGTGCTGAAGTGTGCAACTGACACTTCCTAACCACAAATCCCACACTTCACCAAGATTGGGGGAGAAGCAGGAGAGGCACTCTTGAAAAGCTGTGTTGCGTGCCTCTGCAGGCTAGAGATGGGGGAGGGGATGCTGAAACAGAATCAGGTCCTCCTGTCATAATGGAGAAAAAGGGATCCAAGAGCAATAGAGCCAAATGGTGGCACCAGACACAACAAGCCCCAAGGATGAGTGGTAATCAGAACTTTGATTTACAAGGATTGGGACAACCCGGGCATGTGCCCTGACTGGAAATCAAACCAGCAACCTCTTTGTTCATAGGTCAATTCTCAACCACTGAGCCACACCAGCTGGACACTCATGGCTTTCTTCCTCACTTCCTTAACCACCTGGTAGGTAGTTAGTTTCATTTCCCAACATCAACTAACTACACTGCCCCATCGCTCTCCCACAATCATGATCTCACGTACCCTTTCTTTAGTAATCACAATAGCACTTACAACCCTATGACATGCTATACTTGTTTACTTGTTAATCATCTGTCTCTTCCAATAGAATGTAAATTCCAGGAAAGCTATACTCACAAGGCTTAGATCAGGCCTAGAGGAGGTACTTCATCCATATTTGAAAATGAATGGATAAATTCAGGAAGGATTTTGGGCACTGGAGAAACTGCTTAGACAAAGGCCAGAGCCATGGGGAAATGTGCTCTACTTAGGGAATTTAAATTTAGGAGGGAGACTATGGCAAGCAGGGACCAAGTCATGGCAACCTTGGGTACATATGTCCTTCCAGATGCCTGAAGTCCTTTCTAGAAAGAAACAAACAAAAACCATGGGCTGGTGGAGGGCTAGGAATTGAAGCAGAGCTTTTACAGCTGAGCACACTGAGGAGCCAAAATGGTAATCCCTCAACACCTCAGAATAATATGCATTAAACACTTTTTCAACCAAATAAAATTCTCTGCAATCCCTGGTGAAGTAATAAACTCTGAATCAATCACTATGCACTAGCCAAGCTTTAACAACAGAATTTCCTCTTAATTATAATGCCCAGTGGAAAGATGGTCACGGTGCAAGCTCAGCATCCTGCTTCAAACCAGTTTATATGCAAATACACCATCCCTCCAGCCAAAGTTGCACTAATGCTACTTCTTTAAATAAAGCCTTTTAAAGGCCCTGGTGGGAGGGAAAAGACAACTTGAGAATCTACATTAAATGGCTTCTTAGCCATAGATGATTAGCCAACGAGCTATCAAGGAGGTGAAATGTCAGCAATGCACATTGTGCCACTACAAATAATAAGATATTAAGCACCAAATAGTTACTGAGCACGAGTTATGTGCCACGCAATTTTTTGTCCTTTCCATTAATCTGACTAACACCACCTACTGCTCACTGATGTCACACATAATCCCAGGTAACGGGGAGTTAAAAAAAAACATGCAAGCCATCAGTCCTGCCCTCAGGGAGCCTTGGGAAACATGGCAGATCTATAAACACAAACTATTGAACAAAAGTTTTACACATTATTATGGGGATACGGAAAAGTGTGTTCTTATAGACTGAATGCTTAAAAATAATTTAAATTTTTAAATCTGCCAATCATCTTTAATCCAGGTATAGAAGGTCCTATGCAATTTACATCTGTTATACATTTTTTATGGGTGTCAGATGTCAGATGTGTGTTATGTACCCTATTTCCCCAAAAATAAGACAGTGTCTTATATTAATTTTTGCTCCCAAAGATGCACTAGGTCTTATTTTCAGGGGATGTCTTATTTTTTCCATAAAGAAGAATACGGTACACATTTATTGTTAAAATGAAAATAAAGAAAATTTATTACCTGTATATAGTACGGTAGTAAGGTAGTTGTCAACACAAACCAGACAAACTGAATCCTACAGTATCAAGAATTTACTCATTTAGTCAATGACAATCATGTCATCATCTTCTGGAACATCATCATAACAATCCAATTCCTAAATTTCCTGGTGAATTTCTTGTGACTCCATTTCTTTCAGAATCAGTGGACCAAATCTCTCATGTTTAGCCTAGGGGGGCCTTATTTTCAGAGGGATGCCTTATATTTCACTCAGAAGGAAACCTGTAAGTAGGTCTTATTTTCAAAGGATGTCTTATTTTTGGGGAAACACGTTATTAGTCAGGCCAGACTTAGTTATGCTGCAGTAGCAAATAACCCCAAAATCTCAGTGACTTAAAACAACAAAGGTTTGTATCTTGCTCATGTTCCATGTTCCAACACATATAAGTGAGCTAGAGTCTCTGTTCACTCAGAGATTCAAGCTGATAGAGCAGCTACTGTCAAAAATTAGAATACATTAAAGCATGCCTCCATTGGCTCTTAAAGCTCTGCTTAGAAGTGACACATGTCACTGCCATGCACATTTAATTGGCTATTAACAAGTCACAGGGCCATATCTGAGTTGAGTAAAAAAGAGCAACTGTACTGTATCCTAAAAGAAGGAGGGATCAATCACTTGTGAGCAGCCCTGAGGGCTACCTTAAAGGGAAAGAGAAGGAAAAGGTGGAAAGTGCTCTTCCTGAACATGTGCCTGACATTACTTTTTACCTAAGGCCTGACTTCCCATGAGAGTCCCTTCTCTTCTTTGGGAGATGAAAATTCAGACACACGATGACTCCTTTTGTGGAAATCAAGTATGTGACACCTTCCTATTCCTATTTGACAGTGAAGGGATTCTTGCTTCCATGTTTGAGTCACTGCTGCTGTTGGGGTTAATTAGAAAATGAGGGAACTGGGGGTGGAAACAGAAAAAGGAAGCAGGACAGATGGCAGAGGAGGAGTTTTCACAAAGAAGCTAAGGACAAGAAACAGGAAGCTGGGGGGAAATGGACCCTGAATCCTGAAAAGCCACTTTAATCTGTCAGAAGAAAGAAATCTAAATCTTAGAAGGATTCTAAGTTTTAGAATATCAAGCACAGGCACTGAATACTTGACTGGAGAATCAGGAACATAATATAAGGACAAAAGCCTTTTCATGTGCAAATTATCTGTTACCAAAGAGAAAAAATTAAGAGGGATCTTTTTTAAACTATAAGAGAGCATCAAGTTTTAAGAAGCAAAGGATGGTAAGGAGCAGTTATTATACTTATATAACCCATGCCCATATAAATATAGAAAATACCAATTTTCTCTATTTAGCATGAGGTCTGTAAGTTTTACTTTAGCAATATAAAATCTTATTTACATGGATTTTCATCGGCTTATTTAAAAAATTGTTCTTTCCAACCTATGAAGTCTTCAAACTCAAATTCTCCTACCACCAATGATAGAATATATATGTGTGTGTAAATATAAATACATATATATATCCTATATAATAAAATGGTAATATGCAAATAGACTGAACAGCAAAACTGAACAACCAATTAAAGCATAGTATGTTAATGATATGCTAAGGCTGCTCAACCATTCGCTATGACATGCACTGACCACCAGGAGGCAGATGCTCCAACCTGTAGGTTAGCTTACTGCTGGTGTCCACTGATTGGGACTGAGCAAGATGAGCCAGACATGCCCCAGAGCCTCCTATGGTCCCTCCTCCGCCCAATTGTGCACCTGCACCAGTGGGGTCCCTCAGCCTGGCCTGTGCCCTCTTGCAATCCGGGACCCTTCAGGGGATGTTGGAGAGCTGGTTTCAGCCTGATCCCTCAGGCCACCCCGCCTTGGGAGGGTGCCACACGTAGGGCTCATGGGTGGTGAGTGCTGCTGCAACAGTGAGCCTCTTCCGATCAGGACTGATTGGGCATGAGCCCACAGCAGGCACTCTGGGGCCAGGATGAGTGGGAGTGGCAGGTACAAGCTTCAAGCAACATTGGACTGAGGGTTTTAGCCTGATCCCTGCAGGCCACGCAGAGGGACCACACCCCTGTACCAGGCCTTCTGTGTGTGTGTGTGTGTGTGTGTGTGTGTGTGTGTGTGTGTGTGTCAAATTAAGGGGTAGTTTCAGCTTTTGTCTCCCCTCCCCCCGGTTCTAATGGTTTGATTTCAAGTGTGTGCCTTTAATGTGATCTTTAATCTATTTCATTTTGTCTTCTCACATTAACTTATTTAGTAAGAAAGTTATTTCATAAGAAAAGGAGTGGCATAGGTTATTTTATCGTTAACAAACTCAGAAAGCTTCAGAGACCATTTCTTTCTTTCATCCCACACCCGGCCACTCCTCAAACACAGCTGATGTTGGGCATTCAACCTCTTATTTCACATGAGCGGTTCAATGGTGCCACCGCTTTCACCGCTGAACCAGAACATCTCCATGTGGCACCACACCTGTCTGTGTGTCTGCTGCGCAGGGGGGTCCGGAGGCCTAGAGTGTCTGCTCTAGGGCTTAGATGTTGGCAAGCTCTGGGGTTCCACATTAAAGTCAGTGACCCGGGTGAGCTGTTACAGTCTCTGTGCCCGATTCCCTGTGTAAGGATTGTAGTGAAGACTAAATAAAGTCGTGAATGTAAAGCACTTAGCAAACCTCATGTAGAAAACAAGGAGTGCCCCATGAATGTTAGTCACTGTGATTACCACCTATCAATAGTATTGTCGTTCTGTAATGATGAACTCCACTCCCCATAAGAACTTCCGGTCCTGCTTTTGCCTGCTGGATATTTGAGACTATCCATTTAACAAGGTTTTTCTGAACCTTATTTTAAATTCATTTTTATACCTGCAAACTGCATAGCAATAAAGAGGGGTGAGTAAAAATGTGACCATGTGCACAGCCCCTGACAGTGACCTCCAACTGCACCTGGATGTCGTCTCAGACACTTGAAGAACACCTGAGCCACCATATGCCCAGGGAAGGCTTCTCTGCTGACATGTGACAACACTGTACTGCTTCTACTGACAAAAGCTCCACCCCCTGAAATCTTGATAACACCGACTAGAGAAGAAAAGGTAAGTGTATCTGAGAATCATATTTCGCTCCTCTCTCCCTCAGCCTTACCCCCACATCCAATAAAGCAGAAAGACCTGTCAAGTTTCCTTCTTAAACATTTTAAAATCCTCTGCTGTCCTAAAAGGTAAAGTCCATACTCCTTACCATGGCAGACATGCTCTAACCATGGAGCCCGTGCTTCACATCCTGCCCCTCTCTGCCTGACATGATTCTCACATGATGCAAAAGTGCTTTGGCTCCCATGCCTATGTGCCTTGCTGTTTCACATCTCATGCCTTTGCTGGAACACCGTGCCCTCATCATGGTCTTGGTAGACCTGGCAAGCTTCTCCCTACCCATCCTTGATGGTACAATACAGACATCTTTCACATGATCTTTCCACTATCCCTACCTTGCCAGGCTGCAATAGCTGACCCTCTTCTGTGTTCTCAAGAGAACCCTCAACCCATCTCATTCATCATTGTCACCCTGCTGTGTTACAATCATTGATTTTTCTATTTCCTTCAACTAGCTAGAGAGCCAGCCCTATACTTTTACACCGTCTATTCTCCCAGTGTAGTAGAGGCATGAACGGATGCTCAACAAATATGTCCTAAAAGAGGGAACACGTTTACCCCCAGAGACACTCCTAGGCATCCATGTAAACTTGGAAAAGTGCCTTAACTTCTGTAGCAATCATTCCCCTCATTTGTAACACAGAGACATGGCTGGCTAAGTCTTCTGCCAACCATAAGGTGGTAGGATTCTACAATGCTTTAAAAAAAACAAAAACAAAAACACCTGCATTTGCAATTAGAGGCAGAGATGAACACTCTGGCTAATGCAGTTTCAAAATCAGTTAGTAAAGAACTCAAGATCTGCAATATAACAACCTTCCTTCAACTTCGTTTCCACTGACCCATTATTCCAGCCATACATTAATGGCAAAGTTCTGCAAATGCACTGTATGCGTTCATGCCTGTGGCTCTTTGTCCATTAGGTTTTCTCAGCATGGAACATTGCCCAGCTCTCCTTGTCCAGGGAAATTCCACTTCGTCCTCTACCTTTAGCTGCACAGCAAGTTCTTCTGTAACGTTTCTATCTTGATTAGATTTTTGACTACAGCCCTTGTCCTTTTTGCCCTAATATTATACAAGTTGTTAACACACCTACATCCTTGACTCACTGCACTGTGAGTTCCCTGAGACTGGAATTAGGCGCTATTCATCACTATGGCATTCATAATGCACATGGCTTTCACACAGTAGGTGTTAAATAAATGCTTTTTTGTTCCATGTGAATGTGTTCCTAATGTCACTATAAAATGTGAAATCCTATTCGAAAGATAAATTGGCAATGCCTGGAAAAGAATTTTTAATAACATTCTTCTTTCTGATTAGCCATAAATAAAAATAATGTAAAAGCGATATGTGGAAAAATATTCTGAGAAAAATTGCATATCTCTAAACATGATAGAGTGGACCAATTCTAGAGACTATCATGGAACCATAAAAATGGAAATATGAAGATTACTTAGAAATATGAAAACATGTAAACCAGAAGAGAGTGGCAGCAGAAAATTAAATATATGGCATGATTGTAACTACAGAGCATTGTGAATAAAGATTTGAATACCATTCAGAAACTAGAAAATGGACCATTCTGCCCCAATGATGGAATAATGGGAAAATTTTTCTGTTTTGTAAACCTCCTCCAAAATTCACATAACATTGTTTTTAGTAAATTGTAATGACAATAAAATCTCAAGGACAGAAAGTATAAACTAATGAAGATAAAAGAAAAAAAAGAAGAGAAAAGAAGAATGTGGGGGAATCAAGCTGACATTACACGAAGAAATGACATATGCAGATGTAATAAAGTACTACAGGACCACGCTTAAAAATAAGAATAGACAACTACACAGAAACAAAGAAAGGAATCCATTTTTAAGGAGGAATTGATACACTTATGGACCAAATGGGTGTCAGATTATGACTAAGAACCTAGGAGTTTTGGAATCAAGCAGATGAGGAGATTTTTTTTTTTTTTTAAAGGACTTTGCTACAAGTGAGATGAAAGCTGTATTAAGTCTCCCTACATAAAGTCCCAGATTCCAAAGGTCACTGGTCCATGCAAACAGCACTAGATAAACTCTACCCACTCCCCCAAGAAAGCAAGGGCTCCTGTACGTTGTACATCCCATGAAGGAGGAAGAAAGGAGAGTCATTTGTGAAAAATACAAGTCCCAGGCTTGATCATGGGAGGGTATAAAATTCAAATTCATATTTACATGCAGTGAAAACCCTGACTTGAGAAATTACAATAGAAACCAGTTCAAGATGTAGGTTAGTGTGAAACAACTAGGTTGGTTCTAAAAAGATCCACTCAGGAGACAGGAGCACCTCCCTCCCAATGCACCCACGAACTACCACTACAATCAAAGCTTCCACTGAAGACAAGATACAAAGGAAAGCTCAAAACCACATGAGGAAACGGAGCATAATGAAAAGGATTTAGCAGATAAAAATAATTTGCACCCAAGAACTGAAAAACTGTAAAGAGACCATAAAAGAAATATGTTTACGAAATTGAACTGGTTAAAATAACTAGGACATAGCTCTATGAAAACAAAGTATCATTTTGAAAAAGAACCAAAACAATCTAAGTAAATTAGATTAATTAATTAGACCAGAGAGAACCAGGCAGAATGCAACACAGAAAAATCAAGAAATGAAAAGTGTGAATAATCCATTAAGAAATGTAAAGGGCCCTGGCTGGTATGGCTTGGTTGGTTGGTTGTCATCCGGTGCACGGAGAGGTTGCCAGTTTGATTCTGCTCAGGGTACATGCCTGAATTGCTGGCTGGATCCCCTGTAGGGGTGTGGAGGAGGCAGATGATCCATGTTTCTCAAACGGATATTTCCTTCTCACAGGGATGTTTCTCTCTCCCACTCTCATTCATTCTCTCTCTCTCTCTCTCTCTCTCTCTCTCTCTCTCTCTCTCTCCCTCCCTCCCTCCCTCCCTCCCTCTCTCTCTCATAAAAAAACATTAAAAAAAAAAAAAAAAGATATATGGCCCTAGCTGGTTTGGCTCAGTGGATATAACATCAGTCTGCAGACGGAAGGGTCCTGGGTTCGACTCCGGTCAAGGGCACATGCCCGGGTTGTGGGCTCAGTCCACAGTAGGGGGCATACAGGAGGTAGCCAATCAATGATTCTCTCTCATCATTGATGTTTCTATCTCTCTCACCCTCTCTCTTCCTCTCTGAAATCAATAAAAATACATTTTTAAAGAAGGAACATGAAGGATACAATGTTCAACTCTGATATACACAAGTTCTAAACTGAAAGAAAAAATCAAGAATGGGGAGAGAAAATGCAAAATAATCATTTAAAAAAGTTCACAATTGAAGGAAGACATAGGTCTCTAATACTTTAAACCTAACTGCAGCTATCACAACTCCAAACTGCAGTCCTTTAAAGAAAAGAGGAAAGAGCTAAAGGAAATTACTAACAAGGAAAGTAATTACTAACAAGGAAAGCATTAATTAGAGAACAGATTTCTCATCAACTACAAATGATGCAAAAAGCAATTAAAATATTTATAATAACTAAGAAATCTTCTAAAAATGAGGGGGAAATAACTCATTTTAGACTTCTACACTCAGTAACACTATTATTCTAGAGTGACACATATAACTAGAGGCCCGGTGCACAAAATTCGTGTACGGGGTGTGTGTACCTCAGCCCAGCCTGCACCCTCTCCAATCTGGGATCCCAGTAGGATTGGGCCTAAATGGGCAGTCAGACATTCTTCTCACAATCCAGGACTGATGACTCCCAACCGCTTGCCTGCCTGACTTCCTAATTGCTCCTAACTCCTTTTGTCTGCCAGCCTGATCACCCCCTAACCACTCCCCTGTCAGCAGGATTGATGCCTAACAGCTCCCCTGCCAGCCTGTTTGCCCCTCACTGCCTTCCCCTGCAGGCCTGGTCCCCCTAACTACCCTCCCTTGCAGGCTGGGGTCCCCCCTCTGCCCTTCCCTGCAGGCCTGGTTGCTCCCCAACTACCTTCCCTTGCAGGCCTGGTCCCTCCCAACTGTCCTTCCCTGCTGGCCTGATTGCCCACAACTGCCCTCACAAAAAAGCCCTAGAAAAGCACTCACAAAGAAAAAGATAAATAAGTTTAAATCTAAATAAAGTTTCTTGAATTTGCCTACTTCCAGTTGCCCTCAAATACTTTCAACTCACTTCAGCCGACTATACATGTTAAGGCCATGTGCTTGAGGATCAGAGCCCATGGGTCCTGGCTAGGCTAGTTCCTACTGAAGGTTTGTGATCACAATTAATATTAATTGATACAATACCTGTTTTTTGGCAATTTGGTAATATTGCAAGGCATGTATCCAATGATCTAATGAGTAGAAAATTTCCTACACATACATATGTACATGCAAAATGACATGTACAAGGAAATTAATTCACAGAGAGAGACAGTCCTCTGGTTACATCGGAATTAGTATACTTCGTTTCATGGTTACATCACCATCTCCCATTTATTTATAATAAAAAAATTGTTGCATCATTTAGATGTATGTACATATGTGTTTTATGTTTTTTATTATTTATTTAGCACAAGGTCAGGAATTGTTACCTTTCTTTAATTTTTTATTTATTATTTTTTTTACTGTTTCACTTCATTACTGCTGTGTATGTGCTCCATGTGAGTGACATAGGTGCTTATGTAGGTGGGTTCCGACTTACAGCAAAAATTGCATTATGTCGCACTGTAGGAACTGATCTCCTATATAACCCGAGGACCTACTGTACAGAGTTTGAAATAGGAACCTAAATATCCATCAGTAAGGAGCTAGTAAAATGAATTGAGATACACTCATACATCGGAATACACGGAAGCTGTAAAAGAGATAAAATGAAGCCTCTTATGTACTCATTTACACCAGATGTTTACCTAGCGACAGCAGTAAGATAAAAGCTGCTAGTAGAACAGTGTGCAGAATATATTACCACTCGCTTTTTTATTTTTTTTGAATATATATTTTATTCATTTTTTACAGAGAGGAAGGGAGAGAGATAGAGAACTAGAAACATCGATGAGAGAGAAACATCGACCAGCTGCCTCTGCACATCCCCCACCGGGGATGTACTCGCAACCAATGTACATGCCCTTGACCGGAATCGAACCTGGGACCTTTCAGTCCGCAGACCGACGCTCTATCCACTGAGCCAAACCGGTTTCGGCATCCACTCGCTTTTTTAAAGGCGTAAAACTGAAACACTGATTGCCTCAGGGTTAAAGAAACTGGTTCTGGGGGACAAGGGCAGGTAAAATACATTTCCCTGTGTACCTTCTTTACATTTAGAATTTGTAACAGATGACTGTATTACCTATCTATATATACAGTATAAAAAGCCAGCAACTGGAATGCTATAATGACCAGAAGGACCAGGTCACTATGATGCCCACTGCAGCCAGCAAACCAGCCCTGATCAGGGGGTGGGGCCAGCTGGCCAACCTCCCGTGGCCCCTCCCCCCAGGCAGCTCCATCCCAGATTAGCCTCCAACCATGATTATGGATGGGACTGACCAGCCAACTACCTGCAGCCCCTCCCCCAGCCATCCACACCCCTAATGGGCCCCTACTACCCCGATTGACCCTGTGGGCCCTCTCACCAACCAGCTCTGCTCCCAATCGGTCCCCCACATACTTTTTTGGGGGTGGGGTAGGCCATCCCACCTCCCACAGCCCCTCCCCATGGCCAGCCCCCCCAATTACCTTCCCACCCCCAATGGGGGGCAGTAACTGCCAGCCAACCACCTGCAGCCCCTTCCCCAACCAGCCTGGCCCTGATTGGGCCCTAGCTGGCAAGCTAACCTCCCACCATCTCCTCCTCCTAACAGGCCAGGCCCTGATCACCTGTGCATGAATTTATGCACTGGGCCTCTAGTATAAAAATAATGTAAAAAAAAAAAAAAAAAAAAACTTGAAAAATACATTCAGGATAGTTTAACTATTTTCTGTTTATCTAATACATATTCATAATAACAATTTTTGCTAATAGTCCAAGTTCTTTCTTTATGTCTTTACTAAAGACCTGGTGCACAGGATTCATGCACTGATGATAGGCGTGGCCTGCAGGGATCAACCCACTGTGGAAGCACCACTCATCCCTGTCAGCCAAGTGGTGCTCCCACTGTGGGAACACACTGACCACCAGGGGGCAGCTCCTGCATTGAGTGTCTGCCCCCTGGTTGTCAGTGTGAGTCATAGCAACTGGTCAACTGATCATTCTGATTGTTCCACTGTTTGGTTGCTGGACTTTTATTATATAGGATTGTAATAGGCAAATGTTCTCCAACTAAGAACAGTGGCAACTACCATATCTTTCTACCTAAAGGACCGAAATATTTTATTTTTGTTATCAGTTAATTCATGCATTCATTTGTTTAACTGTGTATTAGTTGAGTTCACATGGATTGCAAAGTTGAAATCACAAAGGTCTTATTTTAAGGAGCTCACAGTACAGTAGGGAGGAGAGAAGCAAACAGGTAACACATTCAGTCTACACCTATTGACTTAACTCTCATTATGTGCAAATCAATACATTGTGACAACTAGGAAAGGAAAAGGAAGAGCACAGACCCAGACAAAGGGAGCCCAACTCATGGTAGGAAGGCTCCACCATGTACAAAAGCTGAGTAAAACCTGAGGTACATTCAGGGACCTGAAAGTTGACAGCTTGGCTTGAGAGTGTGAGGGAAGTCATGGGCAGAAATGAGGCTGGAGCTATGGGCCAAGAGAAATGAGATCACAGAAGACCATACTCATGGATTGGGGCTTTAGCCCAAAAGCATCAGACACAAACACTTTCAACAGGTAGTCCCAAATAGTAGTTGCCAAACATGGTCATACATCAGCTTGATTTTCAGGTCCCACCCAGACATACTGACTGAGATTTGGGGGGTATAGGGCCCTGAAAATTATTTTTAAGGTTTTTAGAAGTTTGGTGATTCTGATGGCAAACCAAGTGTGAGAACCACTAGTATTTAGGATCTCCTGACACCAAGGTTCAAACTGCCCAGTTGATGACTGAGAAAGAGACAAGGAGAGCAGGTCCCAGCTCCTCCCTCTGAATGAAGTGCTGAGTAAGCAGAAAGCTGGCTTCTCTGGGCTATCCTCAATGCCCAGAGGCAATGGAAAGGACAATGGGATAACTCAAGGCCAGTCCCCCACAGGGAAGCATTTACAAGGCCCATCTTACAAGGGGAAACATATGAGAGCCCACTTGTTCGCTATACAGTAGATCCCAAAATTTATTCTTTAATTGTTTTTTAAAGTCAGTACAAGATGCCAAAGCAGACAGTATGATTTAACACTATTTTGTCTCAGCCACAAATTTGGAATTACAGACTCCTATTGGGCATTTAGATAAAAGCAGCACATTCAAGCTTTGATGACCTGAACACTGGGAGACTTTTGCACTGTCTGAGGTAGAAGAAGAAGCAGCAACTCACTACTGTACTGGAGAGCAAGAGCTTCACACTCACAAGCCTTTAGTGCACCAAAGCAAACATTCAGCTCTATTTTGAGATGTCTTCCTTTACAAAATTTGGCTTGGTCACAGTTTGAGGTATTTTACAATTACACAGCATTTGACATGAAAACAGAAAGGAACCCAAAAAAGAAAGAAAGAAAGACCAATCCACCCCACAAAGATCTATTTTTAGACACCTAACTGTCTTACATCTGGATGATTCACATACTAAATAGGAATACCACCCGCAATTCTGACCTGCATCATGTTATCTCCCAAAAAGAGAAAACTATGTTCAGTGAATTTATTCATTCCCCCATTCCTTGGGTATTCACTGAGCACCCACTCTGTGGAAGGCACTGTGGTAAGTGCGACGAAGTGGTGATCAAGATAATACTCCTCTGCCTTCACTTCACATACTGGTGGAAACAGACACCAGACCAAAGCACAAGAGCATGGGGTAAGTTCTGTAAAGTGGATGCTAAGGGAACGTACAACCCTGGGACCCAATCCAGCCTCGGGGGCCATGGGGAGTTCCCTATGGACTTTGCTAAAGGTGTGGTCTCAAAAATAAGGGGTTAGAGAAGGAGGGAAGGAAATGAGCATTAAGTGTGTGTGCATAGATTAGGAGGCAGGGCAGGAATGGAATGAGGGTATATTCCAGATGGAAGGAACTTAAGAAAATGTGAAGAAATAAGAATCTTTAAAAAATATATATTTTTTTTTATTAATTTTAGAGAGGGAAAGAGAGATAGAAACACCAATGATAAGAGAGAATCATTGATTGGCTGCCTCCCACATGCACCCCCAACCAGGGATAGAGCCTGCTGCTTGAGAAACTGAGAAAATTCTTAAGACCAAACATACAAAGTAAACAGAGAGTATCAAGAAAGGAGGTCAGAGAGATAAGCGAGAAGTAGACATTATATCTAATTCATCTGGAACATTCCCATGAATTAGGCAGAGATGGGTACTTTCCCTCCATTTACAATTAGCCCTATAACATAAAAGTTAAATACCTTCTCCAAAGTCACCAAATCAGAGCAAAGTCACAAGTCTGCTGCACTAGATCCATTAGTTTAATGGTTCCAACAAATACTTATATCAGTATATTGTTTTACTTTCAAATTATGTAAAAACATGAATAATTTTTTAAATGAGAATCAAAATGCATACTATCTATATTTCTGTTTGAGTTATGATGCTATCAAAAGCTTCATAATTTTTGTTTTCAATTGAAGGAATGTGGCCTAGAAAATAACTTGTGATGTTTTAATAGATATTAGCATTAATACAAATTTTTTCTGCTTATAACACTAAATTATTGAGTGATTTTATAGTTTTAAAAAATGTTCTCTGTGTACTATTTTTTGTATGTCATTTTTATTTTTAAAATTATTTTGTAGTCTACACACATTTAAATCTGTTTTCTAACTTCATGTGAACCTAAAATGATCTAAGTAATAATTTCAATTGAAAAATCAAATTTTTAATTATTGTAAAACTAAGATGAAAAGAGATAAAAGTATGACTTTTGTATATGATGAAGATCTTCATTCTCTCAGTATTTAGATTATTAATTTATTCAAGGTCTTGGGACTCTATAGAACTAACACTTACCAAGGAATTTCTATGTGCCAGATGTCTTGTTAATTAATTTTCAATCCCATTTATGCTTCACAATAACTATAAGATCAATATATTATTATTTCAGTTTAAATGTTAGAAAACAAACATAGAACAGTTGAATAATTGTTATAGTCTCAAGGCTGGCTTCTGGGTAGCAGTGCCAGGATTCAAACTCATGTCTGTGTGAACTCAAAGCCTCTAAATTAAAAGCCAGATTCTAGGTTCTTTCCCTCCACAGGTCACTCACTCCCTTAAGCATCCATTCCCTCTACTCAATGAAGAATTTCAACCAGATGATCTCTGACTTCATTTCCAGGTTTAAGTATCTGTTAATTCACATTGAAATAGTAAAATTAATGTATGTATGCTATCTAAAAACAACTCTGTAATAAAATATAATACTTTTTTCTATTTTACTCATCCCCCTCCCTTTTAAAAAAAATAATCTTTACCCAGAGTAGAAAGGAGGGAGGAGGAAGCAGGGAAGGGAGGGAGAGAGAGAAACATCTATATGAGAGAGACACATAGATTAGTTGCCTCATGCACTAACCCCAGATGGGCCGGGGATTGAACCTGCAAACTGAGGTATATGCTCTTGACTGGAAATCGAACACATGACCTTTCAGTCCAAAGCCAATGCACTAACTAATGAGCAAAACCAGCCAGGCCCTCACCCCTTTTCTTTAGTATTGGATGGCTATCAGAATGAGCTACAGGGTATGATTTTTTAAAAATTCTTTGAAACTTTATTCTATAGACAATATAACTATAAAATCATAGAGGTATGCATCATTATATAAATATATATCATATAAATAATAAAAAAAATTCTATATCAAGCCACTTTTAAAAAGAAAACAGACTAATTGGCTCATTCTACCAAAATGTGTAGGGACAGGCTCGTTTCAATCATGGATGGATGCTCAAACAACATCCCCTTATGGGAAATAAATGAGGGAGAAAGAAACTGCCTTAAGCTGAAAAGAGGTCAGAGAGAGACCTTGACCCCAAGCCATGTCTACCCTTTAAGCCCCAGAATAACTACTATATGCCAACCAGTCATTTGCTCAGATCAACTTTCTTTCAGATGCCATCTCAGAAATTTCTAATTTTCTAACTCACATCCCTCTCCAGGCCCTGCTCCTCCCTCTGGCCCCTTCACAGCTTCTTAAAAGCACTATGTGCTCTCACCGTCACCATCTGCTTTGTCTCCTTTTATTCACTCTTTAATCCCGCTGACGCTCTCCTACCTCCAAATCTCACCAAAACCACTTTAATTAGGGCATGATGACTTCCATCTTGCCAACACGATGGTCATTTTCTTTTCTCAGCTTCTAAATCTCCCAGGAGAATTTGACATGATGGAAAACTACAGAGGAATTGGTGCGAAATGACATTCAGAGCACATTACTCTCCTGCTTGAAACCCATAAATAGCTTCCTAATCCATATAGGAGAAAGTGTAAATGCAATTTCCCTCAGCTTTGCAACTTCTCGTCATTCTGTCTCTTTCCTAAGTATCTCCTTCTTCCATCGTGGCAGCACCCTATTCCCCATTCCACCATCCTGTTTTGTTTCCTCCCTAGTCCTTAGCACTAACTGAAATTATCTTTCTGATTTATGTCCTTGTTCAACATCTCATTCCCTGCTCTAGAATGTAAAGCCCATGAAGGCAAGCACCTTGCTTGTCCCATTCATGCCTGTAATCCTAATGTCCAAAACAGTATTTGACAGACAGTAGACATGCAATGAGTAAGTGCTGAGTAAATGAAGGAAGGAAGGAAGGAGAGAAGGAAGGAAGGAAGGAAGGAAGGGAAGGAAGGAAGGAAGGAAGGAAGGAAGGAAGGAAGGAAGGAAGGAAGGAAGGAAAGATAGCTTTAATGTGCTTTGTTTCATCTTTGACTTTAAGTGAAAGGAATAGAAGTAGAAAAAAAAAATCTGATTATTTTTTAAATATATTTTTATTGATTTCAGAGAGGAAGGGAGGAAGAGATAGAAACATCAATGATGAAAGGGAAACATGAATCAGCTGCCTACTGCACGCCCCCTACTGGGGATTGAGCCCACAACCCAGGCATGCTCCCTTGATCAGTATTGAACCTGGGACTCATCAATCTGCAGGCTGACACTCTATCCACTGAGCCAAACCAGTTAGGGCAGTAGGTTTCTTTTTACCTCAACTTCAATCTGAAGAGAAGTATCAATACCTCCCCCATACCTTCCCTCTGGCCAGGTTTTCAATAGGAACAACTAATTACGTAGCTCAGATTGAAGTCCAAAGACCCACAATTACACTCAGATTATTGCAGGCCCCTTGATCAGCATGGATAAATATTCTAAAATGACCAATTAAGCCTTTTTCTTTCTCCTTATTCAAAATTCTAACCAAGTTAAAAGTGACTCTGTATGTATTGAGGGTTAGAAGTCATTCCTAACAATAATAGAATTTTCTTTTGTCCATCAGCCTTCTAAATCACAGGGTACTTTTTTTATATATACTTGTAAGGCTCTTTATTGCAGTGAACACATTGATGAAGGTTTGGATATATAGGTTTGAGGCCAGAAGTTGAGGAGAGTGAAACTGCTCCATCAAAAGAAATTGAAGTTCTCATGAAAAGATGGTATGAAGGGTATTTCCTTAACTATAGATTAGAAGCATTTTTATGGATTTACAAGATCATAGTGATGAGGAACTTCAACAATTCAGACACTTCTTTAGAGAACCTGTTTCATTTAAAAATTGGAAAGGGGAACATATAACAAAGAATGAAACAGACAAGTAGCACTGATCTATAGGAAGAATGTCAGAAAAGTTTAACTAAAACCAGGAATGAGCTGGAGCTGTGAAAAATGCTAAAGATGACAAAAGAATAGGCTGCAAAAACAAAACAAACAAAAAAAGGACATTCAGAGCCAGAAAATGAATAAAGAATATTATGTCCTTGGTGTTGGTAGGGTATGGACATTGCAGTATTAGCATTTGTCAGAAGCTATAAGGATATCTAGCTGAGATATATGCCAGTGCTGTGTCCACTAATCTGGTTGACTCAGCTACTGGGAAGATCCAAACCCACAAGGAGGCAATGTTCCTTCCTTAAATCACAAGGAACAAAAATTTCATAGAAGATGCACATCCAGCTTCTATTGAATAATTGTCTTCTACAAAAAGCAAGCAGAAAAAGGTGGCTTGAATATCTACACCGCCCATCTCTAGGAGGTGGGGGGAGAGGGAAGTGGCCACATCCTCAGCCCACCCATAAATAGTGCTTTTCTCTAATGTCTTGTCATGAGCCCTTTTCACTTACAATGTAAACTCTCTTCTCTGGGATATTAGCACCCCAGCTTCCTTCATGAGTTTCAAACCTACAGTCTAAGTTAGGACTCAACTGTCTTCTGACACCTTCACCTTCATGAGCCTTCCACAAGAACATCAAATACAACCTCTCCCCCCAGGCTCCCTCTTACCTGTGGGAAAACTCCAAAACCCTCAGCCCAGACGTCTCATTTGCATCTCACATGGTCCTCTTAAAGAGATGCTCTTTCAATTCTCTAGGCTTTGGCTCATGTTATTCCCTTCACCTAAAGTCCCTTACCCTCTTCTCTATCCAATATAATAAAAGCCTAATATGATAAGTGTCCGGTCATCTGGTTGTCTGTTGAACCAATCAAAGCATAATATGCTAATGATATGCTAAGGCCACTCAACCACTCGCTATGACATGCACTGATCATCAGGGGGCAGATGCTCCAACTGGTAGGTTAGCTTGCTGCTGAGGTCTGGCTGATTGGGACTGAGCAAATGGGCCAGACAAACCCTGGAGCCCTTCAATGATCCCTCTGACTGGCCAACCTCCCACATCCCTTCCCAGCCCTGATTTTGCACCAGTGGGATCCCTCAGTCTGGCCTATGCACTCTCACAATCTGGAATTTCTCAGGGGATGTCAGAGAGCTGGTTTTGGCCCAATCCTGCAGGCCAGACAGAGGGACCCCACTGGTGCATGAATTCATGCACTGGACCTCAAGTTTTAACATTAACTTGTTTGGAAGCATTTCCTGGGCCTTGCTGGAATAGCCTCTATTTCCTCTAGACTTTCAAAGTATCCTGTTTCAAACATTCTACTATCACAGCCATTATCACAATGTATGATAGTTACTGGCTTCTGTATCCTGTTAAGGAATAGTTTAAGACTTCATATTTTGCTCATTTTTGTACCCCTAATGCCTAGGACATAAAATGTTCATCAAATTGCATAGGCCTTAAGCCAAAGTGAACCTTTATTTGGTGTTTTAAATACTTAACACAAATTCACATTTTCATATGTGGGGACTCTAAACCCTTATGGACAGACTTAACGTAAAGAAAAGTAAGCAAGATGCACATGTACATTACTAATTCCAGTAAGTACTAGTTTAGCAGACAGAATGCTCTAAGAATTGTATTTTTCTGACATTGTCATATTTTCCAGCTGAGGAATGGGGCCCTCAGGCAGTGGTCCTGCTGTCAGTAATTGCAATGTGCTTTCCTGACCTTCAGCTGGGCTTGTTTTGTTGACTCCTGTAGCACCTTGCTTAATTAAATAACACAAGTGCTTGGTTACATAAAGGCACCAAATTTCCATTTCACAATTCAAGAGCCATCGTAGAAAGAGCCACTCAGTATTAGATAACACTGCACAGCTGATTACACTGGCAGGACCAGTTGCAACGAGAAATTCAAATGATCAGCCGCCCTGAGAGCTGCCAGCAGCCGCACATGGATGTGGCTCCATTTCACACTCGTGTGTTCTTTGGGAATATTGCAGAAAAAAACCTACAAGCTCAAAAATTTCCACATGACAATAAAACAGCACATTCAAATCAATCCATCAATTGCCAGTGCAGCAGTAAAATAAGCAGCTGCATTAACATTAAAAATCAGGCAAGTAATGCAGACATGTTTACATCTCCAAAATCTTTATAGCAGTTTTGTTTTCAATACTTTCCAGCCTCAGAGGCATGATGCCAAGGACATAAAAGTACTGTTTTTAGAGAATAGATTGCAGAGGCTCAAATCTTAGCTCCTCCGAACTCTGGAACTTTCTTTCCCTTAATCTCCCTAAGCCTCATCTATGTGTGCTTGAGGAAAAACCTCCTCCTCCTTACATATTGTGTCCTATTATCCATTCTTCAGTCACTCAAAGTGAATTTAAAATTATAGCCCTAACCAGTTTGACTCAATGGATAGAGCTTCAGCCTGTGGACTGAAAGGTCCCAGGTTTGATTCTGGTCAAGGGCACATACTTTGGTTGCGGGCACATCCCTGGTAGGGGTTGTGCAGGAGGCAGCTGATCGATGTTTCTCTCCCATTGATATTTCTAACTCTTTATCTGTAAAAAATAAATAAATAAATAAATAAATAAAAATTAAAAAAAATAAAAATATTTCTAAAAAATAAAAAATAAAAATAAAATTACATACAAGCGGTATTTGTCAGGCTCTCTGCAATCTGTCCAGGATGTTAAACAAATCCCCAGGAGAGTGGAGATCAAGCCAGGCCTGCCCCGCTATGCAGTTAGCCCCACCCTCAAGCCTAACTGAAGTTCTTGCTACAATGTACTAACTAAAGTGTGTCCTCACACCTCAGTGCCTCCTACTGGACCACAAGACCCAGGGAAACAGCGGCGGAATCTTGTTCATGTATTGCAACCACGGTGATTGGGTTCCCCCTTACACCTCTGACCTCATCTCCAACTACTTTTTCTCTCCTTGATTCTACTCCAAATACACTGGCCTCCATGCTGCTCCCCAACATGCCAGGAAACACATGCCGCAGGGCCTTGACACAAACTTGCTGTTCCCTTTGCCTCTCCCCCAGATATCTGCATTGTGTTCTCCCCGTTTTTGTCCAAATGTCCCCTTCCCAGTGAGACCTTCCTAAGCCACGTTTTAAAACTGGAGTCCTGTACCACTGCATTTTCTACCTCCCTGCCGTGCTTTCTTTTTTTCTCCATAACACACATTACTAGCACAACCCAAATTTTACTCATCTTGCTGGTTGTCTGTCTCACTCCTTCACCAAAATGCAAGCTCCCAGAGATAGGAATGTTTATGTAGACATTGATGGATGTGCTATATACACAGCACCTGTTTTAGGTGCTGCTGTCCACATGAGAAGGGATTAATGTGCCACAAATAAATTATAGGAACTCTAAAAAAATAGCATGATACAATCTTCTCTCAAGAAAATTAATTTTTTTTGGAGACTGAAGGGCAAAATTAGTGAGGAACATTTTGTTTGGCCACTGACCATCTATTTCTACTTCCTAACAGCATCCCAGTTTCTGTTTAGGAGGTTATCTGTCTCTTGCAGTGAGTAGGCTTTGGAGATGGTACATCCAACTGCTTGGCCTCCCACTAAGGTCATGGAAAGGACAGATCCTTCCACTCATTGCCTTAATGTGGCCAGACAGAGCCCAAGACACAGTCTCTTCCTATTTGCATCCTGAGTAACTGCCACTATAGGGGACAAAGTGGGTGGAGTCCATTCATCTCAGCAGTGGTTTGCTGAGCAGACTGCTCCTGCTCTGAGATCGGTCACCAGATCCTCACTCCTCGTCACCTGGTGCGGTCTTGTTCCCACACAATGCTGCCTGCTTCTCCAGGCTCTGATGAGTCCAGGGGCCTACACAGAGCCTTCCTCAAATTTTCCTCTCTTCACTCAAGTTAGTTAAATTTATTTCCAGTGCTTTTACCCAAAGAACTCCAACTGATACAACATGAAAGAAAATAATTTAGGGCAGTAGCTATTAAGTGATAAATAAGTTTCCTTATATGGCTCAGAGTAGGATGTAAGTACTACAGCCCCCATTAAGAGATGTGACCAGGACTGGTCTTTGTATAACATACAGGATCTAGATGGGTTGAGAAGGATGAGGCTCTGAGGCAAGGGAAACAAGACCAATATTTTCAGGTGTGTGCCAGAATCCACAACTAGTAAGAAAAACAGTGAATCTCAAGATTGGAGGCAAGATCACGTGTTGGTTTCAAGGGAATAGAAGATTACCCCCCCCCCTAATTTTACAGTTAAAACATAGGTTTAGGCCTATATTTGCTGTATAAGATTACCCCCCACTTCCGAGGCAACACCAGTTCTTTTTTTAATAGACCGCCTCTCTGACTCTGGCCAATCTGAGCAGGCTTTTTTTCGTTTCAAAAGTAGTCTTATACGCCGGAAAATATGGTAAGTGATTGACAGAAGAACCACTTAATTAGAGGGGATCTGCTAAAGATTTGAGACTAAGTAGAGGTAGTAAATGGTGAAACATCTAAATTTATATCTCCAGGCTATGATTATTCATCTCTGAATGATTCCGGAATGAAAAAAAAGGCTAGAAGCAAATATGGTAAGAACAAATTTGAATATGAAATAGTGAGTTCTCTAAAATAGTAAACTAATGTATTTATGCATATTAATGACAGTACTTTCCATTTGTTAATTACTCTTTCACCCGATGTTTTTCTTGAGCTGCCTTAAACCCCAAGTGTTGGAAATGAAGGTGTTAAATGGAAGGAATAAATATTCTTTGCTTTTCATTTCTCCATTACTAAAAAATATATATAGTCTGGGCACCATAAATTACACATTCCATTTTTATTACACTGCCCAGTTCCTCAATACTTTTTTTGAAACTATGCATACTCTTCATGTGGGCCTAGGTTTAGTATTCATGAATAAAGAGAGAAAATAAAATGTTTTGGAAAAGATTTTATTTAGTTAGAAGTGTCAGTCCTAGGCAATCAGCCTGATAGAAAGTCTAAAGCCAGTTGCCTACACAAATGTTTAAATATTTATTGAGCTGAATTGTTTAAAACATTAACAAAAAAACTGAATGCAATATATTAGAGGTAATAAGATGGATCTGGGGTGGGGGGAGGGGATGAACAATGATTACAATATTGTTTCTTTACCTTCTCCTTATTTAAGATGGTATCTTTAAAACTATGTAGCCCAAAATGGCCCCATGAAGATCAGGCAGGCAGGTGAGTGGTTAGGGGCAATGTGGCAGGCAAGCAGAATGATTAGGAGCAATCAGGCAGGCAGGCCAGAGGTTAGGAGCCAGAGGTCCTGGATTTCAAGGGGGATGTCCAACTGCCAGTTTAGACCCAATCCAGTCAGACATCCCTTGAGGAGTCCCGGATTGTGAGAGGGTGCAGGCCGGGCTGAGGGTCTCCTGTCCCGCATGCATGAATTTCATGCACCAGGCCTCTAGTTCATTATAAGTTTATACAAAATGCTAAAAAAAAAAAAAAAAATACCAATAATAAAATGATTTGGGGGCATGTTAGATTAAACATTCTAACTTGCAAACCCAGTGAGACTGGGTACCCTACTCTGAATATGACCACCCAGCATCCCCTAGTGACTGGTGCAAATTTATAATTTTTATAAAATCAGGAGCATGTATCAAACCTGGTTTGTAAAAGTAAGACTCTAGAAGCAACTTACCCCTTTCCATGTGAAATGTTTTGAGGAAACACCCCTCTAGCCCCATAGCACTAGAAACCTTTTTCTAGGACATATATGTGATAGAAATGGGGGTAAAGAATGAAGACAAGAATTATAGGATTGAGAAGCTTGCTGAATGTTAGCTTTCTCCTCAAGCCTAATCTGCTCTGAAGTGTCTGCTGAAGTCCTATGCATTTTATTTTTTAAGTATATTTTATTGATTTTTTACAGAGAGGAAGGGAGAGGGATAGAGAGCTAGAAACATCGATGAGAGAGAAACATTGATAAGTTGCCTCCTGCACAGCTCCTACTGGGGATGTGCCCATAACCAAGGTACATGCCCTTGACCGGAATCGAACCTGGAACCCTTCAGTCTGCAGGCTGATACTTTATCCACTGAGCCAAACTGGTTAGGGCAAGTCCTATGCATTTTAAATAGCTGGACTACATAACCATTTTGGTACCTCCAAACACCAGAATTCAAAACATAAAGCAAGCAATGCTAAAAACATTTTTCTTTGTTACCTAAAATAATAATCTGATAGAATGTGTCTATTTATATAATTAAATACTGACATTGCATCCCCCTACTGATTAATCATTTGTGAATATAATTCCATTCTTCACAAATATTTATTGAACTCCTACTATGTGCCAGGCATTATGCTGGGCTTATTGGCAGATAAAACAGAAAAAAGAATCCCAACTTTTCTTCAGCTTACATCTTGGGGGAAGAAACAAACAACAATATGTTTAATTTAAAAGATAGTTTGTTGGATTATAGACATGCTATGGGGAGATATAAACTATTATGAGTGAGGGTTTTATTTTTTGCTTTTGACTTTTTACAAGTTTAAATAGGAAGACCAAGGAGAATGTCAACAAAAACGAGTGAATAAAAACCTGAAGAAAACGAGGAAGTGAACCGTGCATATGATAGCAGAAGAAATATCCAGGCAGATTGGGGAACAGCTTGTGTAAAGGCCTTGGAGCTAGAACATAATTGGATGGACTCAAGAATCATCACAGGGCCCTGGCCAGTGTAGCTCAGTTGTTGGAGCCTCATTCGATGCACTGAAGGGTTGCGGGTTCAATTCCAGGTCAGAGCCCATACCCGAGTTGCAGGTTCCATCCCCAGTCAGGCATATATGGAGCCAACCAATCAAGATTTCTCTTTCTGTCGAAACTGGTTTGGCTCAATGGATAGAGCGTCGGCTTGGGGACTGAAAGGTCCCGGGTTCGATTCCGGTCAAGGGCATGTACCTTGGTTGTGGGCATATCCCCAGTAGGGGGTGTGCAAGAGGCAGCTGATCGATGACTCTCTCTCATCTATGTTTCTAACTCTCTAACTCTCTCCCTTACTCTCTGTACAAAATCAATAAAATATATTTAAAAAAAAAAGATTTCTCTTTCATATCAATGTTTCTCTCTGTGAGTACTCCCACCCCCATTCCTCTTTCTATAAAATCAATGAAAGCATATCCTTGGGTGAGGATTTTTTAAAATATAATAATATTAATTAATTTAAAAAGAATCAACAAAAGGATCTGTATGGCTAAAATGCGGTGCATGCAGGGAAAACAAGTTCATGAATTCAATGCAGAATTCTGTTTCAACATAGAATTCAAGAAATCTGTTTCAACATAACACCAAAAACACAAACAACAAATGAAAAAAAAAATCAACAAATGGGGCTAATCAAACTTACTTAAAAGCTTCTGCATAGCGCCCTGGCTGGTGTGGCACAGTTGATTGGGCATTGCCCAGTATACCAGGAGATTACCAGTTTGATTACTGGTCAAGGGCACATGCCTTGTTTGTGGGCTCAATTCTTAATAGGGGGCATTCAGGAGGCACCTGATTGATGTTGTGCTCTCACATTGATGTTTCTCTCTCTCCCTCTCTCTCTCTAAACATCAATAAACTGTTCTAAAAAAAAAAAAAAAAAAAAAAGCTTCTCTACAGCAAAATAAACAATCAGCAAAATGAACCTACAGAAGGGAGATGGGATTGCAAGTCATGTATCAGATAAGGGGTTAATATCCAAAATGGATTTAAAAAACAAACAAAAAACAAAGACAAACTTATTTTTGTAATAAACACCAAACACCAAAAATTAAACCAAAAAAAAAAAAAATCTATCTATCTACATAAAACCCTAATATGCAAGTAAACCAAACAGCAGAACAACCAAAAACCAAACAACCAGTCGCTATGATGTGTGCTGACCACAAGGAGGTGCATGTGGAACATGGCAGGAGTCAGCTAATGTGGGATGGTGGAGCAGGTGAGCAGGGATGCCAGACCAAGGCAGGGTGCCAGTTGCTATCATCTAGGTGAGTCTCTAGTGTAGGGGTGTCGAACTCAATCAGAGAAGGGGCCAAAATCTAAAATCCAGCCTAAATCGTGGGCCGAATGGTTTACTGAACAGTCATAAACTGACAATGTCATAAACTGACAGCGGAGTGCAGTGATGACAGCGCGGTGCGGGCCACATTGCAAGGCCTGGCGGGCTGGATTTGGCCCGCGGGCCTTGTGTTTGACACATGTGCTCTAGTGGTTACTGAAATTCTTTGCTCCCAAGCACCACAATCCTGCCCAGCGCTCACACTTGCTGCCTGGACCAGCCAAGCTCACACACACTGCCAGCACCTGGCACCAGTGCTAATATACACATCTTTGGGATGTAGGAGAAAAACCAGAGTACCTGAAGAAAACCCACACATATATGGGGAGAACATGCAAACCCCACACAGTGACCCCTGTAGGGAATAGATTTTTTCTTATCAACATTAAAATGAAACAACATTGATTGAAATGAGGTTAAGGACTTATTGCACAGTGATTACAGACAACAAAACTGTATTATAGTCATTAAACTTGCAAAAATATATCCAATGATTTTTTTTAAAAAAGAAAACTGTCATTTAAGGGTCATTATAAGAACTTTGGCTTTACTCTGAGTGAAGTCATCATGGGATTTTTATCAAAGAACTGATATGATATGACTTAACATTTTACAAGATTATTCTTGCTGATATAGTGAGAACAAACTTCAAAACTGGGGATAGGAAGGAGCAAGACAGAAGTAGAAAGATCAGTGAGAAGCCTATAACAGTGAAAGATTGTGCCTAGAATGATCCCAGTGGAGTGGTAAAAAATTGTTAGATTCTGAACATATTTTGAAGGTAGACAAGACAGATGAAGGATATGAGAAAAAAAGTAGAATAAAAAATAATATCAAGGTTTCAGCTTGAGCAATAAAGAACAGAGCTGCCATAAAGTGATATGGGGAAGACGGAAGGAGGAATTCACTTGGGAAAAATGTCAGGAGCTCAGTTTTACCGATGTTAAGCTTGGGATCTCTATTGAGATCCCATGTGGGAAGTAAAAATGACAGAAATATTACTAAAAGATTTATACGTTGTATTTACAATCCAAGCACAATTAAGGTGAAGAAACTGGGGACTGCTGTTGGGAGAAGGAAAACATCTCTACAACTTCCTGCAGGCAACAATGATTCAGCACCATGGACAGTGATCAGCACATTATAGAGGCTGAATACAAAAAAAGTCATAGTACATCCATGAGTAAGATTAGTGAAATTCAGTGCATCAATGTTTACAGATATCACTGATTTTTCTATAGCTTTTTAAATTAGTTGCATCCATCAAATCATTATGCTGAATGTATGAGCTCTGTGATTTTTTTTCTGTAGCCAATCATTATTTTCCAAGTATTTTTTCTTTCTCAACTGCATCTTCAGACATATTTGTTTTTCTGTTTTAAACTCATACTTCAGGAAATCTGCTTATATGTTTTCCTGTGTTGCCCTCCTCAGTAATTTTCATAGTCCAATTTAAATTTTACTCTGCATTGTCTTTTGCTTGTAAACATTACTCCTTTTCAACTCATCTGTGCTAATTATAAAACATCACACGAACTACAGTGGAGCTGAGAATGGTGCACCAAACTTGCCCCTCAACAGAGGTTGGCTGAGTTATTAAATATTACATTTCTCTGCATAACTATTTGATTGGTCCAAATTCCTCAGTGATGCAGATTCCCAAGATGGTTGATTTTGGTAACAAGGTCCATGATAATGTAATATTGTACAATTTAAACTTTTTATTTAATAGGTAATAGCAAACATGTTATAAACAATAACACAGAAATGTCCCAGGGGAACACGTAAAAATGTCCAGTTACAAGTTGTGCATCATCAACAACCCAGTTTCACATCTTCCCTTTTAAAAGCTAAAGCATATTTTGGATCTTTTATCAAAGTGCCATTAGTGTGAGTTACATAGGAATATCTTCAAGCCCATAATTAAGTGCTTCACACCAGACTGGGAAGCTGGTTACTGAAGTCTAATTCAATGTCTAACATGGTCCTGTCATGACCTTCACATGTGAGGCCTAGACATTCTCCTAATTCTTCTTACTACAGAGTCTCTACCCTATCTCAGCCATGTCTTATCATAAAAGGTCCATTCTGAATCTTTGATATTTGTATCTCAGTAACTATATGTAGAAGTTCTCTGGGTGTTAATTCCAGCCTGTTTGCCTGTGGATGACCTTGGGCATATCATAACATATCTTAGCCTCAGCTTATACATAAAAAAAATGAAGAGCCATATTTCAGAGTTGTTGGGGGATTAAATATCATGTATATAGAGAGTCTACCTTAGCCAAGTCCATATCAGGCTCTCAAATACATGTCTCCAGAAAATCAAGTGATTCAATATTTGTCTGTTTTTTAAATTGTTGACTATTCAGTAGATTGGGATACTAATAATTTTCTTTCATAAGCCAATAGCAGCTACTACCTAACTGCTTAAGTAAAAGATTTAAGATTCTGTATATGAAAATGTATACAGTTGGGACATCTATTTTCTTTTGACACTAATTGATACCAATTAAATTATTTTTATTCCAGGTAAAAGGATACTTTATAATGAGAAATTAACATGAGAAAGCTCACCATTTTATAACACATGGACTGGGTTTTATAATTTTCCAACATAAACTTATGGATAATTCACACAAAAATACTTTACTTCCATTCATATATTAAAAGGACATCAATTAAGCAAGTTAAAAGAAAACCAGAATACTTGAGTTTAATAGTCATAATACACCTTTCTATCTGAATCCACTTACCAACTTTATACTAGAATTGAAGCGAAGTATCTGGCATGGGGGTTCCTATGACAATTTGTTTTCTGCTTTGTGAAGCCATTTCCTCTGTGAAGTAAACATTCAGAGCTTTGTCTACTTCATTGCTAAGATCTTCCCCAAAGAAGATCTTTGTCGCTTTATGCAGCACATATTTTAATATTTCGGACAATAATTCATCCCCATCTGTGACAAATGCATTATCCAGTCACATTTCTGTAGAATATAAACTCTATCCCAACCAGTTAAGCGTAGCATTGCACTCTGAGATCAGAAGCCATTTTCTGTGCCTGTCTGAGAAAATGTATTTTTTAGAATAATCTGTAAATCTACAGAACAAATTCAAACTAAGTAGAAAGAATGCTTAGCTGGAATTTTTTAAATCTGTGATGCTGTCTTTTTATTTTTATTCTTTTATTTTTATACTTAGTGGGATTTCCTAATATTGAAAAGGAATTCCTAAAAGCTTTATTCATTCTTTTATTCATCCAACAAGCATTTATTAAGCTCTCACTCTACAGCACAGAGTCTTTTTCAAATTGAGGAATTTGAGATCTGGAGAGTGAGTGACATGATTACTGTACAGGGGAGCCAAACCCAAAGCCAGAACTTTTTGTTCTTAATCTAATGTTCTTTCCGCAGTGTATTATGCTGGGCATATGATGGGCATATATGATATATGGGCATATCTGTTTTGAAACTCTGTCTCCCAAAGCTCCCAGTTGTGAAAAAAAAATAAGCTCAGGAATCCTCAGTTTAATTTTTATGTTGATGTTGTTTTTCAGTTACTTACCTATCCACTCACACTCAAAAAAATCTCAATAACCCAAAACTTTTTCTCATCAAGAAAAGCAGTGGGTACTGATTAGGGTGGGGGGGGTTGGGGGAAGTAAGCACTTTCATTTAGTGCTGGAGAACATGTCCATTAAGGAGAAGCAATTTGAGAATAGCCATCAGAATTCAAACTATGTATATTGAGTATGAATTCTAGAGAAATGTCATCCTATGTACTTCAGGATATACATGTAAAAATGTTCACTAAGTCACTATTGATAACAGTAAAACACTGGCAATAAGCTCGTTTATCAAATTACCTAACTTATGGCATGTTGCATTTATGATCTGGAGTACTAGACTTCTGTTAATAAGGAGATAGACCTATGTGTCTTGGCATATCTTTCCAGGACAAATTAGTTGGGGAAATATATAGATTTCAAAATTATGATCCATTTATAAATTTTGAAATTTCATATAAGTGACTCTGGTTCCACCTCTATTTCTTTTTTTGTCTCTATGATGATCTAAATGCATATTCACCAAGAGTGGTATTGGGGCCCTGGCTGGATAGCTCAGTTGGAAAAAAGCATTGTCCCCATTTCCAAGGTTGTGGGTTTGATCACCCATCAGGGTACATATAAGAATCAACCAATGAATGCATAAATAAGTGGAACAACAAATTAATGTTTCTCTCTCTTTTTTTTTTCCTCTCTCTCCCTCTTTCTAAAGTCACCAATAAATAATAATTTTTTAAAAGAGTGGTACTGGGATAGCAAGGAGATACACTGAGTAATTTCCTCTTTATTCTTCCATACCATGCTGATTTTTAAATAACCATGTATTGATTTTATAATTTTTAAAAATGTAAGTAATATGCTGGGCATATCTGTTTTGAAATTCCTATCTCTCAAACAGCTGAGAGAAAGGCAAGGCCTTTCTTAGTGATCCCACCACTGATGACTACTGTCCTAAATGAAACTCATTGTACACATCACATTTGTTTTATTCTTGGAAATTTGCTCCTAAGCTTTCATTACCCATTTGATGGCATATTAAGGTACCATATGGCAGCTTACTCGACTTGACTACACTGCAGAAACTATTTCTATAAATAAAACGGTTGGCAATTACCTTCAGGGCATCAATAGATGGACGTGGGAGCCAATCAGAAACACAGAAATATCCCTTCAGTTCTAACAACCATAAGCCCTTTTGTTCAAAAGTGTGTTGGCTGTGGCATAGAGTGCTAAGTCTATTAGTTCCAAGACTATTCATTAGTACTGACCAATAAAAAAGTAAAATATGAGCAATGATGCCCAGCTGAGAACAAGACCTTGCATCATTAATGAAAACACCAGCCTGCACAACCAGGATCAGGCTGACAAAGCAGAGGGAGAAAGAGAAGCATCCATTCCTTCATCCTTTTTCCTCATCAGCACATGAAGAAATGATGAAGGCTACAACTCAGCATTGCACAACCAGGGATGAATAAGCCACTGGGAAACACTTTGGAAACCCAGTGATGGAGGCAATCCAGAATCTCAACTACCTGCTGGCTTAAATTTTGCCTGTATACCAGTTCTATTTGGAGAGGAGGAAAGTAACTGACACAGCAATAGAAAAAGAACTGCACAAGGACCACCAGCAGCAGCAAAACTCCCAATTTCTTTTATCTTGGAGCGCCACAGATAAGCTTGCTGACTTCCGTTTTTCTCAATTTCAAGCCAACTGTTTGGTTTTCCTGGAGACAGAAATGCCACAAATGTATTTCAACACAGAGTAAAAAAAATTGTTCTGTAATCATCCCATCTGTGCTCTGTCAATTCTCATGCTACATAATAATCAGAGGAGGGAAAGGGAAAATTTGTTTGGAGAAATCAATTTTCTCGCTGGGGTGGAAAGAAAGCCAGGAGACCCATCAATTACCAGTAACTGTTCAAAAGAGTTCTTTGGTAATTAAATGAAGGAGCGAGATTTTAATAGATTGAAGAATGAATGGGTTCCAGCAATATACAGGCTGAGGTCAAGTGGGAGAGCACCCCCTCTATTCAAAACATCTAAAATTGCTACATAAACTGTAACTACACTACCACAAAAGCTGCAAATGCCAAAGTTGGCTGGAAGGAAAGGAGAAGAGAGGCAGGAGGTAGGGAAATGGAAAAAGTCAAGAGGGAGGGATTCAAATGTAAAAGCAACAAGCAGAAACTGCCACCACTGCCTTCGGGGAAAGAGCCTGAAGGCTGGGGACATGGAGGTGAATTAGAGGCACTGCATGTCAGATGTTAAGGATAAACTGGCAAATAAGACATGACCACCACCTAAGACGCTTGGCATGGGATCCAACTTGCACTCCTAGCATGGTTAGTCAAGTGTGCACGGGTCCAGGGTCAGTAGGCAGAGAAGGTGAACAAGAGAGGAGACTAGTTAAGAATAGAACCAGTCTTTTTAATTTTTTAAATATATTTTATTGATTTTTTTTACAGAGAGGAAGAGAGAGAGATAGAGAGTTAGAAACATCGATGAGAGAGAATCATCGATCAGCTGCCTCTTGCACACCCTCTATTTGGGATATGCCCACAACCAACGTACATGCCCTTGACCGGAATCAAACCTGGGACCTTTCAGTCTGCAGGCCGACGCTCTATCCACTGAGCCAAACTGGTTTCAGTGAGAACCAATCTTTAGAAAACATTTTAAACAAATGAAAATTGTATCTTATACTTAAAAAAATGTAGTTGACAACTGTGCTGCTGCTTTTGAAACCTATCTTCAGGTGCTTTTTTAATGCTTTTATTGATTGAATTGTTAGAGAGAGAGGAAGGGAGAGGGACAAAAAGAGAGAGAGAAACATCGATAAGACAGAAACAGCATTGTTCTGCTGCCTCCTGCACACCCCCTACAGAGGATGGAGCCCACAACACTGACATGTGCCCTGATAGGAAATTAAACCAGCGGCCTCTTGGTTCATGGGTCGACTGCTCAACCACTGAGCACACTAGCCGGATTCAGGCTCTTTATGTCAATCTTTATTTCATAAAAATATGAAGCAGATAGGCCATAACCGTTCATCAATACCAAAAAATTTAAAATACACATTTGCTCCAAAATAACTTAGAATTTTATTACCATTGACACTCTTCTTAACTGATCCTAAGCCATGAAATCCAGTTTTCTAAACTATCAATTTTACTACTACTGATGAATCTTACTTTAAATCATAGGGATGAATATCTACTTTTGAATGATGCTATGTACTGAAATATAGTTTTCAACTAAATTACAGTATTTAAGCTCTCCAGCATTGGATAGTTTTTACCTTTTCCCCGTAAATACTACTAGTCTCTTTTTGACAGAACGGGAAACTGTCACACTGCTGAAAAAAATCAACAACTTAATCTATCCTGGTTTTCTACAACTATATTTAACTTACATTTGAGGATACTGAATCAGAAAAAGACCAGAGTAGTAAATTTTGACTACATTTATTCTTCTCTCTGTTACTTAGTTCATTGAAAATGACTAGAATACCATTTACAGACCTACCTGGCAACTAAATTTATTGAATGTCCTTATTTTTATATTCTTCAGGTCATTTAAAATAAGAAAAAAAAATACAGGATCAGCCTACATTTGAAAATGAGTCATACTTAGATGGGAAAATCCCCTCATAGGTTATCCAGTCCAGAGTTTCTCAGTCTTGGCACTATTGAGATTTTGGATGGAGAATTCTTTGTTGTTGGCAACTGCTGTGAGTGTACTGTAGGATGCTTAGCAATAGCTCTTGCTTCTATCCACTAAATGCCAATAACATCCCCCAAATTGTGACAATCAAACATTGCCTCCAGACATTGCCAAATATCTCCTGGGGGGCCAAGTCACCTCCTGCTGAAAAACACCAACATGCAGATTTGGAAGTCAAATTGCAGAAAAGTTCAGGAATATACTCAAAGCCACAAATCTGGAGTATAGCATCACCGGAATAAACCCAAGTTATCTGAATCTTAGACTAATGTTCTTTCAACAATACCTCTCTGTTTCTCCCATTAGATATTACTATATGAGGTTTTTTAAAAAGTTGATTTAATGATCTGATTCATAATGATGATACTTAATAATAAACATTTTTTAAAACTTTAAAAATTAGTTAACCCTATTTGCACTACATAAAAACTCCCCCATCCTCAATTTCCTTTAGCTACTTGAGGGAAATCTACAATTAAAAAAAAAAATTAGCCTGGGATCATTTAAGAATATGCCCAACTTTAGATAATTTAGGCTTCCACTACTTTTATATCTATTATTAAAGTTGACCCAAATTTTTCATGGTCTGAATGATAATACTAGGTTGTAACCAAGATACATATCTATTATCCGTCAAGTAATTTAAAATTGCAATTTTTACATTAACCTCTTTTAGTTCTCTGCCAAGTTTCTGCTCATTACATCCAAACTTCATAAAAGCCTGTCATTAAGGTAAAATTCTGTAACTGAATAGTTTTGAACTTTGCAAACCATGAACTCCAGCACATTGCTCTTTTGTAAAACAAGTACTGAATACCTAGCACACTCAACTTGCTGAATCTTGTATCTAAAGGAAGACGAGACACAATGCTTACCTTTAATAGATTTATAATCCAGTGTTTAATATACACAGTTAGTTTTTAAATGATTATATAAAAAGTGCCATGATAGCAAAAGTCAAGGACAATGAGCCAAAACTGGTGTTGTAAAGTTTCTTAAAGAAGGCTGGACTGTAGCCACGTTTTGAAGGATGACGTATTAGTGCCAATCAATCAATCAAAAGTGACAAGAATATATCAACAAAGATAATGGCAAAAGCAAAGGCAAAAAGCCATGAAATAGTGGGAACTCCAACTTGTTATTCAATCTTTCAAACTGTGAAAGGAGTGATCAAAGATTGGGTTGGAGAACTAAGAGGAGGCCAGGAGGTAAGGGTTTTCAAAAAACAAAAAACTATTCATTAGTATAGGATATATCTATACTAATAAAAGGGTAATATGCTAATTACACTGGGTCAACCAGACATCTTCTAGTCATCTGATCCTCCTTCCTGACAAAGCCACAATGGTGGGGACCAAGGCAGAGGCAGTTAGGGGTGATCAGGCTGGCAGGGGAGGGCAGTTAGGGGCAATCAAGCAGGCAGGCAGGTGAGCAGTTAGGAGCCAGCGGTCCTGGATTGCGAGAGGGATGTTCTAGATTGGAGAGGGTACAGGCCAGGCTGGGGAAACACCCTGCCCCCACCCCATGCATGAATTTCATGCACCGGGCCTCTAGTTTCTTCATAAAAGGGTTAATTTTTGTATTATGAAATTTGTATAAATATTTGTGTTACATATACTATTATCAAACCTACACATGATTGCAAAGTAAAAGTTATGTTTTTTTATAGGAGCCATAATCACAACTTCTGAGTCCTGAGTCCTGACAGCATTCTGGGGGGGGGGGGGGGGGGGGGGAATGGACCAGAGAATAATGTGAATAATCTATTGAATTCTAGGCAAATAGATTTTTCTATCACAGTTTCCCAATAGTGAATCATCTCATCACAATCCACAAGGCCATAATTTATAGATGTTGTCAGTTTAGACCAATTTATTGTCAATCAACAATCTTTAGTCTCTCCATCAGAGACTGAAGTTGCCACAGCTCACCAAATCTCATTGCAAAAATTGACTAATCTTTAGCACACTCATCCACTTCTGATCCTTTTATTTAATTTGTAAGGCTTTCAAGAATTACTTGTGCTTTGTCCCGAAACCATGTTATGCCATTTGTACTTATTATTGTAATTATGTGATTTGAGTTAAATAGCATACAAACCAATGAAATGTATAAAAAGAGAGTTGGCATTTCTCTGAAAAATAAGTTGAAAGCTTTGGAAACACTTGACAAAGCTGAGTCACATATACAGAAATAATTGCTATAGAATAAGCAACCATAGTAATGCAGCAAATCATAAAACACTAAATGAATTCTGCACTTAGGTTGTTTTCACATGTGTCTATGTCCTCCTAAGTGATGAATTACAGGCATAATTTATACAAGAAAGATAATGTAAAACACAAGTTAATGGATTCTTATTTGAAGAATTGGTCTTATTCCCACACCAAAAGATTAGCGAATCAGCTTAAGTTTTTGTTTAAAATAAAATGTTCAAGAAATGAAAATATCATAATACTTTAATGAGTTTCTCATTAAGTTTAAAATTCTTTTTCCATTGCTCCCTAAAAATCTGTCCTAACTATTTAGAGTAAAGGGGCTTCTAACTTTGTTTCTGGTGGCATTAAGAAAGTCCATTCCACATCATATGTTACCAGGAAAATGCAAATTAAAGCAATCAAATACCACTACACACCTCTTGCCAAAATCCAGATAATATCAAAACAAGTGAATAAATTATACAGTATGTTGGAAGATGATAAATACTACAGAGAAAAATTAAGCTGCAAAGGAGACAGAGAATATCAAGTAGGGTAGTTAAGGAAGACTGTGAAGAATTTAAGCTAAGTGTTGAGAGGTAAGAGTCAGCCAAGAAGACAACAGAGTAGAGTGTTCTTTGGCATAAGGAATAATAGTCCCAATAGTTGGGATTGGAAAATACATGTTGAAGGACTGGAGAAGCATGAACTAACTGAGTGTCGGGGGGAAATAGTACAAGTTGAACAAGGACATTATTTAGGTAGGAAGTCAACATATGATTTTGAGCAGAGAAATTACATGACATGACTCCTGTCTTAACCAGGTAACTCTGAGCTTCCATATTGAGAATACAGCATAACTGCAAAGTTCAAAACAGGGAGGCTGCTACAGATGATACTGTAGTCAGGAGATGACAGTGGCTTTGACTTGGGTGGCAGTGGAGGAAGTAGTGAGAAGTATTCCAACATATTCTGAACCCATCTTCTTTGCTTAAAGAAAGAACTAACCTTCCATTTTTGAGATTTTTCTTTTGGGTAAAGCAAATATAAGGCTAAAATTATTTTGGTCATCCTACATGAAGTAGATTTGTGGTCTTTAAACCCTTTTGCTCCTGTATGTCTTAAAGATTAAAACAAAGCAAAAACCTATGCATTCCCACATGAAGTTAAGTTAAAATCATCATAAACTGACACATGATTACAAAGGACATAACTTCTGGCATATGTAAATACTGAAATTTTCAAACAGAACTTTCACGTCCCACCTGGGTAGTTAATTGTATGTTTCCATCTGGGCCACAAGGTGCTCAGAGTTTGATCAAACATTGCCCTGGGTGTGTCTGTGAGGGCGTTTCTAGATGAGATTGGCACCTGTATGAGTAAAGCAATCTGCTCTCTCTAATGTGGGTAGGCTCATTCAGTCAGTGGAAGACCTGCATAGAACCAGAAGGGTGAGGAAGAGGGAACTCCTACTACCAGACTGCCTTGAGCAGGGACATGGATCTTTTCCTGCCCTTGGACTCATTTGAAATATTGACTCTTCTTGGGTCTCCAGCTGCCAGCCTTTGGACTGGAATGAACAGTAGTGGCTCTCCTGGGCCTCCCACTTGCTGAATGCAAAATGTGGGACTTCTAAGCCTCCAGAATCAAATGAGCCAATTCCTTATCTCTTAATACCTCTCTCCCTCCCACTGCCCCATGGGTGTATGTGTGTACGTTACTAATTCTGTTTCTCTCTAGAGAACCCTGTCTAATACAAACACCGTTATCCATTTTTTTAAATAAATGACCACGTTCAAGCTCTTCTTTAGCAGCTGGGAAAATTGTAGGTTTAGTTTCTCCCCCTCCCCACCTTTAATTCTTACACTGAGTCCACTTCCCACAGAACTTGATCCCAAGCTAGTCTATGTTTATGTTGGAAAGGCTGCTATTGCTCACACACTACCATACTTATTTGACAGGAGAATATTTCAAATCACTGTTCTGTTCAGGGCCCGGTGGATTTTATACCTCTGCATGATACACAACAGTAATATCTAGGGAGGATCCGAGAGATTCCCTTCTTTGTAAAATGGCAAAGAGTAATTGTGAAGGGGGAGGCGAGAGACAAAAAACTGAGCATTTATAGTCCAGAATTTGGGAACTGATGCCTTCAAAACCTGTACTTTGCTAAGTGTTTGGATATATCCCAGGAATACCTGCTTCAAGGCCCTGGAGATGACCACGCCTTTGTCTGAGCCCTACAGAATCTTCGGTGTGGTGTGTAATTGTGGCTCCGCTGCCTGGTTCCCCCAATGCTGCCCTTGGGAATGAGGAGGGCAGCCTGCTCTTCAGGCAAATGTGTTTGTTAGCAACTCAGCTCGCTCTAAGGGATGCTAACCCCAGCTTTAATTTGACATTTGGCTACGGCACCACGTCTCACCTGGCCACAAAGAAGAGCTGCAATCTAGGCTTTATGAATCTGGGAAGAATGCCACCTCAGGTTCAATGTCAATGAATAATTCTCAAAGCCTCCGCTGAGAAAAACAATACACAGGGAAGAGTGCTGGAAGGACAAGTACTACACCTACTCTTCACGTCGCTGGGCCAAATCGGATCAACAGGGAATGGGGTACCTCAACAGAACCGTACAGTTATAAAAAGGCCTTTTACAGAATTCTGCTTTGAAGCATTGCTATTAACACAAAAGTGTTGATGGACAATTGGCCATGCAAAATTTAATGACTTTCATAACAAAACGCTATGTACTCTTTATGGAGATTCCTGGGAGAAGGTCTTCTCTGATGTTGGTGCCAAGAGTGGTTATAATCAACCTGAGCAACTGGTTCCTCTTTGTTCCTGCAAGTGTCTCCTCTTCCCACAGGCTGATGGGAAGCTTGTAGCCACGACAAAGGTCCCTGTGCTTTACATTTAGGTCATTCTGACATGCAATTTAATTGCATTCCTGGTTCCATTTTGTTCCTGCCTTTTCTACCTTGCTTTTTTTTTATCTCTTTTTTACTCTGTCAAATATTATGTATTTGCATCAGCACCCTGAATTCCTCTGGTATGAGGTTATATGCACATGAATCACCATGTATGTACCTTCATGCTATAGTTTCATGCTCATTCCACAACCACCTACAGAGCTAGTTCTCTTGAAAATATTTCCTATTCTTTTAATGGTTGGAGCCATAAACATGCCATAGACTGTCACATAAAACCAAGTCAGAACAAAAGGACAACCATTAAAAAGAAATTAAAAACTAAACAGAGTACAGGAGTATTGAATCAACAGAACAACAACAAGAAGACAATAAGAAGCCCTGGATGGTTGGTTCAGCAAATTGGAGCATCATCCTGTACACCAAAGGGTTGTAGGTTCCATTCCCAGTCAGAACACATAACTGGGTTGCGGGTTCCATCCCCAGTCGCGGGAAGTACATGAGACAACTGATTGATGTTTCTTCCTCTTCCCATTGACCCCCCACTTACTCTCTCTAAAAAAGCAATTTAAAATATTCTTGGGTGAGGATTAACAAAAAAAAAATGTTTCTAAGTTTTGATCAATAACCACTTTTTGAGGTCCAACTTTGTGCCAAACATCAAGCTACAGGTAAAGAACTAAAAGGAAAATAAGAATGGTTCATGATTCAAAAAGACTGGGAGGAAGGAGAAGTTACATATGCATACTAGTACTAGTATATGTCCGTATGTCTATATGTCTGTATATATGGATATATTCACACTTATATATGGTATATCATTAACATTATGACATAAGTCTACATAACCTTATAAAAGCAGGGGCCAGTTAATGTGACCTAAGTAGATAACAGGAAAAGGGATTTTTTTTTTTATTATTATTGACTGCTGTGATTTAAGGGACTCCTTAATTCAATCAAGATCATGCTTGATTTAGTGTAAGTACAGTTAACTGTGGGGGAAATATGTCAAACTATATCACTTCTTCAGTATGACCAAGAGAACAGTCTCCAGTCCTGTCCAGTTTTGATCTCTACTTGCCCCATGCTGTGGAAACTTACCTAGTCCCCAGTGACTAGGGCGTTTTGTAGCATGATTTTCTTCCTCAATTTTGCAAGAGAAATCTAAAATCTTATAAGCAGCCTAAAATCCTTCAAAAGTCAGGGTCTGACAAAAGGGGTATCTGGCTGGGATCCAAAAAATCTTTCATGACTGTATTTTCAGTTTCGTGGCCTGAGACACCACATGATTTACAGAAACATACTTACTCTTTGGAATGCAGGCCACTGCATCACTCAAAGATAACTTCCAGAGATAAGGGAACTAGCCTTGACTCCGTCTCTGGAACATTTTATACCTTTCCCTAAAGGGAAAAAATGCGCCTCGGCTTTAGAAAGAGCTCTTTCAGCTTAAAGCCCTTGGTAAAATGTTAGGCAATGTATGATTTCCAGCCATATTTAATTCATTTCCCCCACACTCCCAAGCCCCATGATCTGAGGGTCCTTTTCTGTATCCCCACATTGTTCCTCACCCAGGTCAATCCCAATGGGCTGCCAACATCTTATACTATCAAGATCTTACTTACTATTCGCTGAAAATTCTCAGGATGAGAAATTGCTTAACATAAATTCAAATGTGTCAATATTATTGCTCAAGAAAGTAGACACCATTGATATACTTCCAATTAACCCTATTTTACACAGCTTCCCAGAGTAAGGAAATTCCCAGAATTCTCTAGGGAACCGTTTCATGCATTCCAGGGTGGTTGGCCCAGTACACACAGATGCATGAAAGCTAACCCTTTAGGAGTTCCTGATGGCCCCCTCACCCTCCTCAAATATTGTTTCTTCATCTCTCTTTAAGACACAGTTTCCTTAGCAGCAGTTATCATTTTACTTTATATGTGACCATTTTACTTTCTAGGTATATCTCCCTGCATCCTTTCAGCTCCAGGTGGTAGTCAGGTGCATATCCTACCACCTCTCACGACCTCCAATGCCACCACCTTGGTCCATCATCACCTCTGTCCTGATTTCTGCACCAGCCTCCTAGCTTGTGTGCTTACACCCTGACACACACACCCCCCCACACACACACAGACACACACACACACACACACACACACACACACACACACACACCGTACACACACAGTCTGTTTCCCATGCAACATTAAATGAAATCCTTTCGAGGCTACCAGTCAAATCATGCATCTCCTGTCCTCAAAGCACTGGCTTCCCACCTCACTCTGAGCAAACTAATTCCTACCATGACCCCTGGCTCCCAGCCTCCTCCTCTGTCACTGTGCTCTTGTGTGCCTGGCCTCCTAGCTATTGTTTAATCATGCCAAGTGTAATCTCTCCTCAGGACAGGCCTTTGCACAGGAACATTTTATCCCTTTTGTTCCCTAGGCTTGGGCACCTTTTCCCATATATCCCCTGGCTCACACCCTCACTCCCCTACCCAGGGCTCTGCTCAAATAGGACATTGCTGAGAGGACTGCTCTGGCCAGCATACTCCATGCCACCTTCATTTTCCCCTTCATTCGGCTTCATTGCACTTACAATGGCCTGACAGCAGCTTATTTATCAGCTTCTTTGTAAGTCTCCTCCTACTTAAATGTAATCTCTTTGGGAGCAGGGAGCATATTTAATTTATACTAGTAGCCTGGTGCATGAAATTCATACACATTAAAGGGGAATTAAATAGAGGAAATACTTTAATATTGCTATTTGCCCTTTCCCTATAATAGAAGTGTCAGAGATGAAAGAAAATTAGTAAGATGTATATGAAAATCTTCCTCCTTTCAGAATCTGGGGCACACCATGGGACTCAGGGTCAAGTCCCCGCCCATCTACGTGCATCTCGAAATCACACAAGATGTAAACCCAGCTGGCCCCACTCCCATTGGGTGAGATCCAGACCCTGCCAGCCCCACCCCTGTCAAGCCCTGTTAGGTGGGGGTGAGGGGGGCACACAACCTCAGGTCCCCTGGTGCACCCTCAGGTCCTCCGGCCCAACACCAGGGCGAGGGGCACAGCTTCAGTTCCCCCAGCCTGGCACCAGGGCAGGGGGTGCAGCCTGAGGTCCACCAGCCTGGGACCAGGGCAGGGGGCACAGCCTGAGGATGCTGTGAAGCCCCACTGAGCAAGGGGGTGCAGACTCAGGTCCATGCTGATTGCTAGTTACAGCTCGTTTCAAGAACCCTGCCCCCACTGTGGGCACAGCCAACTTGTGTTACAGGAACCCTGCCTCTGCTGTGGATGCAGCCATCTTGTGATGGAGTGAGGGTCAATTTGCATATTACCTCTTTATTATATAGGATACTGCTGGAGCCTGGACTAGTGCCTGGCCTTTCAGGTGATTGAAATAAGTAACTATTGAATGAGTGAAGCTTACATAAGGTCCCTTTGTTATTCCTAATGCCTAATGAGAAATCGTCTCTCCCGGGGCCCACTATTATCATTTCCACACCAGTATTCCTCATTGTATACACCAATCCTTCTAATTTGGACTGCCAGAGTGATGTTTTCTACAATCTGACCTTGTCTCTTCCTGCTCAAAATTTTGTCCAGTGCCTATAGAATACAGCAAAACCTCCTTTCCCTGTCATATTAAACCTTTGGCGATCTGTCCTAAGTCTTCTGGCTAAGCTTCATCTCCGACATCACCCCAAAGAATAAATTACATGCAGCTCCCTTATGCCCCCCAGATCTTTGCATTCGATTGTTTCTCTGTCTGGAGCCGCCTCCCCTGCTCTGCAACTCATCTGTATGGTCTCAGTGCAGATGCTACCTCCTCTGCCCCAGGACAGCCTTAAGCCTTCTCCTCCCATGCTCCACCTCCACCCTGCAGATATTTCCAAGAAAGAACATTACCTTATTTTATTATAATTATTTATTTTCAAGTCAGCTTCCCAGTGAACGGCAAACCCCTTTCAGGAAAGGGGCCTTATCTTATTAGTATTCACATTCCTAATGCTTGGCCTATAGTAAGTGTTCATTAATTGCCTCCTGAGTTAATTATAGGCAAATTAATTTATAATAAGGCAATGATACAGAAATTTGCAGAAGGATCTGAGCAACTGGCGCTCTGAATTTGGGGATGTGAAGACATTTATTAAATTCATTTGCAAATTTAAAACAAATGTTTTTTACAGTTAGATGGGCAATTCAAAATATGGACTTCTAAAGGATGACAAAAGAAACAAATGAGTCAATCACATCTACATATATAAATTTTCAATATTTCCCCCAAGTAATTTTTTCATTCATTCTTTAGAGCCTAAAGAACACTCCCTTTCTCTTCTCATCCCTCAATACTCTTGGAAATGTGTGAAGACTAGACAAGGAACTATCATAAAACCATTTTGAATAATTTATTTAAAGAAAAATACTATCTATCTACACGTACACACACTCACGTGTGTGTGTGTGGGGGGGGGGGATGGGGAGAGTAGGAAGAACACTTTAAAACACTACTGAGATTCATAAAAGAAGATCTGAATAAATAGCATATATATCCTATTTGGGGACAGGTTGGAACAATTTCATTAAAAAAATTATTCCTAAGATAATTTATAAATTTAATTTAGCCTTTCCCTAAAACATGGTTTTTTAAATAAACTAGACAATTTCTAAAGTTCATACAGAAAAAAATCAGCATGTTAAGAAGATCCAGAAAAATCCTGGAACCAAAAATAAATAAATAACAAGAGAAGATCAGCCATACCAGATACTAAAACACATAAAACCAGGGATTTAACAGTGTGCAGCTAGCCAACAAGTTGACAGTCAACAAAATAGAGCAGACTCTCCCAAAATAGTTCTAACTGCATAAGAGGATGTAATAAATGATGCTACCTTTTCAGGCAACCTTCACTCTGACCCAAGTAAACATCATCTTTCTCAAGAATTACCACATCCCAGGCTAGGGACAGACACATTGTTCAAAAAAATGTTTGGAGGGAAACTGGGTAGTTATTGGTGGAAAATAAAATTGAATTTCTATTTCATTACTACACCAAAAATAAGTGTGAACTAACGGCACAGGCAAAAATAAAATCAGAAAAAGAAATTGTGAAAGAGCCAGTGTTATGTTCCCAGAGTGGGTTAGGCTTTTCTGATTATTATCCCAAATCCAGAAACTACAAAAGACAACTTTAACTACATGAAAATAAAGAAGTTCTTATGCTCAGAATATCACATATAATATCAAAAGACAAATGACAGATTAGGGGGGGAATCATAAGGAAATGTTCATTGCTTTAACATATAAGAGCTCCCAAAACTCAAAAAGGCCAACATTCAACTTTTACAAGTGAGTTCACAAAGGGCACCAACAGACTGTTTACAGAAGAGGAAAACACGAGGGAAACACATGAGAAGATGCTCAAACTAAACTCTGCATGTAGCAGACCAGCGAATACCAGAATATTAGTGGATTTAGCAGTGAGGAAGGATACCAGAATTCTCCGTTACTGGTCGGAGTGTAAATTATCACACTTCTGTCAACTTGGTAAGGGCTATCAACATTTTAAACTCACATGCCCTGTGACCCAGGCATCCATTCTACTTTTAGAAATCCTTCCTATATACTTACTGGTATATCACCACTTCTCCCTTAGTCACCCTCCCCGCATCTATACCAATTCCATTCTGTCAGCTATTCTCTCCAGGAAACTGCAAGCTACAAGGCACTACCTGAGGAGCAACCACCCCTAACACCTCTTAAATATCAAAAAATATATATATAAAAATAGCCAGCCAGCATGGCTCAGTGGTTGAGTATTGACCCATGGATCAGGAGGTCATGGTTCAATTCCAGTCAGGGTACATGCCCGGATTGTGAGCTCAACCCCCAGGAAAGGGCATGTAGGAGTCAGTCAATCAATGATTCTCTCTCATCATTGATGTTTCCATCTCTCTCTCCCTGTCCCTTCCTGTTTAAATTTACACACACACACACACACACTCTCTCTCTCTCTCTCTCTCTCTCTCTCTCTCTCTCTCTCTCTCTCTCTAAGGGCCCAGTACACGAATTTGTGCACCTTGAAAGGAACTGAGGGCCATGACTGTGGTAGACATCCTTCGTGCCCCAGCCTGGCCCCTCCCACTGCAACTTCCCCCCACCCGAGTCCCATCTGCCAGCAGCCCCACTCCTGCTGCCATCACTCCCATGCACTGATGGCACTGGTCCCACTTGTACCCGCTGATGGTGCAGAGTAATTGGGGCCATTGTCAGCAGCAGGTATGAGTGATGGCTGCTGCCATGATTGCCCCTCAGGAGCAGGGGGATGAGGTGAGACCCTCAGGGACTATTGGGGCTAGCAGCCACTGCTCACACCCACTGACAGCACCAAGTGATCGGACCGTGCCAGGTGCCTGCTGTGGGTGTAAGCAGGGCTGCCAACAGAAGGTACAAGAGGCAGCTGCCAACCCCAATTGCCCCTCAGGAGCAAGGGGAGGTGAAGCCCCAATGGGCAATCAGGGCCAGCAGCTGCCATTCATACCCACTGACAGCACCAAGCAATTGAGGCTGGTGCCAGGTGCCCGCAGTAGGTACGAGTGGTAGCTCTGGCATTGACAGTGGGTGCAAAGGCCGGGTGGAACCATGGCACACAGAAGCGAAGAATTTTCAGTAACCACCAGAGGCTCACCCAGATGACAGCAACCGGCATCCCATCCTGGTCTGGAGCCACTGATCACCTGCTCCACCATCCCGCCACTGGCTAATGTCTTCCATGTTCTACACGTGCCCCCTGGTGGTCAGCACACATCATAGCAACCGGTTGTTTGGTTGTTTAGTTCTTCGGTTGCTCTGCTGTTCGGTCTATTTGAATATTAGGGTTTTATATATATAGATGTATGTATGTATTTTTTAAATGAATTTAATATTATTTGCTGCCATTTTGCTCAGTTTTCTCTTTTCTTGTCAGAAAGTCACTTACTGTGTCTAATAGGTCCCTCCTCCCATGGATCCCTGTAGCCATGTAGTCCTTCAGTTCCCCTGTTCATATATCTCTGAGTCAGACTTACAATCCAAGTGAATTCCAAATCACAACAAGCATGTAAGTGACTGATAACAAAAACTGTGAACTCCCTCCAAAAAGCTTCATCAGAAAACCATTAATCAGAGACATGAAGAAGAAAGGATGATCATAATTATTAAGGAAAAGTTCTGCTAAGATAAGCAAACACACACATACATTTGTGTGTACCTGTTTTCTAATACCAGGGAGACAAATAAAGATAATAACAAGTTAAACAATTATTGGGCAATATAACCACCTTGAAGGCACTGAGCTAAGCATTTTCTCTTCACTATCTCATTTATGATAACATCCACAGCAACCCAATGAGGTAGAGGCTGTTAGTTATCCCATTTTTATAACTGGGGACAATTATATGCACAGTGACTAACCTGCCCACGGTCCAAAGGTGAGTTAGTGGCAAAGGCAGGATGGGAACAGGACGGTCTGCCCCAGGGCCCAGGCTCATCACCACCAGGAGATACTTTCCTGTAGGTCCTAATTCTTTTAGAAGCAAGGTAGAACGAATGGGTGAAAAGATTGCTTGGAATAGAATGAAACACTGATACTGAGTTCAAGAGCACAACGAATAGAGAGTGGGAATTTGAGGAAATCCATAAATATTGCTTTATTTTTCTCTCTCTCTCTCTCTCCAAGCACCATTTCCATTATACAACTCACCCAGATGTTCCACATTAGGCAGAACCTGTTTTGGTAAATGTTGGTCATTGATAAACATATGTTTCTCTGGCTTTCCCCTCTCCCTCATCTCTCCCTCCTTTCTTCCCAAATTTAAAAACCTTCCTAAACTGCTTGTGTGTTCACTTTCCAGTCCACTTCCACTTCGGTCTCTTAAAGAGCTATGTTAGCTGCTGATGTCAAATCATGTCTCTATCCCTTCCCAGGGTTAGAGCTCACTACTCTCAACTTACCAGGCTGCAGAGGAACACCCCAACTTGTTCCCTTCAAACTCAAACAAGAAACAGGCCCTTTTCTTCCCCACGCTCTTCATCTAAATTCTGACAACTTTACCCTTGAGTCAAATACTCATGAGCCTTGAAGTCCACAGTACTTTTCCTTTCCATCAATTCAAGAACTAAAAGCTTGTTTATAATTCTTGTTCCTAAGTACTCCCAATTGTTTCAACTGCTGAATTTGTCGGGGGGGGGGGAGGGGGGTGTGCACTCTCAAGATTGTGGTTTATGATAGACTTAGATAGAAAGCAAATATAACAACAGTGAGCTAAAAGCAGTGAATGGAGAGAAGATAATTTTAACATAATGTATAAGTTTTTAAAAAATGGAAAGAAAGCCCAAATGTGAAGAAAATAGTAGCAAAGACATTTATTTTCTTTGTCTCCATAATGCTTACACCACCTGACATGCTCTGTAAAGGCTAAGGTTCTTGTCTTGTCCTCCCAGAAAGATGTTGACTGCTTTGTTCACTTTGTCACATTTCCAGTGCCTAGAACTGAGCCTGAAGCAAAGTAAGTACTTGAGGAATGAATGAGTGAATGAATGAAACTTCTTTTCTATCTCATTATCTCTTGCTCCATGCTCTGCCCAGGATATCTTGAGATCCTCCTTGCCTCTCCTCAATCCTCTGAGGTTACTTTCAGGCTGAGAAGCCATCTGATCAGATCCAATGCTGAGATGCACAAAACTTAACTTGCCACTCCCTAAACATTTGTTACCTGATTCTTTCAGGGGGAAAAAAAAATACAAAGGAAGGAAGAGGCACACCAGAAATCATACTTTAAGGATGAACTTAATCATCAGAGACAGAAAAATCCTAAGCCACTAGCTTATGCATGCATATCCCAGCTGGTTCTTAAAATGATTGTATTCCTTCTAACTAGCATGAAGTTAATTGCCAAAGAAAAAGAAACATAACTACATTATAAGTAATAAACCACCAAGGGGCCATGGAGATTTTACACTCTGGACAGTATATTAACAGATACTTCAGTGACCTCAATCTGTAAATCTAACGGATTGATTTAGGTTAGATTTCCTGGCTTCACTTCCTTGTGATGACTTTGAACGTCAAAGCGTACCCTCAAGGGCAAAAGGGATGGTTGAGAAGCAATCCTATGCAGTTGTGTACTGAGCGACTGCCCTTCTTCCCCGCTGAACACAGCCTTTTGACTTAATTAAACCTGAGGAGAGATTCCAAACAAATTTCCATTTGGCTTTTTCTAGACCATATTAATGATCTTCCAACTTTCAGAAACAGACTGCCATTTAGATACTACTCCCATTTCCCCTATCCAAAGACCCCTTTCCTTCCTCTGCATTTTCCATTCCCCTTCCCTCAGGCCCCTACTCTGCCAACTGCCCACCAAAGCCACCTCATTATTGACATATTATCAAATCTCTAGCCAGCTCCTCTTTCTAGAATGCCCTTTCTTCCCTCTGCCTTACTGTACATCTACAGCCTACTAGAGTCTCTATTTATAACAGCCTTCATTGTAACCAGGTCATCAACACATGGAGAAAATCCTGATTTGTAGTCTTTTTGGGGACAGAAATTATGCTGTTACTTTTTTTAAATTTAAATCTTTTTTTGTTGTTGTTTTTCAATTACAGTTGACATACAAAATAATATTAGTTTCAGGTGTATACCCCAGTAATTAGACACAGTGATCATCCTGATAAATCTTATACCCATCTATCCCGTTTCCCTGAAAATAAGACAGTGTCTTATATTAATTTTTTCTCCCAAAGTTGCACTAGGTCTTATTTTCAGGGGATGTCTTATCTTTCCATGCACTATGTCTTATTTTCGGAGGATGTCTTATTTTTGGGGAAACACGGTAACACCATACATAGTTATTAGAATATTACTGGCTGTACTTTACATCCCCCTGGCTATTCTGTAACAACCAAGTTGTAGTTCTTAATCCCACCACCTTTTTTTGCCAATCTCCTAATCCTCCTCTCATCTGGCAACTGTCAAAGTGTTCTCTATATCTATAACTCTATGTTCTGTTCTGCTTGTTTATTTTTTTATATTCAATCACTGATATATATGCATTTATTGCCATTTTATTATTTATACATATTTTTACCTTCTTTTTCTTCTTAAAGACTCTATTTCATGTAATACTGATTTGGTGGCAATTAACTCCTTTAGCATTTTCTTGTCTGGGAAGTTCTTTATATGATTTTTTATTCTAAATTATAGCTTTGCTGGATGGAGTAATCTTGATTGCAGGTCATTACTTTTCATCACTTTGAATATTTCTTGCCAATCCTTTCTGGCCTGCAAAGTTTCCATTGAGAAATCAGCTGACAGTCTTATGGGTAACTAATGGCTTTTCTCTTGCTGCTTTTAAAAGTCTCTCTTTGTCTTTAACCTTTTGCATTTTAATTATGATGTGTCTTGGTGTGGGCCTCTTTGGGTTCATCTTGTTTGGGGTTCTATACTTTTTGGACTTGTATGTTTATTTCCTTCACCAGGTTAGAGATGTTTTCTGTCATTATTTTTTCAAATAAGTTTTCATTTCTTGTTCTCTTTTCTCCTTCAACCATACCCACGATGCAAACATTGGTATGCTTGAAGTTGTCCCAGAGGTTCTTTACACTATCTTCATTTTTTAAAATTCGTTTGGCTGTTCTGATTGGATGTTTTTTGCTTCCTCATATTTCAAATCATTGATTTGATTCTCAGCTTCATCTACTCTACTGTTGATTCCCTGTAAATTAGTCTTCATTCCTGACTGGTTGTTTTTTATGGTTTTCACATAATTTTTTATGCCACTAAAGTTCTCATTAAGTGCATTGAGCATCCTTATAACCAGTGTTTTGAACTCTACATCTAGTAGGTTGCTCGTTTCCATTTTGCTTGGTTCTTTTTCTGGTGTTTTTTTCTGTTCTTTCATTTGGGACATGTTTCTTTGTCTCCTTGCTTTGGCAGCCTCCCTGTGTTTGTTTTATGTACTAGGTATAGTTGCTACATCTCCTGGACTTGGTAGATTGACATTATATAGTAGGTGTTCTGTAGGATCCAGTGACTCAGCCTCCCCAACACTGAGCTGAGGCACTGCAGGTATGCCTCCTGCAAGCCCCCAATTTAGGCTGTGTACATTATCCTGTTGTATTTGAGAGCCTTGATTGCTATTGGCACATCACTGGGAGGAATTCACCCTCAAGCCAGTCTACTGCAAAGACTAGCTATGATCATTGACCACAGTGGAGGATCAGCTATGCAGGGACTTACCCCACAAAGCAGGACTTACTTTAGCAGGGCTCTGATACCCACTGAGTTCACCTCTTGAGTGTGTTGCTTTGGATGTGGTTAAGGAGTGCTTTGACATGGTCTGAAGCTGTCCACCAGGTGTACTAGCTCTGGGGCCTCCCAGGAGGTGCAGACCAAGGTCAGCAGTCACCTGTGTTCTGCCTAGTTAGCTATAAAGCAATATGCAGATGGCTATTACTTGTGTTGGGCTTGGAGATACCCTGATGAGTCAAACTGCGAACCAAAGTGGTGGCTGCTAGTGCCAGACCTGGGGTCACTTATCAATAAGTATCAGGCATTCTGAGGCCAGATGCTGTTTGAGAGATTTTAGGAAAGTCTGAAGCATGAGCCAAGATAGACAATTCATATGGGAATGCCACTAGAAGCAGCTTGGGTGAGCCCAAAAATTTGGTGTAGAGTCTCAGGGAATCACCAGGAATCACCAGGCAAATAGTATGGACTAGACTGATGGAGAGTCAGCTATGGTTCCTGCCAGCCAGTCGTGTGGGAGTGGGGAGGAATCTCAAAAAGGGAACAAAGGCTTCTGCCAGCACTTCTGTCTAGCAGAAAGTGCCCAGCTCTTGCCCTAATGCCATATAATTCCTTTCCTCACCCTATGTCCCTGGTGCCCTTCAAGCTGTTACCACAGTGCTAGAGCTCAAATGGAGCAAGTCCAGGTAAGTCTGTGCATGGGCCCTTTAAGAGGAACTGCCTGGGGCTCCAGTAGCTTCCATCTCCCTCAACCACAATCCCTACTGGTTTTCACAGCCAAAAGTTTTTGGGACTTCTCTTCCTGGCACTAGAATCCTGAGATGTAGGATCAGCCCATTTTGCGTCTCCACCCCCTCCTACCAGTCTCAGTGGGGCTTCTTCTTTAATTCCCTTGCTGTAGGACTTCCATTCATCTGGATTTCAGGTGGTTCTGAAGGATGGTTGTTCTCCAATTTACTTGTAATTTTGATGTGGTTGTGGGAGGAGGTAAATACCACATTTACCTACGCTGCCATCTTGACTATATGACTTTTTTTTATTCTTTAATCTTTCATTATTGGTGACCTAACACAATGCTTTGCTTTTAAAAGACACTTAATAAATTCTTGCTGTTTACTTTTTTGGAATTCATTTAGAGGCAGAGACCTCTTCTGAGGTTTGCAAAGAATTTCTAATGGCTGCCAAACTCTTGAGCCTTCTCACTATAATTCATACAATCACATTGTGCTGAAAAATTCCTTTTCTACATAGAGCAGTAGTCACCAATATAAAACCATCACCAATGTAGATTAGGATAGTCATTCCTAATCTACATGTTCAATCATTGAGTACTGAACTAGACCTTGCAGTACAGAGATAAAAATAAAGTCCCTGTCTTCAAGAAACAAAATGTATATTTGGGAGAGAGAGACAAGTAGACAAATAATGACAGTATAGTCTATTAAGTGCTATTAAATCTTTGTACTAAGGAATGCAAGAGACAGACATGTACATGCTCAGCTTTGTACAATAAGAGTCACACAAAGGTTATAAGAGTCAAAAAGCTCCCATGGGAGGTGATATCTGAACTTGCCCTGGAAATTAGTCTGAAGAGAAAGGAGAGACATTCCAGGCAGAAGAAACAGAATGTGCAAGGCACTAAGGAAAGTGAGAGTTACTATTTCTGAGCATTGCAAATGTTTTGGTTCTTCTGGAACACTCCAGGGGGTTGCAGAAGAGGCAGAACAAAAAGGCAAGGGTTATCTGTTATGATGGACCTGGTATGCATGACCAATTTACGATATTGAAACTAGAGGCCCAATGCACAGGTAGGGTCCCTAAGCCTGGCCGGCGATCAGAGCCCATCAGGTTCCCCGCATCCTGGCCTCTCTACCTCCTCCTTCCCTTGCTCCCTCAGCACCCTACCACTGCTGGTCACCAACCATGTTCCGCGCCACCCCCTGGCGGTCAGCGCACATCATAGCGAGTGATCGAACTCCCAGTCTCTTCCTCAAACTCCTGAGGGGACAATTTGCATATTAGCCTTTTATTATATAGGATTCTGCTTTTCTTATGAACATTCCAAGAATTTCATAAACCCTATGCTTAAGTCTTCCCTCATGCTTAACTATTTAGTTGATTATTTATTTCTATTTTGCAGAGGGGGTGATGCTTATTCGCCCCCTGATGCTTATTCACCTGCAATTTGTTCCATGGACACTGTGCAATTCAGACTATCAATTGAGGATTTCAGGCAACAGGTTAAGTTTGGCCAAAGAATGGGATTGTCATTTCTTAAATAAGAACAATAGAGCAAACAAGCTTAGCTAATTAATCTCTTTTGTTCAGTCAGGTAACAAAATCAGAAGCTAAAAATACTGTGTTGGAAAACTGTACGATTATGTGTCATGATGACAGCAAAGGTGTCTTTTTATTAAAGGAACTTCTCCATCAAATAATCATGGGCAAGAACTGTTTTTTTTACTGGATTTTTTTAAAAAACCATGTGACGCCGAAACCAGTTTGGCTCAGTGAATAGAGCGTTACCTTGCAGACTGATGGGTCCCAGGTTCGATTACAGTCAAGGGCATATATCTTGGTTGGGGCACATCCCCAGTAGGGGATGTGCAGGAAGCAGCTGATCGATGTTTCTCTCTCATCGATGTTTCTAACTATCTAACCCTCTCTCTTCCTCTCTCTAAAAAAAATCAATAATTTTTTTTTTTTAAAGAAAGAAACCATGTGACACAGTAAGCAATCACTGGCTGAGCAGAAAAAGATGATCAGCTCCATGAAGCATATCTAGATTCTGAACTTCCTCAAAGCAGTGGCTGCATCCAGCTGTCTCACCACTGATTTCAACTGTCTGGCATTAGGGTGAACACAATAGGTGCTCAGTAAATAGTACATGAATGAATGGATGAAGAAATGAATCCATAACTACCACCCCCTCTCTGCAAGACAAATAATCAACTAAATAGTTGAAGCATAAGGGAAGTCTTAAGCATAGGGTTTGTGTAAAATTCTTGAAATGTTCATAAGAAAAGCAGAATTTCAATATAAAAATGCACTTCCACATAAGCATGAACAAATTACCATAAACAATTTGCTTGATGTGACTCACTCTGACTGGTGCAGCCTCATAATCTGCCTGAAATGAACCCAGAAATAATGGACCCCAGTGAATTAGATACCACAAAGTAGTTTTGTGAGCAATGAAAGGCACAGCGAGTGTCAGCTATGCTTTGTGGAAGGACCCCACACCAGGAATGAAACAGGGGTCTGAGTAAATCCATGAACATTGCACTAAACTGTCCGGCCGAGGTGCTGAACAGGTCTCCTACCCTGAGGAAGGCACTTAACTTCCCTGGGCCTCAGCTTCCCTATCTAGAAAGGAAGAGGGTAGGTGACCTCAAGGTCCCTTTGGGTGGTAAGGAGAGACATTTCAAGACGTCCCAGGATAAGGAGCATGTCATCATATACACATGAGCTCTGCCCATGCAGGTTCACCATTATCACACTTTTCTGAGGAACTCTCATCTCATGTCACCGCCATAGTTCTTTGGGCTTTGTAGGGTCAAGGGAAGGTCTAGCCCGTCCCCTCCAGGATGAGTCTGCTATTATACTTTAGAAATTACCATCTACCTAGTCAACATCAGAGGTAAAATAACAGTTCACAGTTTGTAATGGGTCAGGGAGCCCTCTGAGATCATCTGGCCCAAGCCCAACATAGAAGACATGAGTTTGAAAATTACAGCCAGTTAGTGGCTAGAGCTGGACTAGAACCTGGGAGCCTGAAGACATCCTGTTGTGACTGGCCAGGGTCTCTGATGATCTCCAGACACTCATTCCCTCTCTGACACTCACAGGAGGTCCCCAGTGGGAGACCAACTGGGAAAATGTAAGTAAGTGAATTCCTGCTGTATTACAATATGTCTGCTTTCTATAAGAACTGGCTGTTGGCTCCCATAAGCCGGGAGAGGGCTAATTAAGGGTCTAAGATTTCTATTAGAGAAAAGGCCCTCAAAACCTGTCACTATGTGTTTTTTACCAACCTCTTAGCTCTTCAGACTTAGGACCCAATGGTATTTCTGGAGAATTAAATGCTAACTAACTATAGGGAAGAATTTTCCCCTTTCATCTTGCATTATTTCGGGGCTGTGATTTGGTTCTCCTCCAAAATTCTGCCATCTCCCTCTACCACCCATGAGATATAACTTGCAACACAAACATTTATGACAGTCTGGTTAGGAGGTTATACTACTGAGGACATGATGTGTTTCTGCAAAGCTGATCTAATGACTATAGTCCTAAACGAATTCGGTGAGGAAACCTGGGTCAAAATGCAGCCTTCAACATGGCTCGTGAGCATTTCTCCCATGTTATACAATCTGTCTGCGTTGCCAATTGCCTAGCACGTTCCTTTCAAAGTGGATCACCAGAGCTGGTGTCAGAAGTGGTTCTGAATCTCTGTTAAAGAAGGGTCCTTCCTCTAAGCAACTTTAGGTGGGAGTTTTGCATTACTCATTTTACTCAGTTTAAAAAAAAAAAAAAGGCTTGACTTAATTACATTGGGAAAAGCAACAGAAAAATTCAGCCAACATTCTTAATGACACTGTTCATTCCAGTTCCCAGAGAAAGGTTATATCCCATAATCAAATGATTTTACTTCGTATGACCCACAAGCTCCCCCTCTTAACACAAAGACCTTTTAGATAGTAAATATGTCAGGATTTAAGGGCAGTCCACCCTAGACAGACGCAGGATGTCATGAATTAAAATGCAAAACTGATTCTATTTCTGGTCCTGGCAATCAGCGATGGGAAACGGTTTCAACGACAGGAATGTCTGCAGGAGCATGAGGTTATATTTATATTAATGGGAGCAAATTCTTCTTTCAGCTGTGTGATTACAGGTTGAGCACTGGAGTTTGGTTACTAAAAGAGAAGCTGGAGCAACCTCTTCCTTAATCACCAAACCAATTTTCACTGAATTTATATGTGTACACATATGCAGGTTTACGTATAGAAACGTATATAAAGCCAAAGTGGGAGAGAGAGAACACAGAAAGAAAGAGGATAAAAATGGAAAGCAGTGACTCACAATATAAACTGCTGGATTCAAATTTTAAAACAATACCGAAAAGAAACAGTGAGAACACTGTTTCGATGATAGCTGTCATTAAGAAATGTGCAAAGTGAATTACTGCATCAACGCCAATCGAGGTGATTCTAGAGGCATTTCAAGTAACTTCAACTTGCCAGGGTTGCAGGCAAAAATCAGTTGCAAGGCACAGCAGCTAGATTAGCAAGTGCAAATAAAATGTTGGGGTGATTTCATCACACCAAGAGGCTAAAAGGGTTTTACTCAGTACTGCTTTTGTTCATTTTTTCTGCAGTAGTTTTCTATGCTGCAGCTGGAGACCCTGCAAAGGAATTAACATGACACTGCGCCCTGAGACAAGGAAGGGCTGAAGAAAGGCTCTCCAGATTCAAAGCAATTCCCAAAGGTGTTCTAGGGAGGAGGGGTGTGAGGAATAGGGAAATCCCTACCAGGAAGGGGGAAAAAAAGTTAGCTAGAGGACAGAGAATGCTAAGCAATTTCTCAGTATCTCAGAAATGTTTCTTCTATTCTCTAAGTGAGCATGCTGCAGCTATTAAAAATATGAACACATAATAGTCACTAGTAAATGGTACATTAGTGTCTATGCATATATATATATGCACATATATATACATATGTGCATATATATAACGTATACACACACACATACATATATATATATATATATATATATATATATATATATGCAGTTGTGATTGCAGAGATCAACACTGTTCAGCAAAATTAAGCAAGTCTAGGAATTAATCTCATAGCTAAAGTTGCTACTAATCAAAATGAAGTCTTTCCCAGTCACATCTGAAATTGCCCACAGTGTGAAATATGCGTCTATTTTTATGACACCCAAGTTGATTAATGCTTCAAGCTGAGTGGCCAAACACCTGATAAAATTCCTTGCTATTGGACCAAAGAATTTTAAGCAAAGAAAGAAAACACTATTAAGGGTGAAAAGAAATAACTAAGCATTGAAGAATCATCAAAGGAACAGAGAAGTCTGCTAGACAAAGCACAATCTTGCAGGGAGCCCTAATCAGGGAAGGAAAGAGTGGATTTTAAGAGGGCTCAGCTAAATAATGCTGAAAGTAACTGAATCATTGTTTAAAGATTCAGAGAATGCAGTGCACACGGATCTTAATTCATTGCCGTTGCTGTTAACCCTCGGTGGCTGTCCTCTGCCGCTGGACTGTCATTTAAAACAAGAGCAAGAATTCGCAGAGATTTATATGCATGCTCCCCTAGACGCAAAGAACCCTCCACCAAAACTAAAACACCAAACCTTTTTACTCAGGACTCAGGGAACAGGTAAAAGCATAAGAAAAATCCACCCGGGGTGGTGGAAAGAAAAGTGGTGAGAATGAGCAGGACATTGAGGAACTTGACATACCCAACTCCCAGGCAACAGGGGAAGAGACCAGCAAGTTCCCTCCACAGTGTTTCCCTCCTTTATGTCCCATCCCCCACCCCCCAAACTCCCAAATCACATGTATGAGTACAGTATCTTATAGACCACCGTCTGAATCCCACGGAATGGGAAGCTTCCCGAGAGTGAAATGGACCAGAATTAGAAATCAGAGAAGATGACCCATTTCCCAGCCCAAGACTAGAAAAGAACGAAGCAGAATGTTTATTCTTTGGAATGCTGCATTGACCAAAATAATTCAACACACCTGCTACCAAAAGTAAATAAATAAATAAATAAATAAAATCCAAAAAATTAAAAGAGGAAGAAGAAAATGTCCCTGTGAGGAGAGACCCCCTTCAGTCACGGGCTCCACAAGGTGAGAACTATACCAAAATGTTCTCGGCTTCCCTTGGGCCTCAAGAGGCAGCCAGGGATGGACTTGAAGTTGGGGCACTCTCTGCAGCGAGCCTCAGGGGACCAGCTGAACCATCGGAACCCGATTCCAAGAGGAATGCCCGGGGGTAAACCATCTGCCCGCAGATACCGCAGCACACATGTTCTTCCCTGGAAACCTGCTTATTTTCTCTTGGAAAAAGTCTGGCCGTTCTCACCGCCTCACCGCATTTTAGCTCCCCGCGGGAGGATGAAACTATGTTGTCAACTCAAAAAGGTTCCCACAGTCGTCACACTACCCTCCAAACATGATGCAAAACAGGGTTTGCAGAACAGGCACCCTGAGACTCCGCAGGGAACACAGCGATGAGGTCATGCAGTCTAACCCCATGAGCCCGTGCAGGATTCCACACACCCCCTTCCTCCCCTCCCCCCCCCCCCCCACTGCCAACGTTACTGCCCAACTTGTTCAAGCCACAAGGTCCAGGGCTATCCTGGACCCACCGGCAGGTGTGCCAAGCACCGCTGCCCGCAGCGGACTCCGACCTCACTCCTGCATGTGCTCGCCTTCCCCGGAAAGATGGAAGAGTTTGCCTTACGGAATGGATCAGCCCCAAGCCTTCCGGATTCCCAGAGGGTGTCCCTCCAGACGCCAAGAATTCATCTTGCCCAAATGTGCCAGTGCCCCCTGCACAGATCCCCCTGCACACTGCTGCAATTCGCCATCCCGAACACATCTCCCCAGATGCCGCCGCTTCAAGGACAAAGAGAGAGAAGTGCTTCTGTTCCCATCACAGCGCCGGAGCCGGGGTTGATGGCAAAGAATTAAAAAAAAATCAAGAGGCAGGGCGATCCGGACACACGACTCCTGGCATGTGAGGGAGCTCCCCTGACATGGATGCATGTAAACAGGGGGGACCGCAGAGAGAAGGTCACCAGGCTGAGCTGGGAAGAGTGAGCAGAAAGGGAGAGAGAGAGAGCGAGAGCGTTTGGTTCACTGCCGCAGACCAGCTCATTCAAGGCAGGCACTTACCATAAAAATAGAAAGAGTCAACAGAAGGAGAAGGGATCCTTCCTCAGCGGCTCCGGCAGGAAAAGAAATCCACCATCAGGCTCCAGGCAGGGCTGGGGCTGCAGCCAGCAAAGTGATGAAAGGCGAGAAAACCACCACACAGGAGCCCTCTTCCGCCTCCCCGGGGGCCCGCATACAGTTGTCTGTGCTGTCAAAACCCCGAGAAGTCTGGAGCAGGACTCTCCGGAGAGCGAGCCGGAGGGAAAGCAGCCTGGCGGCTCTCAGCAGCCTCAGAGCATCACGCCGGGGGACTGGTCCTCGCCCAGGACTGGTCCTCCCCCGGGTGCAAGGGCAGCAAGGTCCTGGGAGGCTGAGCAGCGCACCGGGTCGGGGTCAGGGAGGCGAGAAGAGGAGCCTCTTTGGCGTGGAAGGAACTGCCAGCGAGAAGATCAGTATTCCACATCAGTTATTGCCAGCGACCAATCAGCCCAGCCAGGGGGCCGTGTCAGCTTGCAAGAGAGCAGCCACCGCTGACAGCCGGTTCTGAGAGGCAGCACAGCCCCCTGCCTCCACCGAAGTTTAGAGAGATGAGAGGTTTACCTTCCCCTCAGCTGCTGATAAGATCTGCTTGTTATTAAAAAAACAAGAAGCAACGCCCCGTCGTTACACCAGCCACTCGGGAAGTTTTTCCCCTGTACACCCCATGGCATCTGGATCAGAAGCCAACCTGAAACCCACTGTAAGTGATGGTGATGGCCTCTCACAGACCAGACAGCCCCGCTCATGTGCCCAGAGAGAGGTCACCGCGAGAATAGCAATGGCACTTTGCCCCAAAGCACAGGATGACATGACCGGGGACCGGCCTCCCTTATTTCACGAGTGAGAAATGTAGACAGAAAAGGGGAAGGGTCTCTCAGAAATCTGCACCTCTGCTCATTCATTTTCTTGGGCAATACGTTCAGGATGAGTTTATAAAGATGGCAAATGTTTTTCCTCGGAGGTCTTCTGAAATCACCCATAAGGCACAGACTATGCGGTTCTGGATAAACAACCCTGTGAACTTCACAGTGCCCCTGAAGTCTGAGGAAGTCTGAGCTAGACCAAGGGGAGCAGCCAAGGAGAAATCCCACACTGGTGACTACAGGATGATGAGGGATTGTACACTCCTCCCACTTGCCTTTCCCCCCATTCTGTTTTCATAGGAAGCCTATGCACTCAGTACCCATATTAATTACTCAGAGTTAGGTCATGATTACATTGGGAAAGTAAGCTCTAAATGCCAGTCGAATTGGGCTCCACCGTAAAACATCATAACTTTTCATTTTTTAGCTTGGAGAGATTGTCCTGGATCACCTGTTATTTTGGGGGGGGTTTTTTTTTGTGTGTGTGTGTGTATGTTGTGTTGTGTTTTGTTTTGTTTTGTTAATCCTCACCCAAGGATATTTTCCACATTGATATAAGAGGGGGTGGGGGGTGGGATATAAGAGAGATACGTACAGCAATTGGTTGCCTACTGTATGGGTCCCTGGGATTGAGTCTGCAACCCAGGTAGCCTGCCCTTGATTGGAATCAAATCTGAGACCCTTTGGGTGTGCAGGCCAGTGCTCTGATCACTTAGCAACGTTAGCCAGGGCCCGGGTTACCTTCTTATCTTTGCAGGAAAGGTTAATTCTCTTGTGCTAGCCAAGAGTTCATAGGAAAACACAAATAGCCCTGAGTTTGTTTTTTGGATGACTTCCATGATATGGTTTTTCATTTTAGTTCTCTGCTTTTACCTCCAAGATGAAGTATAATCTGGACATGTGGTTGTGAGGTCTACTCAGAGGCAAGCTCACTCTGGGGAGCCTGGCTACCACAGCGTCCAACCAGGGCGAGGCTCCCAGGGAACAGATACCTCAGCACCCAAGTGCATCCCAGTGGGAGGCCATTAAAATGTTCTGAGTCAAAGATGAATTAATAAAATTAAATTTCTGCAGCTAGGAAAGGATGCGGTGTTAGGGCAGTCCTATGTACATTAACTGGGAAAACCTGGGAGCCTGAGTTTCAAATTCTGTGTTATTATTCACTTCAGTGCAACTCCAGTGAGCAAACATGGAAAGGGCACCCACTATGTGTCAGGGGTACAGAGATGAGTGGCAGGCCCTCCCTTCAAGACAGTCTCAAGGACGAATTTATATTTATTTTCCCCAAAATTTCAACACTGGGGTGCTTGCCAAGACAGAAAATGTTCTGCTATTTTGATGTCCCGCAGATAAAAACCAAACCGTGAGGTTGGTCTTGGGACTCAAAGTTCCAATTTAGCCTAATAAGGTGTTTGCTCATCATCAAAACCATTTGGGAAATATAAATGCACAAATCACATTTTTTAAATCTAATTGAAACATGAAAAGGGTTTTCCACTCGATGTTTGCTTTTATCAGCATCATCAGTTTCTGACCCTGCAAAAACATGGCCAGCATCACAAAGACTATATTTAATGAGGGAATATGATTTCAAGCTCCCAAAGTAATTGAGATTAATGCTGTTTGCGGAACGGATTCGATACCTTGAATATATCGGGCGAAAATGGAGCATGAAAGTGATAAAACTGCAGAATTATAAATTACTTAATAGGTTAAATAATTAAATTATATAACGACCCGTCGATGAAAGCAGGCATTCTGGTCACTTCCTCAAATGTAATTAATTTTTAAAGTTTGGCGACTCCTCCACGCCTCCCTCCTCAAGAGAGGATAGAAAACACCTCATGTTTCTGACAGCAATAAACACCAATTAATCTCTGTAAAGTATAAAATATTTACCCAGGTCGATTAAACGTGGGATAGTTTGGAGGACCATTTTTGCTCACTGGTGGGATACTGGTGGGTACCTACTGCCTCACGGGTTCTCAATAGCTAATTTTAGATGGCCATGCGAATGGCCAAGTGCCTGGCGAAAATCCTACAGCAGCATGATTTAATGACTTTTAATATTCCAAAGTTCCCTGGATGATGGAGCTATACCTGCCATTTGTTTAGGGAAAAAATAAAAGATAGCCTTTTCAGGAAATGTGCTCCAGAGCCTCTTGCTGACTGAGCTCTATGCAGTCTGAAAGCCAACGATTCTTAAGAAGGAGCACGAGAATTTTCGCTTCATGTTGCAGTGTTTTACAAAGTATCATACTTTCAAAAGATATCCGCTCATAAGAACATGTAATAAAGAACTTCAAAGTGCAATGGGTATTTAATTATAAAGCGTGCCTTTAACATTTATGTAAAACGTGTTTTGTACTTGTTCAATAGAAACGTATCGGGCCACTGGCTGGATAAAGCTAGCAATAAAACTACTGGTCCGCAGTGTGCTAAAGCTTAGTCTTTCAACCACGAAACTGGTTTCTATTTTCCATAGAGAGCCTGAAGGAAAAACATAAAGACACGCCTCTTTTCTAGATCGCCTTAACATTATGGTTCCTTACCAAACATGTGCATTCTCCATCAGCATTCAGCGGGAGGACTAAAATAGAGCACAGATGCGCTGTTACTCTTTCCTTACCAGAGATCACCGGCTAAGAATCATTTCCCCAAAATGCTTAGTAGTTGGGCTCTCTTCTATGCAACAGTGCCAAATGCATAAAACCTGCAGCACATACATATAGCCATAGCGTCCACGTCTTCAAAAATTCGTTTGCTCTCAGCATTTCTTAACCTGAAGAATCCTATGGGATCATCAAAGATCAAATCATAAAGAAAGAATAAGAACACTAATAACCTATAACTGTTTCTCCTGTTTTTGAGGCTAGAAAAATAAATCAATGGTCAGCTTGAAGAGTCAGGCAGAAATTGAGCTGAATCTGGAGATACCCAAATACGGAGCGCACACACACGTGTGTGTGTGTGTGTGTGTGTGTGTGTGTGTGTGTACATGCAAACGGAAAACTAGCGTGTGCATCCAAAATCCAGTTGGTGTGTCTCTACATCCAATTAGTCCTTCAGTCTCATCAGTGTCATTGCCGCATTTCTCTTCAAGACATAACTAGGGATTACAACCAATTCGGAGCCTTTGTTCTTTCTCCTCAACTATTACAGTAGCTTCTAGACTTTCCCCCGATTCAATCCAACCTCCCCTTGCCAACAACATTTCAAAAACACAGCAAATATGATGATGCCATTTTCTTGCTAACAAGCCTGGGATGGTCAGGCCAAATACAGCTCCTCCTGAGCCTGGTGTTCAAAGCTCTTCGCAATCAGACTTCTGTCTACCAGCATCATTTCCCGCCATTCCTTCCTATACACCACATGCTCTCCAAACACACACTTACTATTCCCCAACAACACCATATTCTTCTATTGTAATACTAATCTCTTTTTCCTAAATCTTTGTGGGGTTTTTTCCCTGCATGGAGAAATCCCGCTATTCATCCTTCATGGCCCAGTTTTTTGGTCATCTTCTTGGTGAGGCCTTCCCTGAATTCCCTAAAGTACTTAATCACGTCTTCCTCTGTATTCCTATAGTATTTTTTTTTTCTTGGCTTGTATTACAGTGTGAACAGCACTATGCTATGTTAGCACCTTCCAACCTATTTAATTGGGATCCTGGATATTCCCAGCGTCTGGCACACAACAGTTGCTGAGTAAATACATGATGAATGAGTCCATCTTGTATGCCTCTTCTTCAGGGAAAAGCACTTTGAGGAAAGTACAAATCTGTCTTCTGGCAGGTGGGAGGACTACTAGCTTATGAGTCATAAATATCTCCTCCTTCAATCTGGAGTTTCTGTGGTTTGAGGAGAGAAGCCCTCAATTAGAATCAGAAGAGCCACCCATTCCAGCCTGTTCCTGGTGTCACCTCAGGTAAAATCTCTTAAGTGAGGAAAATAAAGCCTTTCCTGCTTACCTTTGAGGGCTCTTCTGAGCTACAAATAAGACCCTGCAAAGTAATTTGCAAACTATAGAAGTATGTGGCATTGGCAAGATGACTACTACTATTGTCATCATTGTTTGACAGTCATTGTTGTTAACATCCCATCAGAGCCATCCCACAATTAATTAAAGCCAGCCTAGGAGGCCAGTGACTCAGCATTTAGTCATTCCAATTGCCTTGCTTCAATTCTGCTCTCTGCAGTTGGGGGAGGGAGGGGAAAATAGGAGGCCCTGACTTAGGTTCTAGCTCTGCTACTTTCTGGCTATATAGGACTGGTCTCTGAGATCTGGTTACTTCCATTTTCTAAAAGTAACAATGCCTACCCCATTACATTGCTGAATGAGATGAGGTATATATCCATAGGTGATATATATCAATTATATTTCTGAGTCTCTAATAGCATTCCAAGACTGCTTGGCAAAAGGTAGCCATTTTTCTCTGACTCTAGAAGATCTACATACCCTCCAACCATTGCCCTCCTTCTGTATCTTGAACTCAATGAGCTCATGCCCACCCCAGGGTCTGTGTCTGATTCCTTTGCCCCACCCTTTTCCTTAGATACTGGCACAGCTTGTCAAAAAGGATGCCTTGACCCCATCAATCATTTTCCAGCACATTACTTTCTTCATCCTTCTCATATGCCTATCTCAATCTTGTGGCCATTTTGTTTTCTTTGGTTGTCTAACATTTGCCCTCTGCAGTACAATATATGTTTCTGTTAGTCGAGAATTCTTTATTTGTGCTTCTCATTGTGCCTAGAGACTAAAATAGTGTCCAGAACATAATATATACATGGTAGACATTCTTGAGTATTTACAGCATGATCAAAGTTGTATAGTTGTCCCCATGTTTTTTACATCTGCACATAGTTTCAATTATCCTTAACTACTGAAGGGGGATGAAAGCTTGAAGGTCATTTAAAGGGTACAAAGGGAGTACCACAATGTTCAAATTTATATAAATACTTAATCATGTGTAACACTCAGTAACAGACATTAAAAATGTGATCAGGGACAAGGATCACCTATCAGTAACATGCCAACTTCTGCCCTCATTAGAAACAAGGATTACCAAGAATGGCAAGCTGACCCTCATCTACATAACTGGGACTGAAATACTGAGCAAATATGGTAGGTTATGTTTATGGTAGGTAGAGGTTTATTCGATCTTCATTTCACATTTTGTGTTAAAATTGCTCTATTTCAAGCTGATAATTCAGAAGAAATTGACAAGGTCCTTGATCTCTGAAGCATCAACTGGAACAAATGGTTTCAGAGGATCAGGAGCCCGGGAACCTAGACAATTTCTCCTTCCTCCCAGGGAGCTGTCTGGAAAGTGAGATCCAGAAATCCTCCCAAGCCTGACCATGCCATCCCTGTTTTCTGATTAGTCCAGCCTGAGAGGAGGCCTGATAAATAAATAACCATGGCAATCCTTTATAATGTATGAAGGTTACTTTCTCGTCATCATCTGGAAGAACACAGTTTTCAATTAGAGTATTTTCAAATTAGCAATAGCATGCCAATCTACCAAAGAGTCATGAATGTGTCATTGGCAGGAAATAGCAAATAGGTAACTTTTTAAAAAATGAATGAACATGCCAGACCAAACATTGAACACACATTTTTCTCCTAAGCCTGTTCTTCCTCTGGCTTTCTTTTTTCCTGTTTAAGAACATCATGATCTACTCTGTTGCCCAAAGTAAATTACATTTATTGGACTCTTACATAGAAGACTGTTTAGGCCACATTTTAGGGTATCTAGAGAGGTCAGTGTCCTCTCTAACTCATCTTATCCATATCACCTCCTGAACTTTTCTTTCTTCCTTCCATCCACTGCCCAAATCTAGCCATCAATTCTCCCTGGGCTAATGTGATAGTCCCAGAAGCATTCTCCCTACCTTGAGTCTCTCTCTGTCCAATCCATCCCTCCCAGCTACCTAAGGATTTTTAAATGAAAACATCATCATATCCTCTCCCACTAAGAACTATTCTCTGCTTCTTACCACATGCAGGAGGAAGGATACCCTATGACTGTTCTCCTACCTTTCCTCTCGCTATTACACCCCACTGGGGTCCTCCCATTCATCTATGTCCTAATACTCGGAACCTGCCAAGCTGCTTAATTCCAGGGACCTGGAACAAGCTTTTCCATTACTTAGAATGTCTTATCCCTGCCTTATTCTCCAAGACCAGACTCATCATCTCCCTCCTCTTGGAAGCATTCCCCGACACTCACTCTCTATACTCTAATAGAGTCAACCATCACCAAGTCATGGCACTGATCACACAGGATTATAGCTGGAAAATTCCAGTCCTGAGTTTTACTCACCTTTGCATCCCCAGAAACAAACTCCCCCTGGAGACACTCAAATACATGGTTATAGAAAATCTAGGTCTTACAAGACTATTTCCCGAGGGATAGTAGAATCTTACCTATCTGTCTAATTTCTCGGCTTGTTACAATGCCTGACACATATGGATGCTTAGTGTATATCTGCAGAGTTGGTTTTAATAGGATTGGCAAAAAAAATAGATCCTTCAATTCAAGGAATTTAGAAATCCTTCTTAGCTGATTTTTAATTAGCTCATTTAAAAAAATTAAATCTGAAAATTCTCCTCCTTGAGATTATAAAGCACCATAAGCATTAATTTACTCCACAAAGATTCGTTCCCTGAAGCTCCCAGCTTTTAATGGTAACCCAACTAATTGAGGCACCTTAGGGAAAATAAAGATTCCAAACATACTTTCTGCTTTGAATTGCCTGGCAGAGCAAAGGGTATTGATTATCTCAGACAGATGGGACTTGCTGGAGATGTTTCACCAGCATTTCAATTCTGAGGGGGGAGAGCCCTGTCCTTCTAAGTGCAAAATTCCACTGTCAAGAACAGGGCTACTGGCCCAGCCCATGAACCTATGAACCCATGAAGCAAGAGGCTACCCTTTGATTCCCAATCGGAGCTCAGGCCCAGGTTGCAGGCTTGATCCCCAGAAGGGGATGTGCAGGAGGCAGTAAATCAATGTTTCTCTCTCATCAATGTTTCTATCCCTATCCCTTTAAAAAAAAAAATCAATAAAAATACATTAAAAAAAAAGCAGGGCTACCAATAGGCTGAAGGTATTCCTTAGAAACCCAGTGCTCTGCCCAACATATAGGAGAGCTGGCAAGACCCAGGGCCCTCCACACTGGTCAAAGGACCCTCCACACTGGTCAAAGGATTTGCCAACTTCCTTGTCCACTCCCCCACTTCACAGGAAATTAGCTACAATGCATGATTTTGTTTCACTTTTCTGCAACCAAATTTGAGCTCTATTATTTGAGCACAGAGAAGAAAATAGAAAGAGCATTTTAAAGGACTGTGACATGCTTTTATTTGGGTGAAATGAAACTAGGCCATACACTGACCGCTCAACACCTTTGCGAGCATGGATTTTTCCTTTATGAATTTTTAAGAAGTCCCTTGAACCTCCAACAACAACAAATAATAATCTATCACTGGTGGAAATGTAAAAGTCATACAGCTATTTTAGAAGACAGTTTAGTGTTTCCTTACGAAATGAAAATATACTCTTAAGCTCTTACCATGCAGTCCAGCACTCCTTGGCATTTACCCAAAGGAGATGAAAACTTACAAACACACAAAAACCTGCACATGGCTGATTAAAGCAGTTTTATTCATAGTTGCCAAAACTTGGCAGCAGCCAAGATGTCCTTTAGTAGGTGAATGGATAAACCGTGGTATACCCGGACAACTGTCATTCAGTGCTAAACAGAAATGAGCTATCAAGTCCATGAAAAAGCAGAGAGGATTCCTAAATGTGTATTACCACCTGAAAGAAGCCCGTCTGAAAGGCCTGCATACATATGATGCCAACTATATGACATTCTGGAAAAAGCAAAACTAAGGAGACAGGCCAGTGGTTGCCTAGGGTTGGGAGAGGAAGTGAGGGATGACAGGTAGGACATAGGAATGTCAGAGCAGTGAAACTACTCTGTAGGATTTTATAATGGTGGACACGGGACATTATTCATTTGTCAAAAACCCTTAGACTGTATAACACAAGGAATAGTAATCTCTGACATAAACTATGGACTTTGAGTGATAATGTATCACTTCAGGTTCTTCAGTTATAACACATGTATCACTCTGGTGGGGGCTGTGGGTATGGGGGAGTGGTATATGGAAGTTCTCTGTGCTTTGCTTAATTTTGTTGGGACCACAAAACTGCTCTATAAAACACTCTATTTAAATACAAAAAAAAAGCTGAATTTCCCTGTAGACAGATAATTATTTATTTATTTACAAATTTCGGTTGTCATATAAAATATATATGTCTTAAAACAAAGGCCTCCCCATACCCACACAAAACAAAGTTACATTCTTTGAAGGAAATCACTGTGACATACACACAGACAACTCACATGGCCTTGATTTTACACCTCAGAACCCAAACTATATGTTTTATACTGGCTGGAATATTTTGCTGATCCAATTTCCATGGTCAGGGTCTAGCAAACCAGAGCACTGTGAAGATATTGCAAATTCCCCTAAAAAAATTAGAGAGAGAAAATTCTTCTTTCCTTCTAAGGCTCCTCTCCTTCTAGATCTATGCTGTATAACTCCCTACCACTAAAACAGAAAAGTATGTTTGTTTATATTTTAAAAATAGAATGCATGTTATTTTTAAATACAAAAGCAGCTACAGAACATTTATGTGCACCTATCAATTACCACATTTCAACTGCAATTATAAGGAAAGGAGAGAGAGTCAAAGGGATGTCTTTACAGGAGAAGAGAGCTGGAGTTGCTGGGTCTGAAAACAGGAGTCAGTGGAGAGGAAGGAGGGGCACCTCAGTGGAAACAGTCACTGCCTCCCCGAAGTAACTCACAAGGAGGCAGGCAGAGGAAGGTCATTCCTGCTCAAGTTATGGCCAGAAGGTAAGAGAGATCTGGGTCAGGAGTGAATCCGCTCGTTCATTCATACCTTCAACAAATATTGGGTTAGCACCTGCCAGTGACAGATGTTGTAGATGGAGGAAGACAGGGAGTTCAGCAAAATGTGATGAGCAGTAGCAAAACCACACACAGCAGAGAGCCTGGTGAGAGGGATGCCTTGCTCACACCTGACTCCTCATTTATTTTAGTCTCCTTCTCACACAGAGGCCGGCAAACACACGCCTACCCTTACCAGGCTCCTTGAAGCTGGGACTCTGAAAGGCAATCAGGTTACACTAACTCGATGCATCTGCATGAGGTTTGGAAGGTGAAAGGGACAGAGAAACCATCTTCCTGACCTCTTCTGGCTGCCTTCTGCTCTGAAGAGTAAGATCATGGGGGTGTGAGGTTTGTCTGCAGCACCATTCCGAGATCTGTCATCGCTCTGGGTGGGGACAGGCGATGGAGGAGCAGTGGGGTCACTGGCTTCCTGATTCATGAATAACAGCTTTGGCAGAAGTTCTTGAACTCCAGACTTCTAATAGAGACCTGAGAGGTAGTCCCTTCTTCCTGTGTCTGCTTCTCTATCCCTGCTCTGATTTTCTAATCCCTATCCCCATGTTAGATGCTTTCCTGATTAAAATACCCAGAGTGGCCTAAACTGGTTTAGTTCAGTGGACAGAGCATTGGTCTCCAGACTGAGGGGTCCCAGGTTAGATTCCGGTCAAGGGCATGTACCTTGGTTGTGGGCACATCCCCGGTAGGGGGTGTACAGGAGGCAGCTGGTCAATGTTTCTCTCTCATCAATGTTTCTAATTCTTTATTCCTCTCCCTTCCTCTCTGTGAAAAATCAATAAAATATATTTTTTTTAAATAAAATAAATAAAATACCCAGAGTAGCCTCTATTTCCTATACTAAATCCTGACCGGTACAGCCAATAAAGAACTTTAAGCAAGGGAGAAATATGATCAGATCTGTGCTCTAGGGAGTGACCTTGACAGCTGCTAGAAGACTGATTGGAGAGAAGGCAGGTGAACTAGAAACAGGTCCAGAAAACCCTTACGAATTTCAGCTCAAACTAGTTGCCTGGAACAATTGGACTGAATGAAATATGTGCTATGGGAATAGAGAACAAGAGAAGGGAGTATGTGATCTCATAAGTAGACTTAACAGGACCTATTGGAAATGGGGTGGGGTGAAGTAGAATTTAAACTTGGCCCACGATTTCATCCCACCTCTGCTGAGGCCCGTTGAAATGCTCCCTCCTCATGGATGTGTTCTTCACCATCAGAGCACCCATCACACTTCCTGAAAACTAACCCTCTCCTCAGGCTTCAGACCAGCTTTTCTTGCTTTTTGTTGCATTCTTGGCGCAAAGAGCAGTAAATGGCCCATGATAGAAGGCTCATTGGTTGGATGGAAACAAGGGAGGGAGGGAACCTGCCCCCTCAGAGCTGCTGTGAGGATTGAGATTCCGTTAACCTGAGCAAGGAAGTAATCGGTGGCTGAGCACTGCTCGAATCATGTTGACTCTTGGATTACAAGGGGCATCCAGGTAAAGAAAAGTAGCTCATTGGTAAAGACAGGAGTCTGGAGGCTGGGAAACAGGAGCTTGACACAGTTCCGGAGTCAGTGCACAAAATGAAAGCTGGCCGCTCCATAGGAAATGAGGATGCCTCAGTCAACTTGCATAAAAGCCATATTATTAACTACAAGGAGAAGAGAGTTAATAAAGTGCCAATTACCATATTAGACCCTATTCCTATATGTCCTTATCATCCTTTTGACAACTTCTCAGGGAGGTATTAACACCCCATTTTACAGATGAAGAAACTGAAGCTCAAAGTTAAGCACTGCCCAAGGTCACATTGCTGGTGATGACAGAGTTGAGGTTCAAAGCCAGGTCTCTCTGACTCCAAAAGTTTGTGTTCCTCATGGTGCCCCCAAAAATTCTATGAGAACAGGGAGTTAGAGAACACAACTAAGGACTGGCCAGAGAGGACAGAAAAGCAGCAGAGAAATGCCATGACGCAGAAGCAGATCAATAAAATAAGGGCTGACTAGAAAATGAGGAATCCACAAGCAGGTGACCTTGGATAGGGCAAAGTAGGGGAGAGGAGTAGAAGCTATACTTTTGGGGAGTAAAAGAAGAATGAATAGGGCTGAAACAGGTTTGGCTCAGAGGATAGCGCGTCGGCCTGCGAACTGAAGGGTCCCAGGTTCAATTCTGGTCAAGGGCACATACCTTGGTTGCGGGCACATCCCCAGTGGGGGGTATGCAGGAGGCAGCTGATGGATGTTTCTCTCTCATCGATGTTTCTAACTCTCTATTCCTCTCCCTTCCTCTCTTTAAAAAAATCAATAGAATATATTTTTTAAAAAATAAAAAAAAATGAATAGGCCACATTCCAAAAGCTTGATGGTAAGTGGAAGGATGGAAGTCAGACTATTATAAGATGGAGAAACCAAGTCAGTCATGAGGTGCTTATGTGACAAAGAACAGTGAAAGGTGGAAATCAGAGATGTAAGAAGTAAAAGCCTCAAAATGTAAAGTCCTGAAAAGATGGAAAGAGTGCATGGCCCAGCACTTAGAAAGGACGGAAGGCCCCGATTTGCTATCTACAAAGGAAGCAATGCGGATCGGAGGCACTCCTTCCAGTTGGCCAATGGGCCTGACAGATATGATGCATTTGCACCGGTCGAGCTACATACAACCAGAAATGAGTTCTTTCCTTTTCATGGGAATCCTGTCAACCCATTTGGGAGCACTGGTCATCTCAGGCAGAAAGGAAGCACTGCTAAGAAGTTACACCGGTCTTCGGTTAGCCAAAAGAAAGCCATCGCTGATTCTCATTGATTTAACGCTGCCTTTTTCAGTCTTCCAAAATTCATGGTAAGGGACGTTAAAAGGGTCCTTCATAGCAAAACAGTTATTAACTAACTGTCAGTAGACTTAGAGACTACGTCAGCAGAACGATAGAAATGCACAGAAGACAAGCAGATATTATTTTAAATAGCTACAAATGGTGTGGCCAGAAAACAAACAGAATACAATCAAGCAATAAATACAGGGAGTTCCCCAAACATATATACAGTCTGCAAGAAAAAATTACCTTCACAGGAAAGGAAAAGGCAATGGATTCTCTGGAAGGCATTCACTTTTCCTTTTTTTTTTTTTTTTATCTTTGTGGAAGAAATAAAGGCAAGTAGTCCAGTGACCAGCGGGCGGGCCTTGACAATGAAGGGGATTTTGACAAAAATCTTAATTTAATTAAATTAATCCTTAAAGCCAGCTCTTAAAGGCTACCATTCGTTTTACAACAAATTCAAGTGCCCCCTTCACATTAAAAGCTACTCTTGTCCAAACAAGAGACCACTCCAAGTATTTCATCAACAGATCCCAGCCATTAATTCTAGAGCCTGAGCCCCTTGACCCTGACGATGAGAGGTCTAGAAAGAAAGAAAAAAAGAAAAAGAAAAGCCATCTTCCCAGGCAGGCAGGGCCCTGGGTCATTTCTGGTGCCAAATCCCTGGAGTGATTTCGAACCAAACCAGTAACTTCCCAAGCTCTGGCTTGTGCCTGGGTCACAGCAGGGGGCTCTCAGGAGTTGGTTCCCACTGCCTCCATTCCTCCAGCCCCTCACTCACCACGCAGAACAGGCCTGGGAGCCAGACAGTTACACATTCCTGGCTGGGTAACCCAGACAGGTTACATTACCTCTCAGTGCCTCCACGTTCGCTCTTGTATAATGGGAATAATAATACTGTCACTTCATCAGTTAACCTCCTGGCTCCTTTGCTCAGGACTATGTTCATCAAATGGCAATTAAAGTCTGCCGTTAGAGTACCGCAAATTTTTTTAAATCCTAGGTGTCTAAAGACACACAGCTGGAAGAAAGCCACGCACTTTCTCCACCCCACCCCCCTTAATAAGCAAAAAGCTCTTCTCTGCAAAATGTCAGGATGGCAATTAGAAAAAGAAATAAAGGTCTGTACTAGTTGTTCATAGCTTTCCCCCCCCCCTTCTCCCCCCCGAAGTGGCCGCTAACGAGCATGGGAACATCATGCTCATTTTTCTCACTCCTTTATTACATTCCAGGCACGCAGTTAAGACTCTTAAGTGTACTATTTCATTTAATCACTTAACACTGTGGCAAGGGATCAGTCTTACTTTCACTTCTCAGGCATGGTAGGTAACATGCCGAGACAACAAGCATTGCTCCCAAGGTCACACAATGATGAAGTGTCAGATCTAAGACTTGAGCCGAGGTCTATTTAATGACAAACTCTGTATCCCATGCGGTGCTTCACGCATCCTCATCACGTGCAGCCTGCTTTCATGAGCCACATAAAGGAACTTATAGTCAAAGATGTGCATTCACAAACCCATGGTCCAGTCTTCTTTTAGATGAGAGGGCTTCCGTTTGGAGCTAAGGCCTCTTGTTGATCTCAAACTCGCCCACGTTCCACACATTTTTTAAAATATATTTTTATTGATTTCAGAGAGGAAGAGAGAGGGAGAGAGAGATGGAAACATCCATAATGAGAGAGAATCATGGATCAACTGCCTCCTGCAAGTCCCCCACTGGGGATCACAACCCAGGCATGTGGCCTTGGCCGGAATCGAACCTGGGACCTTTCAGTTCGCAGGCCGACACTCTATCCACTGAGTCAAACCAGCTAGAGCCACACATCATTTTAAGTAATACATTTCCAAAGAGCTGCACTTCCAGCAATTGCTCCACTGGGGAAGGAAAAAATAAATCTCTGTATACTTGAAAGACTACTATTTTAATGTGCTCACCAGGGCCCCAAACAAGCATTCTTTAAATGCAACTGAAAAGCAAGGCATGTTTATATATAAATTAAAAGCTAAGTGCATGAATTCATGCATGGGTGGGGTCCAGCCAGCTGCCCAGCTTGAGGCCTATCAGGGCTGGGCCTGCTGGGAGGAGGGGCCGAGGGAGGTTGGCCAGCTGGCCCCATCCTCGATTGGGGTGGGGGTGGCCAATTGGGGATTGGGCTGGGCTAGCCTGGGGAAGGGACTGTGGAAGGTTGGCTGATTGGCCCCATCCCAAATTGGCCAGCCATGGTGCACATCATAGCAACTGGTCATTCCACTTGCTTGGCTTTTATACACTGAGTGGCCAGATTATTATGATCTCTGAATGCATAATAATCTGGCCACTCAGTGTATATCCTATATAATAAAAAGCTAATATGCAAATTTTTCCCTGGACCAGGAGTTCAACCAGAAGGCAGGCTGGTCAACCACCATGTCCCCTCCCACTGGCCAGGCTGGCTGGACCCCACCCAGGCCTCTTAATACACACACACAAACACACTGAGTGGCCAGATTATTATGCATTCAGAGATCATAATAATCTGGCCATTCAGTGTGTGTGTGTGTGTGTGTGTGTGTGTGTGTGTGTGTGTGTGTATGCTAGAGGCCTAGTGCAAGAAATTCGTGCACCGGTAGGGTCCCTAGGCCTGGTGAGTGATCAGGGCTGATTGGGGCCTTCTGGCTGCTAGCCAGGACCTTCCTTCCGGCTGCCAGCCCAGGCCTCCCTTTGTTCTGCATTGCCCCCTGGTGGTCATCGCATGTCACAGCGAGCGATTGAACTCCTGGTCTCCTGGTCGAACTCCCAAGGGGACAATTTGTATATTAGGCTTTTATATAGAGGGATATTGTTTAAACTGGAGGGGTAGGGAGAAAGGTGGTATCATCAGGTGTTGAATTGTGTGTCTTCTCAGATGACAACTCACTCTTTGCTTAAGCATGAGAGACCTTTAGCTTGAAATATGGTTGAAAGGAGATATCACTCTGGATTTCTTTTTTTTAATTAACTTTACACAATCATTTCTCTTCAACTGCACTTCCCCTTTAGGCAGTTAAGATATTCCCTAATTTTATTTTCATTTATGAGAATGTCCAAGAAAAACGAAATTGGTTTTGCTATTGGGAAATTGATGGCTGGAGAAACAATTAAAGCCGAAACTTTGTGTTGAAGAAGAAAAAGTATGGATGAGCAACGGCCATCGGTTCTGCTTTGTCTTTGACTAAGAATCATTCCAAGCACATGAGAGTAGGGGCCACACAGCAATGGGCACATGCACTTCCCAAATATTAGTATAGAATGACTTATGCTCTGGCTCTGTTTCCTATTAAGATTTTTCATCTGTTTGGATGTTTCACTTCTCACTAAGGAATAAGTTAATCAAAAAACTCAATCTGTTTCAGGTATTGCCTTCTCGAGAGATATAATCTCAAGATGTTGCTCCCTTTTTCTATTCAATTAGTTATACTCTGTGACCTAAAAAAATTATTGGGTTGTTCCAGTCTTCCAGTTATAAAATGTTGTTGATTCAATTCAACACACCCTTAAGGAGGTCAGCATTCACACATAATTTGCTTTGGGTTTAGTTTCTGGCTATTCTTGAGATTTCATTAAAATTGATCATACAGTTTGATATTTTTGAGTGGTATAATTATTTAACTTCCTTTTCTCAAACAAAGATCTGCTAGTCTAGTTTTATTGGGAGGATGAAACTGATGCCATTGTAATAGCCTGGTAATTATTTAACAACAAAGGAGGAAAGTGCCATTTATGCACTTTGCCAAAGAGCTGCATCTGACATTTTCCAAGTCTGTTTCTGCTGATTGATGGGGAAGGGACTAGACAAAGGCAGTTTAGACACATGCCCAGTAAGGTCTGAATGAGGTGGGAAGGTGCCTACCCATCTGCCAGTCAAATCTGGGAACAAATTAGTGGCCAGGATGGGCATGGCCCCTGCAGGCACATGAAACCGAATATTGAAACTTCCAAACAAAGAAGTGAACTCTCTCTTCTCCCACCAAGTTCCTGGCCCTCCTGTGCAGAGGGATGTGTTCCCCTGTGCCCAGGTGGCTCACGGGAGCTCTGGACACTAGCCTTGTTTCTGGTTCCGCCAAACTCCCAGCTGCCCCTCTTTCAGGACTGGCTTGGGAGAAATTGGACATTGGAAACTGAGGAATCTAATCTTCTACCTCCTCCTCTCATGCTTCCATGGGGCCTTCTGAAAATTCTTATTTCAGTAATGCCTCAAGAACTCCCCCTCAAACAATGAAGGAATTCCGCTCATGTATTCCTCTGGCAGCAAAATCACACAGGTCATGGAGGTGGTTAAGTTTTTCAAGGCAGACTCTAGAACAAAGATTGGCAAACTTATTCTACAAAAGGCCATTATAACAAATAAATATTCTCAACTTTGCAGGCCTCATGGTCTCTGCTGCAAATACTCAACTCTGCTATCCTATTGATATATAATAAAAGGCTAATAGGCAAATCGACTGAACACCAGAAAGGCAGATGCTAAACGCAGGAGCTGCCCCCTGGTGGTCAGTGTGCTCCCACAGGGGAAGCACTGCTCAGCCAGAAGCTGGGTTCACAGCTGGTGAGTGCAGTGGTGGTGGCAGGAGCTTCTCCTACCTCCTCGGCAGCGCTAAGGACCCCTCAGAAGATGTTTGACTGCTGATTTAGTCCTGCTCCCAGTGAGCCTATTCAGGTTTCATATGCTTGCAGTGGCCATGCCCATCCTGGCCACTAATTTGTTCCCAGGTTTGACTGGCAAACAGGTAGGTACCTTCCTTAAGTTGGCAGTTGGACATCCCCCAGGGTCCCAGACTGTGAGAGGGTGCAGGCTGGGCTGTCGGACACCACCCTTCCCCACCTCAGTGCACAAATGTCGTGCACCTGGCCTCTAGTTATAATAGGAAAGCAGCCTCAGACGAAATGAAAACAAATAAGTATTCTTGTTCCAATAAAATTTTATTTGCAAAGCCAAGCAGTGGGCCATATGTGGCCCAAGGGACATAATTTGCCAACCTTTTCCAGGTCTTCCCGAGACTGAATTTCTAAGAGTGGCTGAGTTTCTACCTGGCATCACAACAGAAGTTATTTAAAAACTGAGTGACTTGAGTGCTAAATAATATTTATTATTGTATACATTTGTGTTGTATCCACACTTGTCTGGATACGTCATGATCCAGGGAATTTGGTTGGTCAAGACTTAGAGTAGGATACAATGGGAACTTCCCTGGATAGGTCAAAGATTTGTACAGAGACTGAGAAATTTTAGAGTTGGAAGAAACTTAATTTTATATAGTCCAACTTCCTTCCCGGAGTGGAGGAATGCTTTTTATATCACTGGCACGTGTTCCATTAACCTCTGCAAGAATATGTCTATGGCTAGTGTAGGGGGAAAATTATTATTTTATAAAGCAAAATTGGCCCTCTCTAAATTATTTTATCCAATTAATATTCATATGGGCATCAAAGTCAAAGACAATAAAACAAAAATAAACAAATTAAAAAGCTTCTGCAGCACAGACAGTGTGGCTCAGTAGTTGAGCACTGACTCATGTACTAAGAGGTCACTGGTTCAATTCCCAGTCAAGGCACATGCCTGGGTTGTGGTCTTGATCCACAATGTGGGGCGTGCAGGAGGCAACAGATTCTCTCTCATTATTGATGTTTCTATCTCTCTCTCCTTCTCCCTTCCTCTCTGAAATCAATAAAACATATTAAAATCATTTTTAATTTCATCATATGGTTTATTATGATACATAGCCAAAAGAAACCAACAATAAAATGAAAAGGCAACCTAACAGATAAGAGAACATTTCTGTAAATCGTATATCCAATACGGGGCTTAGATCTACAATATATAAAGAAGTTATATAATTCAACAGAAAAAAAAATCCTATTATAAAATGGGCAGAGGAACATTTTTTCCAAAAATAGGTAGGTTCTTACCATCACTAATCACCAGGGAAATGCAAGTCAAAACCACAACGTGATATCACCTCAACCTCATAGAATGATTATCAAAAAGTCAAAATAGAGCAAGTGTGTCGAGGATGAGAAAGGGAAATCCTACTTCCCTATTGGTGGGAAGGTACTTGGCACAGCCACTGTGGAAAACAGCATGGTGGTTCTTCATAAAACTACTGTATGATCCAACACTTACTGCTGCAGTTTCCAAGAACCCATCAGTGATATTAAGTGAGGACTTACAACACTGAGTCAGCTATCACGTCATCATCATGGCTGTCATTGAGTTATTTTTTTAAATATATATTTTAGTGATTTTTTTACAGAGAGGAAGGGAGAGGGATAGAGAGTTGGAAACATTGATGAGAGAGAGACATTGATCAGCTGCCTCCTGCACACACTCCATTGGGGATGTGCCTACAACCAAGGTACATGCCCTTGACTGGAATCAAACCTGGGACCTTTCAGTCTGCAGGCCAACACTCTATCCACTGAGCCAAACCAGTCAGGGCTCATTGAGTTATTAGTATGTGCTCATTGAGTTATTAATATGTGCTTAAGTATAAATTGATATAAATAATTTAGAAATCAATTTGGCCTTTAATACAGCTGAGCAGATTCATACCCCATAGCCCAGCAATTCCACTCCTGTGTATAACCCAAGAGAAGCTCTTGCACCTAAACACATGTGCAAGACAATTCAAAGCAAAATTGTTCTTACGTTCCCCAAACTGAAATCATGTAAGTGTCCATAAATGGGAGAATGAATGAATACATAGAGTACATTAATACACTGGAATTCTACATAGCAGCGGAAATGAATGGGTTACATCTGTCCACAACATGAATAAATCTCATCAAATTTATCCTGAAGTGAACAAAATATTATACAATATGAAATTTTTTTAAAAAAAAAACCACTCAGCTATTTATTGCTTCAGGATAACAGTGTATAGGAAAACTATAAAGCAAAGCAAATAGATGAAAATCCCCAAATTTAAGAGGGGAGTTGCCTCTAAGATGGAGGTAGAAGGGATAGGGCCAGGAAAAGGCCACAGGAACCCACAAAGGCAACAATTATGTTCTTTTGTTTAGACTGAAAGGTAGCTAAACAGGTGTTTGAGGTCACGTGATCCTTTATAGCTTATGTACACTTTATAAATATTTTATATCTACTCAATAATTAATAAAAACCCATTTTTAAAAAAGAATTAAAGAAGAAAGAGAGGTCTGTCTGGGAGAACATGGATAGATTGGTCACTGTGGCAAATAGTATATTTTTGGTATCAATTTAAGTGGTCAGTGGCAGTTTACTGAAATGCTGCCATGGGATTCTACAGCTGCATCAAGCTACCGGGGAGAAAATCTACCATTAGCAGTGTCTGCCCTAGTCACCGATCTCAACAGTGTCATTAACTCCCCGAGGTTTTGGCAGCCTGGGGTTAAGGTTTTCCTGGCCCATTGTCATACCACATGGTGTCCAGGTGAATCAAATGTCCTCTGTGTTGGGTGTGAAGGAAAGATGTGGAGATTGGGGGTGAGGGAATACAGCATGCCAGATGGGAGAGCGAGAATAGTACAAGCATTCAAGGGAAACCAAAGAGCATTTAACATGTTTCTTTTCAATAGTCAGTGGTATGGGGAGTATTCGAGAATAAACAATATTTTAAAATCACTTAGATTTGGCTCTGAAATGTAAATTTTTAAAGATAGGTATATCCAATGATATAAAAATTTTCAGCAACTTAAACCAATAGATTAAGTTTGGATTCTGGACACCCATCAATACCACTAATCTTCCCTCCCCCTCTCCCTCAATCTCACTGTGTTCTAAATGCTAGACATTCAGCCATGTCTAAGAGATATAACACATAATAAAGTCCTGTTCCCAAGGATCTTAGCATAAAACAAGAGACAGATAGGTAAATAAAAAAAAAAAAAAAAAAAAAAAAAAAAAAAAAAAAAAAAAAAAAAAAACCACCACACCAAGACAGTGCCTCTTACACTCTGTTAGCTTTGAGAGCCGGGGATCTCTAGTGCCTTTCTGTCTCGCCTGCACCATCACTCCTGCCAGAGAGAAGGGGTCAAATAGCAGCCAGCAGGCTCCAGCCACAAGTTCTCTTCCCACCCCTGCCCATGCAAGCGCTGGCCGAAGTCCTCACTTACCCCCACAGGGAGAGAACACAAGGCAATGGCAGAAAGTACTTGCTTTACTCTGACTCATTTATGTTTTTAGTCATTTTGCCCTGCCTACTTCCAAGATGGTTGATAATATGGCTTGATAGGTCATACTGACAGATAATATGGCTTTCAAGATGGAAAAATAAAATCAAAACTCATGTAATGGGCAAAAGAATCTGAAATCCTAATCCAGTTTTCAAACTATTGTGTGCCTAAGAATGTTCTGTCTAAAATGCAGATTTTCAGGCCCAGGGTTCAAGAAATCTACATCAGTAGATCTGGGTAGATCTGGGGTGAGGTCCAGAGTCCATATGTATGGCATTCCAGATTATTCTGATGCAAACGGACGACAGTCCTCTTGAATACCTCTGCCATTGGCTGAAATAATCACTATAATAAAAGTGGGGGGCATGTAGGAGGCAGCCAATCGATGATTCTCTCTCATCATTGATGTTTCTCTCTCCCTTTCCCTTCATCTCTCTGAAATCAATAAAAAGAAAACGTTAAAAAAAAAAAAAACAATTGATCCAGTGTTTTAGTTAGTATATAAATTGTAGCAGGTTAAATTGGAAAAAAACAAACAAACAAACAAACAAAAACAAAAAATGTCTCCAGCTTGAGGCTTGCTCAGTTCATCCATGCATCCACCCCTGCATTCATCCATCCATGCATCCATCCATTCATCCATCCATCTATCCCTCCATCCATCTGTCCATGCATACAGCAGTACATACAAAGTTCTCACTCTGTGCCATGTACTGTGATAAATCACTGGGATAGAAAATTGAGTAAAGCATCACCTCAGTCTAAGGAGCTCAAAGTCTACAGGAGGAGATAGCTAAGTCAAGCATTTTAATTCAATGTGATAAGTGTTTAGAAAGAAGATCTCACAATAGGTGTGTAAACACACACACAAGTTTTTGTTATTAAACTATTTAATTAGTATACTATGAAAATACTAATAACAGTATTAAAATATGCCATTATAAAATTATAACATTAAAATATATTAGTGAAAAATATTAGATGCAAAATATATTATTAAATTATTTCTTCAAGTAAAAGAAGATAAATGTGAAAGAACCATAAGGGGAAAGTTTGGAAACTGCCTCCTTCTCGGATATTCTGTGTAGGTTTGACACAATTTTGGATGACCAAGCTTTACAATTTCCATCACCACCATGACACAAAGGACATTTTTGTTGCTGTTTGTTGTTGTTGTTGTTGTTAAATATATTTTTATTGATTTCAGAAAGGAAGTCAGGGAGAGAGAACGAGAGAGAAGCATCAATGATGAGAGAGAATCATTGATTGTCTGCCTCTTGCACGCCCCCTACTGGAGATTGAGCCCACAACTGGGCATGTGGCCTTGACCGAAATCGAACCCATGACCCTTCAGTCCACAGGCGGTCGCTCTATCCACTGAGCCAAACCAGCTAGAGCACAAAGGACATTTTTGGACACTCCCCACCCCAGCCAATTCTCAATCACTCCCTTCAATTGTACTCAGATAGCAGCTGCATGCTGATGACTCCAGAGCAGTATTTCCCTGTCTGCTTTCTCTGACAAGCTTTAAAGATGTATTTACAACTGCCTACCATACCTTTCAGCCAGAATATATCCCATCCATTTCATAACTTACGTTCCCCAAATGGAACTTATTTTCTGATTGCTCTCAAAATTCAATTTCTTACTCTCTTTAATGGTCTCACTGTCCATTCACATGTCCAATCCAAAAACTGCATGTCCTTAGGTTTAACCCTATGCTAGCCATCAGCCTCCATAGCCAGCTGGCTAACACATTCATATGTCTACCTTAGAAATATCTCTAATTCGGAGCCTCTCCATTCTTACCGATACTATCTCAGTTCAAGTTATCATTATGTCTACCTAGATTAATGCAGCCCTCTTGTAACTAGCCTCCCTACATCTTAATTCTTCCATGGCCACAAGGTTAGCTTGCCCAAATTCATATCTGTCTCCCTTCCTCATATCCTTCCTCCCTCCCTTTTTCCCTTCCTCCTTTCTCCTTCCACCTACACCTCCTTGAACACTTCTGTTGCTTCCCCTTTGCCAATAGAATAAAGTGTAAACAATTCATACATAGTACACAGGGCCTTCCTAACTAGCTTTAAGCAACTCTCTATCTCTCACTACTGTCTTAGAGATGTATCCACACCGTAGTTATAGTTAATTCTTTAATGGTCCTTAAAGATTCATGATTTCACACATACCCTGCCATCTGCTTGGATGCCCTTTCTTATATCTCCTCCTAGAGGACCTAGAACATTAATTTTTCAAATCTGGCTAAGAGGTGACTTCCTCTATGATTTCCTTTCCTGTTCCCTCAGCATAATCATTCTTTCTATTCCGTTGGTAATTCCTATAGACATCTTGGATTCTGCTCTTATTACACTGCAATGTAATTTTCTTTTCATATGTCTGGTTAGTCTACTAGATGCAAAGTTCTTGAGTTGAGAATTAGTGCTTTAATCGCGTATTTTTTTGGTCAGTGGCACAGTTGAAGAGAGAATCAGGCATGGAAGACACATCTGAAGAAATTGGCCCAAATGTACTATAGAGAGATAGAAGCTAGAGAAATGAGGAGGAAGAAGTTGAAATATAGAAAACAGAATGAGAAATTTCAACATGCATCATTCTGGATTCTGAATTACAAAAATGAGAGAGAGAGAGAGAGAGAGAGAGAGAGAGAGAGAGAGAGAGAGAGAGAGAGAGAGCCCAGTGTCTGAGAATTTTCCAGAATTGAAGAGAAACACAAATCCTTTGATTCATGAAACAATGGTTGCCAAGCAGAATAAATAAAAATAAATCCATACATAAACATATTATGGTGAGTCAACAAAAAAAGAAAGGAAAAAATCTTAGAAACAACACAAGGGGGAAAATTACCTACAAATGAGAAACAAACTAAGGATAGACTTTCCAATAGTAAGATAGAAGGCAGAAGACAGTGCTTTGCTAACTTCAAAGTACTGAAAAAAATAATAATCAGTACAGAATATTCCAAATCCAGCTCAACGATTGAAAATGGAGGTCAGCATAAGAATATTTTTTTTTTTTTGGGGGGGGGGGATGGGGACTGGGAGAGTGTATCCAATGCATATCTACTGAAAAAAAATGAACAAAAAAACCTTCTTTAGAAAAGAAGGAACTTGAATCTAGAAGAAAGGGCCAATATTAAAGAAAAGACAGAAAGTATATTTATATATTTATTTCAAAAAGATCATTCTGGAAGAATTGTTTTTAAGCAGGAATGTTTTTGTTTCTTGGGGAACATCTGGCAGTGGCTGGAGATATTTCTGGTTGTCACAACTGGGCAAGAGGCATTAGGCCTCTACTGGATAGAGGCCTGAAATGCTAATTTCCTGCAATGCACGTGACATGGTGCTACCTCATTGTCCCATGTTCATCATTAGTTTTTAATGCTGCTTCCTCCCTTTGATTTTCTCTTCCTCTGTGGCATGCCTTGGCCTTGCAACTGACCCTGCCTCTAGAGCATTCTCAGGGCTCTGCTCTCTTCCCTCGGTCTGTTCTTGATAAAGCATGTCCTTAGCATTTTTTATTTTTCCTTTTTCATGTTTCATCACATCCTTTAATCTCCCTATACTGTATTTCATGCTGTACCCAGGCTTTGGACCCAGTAATTTTTTTGCTGTGGGGGCTGTTCTGTGCCGTAGCATCTCTGGCCTCTACCCAAATGAATGCCAGTTGTGAGAAGCAAAAGGATCTCCAGACGTTGACCAATGTCCAGGGTTGAGGGGATCGTCCTTAGTTGAAAACCACTTATGAACATCAACCTAGTCTCTGGAGCTCGGATAGTGGGAGTAACCTGGTAGTCTAATCACTGAGAACGGGCTTGTGGGGTATAGTGAGTTTTACCCTATCTTTAACAAGGATCTCTTGCAAACTGTGCCCTAATCAAAATCCTGGAATGAATTTCTTTCCAAGTAGAGATTTTTTTCTCTCCCCAATGATCCAGGTGACACCTTTGATACTTGCTCGCCAGTCCCCAGGCTACAGTCCTCTGAAATTCTGTTATAAATAGGGGTGCCTCCATTTGTGCTCCAGACCAGTGGTAACCTCCCCGTCTCTCCATACACAGCCATGAGTGAGAACTCGTCCCTTTTGCCTTAGGCCCTTCTTCCCTAGTCTCCTCTCTCACCACTTTCCCCCAAGTGGTCTCCTGGTGGAGGGGAGTTTTAGAAAGAGATCCTGAATGAATTGCAAACATTCCTTAGCGATTTTTAATATGTTCCTCATTTGTGAAAGGGAAGGGAGATGTGAAAGGACTATTCTCTCTTCCAAGCCAGTAGTCATTACCCAAGAATCTAGGTTTCATCTGCAAAGCGATAGTCTAAGCTCAGCTCTGTGTCTGGACATGGGGTGGGCTATATTCATTCACCTTTCCTCCTGACTTTGTTGCCAGGTGGTGCTTACTGGTGCTTCTCTGTGTGTGAGCTCTGAAAACTTGAGCTACAATGCACTGTGGTGATGCCATCCATTGGCCCAAGGTGTGGAGTACCTTTGAAGAGGTACCCACTTAATAGCACTAGTTTCTTTCAACAAATTGAGATCGAATACATTTGGAATGGATGCCGAAGGAAGCAGTGAGGTTTTGCATTTCAGAGGTCGGGTGCCACAAAAAGTGACCCTGCAACTTGTGCCACTGATGTGGCCAGGAGATGCGAGTAATCGGACCCAGCTGGGAGATGGCGTGCTCCCATTTAGGAACACTCACAGTGGCACACTGACTGGCCCTCTGTGCAATCATGTTCCCAATCAGCCTAAAGCTGAAACGTCTATCTGTGCATGAGCCTTTTGTGCTCTGGGCTGACCTACTGATGCAGGGGCAGCTACGGTGGCCAGTGTGCTCCACCCTCAGTTCACCTTGGTCTGGGAACTTGAGTACAGCCCTGGGGGCTTTTGGAGACTGGCCTTGACTTTTACTGTGGCTTGTAATCCCATTTCTTCCCTTCATTCCTTAATCCATCCCTCCTGCATTGAGCACATGCCAGGCTTGGTGCTATTATACATCCTGACAGGAAAACAGGAATACACACTCCTTAGTCACTTGCTTCCTGGTTTCTACACAAAAGGCCCAGCACACTTGGTTCCTAAATGGAAAACCTCCTGTTCTGCATTTCAAGGACAAGCAGCCAGGATGGGGCCTTGTTTGGTTCAGAGAGGCCTCTAGGGAGACACAATATGTTCGGCTGCAGGCTACTGTTAAACGGTGGAACCCTCCTGACACCCATGGATGGCTGGGGTAATTGCCAGGTGATCATTTTTGTTGCTCTGCTTCCTCGGGGCAGTGTTCAATCACACCTGTGTTCTGGAAGGAATAGTACTGATTATGTATAAAGGGAAAGCTAATGCTATTGGTCACGCTGTTAGGGAGGAGGACAAGGAGTGAGTCACTCAGGCATTGCTGGTTCCAGGTGAGCTCATGGTGCTGCTTACTCTGTTATCCTGCCATTGTAGCTGGGAGGGTTTGCAAGGAAGTGCTCTATCTGAGAAGGACAAGTGAGTAAAAAAGTCAAATGGCTTTATTTAATAAATATATAGGAAAGGAATAAAAGTGTTGCAAACCTTGGTTTTGTTAAAACCAGAGGGAGGAAAATACTTTAGCAATGTCCTGGGAAAACAGCAAGGTAAACCTCTTATGGAGGACTGTGGGAAAGTCTGAATTTTGAGATGGGCTCTAGGTCATCAAGTCCCAGCTCTACAACTGGTTTGCCAGCAAATCTTAGACAAACCTAAGTTCCTGTCTGATGATCCACACTAAATTGTACTTTAGGCTGCCTTTGGATACCATTTTAAATATATAAATACATATATATATATATATATATATATATATATATATATATGTGTGTGTGTATTTAAATATTTAAATACATATATATATATATATGCGTGTGTATGTGTGTGTGTGTGTGTGCGCGCGCGCGTGCATATATATGTGTGTGTATATATATATATATATATATATATATATATATATTTATTTATTTTTAAATTAATTTCAGAGAGGAATGGAGAGGAGCAGAAAGATAGAAACATCAATGATGAGAATCACTGATCAGCAGCCTCCTGTATCCCCCACCCCCACATGGGGGATTGAGCCCACAACCTGGGCATGTGCCCTGACCGGGAACTGAACTGTGATCTCCTGGTTTTTAAGTTGACACTCAACCACTGAGCCACACCAGCCAGGCACACATGAACTTCTTCATCACAGTGGGTGGAATAAAGGTGATGGAGATGATAGATTATTTGAAACCTATAGAAAAAGTTATAACTTGGCCTTGTACAGTTTACATGTATTTCTGCCCTCATTCGACTGTGTTGCAACTTACATGCTTACATATCATCCAGCTCTCTGTTAGGGCTCTGGGTGCCCCGGGTCAGGAACTTTGTCTTATTTCTGGTTTGTTTGTGTGGTATTTTGTGTGTGTGTGTGTGTGTGTGTGTGTGTGTGTGTGTGGTGTGTTTTTTTTTTTTTCTTTCCAGTGTATTTTCAGCCCAGGGCCTGTGCATTCTATTTAGGTCCTCAATGTCTTTGAATCAAAATGCTTTATTTGGTTTGTTGTATCTTTGAGTTGTAAATGCCATACTTTCATGTTAAAGTTTTGTGGGGTTTTTTTTTTATAAATATAGAAAATACTAGGTGTACCAGTTAATAATGCGGATTTTTTTCAATAGATGGAGTTATACATATGTTGATATATATGCAATTTATATGTATGCTATTTTGTTATACTGAAAACAAACTTCATATGTCAAATTTGCTGAAGGCGTTAACATCATAGATATTTTTATACTTAAAAATGTCAAATTTTATGCCAAGAAAAGAGCATTTATGTGAAGTTTTAATTCATTATTTTATTTTGGAAAAAAAAAAAAGTTATTGTATACTTTGGGAAGCTTATGGTGAACATGCTCCACCTCATGATACTTGTGAAAGCTGGTTCAAATGCTTTAAAAGTGATGATTTTGATGTGAAAGACAAGAAACATCCAGGTCAACAGAAAAAGCTTGGAAAACCAAGAGTTACAAGCATTATGGTGAAGATGCGTGTCAAACTCAAAAACAACTTGCAGAAAGATTAAACAAACGTTGCTCAGCAAACAATTTCCAATCATTTATAAGCAAGAGAAAAGATTTTAAAGGAAGGAAAATGGGTACCACATCAACTGAATGAAAGATAAATGGAAAACCGAAAAGTCACCAGTAAAACGTTGCTTCAACAGCATGAAAGAAAGTCTTTTTTGCATCGAATTGTGACGGTGATGAAAAGTGGATTTATTTTGAGAATCCCAAATGCACAAAATCATGTGTTGGTCCAGGTCAACCATTAACATTGACTGCAAGGCCAAATCACTTTGGAAAGAAGACATTGCTCTGTGTTTGATGGGATCAGGAAGGTGTGCTGTATTATAAGCTTCTAAAACCAGGTGAAACCATTAATACTGATTGTTACTTACAACAAATAATCAATTTGAACAACACTTTGATCCTGAAATGATCAGAATGTGCCAGAAGACATGGCAAAGTCATTTTGCTTCACGATGACTCACCATCACACACTTCAAAACCAGTTAAAGACACGTTAAAAAATCTTGCCTGGGAAGTATTAACCCACCCGCTATAGTCACCAGACCTTGCTCCTTCAGATTACTAGTTCTGATTGATGGCACATGCACTTCTGAGCAACACTTCAAAACATATTATACAAAGAAGTGGAAAATTTGGGGCTCTGAATGATTTGCCTCAAAACAAGAAAAGTTCTATTGGGACGGCATCTACAAATGATCTGAAAGATGGGGGAAAGGTGTAGCTAGTGATGGGACATTACTTTGATTAAAGCACTTTAGATGTTTCTCTTGAAATTATCGTGTTTTCTTTGATTATAAAATCCACCGTTATTAACTGGTACGCCTAGTACTTTATTTTTCTGCTACAATTTCCTGATTTCCCCATAGTTACCTTACAACATACTCAGTGCAATTCTGTTTTTATAAAATCTGAAACAGACTGTGACCTTCTTAACTCTGAGTAATTTACAGATATTAAAAATGCCATGTCATGAATCTCTGTGCCTGTGATAGCATCGAATGTATGGAAAGCCATCTGTGTAGGTCACTATTTATGATGCATCAAATGCTACTCTGGAACCAGAAAACTGAAAATACAAAGACAAAAAACCTACTCACAGTCATTTTTAAGCCTACAAAAATCCATGCTTTCTCACAGAAAGACTCCTGACATCTATTTTTTGGGGTAACATTCATGAAATTATATAAAGTTATACCTCCTTATCTGTCTCACTTCCATCATCAAGGATGTAAGGATGTCCTGAGAGGTATGCATTTGCAACTTTAATACAAAGAGAAGATGCTAGGGATCTATCAGGATCCTGCAGTGGACCTGACCTCTTCATAAATAATGCAGAAAGACAAATAGGATATTCATGCAGATAGAAATGCAATTGTTACTTTGGTGTTATAATTCATACTGTGGTCATCTCGCTGGAGTGGAAGAGGCCACCTGTGGTTGCATTCTCCACTCTGCCCTCACCAGCTGTTGTCCATAGTCAGTACCTCAGGGTCTCTGAGCCTGGTTTCTCTATTTGTGACATGAGGCTGTTAGAAATTTGCACACAGGGTGATTGTAGTATTTAAATGAATATGAAACATCTTGATATGAACTATGAAGGGATATACAAATATAAAGGATTAAGCTAGAAGAGAAGGTCATCTGTATTATAGGTTACTCCTAAGCAATCTCTGTTCTTTGAACATAATTAACTTCGTATTCATCCCCTGTAATAAAAGCCTAATATACAAATCGACCAAACGGCAGAATAACCAGAGGAACGACCGGTCACTATGACACGTACTGACCACCAGGGGGCAGACACTCAATGCAGGAGCTGCCCGCAGCCCACAGGCCCCAGGCCAGTCAAGGCAGGTGCCAGCAGGAATGCCCCAATAGCCCTGCAAGATAGGCCAGATACCCCCTGGAGCCAATTTCCTGAGGTCCCTCCCCAGCATCTTCAGAGTAAGGGGGGTCCCTCCAGCAGGTGTGGTCCCTTGGCCTGGACTGCAAGGATTGGGTCAAAATTGGCTCTCCAACATCCCCCAAGGGGATCCAGAGCGCGAGAGGGCACTCTGCAAAGTTGTTGTCGTACAGGGCGTGGATTGCAAATCCGTGTGCAGTTAGCCAAGAGTGCCCCAGCAACAATATAACCCATGGCCAAAGTGGAATCACGTGGCCCTGCGAGGAATCAGCTCTCTCCTCTCTGGTTTCAAGGTGCATCACCCAAGAATCATCATTGCCAAGTCACTGCAGCTTAGCAGCTCCAGAGTTGAGCGTCTGTCCCCTGGTGGTCAGTGCACGTCATAGCAACCAATTGGATGGTCAGACACTTAGCATATTAGCCTTTTATATATATATATATATATATATATATATATATATATATATATATATATATATATTTCTCCTTTTTGCTTCAGTTACTAGGAAACTGAAGCTTCTTTTTAAAAATATGTCTTTATTGATTTTAGAGAGAGAAGAGAGGGGTAGAGTGATAGAAATATCTATGAGAGAGAAACATAAATCAGCTGCCTTTTGCTTGGGGATTGAGCCTGAAACCCCAGGCATGAACCCTGACCAGGAATCGAATAGTGACCTCCTGATTCATGGGTCAATGCTCAACCACTGCACCACGCTGGCCAGGCTGAATAAATTCTTTTTCTTAAAAAAAATAAAAAACAGCTTATTGATTTTTAGAAAGAGGAAGGGAGAAGAGAGAAACATCACCCAGCTGCCTCCTGCATGCCCCCTACTGGGAATCAAGCCCACAACTTTTTATTACAAACACGATTAATTGACTGGGAATTGAGCCAACAACTACTCAGTGTACAGAACAACACAACCAATTGAGCCACACTGGCTAGTGCTGGGTGAATTCTTAAACATAAGAGAACTCAAACAATCAATAAATAATAGTATAGCTATTTTGTGCCTACAACTTGTCAGCTCCTGCAGTTTATGGCGAAGAAAGCTTAGAAATATGAAGGGGTGTATGTCTAGCAGTGTGGAATTCATAGGACATTCTGATACACTTGCAGATAATTATCTCATCCCAGTTTTCTAGCAAAAAAAGCAACATATATATTTTTTTCATGTGTAAAATAATACTAAAATTCACTTTTATTTTTTGAAAAGCAAACAGAAATGAAACTGGAAACTTTCACACAAAAATACATATTCAAATCCATAATTCCTATAATAAATCAAATAAATTTGATAACTGACCTACATATAATCATAATTGAAATATACAGAAGCTATACTGGCATCTAAAATTTTCTATAATAAAATACCACATGCTTGGGTAATGCCATCCTTAAATATTCAGGCTTACTTTGTAAGTATACGAATACTAATAACACCAGTTACTTGGGAAAATTCAATATTTTTTTGCCAATGGAATGTCCTAGGGAATGAAAAGAATTATGGGGCTTTTAATTTGTTTTTGAAGACCTACAAGTTAAAAATAGAAGCCTCTTCCAAAAGTCACAGTACACTGTTCTATGCAAAGGGCAAAAAGCCAACTGCCAGGGAAAGGTGGTGAAATGTTCATCTGACGGCTGCCATTTCACACACTTCTTTGTCAGGAAATGTCATAACCTCTCAGCAACCTCGGCCAAAGGCAGCACTTTATTTCTCCAACTTCAGATTTTACGAAACTTTTCAAGAAAGCAAAGTTAGGTTTCCTTCGTGATAACATCAAAACCCAGGAGATTTCAATCCTTCATTTGGAAAAATGTTTACACCCTCTATCACGATATTTCTGCTTTCAAACTAACCCTCCACAAGGACAACCAGAAAGATGGTTTAGTTTGGCCAAGGCAGGGCTGATGGCAAGCAAAAGTCCCGTGGTGCTCTAAGGTATCAATCTCTTGGTTTTCCATCGAGCCATCTAACCAGACACTTTGGAAGGAAGGAGTCCCCCAAGGGGTGAATGAGAACCTCAAGAATCAAAATCCCAGGATGGGATGAAGAATGCAGACTGCTGAAACTCACTCTGTGCCATGGACAAAGCATCCCCTGGGGGCAAGCCCTGGAGATCTTCATTGTTAACAAGTTCCATTGGAGTCTGCAAACCCACTGCTTTCCAGATGGCTTTGGGTAATCTAAAACGTCTGCAACATCACCGTCTCACCCCTAGATGGCAGCATCTGTGAATTGTTGCGGAGCATTGTAATACTGAAGGTCAACATTCAGACTGATCTCCAGAACAGGAATTAGCAGTACACATTGGACTTGGCTGACTAAACCATTATCTGTAAGTGCTATAGCTATAGGGAAAAAAAAAGTGGCTGAATGGATTTGACATAAGTTAAACCTCCAGCTCAGACTTTTTATTACAAACACGATTAATTGCCTATCCTTGCATAGAGAGGTAAAACTTTCTGTAACTCATTTAAACTATAATGCAAATTATAAATTTGTTGTTAATCCTCACCCAATGATATTTTTTCCCATTGATTTTTAGAGAGAGTGGAAGGGAGGGAGAGAGAGGGAGAAAGAAAGAGAGGGAGAAAAGAGAGAGAGAAGCATGGATGTTAGAGAGACACATCAATAAGTGGTCTCCAGCACATTCCCTGACTGGTACTGGGAATCGAACCCACACTCAGGTACATGCCCTTAACCTGGAATTGAACCCGGGTCCCTTTGGTGCACGGGTCAATGTTTTCAACCACTGAGCAATGCTGGCCAGGGCATCAATTATAAAAGTTAAGGCAAGCTGTTATAAGCAGTTTTCTTGCCCTGGGTGTTTAAGCCATAACTCCCAAGGATCACACAGAGCAGCAGTCAGCAAAGATTTTCTGCAAAGGGACAGATAGTACATATTTCAGTTTTTCCAGCCCAGATGGTCTGTGTCAGTACTCACCGCTGCTGTTGTCACGCGAAAGCAACCATAGATTAACACATAAATACACGAATGAGTGTGGCTGTGTTCCAATAAAGTTTTATGTGTGAACACTAACCTTTGACTTTCATATACTTTCCAGGTGTCTCAAAATATTATTCCTCTCTTAATTTTTTCCACTGTATGATCTGAGTGTTTGTGTCCTTCTCGAAATTTGTATGTTGGAACCCTAATGCTTAATGTGGAGGTATTAGGAAGCAGGGCCCCTGGGGGATGCTTAGGTCATGAGGGTGGTGCCCTCATGAATGGGATTAGTGTGCCTATCAAAGAGCCTCTAAGGAGATCCCTCACCACTCCTGCGGCGGGAGGACACAGTGGGAAGTCTGAAACCCAGAACAAGGCCCTCATCCAGCCGTGTTGGCACCTTGACCTCCAACCTGCAGCCTCCAGAACTGTGAGAAATTAACTACCCAATCTGCAGCATTTTCTTATAGCAGCATGTACAGACGGAGACACCAATCATTTCCAAAAAGTAAAAACTATTCAGAGATGGAAGACGCTGACAACGCCTTGCCATACTAGCAGACAGGAGCTGTGTGTCACTGAAGGATGCCCAGGACCAAACCAGAGAGGGTAGGAACTGCATCAACACCATTTGTCTGCCAACCAGATCTGAAATACTGTGGCTGACATGTACACATAAGGAACTGTTTGACATTGAAATGGGGACTCAAAAGAACTGTTGGCCCAGAAAGGAATTCATTTGCCTCTCAGCATAACCATTATGGCTTGTCTCGGTTTTGGTCCTTATAAGGGAATTCCTTGAATCACATGATCTAACCATCTAGGGGAAATAATGAACAACATAAATTGATGAACAGAAACAGATCTGGAAACAGAGAAACAGCAATCAGACTGCCAGGCCTCAGAGAGAAGGTAGGGGAGGGTGGAGGCAAAGGGGAGAGATCAACCAAAGGACTTGTGTGCATGCATATAAGCCTAACAGAGGTCATGGACAACAGGGGGTGGGCATACGTGGGGAGGGGTTTGGGATGGGAATGGGGGGATGAGGACAATTATGTGACACCATAATCAATAAAGAAATTTAAAAAAAAAACTACTCTTCGTTCTTGGGCTAAACTAAGCAGGCTGGATGTGCCCACTGGCACTAATGTGCAGACCCCTATCATGGATCAGATTGATGGCGCAGCATGAATTGGTAGTAACTAAGGTATTCAAAAATGACTTTTTCTAATACAAGAGTTTAGTACAGGACAGATGCCTTATCACTAAATAGAGGATTCGAGAAATTAATCAAGCCAACCCAAAGTCCTATGACAAATCTTGGGATTCTGATTCAGGGTTGGTCTCTGTCATTTTACCAAACAGAACGAGGTCAAATATAGACTTAGGTCAAATATTTATGTACACATCCAACCTTCCTCCTGTCACCGCCAAGCTATTCATATGGGAGTTGGGGGGTACAGGGAGCAATGTGGGAGTCCGTGACACCATACAAGCAGAAACACAGATGCAATCTGGTCAGCAGGCAGAGGAGAGGACCTGAAAGACACCGAGTCCTGAATCTGCAACAAGAAGCCAACTCTTCTTACCTGTCGTGTCTTGACTCAGGGTTTCCTGGCTGCTGCTGCTGTAAGAAGGCACTGGAGTGATGGACAGTGACGCTGGGCAAGACAGAGGCGTGGCCAGCTCAGTCTTGCGGGTGAGGGACTGGTGATACACGGGGATGCCTGCATCTTTGGAGACGAAGAGAGGCAGGTCTGACGGGACGGTCGGTCTGCCTTGGGCATATGGATTTTTCCAGTGGGTCACCCCAATTGCAACAGGCCCCGAAACGTCATAACCTGGAGAGACAAACCACATTAGGTAAGGAGCAACAATGGAAGCCTCACACTGTGGTGGTTTTTATATTTCCCATCCGCCGAATCTGTGAGTCAAATCACACAGCACTTGAGATAAGGATGCATGTTACTTTACAAATACACAGCTTAAGTTCATCACACTTGATGGGTCTTGTTCACTTATTCAACATATATTTATTAAGCACTTACTATGTGCTAGCTGCCCAGGCTGTTCCCTCAAGGATCTCAAAGGAGATTAAGACTTAACAATACCTGAAGATTTACTATGTGCCAGACACTTCACATAAATGATTCTAATCCTTACAGCAATTGTTCAAGAGGACTATTTCTCACTATTTAAGTTTTACAGATGAAGAAACTCAATCTTGCCCTAGCCACTTTGGTTCAGTGGATAGAGCGTTGGCCTGCAGACTGAAGGGTCCCAGGTTCGATTCTGGCCAAGGGCACATGCCCAGGTTGCAGGCTCGATCCCCAGTAGGGGGCGTGCAGGAGGCAACTGATCAATGATTCTCTCATCATTGATGTTTCTCTCTCTCTCTCTCTCTCTCTCCTTCTTCCTTCCTCTCTGAAATCAATAAAGATATATATATATTTTTTTTTTTTAATTTATTTATTTTTTTTTTTTAAAGAAACTGGATCTCAACCTACCCCAGGTCAAGCAGCCAGTAAGGGCCAAAAACAGAATTGGATGAGTCCAAATCTGCCTGACCCCAAAATCCATGTTTTCTCCCTAAACTGCAAGTAACTATATCAAAGCAAGATGAAAGAGTTTACAAGTAGGAGATAAATCTCCTTCCAGGATATCAGGAGAGAGACTTCTTAGGTGGAAGGACTAGGTCAGTAGTCGGCAAACTCATTCGTCAACAGAGCCAAATATCAACAGTACAACGACTGAAATTTCTTTAGAGAGCCACATTTTTTAAACTTAAACTTCTTCTAATGCCACTTCTTCAAAATAGACTCACCCAGGCTGTGGTATTTTGTAGAAGAGCCACACTCAAGGGGCCAAAGAACCACATGTGGCTCACGAGCCGCAGTTTGCCGACCACTGGACTAGGTCATGGAGTGGTAGCATGAACTTGACCTTCTGGGCAAAGATTGCAACCTAGTGGCCAGATGGACAGATCTCTTCTGCAGATGTGCTTTAGTTTGTCCACACTTACTTAATTTGAAATAAAATGCAAATAAAAATTCACAACAATAAAACTTTAGAGAAAAATCCAGCTTTCTAGCTTCTTTTGAAAAATCTCTGTGTTCAAGCAACCCTGGGCCCTCTCCCCACATGACAACTGTCAGCTGGAGTACCCACAGCAGCCACCTTCTAACGGTGCATGAATCTTGCCTGAGCAAGGGCACTGGAGCCTCTGAAAACACTCAGCGAGAACACAGATTCTCCGTGTTTGGATCTGCGAGGAGCCAGTGCCACAGTGGAAGACCAGAGTGAACACCACGGACCCAGGGCCAGCCTGAGCATGCTTGCTGGACTAAACTTCAGATGCGAATTAGTTTGTTTTGCGTGATCCATGCTCTTGGATCCCCCACACCTGCTAAGAGTGAACTGGGCCATAGAAATGAAATTCCAGAATGCTCCCTTTAAATCCATGTCCCATGAAGTTTTTATTCAAAAGCTGAGAACATATTGCTTTCTTTTTTACACCAGAGAATCCTCTTAGAAGAAGGAGAATCCCAGGACCATGTTTTTGCTTGCCTGGCTGCTTTATTCAGAAACTCGGATCCCTCTTTTCTTTGCCCAAGCCCACGCTCCTGGGGATTCATTACTCAGAACAGAGCCCATCATGAAAGCGTTAGGTTCTATCTCTTTTAAATAAAATCGGAGCTGATTTCTAGCATATGCTTAATTTTTAAAAGGTATTGTTCACATTACTAACAAGTCTTTTTGTAGCTTAGAAAATTGCCACATCATTTACTCCAGAAATGATGTTCATTAGCAAATCATTTAACCCATGTTATTGATACAAATGAGCTATAGTAAGATCCTTAAACTTGTTGGAATATAAATAGACCAGCCTAAATGGAAAAGTTGCAACAAGGTCAAAGTATTTTGAGAGGATAACCACCCACCCAGGGGGGAACAGCTGGTGTCCAACTGTCCCAGGGGCAAGTACAGGAATTCCCCATTCTCCCGAACACCATCCCGTCCCCACTGGGGAGGGCAATCTTGGCTCTCCTTTGAGTTCTCTCACCGACTAGACCCAAAATCATAAAGAGAAACATGTAAGGAACGCTCAGAATTGAAGGCTGGCTTGAGAAAGAATGGTGTTAATCAGCTATAAAGTCCTTCAATCTCTCTTACGTGGGTAAAATGGGAGTTTACTTCCAGAAAATAAGGACCTAGCTAAGGGTCTCCTGGATTAACAGAGAGATTTCAGAAAGAGTCATTTTTCTGTTTCTTGAACTTTTTGGCAATTCTACGTTGTGCAGGACAACAGGAAATCCACAAGAATGCTGTTTCCTTCAATGGAATCCCTCCCAAGTATGGCACTTCTGTGTGAGATGACTCTTCCATAAGAAGGACCGAAGTGCAGGAGATAAAGTTAGGATAAAAATAAGAGCATTGCCGAAACCGGTTTAGCTCAATGGATAGAGCATTGGTCTGAGGACTGAAAGGTCCCAGGTTGGATTCCGGTCAAGGGAATGTACATTGGTTGCGGGCACATCCCCAGTGGGGGGGGTGCAGGAGGCAGCTGATCGATATTTCTATCGATGTTTCTAACTCTATCCCTCTCCCTTCCTCTCTGTAAAAAATCAGTAAAATATATTTTTTAAAAATAAATAAGAGCATTTACGAAAGGACTCCTTGGACGATCCTTCGATCGGTCTTCCCTCCAGGACTTGGAGTCTGAGGTTGTGTATTCCTTTCTACTTTCACTATAGATATTGCCGAAGTGCTATGTGCTGAACAGACTGTGGGCACTGGACACTGCCTGATGCCCGTGCAGAATCCACCCGCTCTTACTGATCCCAACAGGGTTATATTTTGTTTGGGGATTCATCCCAACCCCACTCAGCCACGTGACTCAGGGAAAATGGACTCACCCTTCCCCCCTGCAACACGGGTCTAAAGATAACCCTTGTCAACGATTGGCTCAAGGAGGAATGGTCACGTGAGGCTGCTGGGCAAACAGTGCTGATAGCCTTGCTCGATGCAGAGCTGCCACAAACCTTCAATTTGTGAAAAACACAATAGCTGCAAAGCGGTGTAGCATGAACTTTTGAAAAGCAGGGACTGCTCTGTACCGATTTACACGGATCATAAGCCATGTGCTTGTCAAGGGCAGATCTAGATTGAAATCTTGGGCGTGTTCATTTCTGGCTGGGTAGCAAAGAGCTAGTTTTCTCGTCTGTAAACAGGGGAAGTAGCAATACCTTCCTCACAGAGTCCTGATTAGAATGGTGTATGTCAAGCACCAAGAGCAGCTGGCAAATAGGGAGAACAAATGAATGTAGCTGCAACTAGCATCAGCATTTTTTTCTTCTTCTAAAGCGGCGGGCAAGATTCTGGAATCTAGAAAAATTTGAAAGGACATGGAAGGGAGAGGATGAGTTCCACAAACAGGAAAGTAACCAGGGTCACTCTTCCCTTTTTGACCAAAATAGTATATGTTTAAGGTTGAGTAGGAAGGCAGCCAGCAGCCGGGAGAGAGTGTATGGTGAGCACAGGGGAGGGACAGCCCTAGATGGTTTGGCTCAGTGGATAGAGAGTTGGCCTGTGGACTGAAGGGTTCTAGGTTCGATTCTGGTCAGGGGCACATGCCTGGGTTGTGGGCTCGATCCCAGTGTGGTGCATGCAGGAGGCAGCCAATCAATGATTCTCTCTCATCATTGATGTTTCTTTTTCTCTCCCTCTCCCTTTCTCTCTAAAATTATATATATATTTTATTTTAAAGGGGGGGGCGGGCGTGGGGGGGAGACAGCCCTAACTGGTTTGGCTCAGTGGATAGAGCGTTGGCCTGCGGACTGAAGGGTCCCAAGTTCGATTATGGACAATGGCATGTACCTTGGTTGCAGGCACGTCCCCAGTACAGGGTGTGCAGAAGACAGCTAATTGATATTTCTCTCTCATCAATGTTTCTAACTCTCTATCCCTCTCCCTTTCTCTCTGTAAAAAATCAATAAAATATATATTTTTAAAAGGGGGTGGAGGGACAGAAAACAACACACCCCAACTGTAGACTTCATGTTTCTGAGAAGTAAGGGGACAGGGCAGCTGGTACACACAATGTAGCTAGCATTCAATAGCACTGATTTGTTGTTACATATGCATACATCTGCATTTCTCATATATTGCATGCACACATATGGGAAATAATGTATGTTTTCTATTTACCATGGTGATATAAAATTTATTTTTCAATTAGATGAATATAAATCGTAAAAGGAAAACCAGTTTAAAATAAAGCAAAGGGCGAAAAGCTGGGCAAACCAGAATTTTTAATCTCTCTCTGAAGCACCCTGCCTCTATCCATTTCTATGTACATGCCATGAGGATCCACAAGAGGGCGGCCCAGCAAGGTGTGTCCAAAAGCAATTGCTCTAATTCTGAAAATAAATGCTCGTGATTGCATTTTCCACTTACTCCTTCCTTAGGCTCCAAATTCCCCACTATTCCAGGCAATAACAACTGTCATAAAACAAAATAACATAATTTCTCACCTATGGTGATCTGGCTGACACAACTGTAGTAGCTGCCGGTGGTTGTGGTGGAAAGGTTGTAACTCCCACTGCTCACATCTCTGTCTGTTAAGAAAATAAAAGAGAAGGTCACATATTCTGGGACACACCATGAGCATCATGTAACTATGTGACTGCTGGTAAATAAACCAGTTCTCTGTGTCTCATACTCATTCAGCCATCATGCATAGAGGTTGCTAGGCACCGGGCACTGGGACACTTCAACAAAAAACCCAGACCACCCACACAGACAATAATAGTTATTCAATGTTACTAGAGGCCTGGTGCATGAAAATTCGTGCACTTGGAGGGAGAGGGTCCCTCAGCTTGGCCTGTGCCCTCTCACAGTCAGGGACCTCTTGGGGGATGTCCACCTGCCGGCTTAGGCCCTTGAGGAGTGGGCCTAAACCACAGTTGCACATTATTAGCAGTTGCAGCCATCAGCCTGGCTTGTGGCTGAGTGGAGCTCCCCTGTGGGAGCACACTGACCACCAGGGGGCAGCTCCTGAATTGAGTGTCTGCCCCCTGGTGGTCAGTGTGCATCACAGCGACCAGTCTTTCTGGATCATTCCACTGTTAGGGTCAATTTGCATATTACCCTTTTATTATACAGAATTACAATGGAGGTTGAAACGCACTGGGAAAGAGCAGCTTAGGGTCAGATGAGAGAATTACCTGATCCAGACTAGAGGTATCAGGTAAGGCTTCCTGGAGGAAGTGGCATCAAAACAAAAACCTAAAGGCGCACATTGTCTGACTAAACATAAGGGGGCTAAATGGAGGAAGAAAATCCAGGCAGAGAACTATCGTCGTGTCTGGAGACTCAGAGGCACCTGCACCTTGTGACTTGGCCGCTGAATGCATTAAGAAAAGGAGGGGTGAGCAGCAGCCACACTACAAAGTGTCTAATAAACCATGTTAACAAGTTGGGATTTTGCCTAGCCCAGTGGTCGGCAAACTCATTCATCAACAGAGCCAAATATCAACAGTACAACGATTGAAATTTCTTTTGAGAGCCAAATTTTTTAAATTTAAACTTCTTTTAATGCCACTTCTTCAAACTAGACTTGCCCAGGCCATGGTATTTTGTGGAAGAGCCACACTCAAGGTGCCAAAGAGCCACATGTGGCTCGCGAGACACAGTTTGCCAACCACTGGTCTAGAGAGCAGGGTCGCATTTTTATTTCAGAAAGATCACTTCGTGGGTGGCATGGAGAACAAGGAGGCGGCGAGACAAGAGGCAGAAAGACTCTTATGAGGCAGTAAGTTGAGAATCAACGAAGGCAGCAGTGGCCAAACCATGAGAGAAGCGGAGTGGAGACAGAGAAGTGAATGTGACTTCCTCGGAGGCTAAAAGGATAGCACACCACACGGACTCCTCACTACTGAGAGCAGGAACGGTTCTGGATAGAGGGGCCCAAGAAACACACGTCACATTTACCTAACATCTCAGCATGTCACCCACATCAGCTCCTGCAGCAGGTAAACCAGGGCAGACCCCGCCCACACCTGACAGGGAAAGGCTGAGATGGGGGCGCTGAGGGCCTCGTCCAGGTCACACTACAGCACCGAGGTCAAATCGAGACAAGAACTGCTTCAGTTGTTTATGAAACATGCAGGGCATAAATAACTTCTTCTGAAACAACAAGATAAATCCATAAGATCATCTAATATAAAACACTACAGGTCAGAGACAAAGAATCATTACGGTAATGTTTGCAAAACTGGCCTGAATGGAAATAAATGCTTTATGTTCCGTGATACTAGAAAAACTGTGAAACTCTGATCTATAATGTGGAAAATTATAAATCGGAGGGGGAAATAATAATTACAAAAAAAAAAAATTGGCCAAATGCACTCAATGAGAAAGCGTTTCTGGAAATGCAGAGATTCCATTTTGAAGGGAGAGTGCCGTGGGTCGGTAGAGAAGATGGTTTCACGGGTGAACATTCTTAGGAGGAAAGCATTGAGGCCATGGGAGTCATTGGCAAGGGCGTCTGTATGTGCTCACGCTGGAGAGCAGTTGGAAAGTATGGGGGAAAGCAGATGGGTAGGCAGAGGGCAGAAAACCAGCAATGGCCCTCCGAGGCCACTGCAGGCCCACACACAGGGAGGTAAAATGCGAAAGAATACTTTTAGGCTATTTTAACCTGGGAAAAATAATTCTAGCGGATACATGTGGCCCACTCCTCCTCTAAGAACTATCCCCAGACCACCTCTACTTCCTAGGGTGCTTCTGAGTACGAGGCACCCCCTTCCCACCCCCCCACCCCCCCACCAGGAACACTGAGCAGTGGGTGAGGTGCACAGGCAGGCCTGGGAGCTACCTCAGGTTCGGTTCCAGACCACAGCAATAAAGCAAATAGCACAAGAAAGCAAGTCACACAAACGTCCTGGCTTCCCAGTGCATAGAAAAGCTATGTTTATAGTATACTATAGTCTATGACGTGTGCAATACCATTATGTCTTAAAAAATGCGCATCCCTTACTTTAAAAGGATTTTATCACTAAAAGATGCTATCCATCATCTGAGGTTATTGGAAAATAATGCTGATAGACTTGCTCAATGCAGAGTTGCTACAAACCTTCAATTTGAAGGAGGAAAAAAAAAAAAGCAGCAATATCTGCAAAGTGGTGTAATGTGAACTTGTGAAAAGCAGGAACTGCCTGTACTGGGTTGCATGTATCTCAAATCATGTGCTTGTCAAGGGCAAACCCAGGTGTTAGACAGTCATTTAACACTGTCCCTGGTATAAGGCACATCCTCAACACATGTCCGTTGGTTGAAAACAAGAAAAACAGGAATGCCTGAAATTAAAGAATGAACAAATGGCCATTCCCCCTTCCTACTAGTTTTCATTTCAATAAAGGATGCTGGGCTGGGAGTCAGGAGTCCTGGATTTCAAACCCAGTTCTGCTGCACATAGACTCTTTGAACTTGGCCGAACACCACTTTGCTTTTATGACACACCTACGTTGGTACCCGTTTTCTCTAACCAAAAGAAACCCCAAGAGGATTTTTGTTGTTAAATGAATGGTCGTTGTTTCTTCACTTTTCTCCATTCTGGTGTCTTTTCCTCCTGAAAATGGTGATAATGCTTATCTCACTTTTTTTGGCGGGGGGAGGGAAGGCGGGGGGCAGCAGCAGAAAAGATGGGGTATGGTTAATAATTCAGCTACACAAAATGCATAGCTAGCAAATAATTCAGTATATATTTGTAGAGTGAGCTGAATCAACAATTTCCAGACCTAAAACACTGCTCTAACTACTGTGAAGTCGTCATTCCTTATTCTTTTTAAATGCATCACTCAGAATCTGTCCTTGAAGGATTTTGGAAGTGAGGAAACCTTCCAGGACAAGGTCAATAGCATCAAAGGTGGAAGTGAAAGAGAGAAGGTGGAGGGGGGATAAAAAGGAAAGAGAGATTGGTTGAGATTTACAAGCACAGAAATGCCTATGGATGGAGAGAAGAGGAAAACAAATGAGGGAGGAATCGTACTGAGAAATTAGTAATCAACAAAGAAGCAGAATGCTCAAATTAGGAACGAATGCCCGGGAAGAGGCTGTGAATAAATTTGAATGACAAAACTACTGAATCATGAGTCATATCTGAATTGTAAAACTAGGGTGTAATTTTGTTATAATTCAAACCAGCCAAAACCTGGCTGATTTGACTCAGTGGATAAAGCATTGGCCTAAGAACTGGAGGTTCCCCAGTTCAATTCCAATCAAGGTACAATAATTCAAGTATCTCAGTTGTGGGCTCAATCTCAGCCCTGGTTAGGGTGAGTTTGGGAGACAACCAGTTGATGTTCTCTCTCACATCGATGTTTCTCTCTCTGTGTCTATCCTGCTCTCTCCCACTCTCTCTAAAAATCCATGGAAAAATATCCCTGAGTGAGGATTAACAACAACAAAGACTCAGAGAGTAAGAATACGAAGACATGTGGCAGTTACGTTCCTGGTGACTCAATAAAGGAAGGTATGTCCTCTCGGAATTAAAACAAAAATGCTAGATTTGATAGGAGAGCTTGAATATCCATTTAATCCTTTAGGAATCAATTGAAGTTAATTTTTTAAAAATCAAGTTACTAGTGGAAGCACCTGAGACTCTGAATGAGATTAATACACTTCACCAATTCGAGTCAGTATTTCGATCAGACACCTGGTTCCACCCTCGGACACAGAATTGCATCTCTCCAGCTCCATCTCCCACGTGCACAATGGGAATAATAAAGGCTCCTCCTTTTAAGGCAGCACACAGAGCGTGTTCATTGAATGCTGGCTGTTATTTTTGTTTTATACTTAGAAAGGGAAAGGATATCCATACAACGGAATACTCTACAGCAAAGACAATGAAGCAAAGCTACACCAACTATTATGGAGATGCCTCACAACCAGGCAACACAAAACAATACATGGATCTATTTATGGACATTTCACAACAAAACTATAGTCTTTTTTGTTAATCCTCAGGACATTTTTCTTTTTTTAATTAAGTTTTTTTTTTTTTACATGTGTCCTTATTACCCCCCACTCATGCCCCACACCCCTGTTGCCTGAGTCCATTGATTAGGCTCATATGCATGCACACAAGTCCCTTGGTTGATCTCTCCCCCTCATTCCCACCAACCCCCACCTTCCCCGGGGTTTGACGTTCTAATCAACATTTCTCAGCCTCTGGATCTGTTCTTGTTCATCAGACTATGCCGTTCATTATATTCCACAAATGAGTGAGATCATGTGATATTTATCTTTCTTTGCCTGGCTTATTTCACTTAGCATAATGTTCTCCATCTCCATCCATGTTGTTGCAAATGGTAGGAACTCCTTTTTTATTGCAGCATAGTATTCCATTGTGTAAATGTACCACAGTTTTTCACTCCACTCATCTGCTGATGGGCACTTAGGCTGTTTCCAAATCTTAGCTATTGTAAATTGTGCTGCTAGGAACATGGGGTGCATATATCCTTTCTGATTGGTGTTTCTGATTTCTTGGGATATATTCCTGGAAGTGTGATTACTGGGTCAAATGGGAGTTCAGGATATTTTTTCTATTACTTTTTTTTTTTTTAGAAGAGTGGAAAGGAGGGATGGAGGGAGAGGAAGAGAGAGGAGACAGAGAAACATCAATGTGTGAGAAACACATCATTCATTGCCTCTCAAACATGACCTGACCAGTCCAGGGATTGAACCTGCAACCAGATACGTGCCCTTGACCAGGAATTGAACTCATAACTCTTCAGTGCATGGGATGACACGCTAATCACTAAGCAACACCAACCAGGAAAACAAAACTATATTCTTTAAAAAAAAAAAATGTATTTTTATTGATTTCAGAAAGGAAGGGAGAGGGAGATACAGATATATACATCAACGATGAGAGAGAATCATTGATCGGCTGCCTTCTGCACACCCCCACAGGGGATCGAGCCCACAATGTGGGCATGCGCCCTGACCAGGAATCAAATGGTGACCTCCTGGTTCATAGGTTGACACTCAACCACTGAGTCACACCAGCTGCGCAAAACTATAATCTTTACAGATGCATACAAGGAAGGTAAAAAGGGAAAGAATAGTAACACAGTAAGTTGCACCAACATCAGCAGGGTAGTTCCTTTGGTGGGAAAAAGACCGTGGGAGGGCAGGGAGAGTGCAGGGTGGGCTCTGCGGTGCTGGGGGTGTTCTATTTCTTGATCTAGGTGGTGGTCACATGATCACATTCACTATATAATTCTTTGTTAAATTATAAATTTGCCTTACCCACCTGTCTGTACGTAAATCACAGTGCACCATTTATTTATTTATTTATTTTAAGAAATAAAGAGGGGCAGAAATCATGGCAGGGCAAACCAGAGATGTAAACTCTGAAAATAATAACCAGGGAAGTGAGATGGCGGTAGAATTAGAAGATGTTAGCTATGGAGCACTTCCTCTTTGCCCGGCTTTGTGCTAAACATGATCTCATTTGCATCCACTATTTCACCTGAGCTCCAAAACCACTCAGGTCAGGTAGCTATGATGATCCCCCCATACCGGTGAGGACTGAGGCCCGCAAAGCTGAGAAGCCGGATGGGAGGGACACTTCTTAAAAGTTGCAGCTGGAATTAAAGCCCAGGTCTGCCCGGCTGCACCAGGCCACTATGTGAGAAGAGAGGCACAGACAGAAGGAGGGCAGATGCACATCGCGGGCTGGGGCAGGTGGCTTCCTGCTTGCTGTACGCGGGGCTCCCTGGCTGACAGTCTCATCTGATGTGCAAAGCTCTGCGGTTCTCCAGGGAACAAGACAGACATCGTCTCGTGTGCGCTTTCTGTCTCAGCGCCTTTTCATCAAACACTTAAAAAGCCTCTCCACCTTCATTTTGGTTACTATTTGCTTGCGGCAAAAGATATAAAAACATACAGCAAGCAAACACTAACCAAATCGCTTTACTAAAGACAAAAAGGGTCAATGACTAATGATAAAGGGTTCAGGTTAAGTTCTTCAGGAAGATATTTTTTAAATGGATCTCAACTCTTTTTCTTTATATTGTGACTGAAATTCATTCATTCAAAAATCACTTACTGCCTGCCACATGGGGTAGACACTGGCTGGCCCCAGGCAGGAATTGGTGCTTTGGAAGGTCTAAGGAGCTGATGAATCCAAGTAGAGAAAGTGTGTTTCCCCTCACCAGATAGAAAACAGATCTAATTCTGCAATAAGGACGATAAACAGATAGTGGTGTTTCCACAAAACTTCTGCATCTGCTCTTTCATATGATTTTTGCAACAGCACGAGGAGACAAACAGGGCAGCAATAGCATCCTCTGTACCTTCCCCTGGACCTGAGCTACACTCCAACTCCTGGAATCAAGGCCATCCCCTACTCATTCTCTGACACAGTTCCCGGCTCTGCCTAATGCCATGGTCGTGGTCAGCAAACTGCGGCTCGAGAGCCACATGCGTCTCTTTGGCCCCTTGAGTGTGGCTCTTCCACAAAATACCACGTGTGGGCATGCACATACAGAGCGATTGAAACTTCGTGGCCCATGCATAGAAGTCAGTTTTCAGTCTGGGCGAGTCTATTTTGAAGAAGTGGCGTTAGAACACTCAATGGGCCAAAGAGCCACATGTGGCTTGAGAGCCGCCGTTTGCTGACCACTGACCTAGGACTATGTTCTAGTAGAAAATGCACATGCCTGTTACAAAGAACATCATGTTTTACAGGAAAAGATTAAAACGCTTCTGCACGGGATCAAAGTGAAAATTTAATTTTAATTTTACCCCAGAAACTTCTACGATATGAAGGGCTGAAGGTCAAAGGACAATCTGTACCTGCTTTGCTACAGCTTCTTCCCCTCCCCCCTTTTTTTAAATTGGAATTTGTGTGTTCGGATACAGCTTTATTTTTTAATTTAATTTAATTTTTAAAAATATTTTTATTGTTGACAGTATTACAGATGTCTCCCATCCCCCCCTTTACCTCCTCTGCCCAGTCCCTACTCACCCCACTCCAGGTAGTCACCACCCTATTGTCCATGTCTATGGGCTGCATGTATAAGTACATAGTTCTCTGCAGCTTCTTAATCGAAAGGATCCTAACTGGTGTCCAGCATGAGCATCCGGATTGCATAATAACAGGCATGCCAGGTGGTCGGAGGCAAACACAAGAGAAGTCATCAAATAGCTCTTTGAATTGATTTTGTAGCTAAACCATGAGCTGCGGTAAGTTGCATGCATCTGATTTGACCACATAGTGTGGACACATTTGCTCTTTTGTCTGTTCAATGACAAAAGTTCTTTTGCAACAGGAAAATGCATAGTATACTTGTGCATGGTGTACTGACCCCTGCTAGCCTTCATTCTGTCCTTCAGTCTGTGGGACAGCTAAGTATTGATTACCTACTATGTGCCTAGGGGATTTTACAACCAATAGAGGGAGTGCTCCTTATATCCAAAATGGAGAGTGTTAGGGACTTACCCTGAGAAGTCCCAAGAGAAGAACCAAGTCAGATGGGGAGGGTGAACAAGGAGAGGGAAGAAGCCTCGTAAAGGCAGAGGGCTTTATTAGTCAACAAAGCCAAATGTCAACAGTACAACGATAGAAATTTCTTTTGAGAGCCACATTTTTTAAATTTAAACTTCTAACTCCACTTCTTCAAAATAGACTCGCCCAGGCCGTGGTATTTTGTGGAAGAGCCACACTCACGGGGCCAAAGAGCCGCATGTGTCTCACGAGCCGCAGTTTGCCGACCACTGTCCTAGGGTCTCCTCTCTTTGCTTCTCTCAATCCCCATGTCCCATGATTAGGCAGTGGATGACTAGACTCCAGGACTTGTGATGTAAAGGGGGTAAAGATGATTAGGCTTAGCTCTCACAACACCCTTCTCCTTTACCCCCTTCTGATCACAAGTCCTGAACTCTGGTCATCCACTGCCCTTAAGCCTTTGCTCAAACCACACCTTCTGCCTGGAATTACCCACATACCCACACACACACATTGGTTTGTTCTCTGCCTCTTAACTCTCCCCAGCGCCAGGTGCCACAGCCAAACTATCTACACCTGCATTTGGACTCCATGCTGTTACGTGGAGCTTAATCTGTCTGTGTCTCAATGAATACGGGGCTAACAGTGGACTACCTTCTTAAAGGCTGCCGTGAGATTGAAATGAGCTAACGCACATAAAGTGCCAGTTATTATTGTCCATGTCCCAGCATAGCCCACACTTCACCTTACCGGGCAAAAAACCTTGTGACCCCACTTCACAGGCCTCCCGCTAAGAGACTGTGCGCTTGGGGCCATTGTCTCACCTTTGGTAGCTAACTGACCAATGTCACGAGCATGACATTGTTGAGAGTGAGATTATAAAGTCAAGGACAGAACCCAGGCAAACACCAATATACTACGGAGGTAAACAGAAGGAAGAGTACAGGAGAAAAGACACAATTTAAGAGGCAGGAGGAACATGAGCAAGAATAGTGACAACAATACTGACTCTGACTGCATTTCCTTCTGGTCTTCTACTTGCCCTCTCTACACGAACCTTCCTTGAATAGGACATGCTTGTTTCTGCCGTGGGGCCTTTGCACATATATCCCCTTTGTCAGGAATGCTCTTTCCCCACAAAATAAAATGGCTTATTCCTTTCCTTCATGTCAGTCTCTGCTCCGATGACCTCCTCAAGGATATTTGAGACAATGGCCCCAAGTGTAGAGCCCGTCTCTCAGGGAGAGGTCTGTAACCTGGGGCCACCATGTTTTCTGCATTGTTAAGTTGAAGTGTGGGCGATGCTGGGCCGTGAAGAGATATCTGAGCTTTCCCTATCTGAAGTAGCCCCACTGGGCGCTATAAGCTCCTCCGGCCCTCAGTAGGTCTCCTCAGATTTGAAGCTAACAGCTCAAGGCCAGGGTGGCAGGTTAGGGGTAAGTTCCTGCCTGGTTCAGCCTGGCACTCGGCCCTTCGCCTTCTCTGGCATGGCCCAGAACGAATCAAGTCCCAGTCATTTCTTTCTCAAAGGGACTTGTCACCATCCTTGGTCTCATACATGGGGTTATATAATGAGCTAAAAGCAGTTAGGAACCCAAACCATTTAAAGGACAAGGAAAGAGAAAAATCATCGGTGAGTACAAAAAGTCGAAGCACTGAAGATCCAGAATTTTAAAAATTGCATCCTCCACTGAACATGTATTTTTTAGAGGGCATAGTATAGTTATTGATTTTCCTGATCTCAATTCACAGCTCTGGAACCTATGAGTCTAGATGGCTGCCTGAATGTCAAAATGCATGCTAAAATACAGAAAGAGCCGGTTCCAATATACGATCAAAGGTGCATACTTAGACGGGAAGTTAGTGAGGTTTAATGGGAGCTGCTGCTAATGAAATGCATGCACAAGCCACATCTCTCTCTTCTTAGGAGCCTCACACACAGGGTCTCCAGTATAAACTGTTTGTTCTCTCGGCAGCCCCTATGCTAAAGCTAGGACCTAAGGCATTTATTAAATCCAGCAAACGAATATAAAAATTGAATCCTATAAATTCTAGGCAAAAAAAAAACAAACAAAAAACAAAAAAACCCCTCAGATCATCCCTCTTCATGATATCTTAATCCAAATCCAAGAGAACTGAAAGGGCACACTTTTAAAAGAAGCTCGATTGTCTGAGAGATGATTTGTAGAAGGTTCCAGAGCTGGGCCAGCGGCTCACCAGATAATGATCTCGACAGCACCCAGAGGGTGAGGAATATGTTCAATGTGCTCCATTTGGTTTTTCCTTGCCGTTTTCACTAGGTGGGAACCCTGATGGACTCATTTATCTTGTCCTGTCACAGGTCACATCGCTATGGACCAAAGAACGGATACACACATTGGGGCCAAGCATATTCATCACGTTAGGGAGGGGGGAGGAAGCAGAGTGTGTCAGGAATGTCTTTCGAACAGCACAAATCTAAATGGCATATATATTTAAATCTGTTTCCGTTCCCTCTTAGGTTCTAAAGATGAAACTGTGTGATCCCTAATTGACACACACACACACACACACACACACACACCTCCAAGTGATCTGCCACCTTTTCCTTTAATTACTGAAACACACTTGCTTTTCAAAAAACAGTTCCACTACTCCAGCTTCATTGACTCCACCTGGGCACCCGATGAAGCTTTTAAAACTTCAGGAAATTTACAGAACTGATGATTATGTAGACCTGTGACTGACAATGTCCACGGAGCAGCGTGTGACATTTAACGTGACATAAAAAAAACAGAAGTTAGGTCCCTTGGGTAGGAAAAGGAGTAAAAGATAGATTCCTGCCAAGGAATATGCCAAAAACACCACCAGGATGTTGAGTTATCCCCAGATGGTAATCCAAGACTGACAATGGTGTGTGTTATCTGTGCAGCAGGGGCAAGAACGACACAACCCAGCAGAAAATGCTCTGAATAAGGCGAGAGAGAGGGAAAAAAAGAAGAAGGGGAAAAAAGCCACTAGTGTGCCATTTGTAATCAGCTCACCATTTGTTAGTAGCGCCCAAGCATCAATCGCAAACCCTCAGGGCCACCTGAGGGATCACCTGAAACAGTTTAAATCCTAAGAAGGACAGAGCGACCTCTGTAACCTTGGGGACAGGGGCAGGGGACATCCCTGGCCTGGACAATGAAACCTCCCCTTCTAAGAGCAGAAACTTCCCTTCCACCAACTCCAATGAACCTTCAGAACACTCCCCAACCACTGCTCACAGCCTTCCCATCTAAAACGCCAAAACCTGATGTTATCGCAGCAGCTGATTGCAAAGCAGGCGAGGGAGAGAGGTCTGTTGGAGTCTCTGCCTCCTATAACCCTGTCTCTGCTTAAAGAACTACAAAGAACCACTTTTCCTCTGCTCGTGTGGAAAAAGCCTCACGTATTGATGAAAAGCCTCACTGGCTTCTGCAGCGCGCTGGGATGTCTAAGTCCCAAACCTTCGCACTGTGATTTTGCTATCCTCCGGAATTGTACAATACCTCTTTAAAAATAATAAAAGCATACAGTTCTTTACTCAAAAATTTTTTAAAAGGAGGAATAATGCCTTGTATTTCCATGGAATTTTTCTTTCCGAGCTGTGTTTTTTGTTTTTTGGGGGTTTTGTTGTTGTTGTTGTTGTTGTTGTTGTTGTTGTTGTTTTTGCATTAAGAAAAACGTATTTTGTGTACTAGTCTATTATTGAAGCCTTGAAGCCCATTATAGCATCTGTCAGAGAGATACCCTCACCTCTGATGGACAGATGCAGAAATTCAAGAACAGGAAAGTTTCAATAACTTGGCCAAGGTCAGTCGGGACAAGAAGCACTGATGGAACGCACTTCTCAGAACGCCAAGCCCCACGGGGTTCTGAAGAACTGAACTCGGGAATCCGGGGTGGTCTGCAGCGAACTGGCTGTTTCTGGGGTCCCAAAGCACCCAGACACCTTCCAAACGACTCTTTCTGCAAACGCCCTCCTTCCCAGGGGCCCGGCCGCCTTTAGCCCCGAGGAGCATCCTTCCCCTGGGCCAGCGCGCGCTGCAGCCCACTGACTCCCTTTCTCCCCTAACCCTAACCCTCTCGGGGCGAACCCCGAAGTTTCCCGGGGTAATAGGAAGGCTCCCGGGCCCCGCCCCAGCTGCCCCGGGAGAGAGCCCGCGATGGCCCGCTGTTACCGTAAGCGGAGAGGGAGTCCATCCTGCCCCGCGTGGGCTCCAGGCTGGCCAGCGCGTCGGCCAGAGCGGCCGCCGGGGCGCGGCGCCCCTGGACGGCGGGCGCGCGGCGCGGGGACTGCATGCGCTCGGCTCCCGCGGCGCCCGGCCGGCCGCCCCGCTGCTGGGCATGCCCCGTGGCCGCCAGGAGAGGTGCCCCAAGAGATGCCCCGGCGGGTTCTTGCTGCCAGGGGGAGTCTGGGCGCAGAGGGGCCGCGGCGCTCCGGTGCCCGCGGGAGGTGAGCCTGCTGTGCGGGATGCGGGGCGCGGGCCCGGGAGGGAGGAGGGGCGAAGCGGGCGGTGGGCGGGACCCCGGCTAGGTCTCCGCCTCTAGGGTGCCCCCCCCCCCCCCCCCGAGTCTCTGTGGCGACGGGTGACGGGCGATGGGGAGTCCGGAGCGGGCAGCAGCCTCCCGGACCTAGAGCCTTTGGAGCCCGCCGGGACCCCGGGAGAGCGCGCCGCCTGGGGATGCCGAGGGTGGGTCCCGTCGCCTGGGACTCGGCGCGATCCCCACCCGAGGGGGCGGTCAGGAGGAGCGTCTGTCCCCGAGCCAATGGCCAGGGGAGGACGGCAACTCTGTCCCGCGGACTTTTACCAGTGAACCGCGAAGCACCGAGATCTGACACCAGCGGTGCAGACTGTCCCGGCGCGTCATCCTAGCCTGTTATTCGTGTCTCTGGCTCCCCACGAGGCTGGGCGAGAGGCTGATTGTGCTCCGCCCGGCGCCGCTATCAGGGAGCTGACTTAACCGAGACTTGCTTCCGAGCCCCTCCTAGCTCGTCCCCCACCCTCCACCCCCAGGGAGCCCACGCATCCTATTGAGGGGGTTCCCCGTTTGCAGTGTGGGAGGGAAATGGGGAGTAGGAAAGGGAGACAGAGAAGCCAGCCGCACCCATCGAAAGGGTGTTGGGGGAGTGGGGAGAGCAAGAGAAAAGGGGAGGCCACCCAGCGTCCCCTCCCGGTCAGGTGCTCCGGAGGCTTTGTGATTCGCAGTGTAAGGTCCCCACCACAGCCAGAGCGCACGCGGCTTCCTGGCGCCGGCTGACCTGGTCCCGGGAACCGCTGCCGCTGCGCCTTCACTTCCCCTTCCTGTGGGTCTGTCTGGTCCACTTCACAGGACCGTGGTAGGGATCAGGTGGGATGCGGACAGTGTCATTCTCTCTGAGGCATTGTCTTGAAAGCTGCTCTCTGCCTGGAGTTTGCCCTCTAGGGGCCTCGACCTGCCTCTCTCCCAGGTCCCCTCAAATTCACCCTCCTCCGGACCTCAAGCCCCCAAGTCTAGAGATTTGGAAACCTGCCCTCAGCCCCCCATCTTTGATATAATGGGTTCGGGCTTCAAAGCAGGTATGGCTCCTGCAGTGCACCCATAAGCAGGCATTACATCTTTGGGGAGCCTCTCTGCTCCCCCTCCCCCACCACACACACACACACACACACACACACACACACACACACACACACACTCACCTCCAGCTCCTCAGTATGGGGCTCTGGGCGCTTGCCTCAGCCCCTTCTACCCAGGGTGCCTCTCGGTGCCTCCCTAGAGTCCAAGGCCATTTGCAAGTTGTCTTAGGTCAGTGATCGGCAAACTCATCAGTCCACAGGGCCAGATATCAACAGTACAACGATTGAAATTTCTTTTGAGAGCCAAATTTTTTAAACTTAAACTTCTTCTAATGCCTCTTCTTCAAAACAGACTCGCCCAGCCCATGGCATTTTGTGGAAGAGCCACACTCAAGGGGCCAAAGAGCTGCATGTGGCTCGAAAGCCTCGGGTTGCCGACCACTGTCTTAGGGCCTCCAGCTCTTTCTCCTCTCCTTTACCTCTACGTTTCAGCTCAGGGAGGGTCACGGAGAAAGACGAACAACATGAGTTACAAATCGCACTGTAATTCTTCTTGGCAGCTCTTTTTAATTAGGAGGAACTAAAATGTAGTGTCTAATTAATTAACCTTGCTCAAGGGCACCTGCACTTCTGCCCATGCAACTCCATCCCAAATCCTTGAGATAGTCAATCCCTCCGTAGAATTAAGATTGAGAACACCGGGTCTGGTGGCTGAGGCGTTGATGGATGGATAGATACTCCTCATTCCTTCACTGTCAGGTTTGCAGGGAGCCCTCCTGTTCTTCACAGGCCTGTGCGGCAGGTGCAGACCTTCAAGCAGGCCCCGTCTCCTGGTCTGCGGCAGGACAGGGTGGTCTCCCTACCCCCCCCCCATCCTTGAGGGGAACATAGGCCAACAAAGAACGATGATGCTATGATGATGGAGAGGGTGCTGAAGAAGCCACGTAGTGAACAAGCGATTCTGCCTTTGCAGCATTCACAGGGGAAAGATGAGGTCCAGGATTTGTGTTGTTGCCGGAAAAATCTCCTAAAGACAAGCTTGTCACTCAAATGTTCTTATGTTTTATTCATTATCTGTGTTTTCGGGAGTAAAATATGAACTGCCACAAACTGGATGAAAGCTGCGTTCTAAAAATTCCCGGGAAAATGCTCTGTTCGGATGATTAAGGAAAAAGTACCTCTCTTTTCAGCACGCTCTGAACTTGAACTATTTGACTTACTATCAGCGGCCCTGAACGTAATTAGATTGCATCTGACGCTGGAAGAGGCTGACTCTCGGTGGTGAACATTGTTTTTTGTGATTGACATTTTTAATAACTCACTTTAATTTTGTCGTTTATGAACTACTCTACAAATACTCACTCCGTAAAACTGTTTGCATATGAAAAATAATGTGGCTTTCATTTGCCCACAACCAACTTGACTTAGAATTTGACCCATTATTAAAGATTTAACAAATTGAACATTTTTTTAAAAAATTGCTGTTTTTAAAGTAAAGAACTTACATACTTACTAGAGACCTGGTGCATGGAAATTTGTGCACTGGGGGTGGGGAGAGGGGGTGGGGGGAGGGGGGTGTCTCTCAGCCCAGCCTGTATGCTCTCACAATTTGGGACCCTTTGGGTAGAGTCCAATCCATCATAGCATGGCTCTGGTTCCCCAGGCCTATGGGGCAGGGGTGGAGGGAAGGGACCAAGAGGCCAGTCTGATGGCAGCATGGCTCCATTCCCTCAGCTCCCTCACACTATCATGCCTCAGGTGGCTGGGACTCAGGACTGACTCCCGCTGCGCCGGTCGAGACCTTAGCCTGATGTTTGGTCATCTGTCCAGTCGTTTAGACCCTGGCTTTTTATATATTAAGATATGTGCAGCCCATGGGCATAGGTAGTAGGGTGGTGAAGATCTTGAGGGGTACATAGAGACTGGGAGAAAGGAGTAAAGGAGGGAAGAAATGGGAGACATCTGTAATACTATCAATAATTTTAAAAATTTTTAAATTGCTATTTTTACCTTTTATGTTCCTATCTCTTCTGTATTCCCATAATGTTGAATATCTTTATCACATCATGGATCACATCATATTATAATTGTCCTATTTACCCATCTATCTCTGGTGGAAAGCAGGGACCATATAAGACTATGTCTTATATTCCATTGTATCCCAACACCTACACATTACTTGGCCCATATTAGTTACTCAGTAAAATTTAGTTCAGTGAATAAGTGTGATTATGGGGAGGAGGGGTTGAGGTCAGTGCTTAAGAGACCTGAGCTGTGGCGGACTTTATTCTGTAGATCTCAACCATCTTGCTCACTCAAGAAAGACGACTGCATGAAAACCATTGTGCTTTGGCCAGGACAAAGAACCGCAGTGTGTGTTTAGTTGAGGCACACAAAAAAATGAGTTTCTTATTCCAGAATCCCTAAAACTCTCCCTGGAAATGAAGTGTTTGGGAAAGAGTTTGTGGACAGGCTTCATGGGATTCATGAGTTCCCTGATAATGACATTCAGAACTGTGTGTGGACACACATTTTTTCTGAGGTAGGGAAGGCATCCATAATTTTCATCAGTTTTTTAGTGGTGAGACTGATCCAACAAAGATAAAAAATTAATGGCATAGCAAGTCTTTCACATCCCAAAATAGCCTTTAAAGAAGAATAATTACAATGATGGAGCATTATAGCAGCATAGTAGATCCTTTTGCTGTAACAATGAATAATGGCCCCTTAGAACCACGCTATAATTTGCTACAACCTGAAAAAAATAATAGCTAAAATGAAATGACAGGCTTTGCTTTTAAAAATTCCAAAACTAAATAAATTTGAATTATATAAAGCTGTTAGCTCCTCGCAATTAAATTTGTGTGTGTGTTTTTTTTTACTGGAAATGTTGTATAATCCTCAAACTATATTTCTAAAAAAATATATCAAATAAGCAGGATTATCAAGTTCATATTTTAGGACTTTAATGTTTGTAACACATTCCTATAAAATTTGGCAGATTTGTAATAATAAATGTAGCTGAGTTTATTGTGTACCATGAACTGTTCATATATGTAATATTCATATTTCATTCTTAACATATATTTAAGTACTTACATATAAAATACTATTTATTTATATCTTTTGTATATATACACTCAGTCAATATTTAGACTAATGAAATAGATACTACTTTTATCACCATTTGACAATGAGGGAAACTGAGTCACAGAGTTTCCCGATTAACTTTAGTACTAATTAATTATTAGTAAGAGATGGGTTCAAGATTTGAAACCAGATTCCAGAGCTCATGATATGCTTCCAAATGTTGTTGAATATACAGAAACCATCTGATTGTTTTGCCCTCTAAATCTTATATTTCAATACAATTTTATTTATACTTCTTTTTTAAGAAAAAAATAGGTAAATTGCACAAAAAGGCAGCAAGCAGTGATGGTAGAAAAGAGACTAAGTGAGGCTTTCCTGGTACATTAGGGCCAGCCAGTGGAAGCAAACTGCAAAGTAAACAGGAACAGTGAGTTCTTATCTCAAGGAAGAGAATGGATTCTTTTCATTCTAGCTTCGTGGTCTCCATTTCTCAAGTTCCACAAAAATCTCTCTTCAGTTCATAACAGAAAAGCTTTGCCGCATCAGCTACGTTTGGAGACTGCTTCACGCATTCTGTCCTTGTATGAATGTCTTTTATAATATACTACACGCTAGTTATTGTCATAACAACTAAATTGAATTTAGGATAAATAGAATTTGATTTTTTTTGGGGGGAGGCATTGCCTCGTTAACAAATACGATGCATTAATACAGAGAAATTTTATTCAAGGAACCAGTCATCTTTACCTTCAATATGCTTTACATTGTTTTATATGTGATATGATTCTTTTCTAACATGGCACATGTTGCAATATCTGTACAGGTTAAAATGTTTATATTCACACTCATTTCTCTGGAGTTCAAGTTTACCTTACTCCAAATTCATATTGGTGTATAATATTACCACAAACTTCCATCTCAATGTGGAAGGCAAAAATGTCTATATTCAAAAATAATTTCTCCTGTTCTAGAAAGCAACCTATGAAAATACAGCCCTTCTTATCTGCATTGAACACCATCAAAAAGAGACCTATAGTCAAAGCCAGTTTGGCTCAATGGATAGAGCGTCAGCCTGCGGACTGAAAGGTTCCGGGTTCGATTCCAGTCAAGGGTATGTACCTTGGTTGCAGGCACATCCCCAGTAGGGGGTGTGCAAGAGGCAGCTGATCAATGACTCTCTCTCATCGATGTTTCTAACTATCCCTCTCTCTTCCTCTCTGTAAAAAAGTCAATAAAATATATTTGAGAGAGAGAGAGAGAGAGAGAGAGAGAGAGAGAGAGACCTATATACCAAATATTTCCTCCGGAATTTGCTCATCAAATGCTCTCTCTGACATGGAGAGGGATTGTGTGGGGTCTGTGCTGCCCAGAGCAGGAGAGGAGAAGCTTGACTGCATTAACTAGATCAGGGGCAAGGAACCTTTTTTCTGCCAAGGGCCATTTGGGTTCTTATGACATCATTCTCGGGCCATACAAAATTATCAACTTAAATATGAGACAGCTATCTTTGGTCAAACATTTAACATACATCTAATGCTTTGGCAGGGCCAGACCCAATGATTTCATGGGCCATATACAGCTCGAGGGCAGGGCATTCCCCACCTCTGCACTACATAATGAACTACACAAAGACAGGATTTAAGTTTCTCCCCCCCCCCCCCCCCCCCCGCCCATGTGCTCAACAAAGTGCTCTTTATGGCAGGAGCCCAATAAATGCTTATTGCTTAGAGACGAATGAAAGGTCAGAGCCATGAGGAGACTTAGAAAACAGCCCTGGTTCTGGGGTCAGCCTGAATTCAAATTCAAACTCTACCACGTGTTGGTTGTGTGAATGTGGGCAAATAAGCTCACCTGGATCTCAGTTTTGCACCTGCAAAATGAGGGTAAATAATAGCTATAGCATAGGATAGTTGAGAGTATTGGGTGGGTAAATATGTAGAAAGCCTTTAGAACTTCTCAACAGATGTTAACCTCTGTTATTATTATTCCCACTTTACCAGGATTCTCTCAGGAATGCTGATCAAGTAGTAGCCCCTTTCCATTTATTTCATCAAGGAGTAATCCTATACAATAAAGATGTAATATGAAAATTGACCCTCATGCCCTCATGTCTCAAGGTGGCCACCCATGTCATCACAAGATGGCCACCCCATGTTGTCACAAGATGGCTGCCCGGTCCCCCATTGTCACAAGATAGCCACTCCTACATTGTCACAAGATGGCTGGCAGGGGAGGGCAGTTGGGGAGGGCAGTTGGGGGTGATTGGGCCAGCAGAGGAGCAGTTAGTTGTCAATCAGGCCAGCAAGCAGAGTGGTTAGGGGCAGTCAAGCAGCCAGGCAGGTGAGTGGTTAGGAGCCAATAGTCCCGGATTGGAAGAGGGATGTCCCACAGGATCAGGCCTAAATGGGCAGTCAAACATCCCCCAAAGGGTCCCAGATTGGAGAGGGTGCAGGCTGGGCTGAGGGAAACCCCTGTAGGGCACAAATTTCATGCACCGGCCTCTAGTAATAGTAATACTGAACAACCAAAACAAACCAGGCATCAGCAGTTAAACAGGGACCTCCTAGCATGCCAGAGATAACCCTTGAACTGCTGGGTTGTGAGGAAGTCCAAAGGAACCAAGGTGCCAAACAATAAGGGTCCTGGGGCAGTGCCTGTTGATTACCAACCAGTACAGCAGTATTTCAATAGTTTAAGACTGACCACCAGTCTATCAGTTCTACTTCCCACCTTCCAACCCTCAATATCAAGCCACTGCACTTCCTAATCACTCCACAAAGCCAACTAGACCTTCTCATCTAAAACATATTTTAGTTTCTACATCCCTGCTGAGATGAAAGCAAACATAGTGGGATCATCAAAACACACATAACAAATTGATATTTAACATGTAAACACTATTTATGAGCATGTTTTAATAAGAGCTATTTTACATATCTATTGAATAGAGCATGTGTGGGAAATAAGCAGTAAACTCCAAGGGATTTTAAAATAACACCAACCAAATCATCAAAAATAAATAAACTAATCACTGAGAAAAATGATGAACAATTGTGCGAGCTGCCTCCTAAGAATAAATTTCATGTGAGAAGAATATGGTCATTAGGGAGGAACATATTTGCCTCTGCTTTGGGAAGCACGCTAAAAAATAAAACATAAACAAAACTCAGAGAAGATTTAAGAAACAGTGGAGCAGAGTCCTGAAGTTAAAAGAACACGTTGAATGGAAGAATTCCCCAATTCTCTATTTATTGACTTGAACTGAGATTTCTCCATTTGGTGAAACAACCCAAAGCCCAAAAGAGCTAACACTGGATCACAACAAATTCTTCCTTCGTATCTGATTAATTCTAGGAAGGGTTTTTGGTTGTTGATTCTTTTGGATCCTCCACATAAATTATCTTATCATTTGTGAACAAAGACAGTTTTATTTTTTTTCTTTGCAGTCTGAAATACATACAAAATTTAATTTGAAATGTATCACAGTGTTAAAAGTAAGAGCTGACCCCCTAACCAGTTTGGCTAAGTGGATAGAGCATCGGCCTGCGGACTCAAGGGTCCCAGGTTCGATTCCAGTCAAGGGCATGTACGTTGGTTGTGGGCGCATCCCCAGTGGGAGGTGTGCGGGAGGCAGTTGATCGATGTTTCTTTCTCATTGGTGTTTCTGGCTCTCTATCCCTCTCCCTTCCTCTCTGTAAAAAAATCAATAAAAAATATATATTTTTTATAAAAAATGTAAGAGCTGAAACAATAAAATTTTCAGTAAAAAGTGTAGGAGAAAATAATTGTAATCTTTCGTTCTAAAGTGAAACATAAAAATTATGAACCATTTAAAATGTTGTTAGATTTCATCAAAATTATAAATTTTGCTGTTCAAAAGGCACCATTAAGGAATTAAAGACAGTCCTGGACAGGAAGAAATTATTCACACTATTTATATCTTTCAGAGAACTTGTACCTAGAATATATTTTTTAAATCATACAACTCATTAATAAGACAAACAATTGCCTGAAAAAAAAAAAAAGAAAAAAAAAAAGACAGCTAACCAGTGTGGCTCAGTGGTTGAGCATCAACTCATGCACCAGGAGGTCACAGTTCAATTCCAGGATAGAGCATATGCCCAGTTTTCAGGCTCCATTCCCAGTTGGGGGTGAGCAGAAGGCAGCCAATTCAATGGTTCTTTCTCATCATTGATGTTTCTTTCTCTTTCTCTCTCTCTCTCTCTCTCTCTCTCTCTCTCTCTCTCTCTCTCTCTCTCTCTCTCTCTCTCTCTCTCTCCTTTCCTCCCTGAAACCTATATTTTAAAAAATGGGCAAAATATTTGAACAGATACTTCCCAAAATAAAATTGCAAATGGTTAATGAGTACATGAAAAGATGTTCAATTTCTCCACAGTTCTTACCTGATGCCAAAAATATTCAGCACTGGAATCAATTCAGTGAGCTAAGGCATTGTCTCTTAAGTTCCCTTTTTTATTTCAAGTATTTATTTAGGGAATAGTTATTGAGTAGCTAATTATGAGACAAATCTCATATTCAGCAAGGAGGTGGCCTGCACTTGTTCAGATGTCAGCAGTGATGAAGGGTCAAAAAAGCATCAAGAAAGGACAAGCTTTGCTGAGCACATCGTTTCCAAACCTCTTCTGTGTCATGTTTATGGGCATCATTTGTCCAAAGCAAATCACATGTCTTGGGTCAGATTCCATGTGAAACAGTCCTTAAAGTTATAGAGCAAGTGGCTATGACCACATGGAGGGAAATAATTGGTAGCCATTTTTGTAGTCTACTACTGAAAGTAACACTATCCAAATCAACCCAAGTAAAGCCATTATTGATTATTTTTTTAATTTAATTTATTGAGGTGACATTGGTTATTAAAATTACAGGAGGCCTGGTGCACGAAATTCGTGCATAGGGAGGATGGGGGTGCCCCTCAGCCCAGCATGTAACCTCTTCAATCTGGGACCCCTTGAGGGATATCCAACTGCCCTTTTAGGCCTGATCCTACAGTCAGACATCCCTCTCACAATCCATGACTGCTGCCTCCCAACTGCTTGCCTGCCTGCCTTCCTGATTGACCCTAACCACTTCTGCCTGCCAGCCTGATTACCCCTTAACCACTCTCCTGCCAGCCTGTTTGTCCATAACTGCCCTCCTCTGCCAGCCTGGTCAACCCTAACTGCCCTCCCTGAAGGCTTGATCACCTCCAACTGTACTCCCTTGCAGGCCTAGTTCCTCCTATCAGCCCTTCACTGCTGGCCATCTTGTGGTGGCCATCTTTGTAGTCTACCACTACATGGGGGGGCAGGATCTTTGACGACATGTGGGCAGCCATCTTGAGTGTTGGAGTGACGGTCAATTTGCATATTACTCTTTTATTATATAGGATGGTACAAACCAAGGAATTGTATTTATCTTATCCATGACACAGACATAATTAATTTTTAAGCAAGATTAAAAGTAAAACTGAAACAAAGACTACATATTTCCATTGTCATTTCTGCCAAACATAGTTAAATGCCACACAGATGAGAAAAAGCTTAGACGGGTTCTTGCCCAGCACTCACTGTGTTACCCAGCCCTGAAGATGGATCATTTTTGCAGAATCAGGGTCCAAAAGTTCACGTTGCAGGCATCTTCATGAGAAACTCCTGAGGCATGGCCTATTTTATATTGCACACCTCAGGACTCTACGATCTATTTATATTCTGCTTAAGCTCCTGATGTAGTTTGAATCTTTTTCAAAACTTAAAGTTAATTTGTGAATTTGAGAACAACTAATTTCAGTTAATTAAAACTGATCTCTCAAACAAGTTTTAGCATGTTCTTTTCCCTAAAAACATGTTGTTTCAGAAAAATCAAAGTAATTTCACAAGAATCTGTATTACATTCTGTAATTGTGGATAAATCATATTACCATGACATTGTTATAGCAAAAATGTCCTGATGACTGAAAATATGATTTCTAAGTTTTACCACAAATATTTCTCAGGGTAGTGGAAGTTTAGAGAGAACATTGTGGACACCTCTTTGAAGTTCCTTGTGATATGTTTTAATCTCCAATAAATTCACAACATTACTCCTCTCATTCTTCCCACGAAGAAAATGATAGTGGATCCAAGACATAAACATTGATAACATTCCTAGGCTTGCCTCTGCGTGCAGACTGTGTTGGCTGCCTTCCCAATATACTTTCTCAACTTTCCCTTACTAATAGAATGCTCAGTGTGTTTTGGATAGCAAGGTGCCCAGCTAAATACACAATTTCCCCGCTTCCTTTGCAGCTAGGTTAGGTCACATGCACAGTCTCATCCAATGAGACATATGCACGGGTTTGCTCATACTGATAGTCTGCTGGGGATTTGCAGGAACTGCTTATTCCCTACTCCTGCCTCCTTTTTCTTTCCTCAACTATGAACATAATGATAGAAATTCCTATAATATTTTGGGACAATGAAGGAAAGGCAAAAAGAATCTCAGAGATAAAAGCGTGGACATCATTGAGTTGATAAACCAACACCTGCAATTATCTGTTTCTTAACTTAGTTTTATATACACTGAGTGGCCAGATTATTATGATCTCTGAATGCATAATAATCTGGCCACTCAGTGTATATCCTATATAATAAAAGGCTAATATGCAAATTGTACTTTCAACCAGGAGTTTGACTAGCAGGCAGGCCAGTCAACTGCTCATGTCTCCTCCCCCTGGCCAGGCTGGCCAGACACCCACCCATGCACAAATTCATGCACCAGGCCTCTAATACACACACACACACACACACACACACACATACACACACACACACAGAGTGGCCAGATTATTATGCGTTCAGAGGTGATAATAATCTGGCCACTCCGTGTAAATACAACAGTTTGCTTAAGCCACGAGTCATGTATTTTAATACTTTCAGTTAACAACATTCCTTTTGGTTACCACCCCTCAGCCCAGTCTTTTTGTGTAATCAGGTAGAGAGCAAAACTTTCCTTTGATTCTTCATAGACATCAAGAATGAGGATTCCTAGCACATTAATTAAACAGCTGCCCTTACACCTGTCCCGATAATGAGCCATGCAAAAAAAAAGACTTTTTGCTGTCATCTGTAAAATCAACACTCAAATAAGTAGTATTTATATTATTCCCCAAACTTCCCTACTCCCAAACCTCAAACCCCTACATCTCTGAAATAGTCATCTGTTTGAAATGGGGTTGTGTGAATGACAGGTTCCCTCAGTTCTTCATGTTGCTATTATGGCCCTAGTCTGAGCATTACAGACCATAGGCTGTGAAAGGAAATTACACAAGGGGAAAACACCAAAGGCAAGATTATTCCAGATGATTAAATGAAATCTCAGCTGGTAGCAAAAATCTAAGCTCAGAGGAGTCAGGGGTGCATTAAACACGAGATGCAATTTCTATGGAAGGATGAACCATGTAATTTAGAATAAGTACCACCTATAAGAAGTATTCTCATAAAATAAGAGTTTTAAGACTGGAAATACACTATAAAATTCTTTTGGTTAAAATTGAAGATAAATATACCAAATGAAACTAAAAATAGCTAATTACAATAATTCCAATGAACTTTTATTAGCACTTACTCTGATCCAGGCAATGTCCTTCATGTTTATTTTTCTCATTTAAGCCTCTCCACCATACCATAAGGAAGTCACTATTATTATAGTATATCCATTTCATAGTGGAGGAGGAAACAAAGACTTAGAGATGTTATACAACTTGCTTTAGGTTAGGTAGCTAGTGAGAAGCAGAGTATGGACTCAACCCCAAACCCATCCTATGCCAAAGCTCATGCTCTCGGCACTGCTCTGTAACCACTGAACTGCACTGCCTCTGCTGGAGATAGGAAAATGCTAAACCTGGAGACCTGGAGAAAGCATCTAGCCCCATAGCTCCCAATATTTTCAAGCATGAAGACTCATTTTATTGATCATTCTTTTTAAGTTTCCCGATTGAAAACATATATAGTGACAAAAGTAGCTATAAAGTCAGTAGCACTCTTAAATGACTCTACATAATATGTATCCTCCATATTCCTTTGGACAGTAGCAGTTCATATAAATGTACAACCTGGAATTCCTAGAGTCTGAAGGCATTGATTGCTGCACATAGAATTTCTGGACCCTTCGAAGTATTTCCCTGATTCTCCCACCCAGGATGGAAGTTGTGTCATTGTTGGCTCTCTGAGTAGCAAGCAGAAGCTAAGACAGGATTCGATGTTCAAAAGTTTTAAGGAGGGAAACTTCTGTGGAGAATGAGTGGGATGGTGGCAGAACCAGGCCAGTAGAGCCTTTGAAATCACAATATACAGATCCAACATCTTGGCATGAGAATGAGAAGGAAGGATTGGGTGGGAAGAACCTCAGTGTAGTTCTGAGAAAGTCTTAACCAGATGAGGAGGAGTTTCAAAAGACTATTGTGAATTTTAAAAATGAAAATGCTTAGCCGAAACCGGTTTGGCTCAGTGGATAGAGCGTTGGTCTGTGGACTGAAAGGTTCCAGGTTCGATTCCAGTCAAGGGCATGTACATTGGTTGTGAGCACATCCCCATTAGCAAGCGTGCAGGAGGCAGCTGGTCGATGTTTCTAGTTCTCTATCCCTCTCCCTTCCTCTCTGTAAAAAATCAATAATATATATATTTTTTTAAATGAAAATGCTTAGCACAGTACCTAGGATATAGCAATAACTCAACAAACGGTAGCAATTATTATTTTTAACCTAATGTTTCTTCTACTAGAGATAGATTAACTAAAAATATAAACACACTTTTATTATATCTGCATGCTTTCCAATTTATCCTCTGTATTCATGAAAAGTAATCCAGTCCCATGAGAATTATTCTTAAATTACTCTCCATGTTTGCAAAAATCTTCAAAGTTTAAAAATATTACCAATATTCTGCCGAAACGACGTTTCTAGCTCTCTATCTCTCTCCCTTCCTCTCTGTAAAAAATCAAAAAAATATATATATTACCAATATTCTGAATCTTTTAAGTCAGGTGGCCTCTGTGCTCAGGAAAGACAAATGTACCACAAACAAACAATAATTCTAGGAAGACAACAAGTATTTCAAATTGAATCATTTAGTGCTTTCTATATGAACTCAGTTAAGTTTTATTCAAAATAAAAATAAGCCTCTGATGTTTAAAATTCAATTCCGTGCCTTAAAATATTTACTAACATAGAGGGAACAAATCAATGCTACAAGGTCAGGGAGGAACGTGAAGATTCTTGGAGAGTCACAGCTGCTCCCAAGACTGCATCTCAGTCTACTCAAGGAGCTTTCTAAAAGGCAAAGGGGAGCAAACCCCAGCCAGCAGCTGCCTCCAGGTACCCTATGATAACAACAAGTGAGAGTCTTATTAAAGGCCATGAGCTCTTGCTTCCAGGGAAGGAACAAAATTTTTCCACCTTGGTTTGAAGACTACTCTCCACCCTACCTTAAAGCAAAACAAAACATGTACTAGCCCAACCATGTGAACATAGCTGACTCCTTTGAACTGTGCATTAAAAAATGCTTAAATGTGGGGGGGAAAAGTATTGGGGAACTCTGTATAAGGGTCAGGAAAAGAAGGTTTAGGAAACTTTGGGGATGATAGAAATGTCCTACATCTTGACAGTGCCAGTAGCATGGGTATACATGTTTATCAAAACTTGACAAACTGAACACTTAAAATGTGTGCACTTTATTGTTTATAAGTTGATTTTAAAATATATGAATTTTTCTGCACCCAATTCTTAATCTCCTGTAATCTACCTACAGTCTATATCTCCCCTACCCACTTTTTTATTTTATTTTTTTCAATTTCAGAGAAAGGAAGGGAGGAGAGAAAGAGAGAAACATCCTATCTAATAAAAGAGTGGTATGCAAATTAACCATTACTCTGCTATGGTTACCCACAAGCCATGCCTGCCAGCCAATCAGGAGTGAGTATGCAAATTAACCCAACCAAGATGGCTATGGCCACAGAGAGAGCAGGAGGGAGGCTTGGGTTTCCCCAGCGATGGAGGAAGCCTACAAAGTTTCAATTATAGAAGATAAATAAATCCCAACAGAAATGGCTGCCACCACGGATCAAGCAGAAGGCTTGGCTCCACTTCAGGATACAAAGTTTCAATTGTAGAAGAGAAATAAATCCCAGATACCAGGGCCTCTCCTTGGGTCCCCGGGAGGCATGGCTAGCCTGCAAACCACCACAGACCCCTCACCCAGGCTATCCCATGCCCCATGGAAACCCCCACCCTGATCAGGGACACCCTTCAGGGCAAACCAGCTGGCCCCCACCTGTGCACCAGGCCTCTATCCTATCTAATAAAAGAGTAATATGCAGATTGACCATCACTCCAACACACAAGATGGCTGCCCCCATGTGGTCAAATATCCTGCCCCATGTGGACACAAGATGGCCCACAGGGGAGGGATGTTGGGATGAACCAGGCCTGAAAGGGAGGGCAGTTGTGGGAGATCAGGCCAGCAGGGGAGGGCAGTTGGGAGGGACCAGGCCTGCAAGGGAAGGCAGTTGGGGGCAATCAGGCTGGAAGGGGAGGAAAGTTGGGAGGGTCCATGTCTGCAAGGGAGGGCAGTTGGGGGAGATCAAGCCTGCAAGGGAGGGCAGTTAGGGGCAAACAGGCTGGCAGGAGAGCAGTTAGGCATCAATCAGGATGGCAGGGGAGTGCTTAGGGGGTGATCAGGCTGGCAGGCAGAAGTGGTTAGGGACAATCAGGAAGGCAGGCAGGTGAGCAGTTGGGAGGCAGCAGTCCTGGATTATGAGAGGGATGTCCAACTGCCCATTTAGACCCACCAGGATTGGGACTAAATGGGCAGTTGGACATCCCTCAAGGGGTCCCAGATTGGAAAGGGTGCAGGCTGGGCTGAGGAAACCCCCCCACCCACCATGCATGAATTTCATGCACCAGGCCTATAGTCAATGATAATAGAAAATCATTGACCAACTGCCTCCTGCACACCCCCTACTGGGAATGGAGCCCCAAACTTGGGCACATGTCCTGAACAGGAGTTGAACGATGACCTCCTACTTTATGGGTCGACATTCAACCACTGAGCCGGGTTCTCCTACTTCTTGTAGACCCTGGCAGTCACCCTTATAACCTTCAAACTTATTCTACAGAAACACTGAGGCCTTAAGTCCTTCTTTCCATATGGTCACCGATTACCCTCAGATGTTAACTATGTTTGGCCATTTCTGACCTCTGCCTTAGTTAAGGGAATGGCCCAGAGGGCAGCTGTTTTGCATCCTTCATGAGAAGTCCTGAGTCAGCCATCCGTCTCCACCTTCAGCCCTGTGTACAGTTTTGGCAGATTTCTGAGGACTGTCTAAGCTTAATGGAGATACTATATTCTTTCTTCCTGCCCATGAGTGAAAGTGGTTTGTGGACAAGAGTTGCGTGCTCACTCTCACCTTACTTCTTTAAGAAGGTGATTTTCAGATCAATAAGACAGCTGGCCAGGCTTTCTCTTCCCCGCTGGTTTGCTTGCCCAAATTCACTTGTGGACCACGCACACTCATCTTCCTCTTTACTTCAGATCATGCTGGCAAAGAGCCCGTTTGATTCCTTGTAAAGCAATTTCATTCCAACTGTGGGAAATGATCTTAATTTTTCTAAAATCTTTCTCTGGGTCACACTGGAGCAGGGTTGACCATTCTGCACTTGCCAAACAATACTTCTAATAATTCAACCCCTCTTGCATTTAGTGGTTTGGTTTGCTAAATGGAAGGTTCTTAGCAGAGAACCTCTTAAGGAAAATTGCTGAGCTTAGCAACCATTACAGATATTGTGGAGAGTTCAATTTACTTGCTGAATAAAAAAAGAAATCAAAGGAAAAATCAAAACCACAAAAGTAGTCAAATGAACAGAACCATTGGACTATAATGTCTTGTGGGTGTAGCTGCTGCTTTGCCAACCCCATTTCCACCCCAGCATTCCTTTGGGGCACACTGTAAGCAGAAAACAATTTGAGCTGTTATGTGACAACTTTGGACTTCTTAGAATGTTTATTCAACGATTATAAAGATGTTCCAAGCTGCCCCCAGCCAGTGATGAGAATCTTCTACATGAAATATCCTGCTCAAGGCCTCTAACAGCATCGGACAAGATTGTTCATGCACATAATTGCAGGTACTTCCACACTTTCAAGGCTAATAAGCCTGTCTTTGACACTGATCTATTTCAACAGTGCTGTCCTTATTCTTTCTGAGGTTTTCCAAATCTTTGGGGATAAAATAAGATGACTTGTGAAAGTCTTTGGTAAACTTCACTGTTATAAATAGAATGTGATGACTTTTAGGATATGAGCGAAAAATCTACCTGACAGTAAAAGACATCCTCCTATACCAGGCAGTTCATTAAAAAAAGACACACAAGTGGCCTCTAAATACATATATTAATAATGCTCAATTTCACTCACAATAAGAGAAATGCAAATTAAAATTACATTCAACCATTTCTCAACTATCTGATTGGCAAAAAGTCAAGAGTTTCATAACACGCTCTATGGCAAGAGTATGGAGGAAAAGCAGTTTCATATGTTGCTTGTGGGAGAGAAAAATAATACAGGCTACATGTAGGAGAATTTGGCATTTTCTAGCAAAATTACATCTGCATTAACCCTTTCCCTTATGAAGCCCACTATTAGAAATTTACCTTGAAAATACACCATCACAATACAAAAAAAAATGTACTAATTAGTCATTACATTATTTATAACAACAAAATATTAGGAACAATCCAGATAGGGCATTATTCATAAATTATGCTACATACACACAGTGGAATACTAAACAACCATAAAAAAGAATAAAAAAGGTCTCTGTTAACTTCTATCTCTATTAACTGCTATGAAGTAATTTACAGGCTATACTGTCAAGTGATAAAAAGCAAAGTGCAAAAGAGTGTTAAAAGTATGTTCTTTTCTATAAGAAACAGGGGAAATAAGAATGTATATGTATATATTTCCCTATCTACACTAATAAAAGAGAAATATGCAATTTGACCATCACTTTGCGATGCCCACCAACCAATCAGGAGTGAGTATGCAAATTAACCTCCTCACCTCCATGGAGACTGACAGCAGGAAGAAGGCAGCTCCCAGCACAGCCTGCTTTGCCATAGCCACAATGACCTGGGAGCAGGCAAGCCTGGCCCACAGGCAGCACCCAACACAGCCTCAGTGACCCAGGAGCAGTGAAGAGCAGCCTACAGGCAGCACCCAGCATGGCCTGCATGGCAGTTGTCACAGTGTGAAGCAGGCAGGCCTCACAGTTAGCAGAGAACCATGGGTAGTGAGCCTAAGCTGTCAATAGGACATCCCCTGAAAGCTCCCGGATTGGAGAGGGTGTAGGAAAGGCTGAGGGACACACACCCTCGCCCCCTGTGCACAAATTTTGTGCACTGGACCTTTAGTGTTTACATAAAGAAAATCAAGCCGAAACCGGTTTGGCTCAATGAATAGAGCGTCTGCTTGGGGACTGAAAGGTCCCGGGTTTGATTCCGGTCAAGGGCATGTACCTTCGTTGCGGGCACATCCCCAGTAGGGGGTGTGCAAGAGGCAGCTGATCGATGACTCTCTCTCATCGATATTTCTCTCTATCTCTCTCCCTTCCTCTGTGTACAAAGTCAATAAAATATATTAAAAAAAAAAAAGAAAAGAAAATCAAGAAGGACAAATAAAAACTAATGAATATAGCTGCCTATAGGGGGTGTGTGGTGGGCAGAGTATAGGGAGTAGGATGAAGACAAAACTTCTCTGATTAGAACTTCATTTACTAGTTTTAACTTTTAAGCTATATAAATATTTTATATATTAAAAAAAGAGATAAAAGAAAACCTTAATATCAAACACATAAAGAAATGAATCTTACTGTACACTAGATAGATAACATAGTCATACAGAAAAATAAAGACTGTATATTATTAATAAGTTATGTCTTAAGATCACAAGATTGCAAAAGCATCTTGAAATTTACTTCATAGGTTTATTGGTGGCAGTGTTATGGTTGTTTTGTTTCTAAAGCTATTTTGTGGCTATTACACTTCACCCTAAACACTTAAACATACTGTATTAAGGTTGAAAACCAAGACACTCACTGTGGGATAAGGAAACCACACATTTAGAATGGGGAAATTAAGGTTTGGATTTTCTTAGAATTTGAATTGAGGGATCATTATGAATATATCATTTAATTTTTTCCCCACTTCTGTATAGGAAAAGAACCAGCAGCAATGATATTAGCATACCTCACACTCAGTCCTTTATTCCTAAGTAGCACTTTCCACTCAAAGAAACCAGGGCTTTTAATGGATATGGCTGGCTCCACGTCAGGCAGGGAAAGTAAAAGGTGATGTCGAGACATCTTGTGCCAGACAGCAAGGGCATGCTCAAAGGTTATGAAGCTATGTCAAAAGGACAAAAAGCATTGGAACTTTTTAAAATTATGATCCACATTAATATTCAAGAAAGAAGGAGGGGGGAAGCTCTTCTTTAGGAAGACTGTGAGCAAATAAAGAAAAAGAAAAGAAAATGGAAGAAATAATAGATTGAAAACTCACAATTTTCCCACCTTCAACATATTGATTGATTAATGCAAGTACCATCAATAGATACTAAAAACATTAGAGGAGAGATTTGGGGGGATAGTCACAAGATCTCAAAAAATCATAGGTAATTCATTACAAGGGGTAAGTAATCTGAGCAAGGAAGAGAGGTGTGGTCATTCTATTGACCATGGATCAAACTGCAAACCCCCAGGAGTGGGACAACCTGGGGCAACGTAATAGAACATCACCTATGGCACAGTCTAGCCAAAACTGGTTCAGCAGTGTCTGGGCATGAGGCAACAACACCTCCAGAATCTACACAACAGTGGGCTCAGACACTTGAAATGCCAATGTCCTAGGGGGGTGGGGGGCGGCGGGGGGTGGGGAGAAGCAGAGGCTCTGTTATGATTTAAATAGGTTAGAGACATGATAGGGGAATGCGATGCATAAAATTTGAATCCTGGATCAAGCCAAAATGAAAACAGGTTTAAAAGACATTCTTAGGGAAAACCTGGGGAAGTTTAAATAGACTGTCTGTTGGAATACATTAGAGAATTCTTCATTTTCTTACATATGATAATAGTCTGGCTAATGCAGAAGAAGGTCCTTTTTCTTAGGAAATGCATGCTTAGGAGTGAGATGCCACTATGTCTGCAACTTATTTCCATATTTTTAATTTAGGGAAGATCTATCTAGCTGTACGGAGAAAGCGCACATGTGGCAGAATGCTGACAACCGGCGGATTTAGACAAAGGAGATGTGGCTGTTCATTGTGTGACCTTGCAACTTTTCTATAGTTTGAAATATTTCAAAAGAAAAATGAGCCTAAACAGGTTTGGCTCAGTGGATAGAGTGTCAGCCTGTGGACTGAAGGGTCCTGGGTTCAATTCTAGTCAAGGGCATGTACCTTGGTTGCAGATATATCCCCAGTGGGGGTGGACGGTGCAGGAGGCAGCTGATCGATGTTTCTCTTTCATCGATGTTTCTAACTCTCTGTCCCTCTCCCTTCCTCACTGTAAAAAATCAATAAAACATATTTTTTTAAAAGGAAAGAAATCCTACCTGATAGAAACCTGACAAGGTTTCTTTTTGTGTTGCAGACCGAAGTGTGAGAGCCACATCCTCAGAGCCTAAAGTGAGAAAATGAAAGAGGAGCCTCTTCAGATGCAGGAAAAATCTCTAATCAGGGTGGTGGTTGCATGCTTGGGCTTTGGAGACTGACCCAGGCTGGAAACCTACGCAGGTTTCTCAATCTCTCGGAGCTTCACCTTCAACCATACAATGAAGTTGATAACAAGACCCACCTCAAATTGTGGGATGAATGAGATAGTCCATGTCCAGTGTTGGCACAAAATCCATCCAGCACGTGGTCACCACTCGCAGGGGTGAGCTCTGATTTTCAGAGGGTGAGGTTTAGGCATGGCCTGGTATTTGCCTGGAAGAGATAGATTATAGCAGTGCTTCTCAAACTTTGACTGCATTCACATCTCCTGGGGTCATCTTGTTAAAATGCAGACTCTGGTTCCCAGGTCTGGGCTGGGGTCTGAGACTCTACCTTTCTGACAAGCACCCAGGGGACATGTATGTCACTGGTCTAGTGACAGATACACTGTAAGTAGCGAGGAATTAGAGGCGCTTTCTTGCTTCCATGTGGGTTTTTTTCTGCTTTGTTCCTAAAACCCTCTTCTTGATGAAAATTATTCCCCCCTATTTACATGTTAATTTTTGGGTTCTCTGGTTTTACATATTTTTACATAATTAAAATTCATCTTAGTGGCTTCTTATTAATGCAAATATTAATGAAGTATTTTTATACCTCCTGTCCTGTGACCCAGTTTGAAATGCTGGCTTCGATGTTTTCAACACTACCCATTTATCTGTGTACCTATTTTTTTTATGAGTTTTCTCTGAAAAGTCCTAAATTAAGAAAGTAATAGAACTGGTAAGAGATCACATAGAGAGAAGATAGAAGATGACTTCGCATTTCTGAGTTTAAGAAAGTACCAGTGGGGAGGGAGCTAAAGAGTACTTACCTTGAAGTAGAGTGCTCAAAATTTCCAAAAGGCAGGGACAATTTCAGCAGATCTTAATTTTGGAGGGGGTCACAGAATCCTTTTAGAATCTGTGATAGGCTCACTCCCCAGGAACATAGACACAGTGGCATGAATTGGGAGCTCATGGGCTCTGTGAGGCTTGTTCATGGATCAATAGGGGAGTGTTACTGTCTCATCAATAGGAACGCTGTGGAACCACAGGTTAAAGCCCTCACTGTCAGATGCCTCCATGGAAAATGTATGCAATCACCAGAGAAGCATTGTAGTACAGCTAGAAGAGGAGGGTCTACACAGGGGAGTGTGGGCTTTGTGATTCAACCTAGGGAGTAAAAAAAAGAAACAGATTCAAAACATGTGAGCCGGATCAGAAACATTAAGCCCTTGAGACAGATGTTGTTAGGGAGCAGAGATGCAGAGGAAAACAGCTGGATCCAAGTGTCCTGCTTACATAATGTAGGTAGGCTTTGGCCTCTGCTGACCTAGAATCCTGGGAGGGGGCTGATGGCCTTATTTTGCTCATGTGGAGAACCTTGACTCTCATCCTTACTTGGGCTCCTCTAGGTCAGAATCTGGGTCCACAGAAAGGAAGAGCGTGTGAGCTCAGGAACTGTGCAGCTCATAAAATGATTTATTGGGAGTTCTCCACTCTATTAGGAGAACTATTTATAGTTGTGGCACACACTCACCAACCACACTTCAGAGGATGTACTGTGGGTTCCAATAAGAGCTTCCAGCCTTCCTCCTAAGTATGTGGTAAGAGAACTTTCTGAGGGAGGTTTTGGCCAAACTCTCATCCATGTGCCCTGCATTGCCCTTGTCGCCCACAGACACCTTGTTAAAGAGTCTTCATCTTTCCTCCCGCAGGCGCTCAAATGACAGCCCTCCCTTAGCTCGATCCTCATCCATTGATTACAGAAGAAAGCACTGCATCCCTCCTACAGACCCTGCGAGATGCTGTTTATGGATTTGTGACTCGGAGCACTCGCTCTCCTCCTCCTCCTCCTCCTCCTCCTCCTCCTCCTCCTCCTCCTCCTCCTCCTCCTCCTTCTTCTTCTTCTTCTTCTTCTCTCTCTCTCTCTCTCTCTCTCTCTCTCTCTCTCTCTCTCTCTCTCTCTCTCTCTCTCTCTCTCTCTCTCTCTCTCTCTCTCTCTCCCTCTCTCTCTCTCTCTCTCTCTCTCCTTCCCCGCCTCCCCCTGCAAGTCAAGTGCTCTGGTCCTGCTTCTCTCTGCACAACTGCTCTTCTCAGCCCCAGGGATGGCATTCTCAGAGCACTTGAGAGTCCTTTGAGGAGCCTCCATACTGTCTTCCCCAGTGGCTGTGCCAGTTTATATTCCCACCAGCAGTGGGAATATAACCTCTCCAACACTTGCGGTTACTTATCTTGTTGAAATAGCCATCCTAACAGATGTGAGGTGGCATCCCATTGTAGTTTTGGTTTGCATTTCTCTAATAGCTAGTGCAATGGAGCATCTTTTCATATCTGTCGGCCTTTTGTATGCCTTCTTAGGAGAAGTTATCTGTCAGCTCACAAAATGATTTATTGATTGTGACTGAGCCCACTCTGTTAGAACTATTTATAGTTGTGGCATAAACTCACAGACCACACTACGGGGGATGTACAGTGGATTCCAACAAGAGTTCCCAGCTGAGGCAGGAATGTACCTGGGGTGAGGAGGAACACCAGAATGCCAGTGTGTCTGGAGCGAAAAGAACAAAAGGGAGAAAAGTAGGAACAAAAGGGAGATATGTAACAGCAAATGTTGGAGAGGTTATATTCCCACTGCTGGTGGGAAGGGAACATTCACACTGCATGGCCCCTGGAGGCAGCTGGAGTGCCTGTAATTGTTTTCCTCTACAGATGCCTTGTCATTTGTCTCCTCTGTCTGCTGGCATTTCCTTCTCTTGCCTTTACTCCACAGACAGTGTGTTTCCTCTTTCATGAGAGCATTTGTGATTTTTGACTACTGAGAATCCTACTCCTCCTTTTCTAGAATCAGTAAGGTAATTTTGGGGGGAAGGAGGTGAAGAATAGCATTGCTGTCGATCACAATGCTCCTCCTCCCCCTCTCCCAGCTCAGCCAGTCACGCTGTCCTTGCCTGGAACTAGATTCTTCATGGGGATGGAGGATGATGGAAGTGTAATTGACCTAAAAAGATTGTCGAGTAGTTTCTGGTCCCCGTTTCCCCAAAGCTGCCCTGGTTTCTGTCCTTTCTGGGACTGGACTGTACAGCTTTTTTCTCAATTCCATAAGCTAACCAAGACCTTCCAGTAAATTCATTTTTAACTTTACAAAGAATCCCTAGCGTGTCACCGATCCACCCGGCTCTTCTTCCTGTCATCACTGCTATCATACGGTGTCCCCATACGTGCTGGGTGATGGCCTGGTGGGAATGTGTCCTTTCATAGCTAAAATAAGTTTGTCATTAAAAACTAAATTTTCAACATGAAGAAATTTCTAACATTATTCAATTGATTTTTCAGTTTAGTTTTTGTTTGTTTTTTTAAGTAAACCCTTAGTTTGCTATGCTTGGACACATTAGAAGAAAAAGATATCACCATTACATGGAGTGGAATTAAAAATTAATCAATAAAGATAAGAAGGGATTGTGATTAAGCTCTCAAGTTTTGGAACAACTCAGCCTGAGTCTGCAGCTCAGCTCTGCCCCCTGGAGGCTACACAATCTTAGCCAAGGACTTATCTTCTGTTGATCTAGAAGCAGACCCTCAGATGAGGGTTCCAGTGCAAGTATTTATTTAGGAAGTGATTGCAGGAAACATTAGTAAGGAAAGTAAGAGAGGGAAGTGGAAGAAGCCAATAAAAGGTTAAATTATACATTTTATTACAATATTAGAAGATTCACCATATGTGACTCAGGAGGTGTCTAAAGGAGGAAATAAGGACCTTCAGTGTGTGCAGGTGGGTTTGTTCTTTCCTTCGAGTGTGGGCGAGAAGGCTCTGGTAGGAGACATTTGAGTTGAGAGCTGAAGGAAGTGAGAGGGCATGGAACTGCCCTCAGAAGAGAATATTGCAGGCAGAGGGAAATGGCCAGTCCAAGGGCCCCAGGCAGGGAAGTGCCTCGCATGCATCTAGCATACAAAGGAAGCCTGTGCGGATGGAGTGGGCCCAGCAAATGTGAGTCTGGAAGCAGCTGAAGATGACATCTGAGGCTGAAGTGAGCATGTAAAAGAGAAGTGGTAGGGGGAAGTAGAGGAGAGGAGGAGGAACATCAGGATGGGACTTGAAAGAACTTGGGCTTTTATGGTGCATGAATGAGATAGAAAGTCAGTGGAGGACAGGGAGCAGAAGAGTGACATGATCTGACTTTCATTTAAACAGGATCCCCTGGGGCTGTTTTGAGAAGACACTGTCCAGAGGCAAGAGTGGAAACAGGAAGCCCAGGTGGAGATGCTCTGTGAGAATCCAGGTGAGCGATGCTGTGGCTTAGAGCAGGGTGGTGATGGCGGGGGTGGTAAGCACTGGTCCTATTCTGGATCTATTTCGAACAGAGAACCCGCAGAAAGTGCCGATGAATTGGAGGTGGGGTGTGAGAGAGTAAAGAGGAATCAAGGACAGCTGGATTCGTTCAGGAAAACAGTGTGTGCTCCCTCCCAGACACTGTCCTCGACACAGCGAAAGAAATAAACAAGAATTCCTGCCCCCATGAAGGTGGGCAAACTGAACACACACAGATATAAATATGAAGAATGTTGGAAGGCGGTCAGCACTGAGAGCAAAACCAAAGCAAGGATACGGATAAGGAGCATCTGGAGCAGGAGTTGCAATTACCAGAGGGTTTTTAGGAAAAAGCTAGATGCGAAGGTGAGAATGAAGTAAAAATCTGAAGGAGGTGACACTGTGAACCATGAGGCTATCCTGGAGAACAGCATTCATAACAGAGGGAACAGCAGGTGCAAAGGCCCTGAGATTTCAAATACATTGATTTTGAGATGACAACTCAACATCAAAGTAGGGCTGTCCATGGGGAAGCTGGATCACAGAGCCTGAGGTTCATGGGAGATTACTGAGACAAAGCCCCAGGTGATTCTCTTGGCTCTGGACCCATGATCCTGCGGGGTCCCATGGGACTAAGGAGTTTTCCTGGATGCAAACTTTCAGTGCTAAAAACAGGACGGTGCTGGATAAACCAGAGAAAGAGTGGGTCACCCTGCTTCCAGCTGATCCTCCATCCTGCTCCCAGGGGGGATACTTCTAAAATATCACCCTAAAAAAATGCACCTTAAAAATCCTCCAATTATTCCTTCTACACAAAGGATAAAAGTTACAATTCTGTAGAACTCAGCACAAACGTCTTCCCACCCTGGCTCTAACAGCTCTCCTGCCCCTCCCTCACCAGCACCCCATCTCCTGCTGGCTACCCCCACAGCCAGCACGCCATTTTGGCCAACCACCCAGCTCTATGGCATCCTTGAGCTTCCTGAGTAAGTTGAGGTATTTTAAGGCCCCTCTACCCCAGCCTTCACACATCCCATTCTCTTTGCCCACTCCAACCCCCACCTCCTGCTTCTCTGTGAGGCGAACATCCTTCTCTTGCTTAAGTCTCATGCCAGGGGCCACTTACTCGAGGCCTTCGCAGCTGACACAGATGTTGTATCTGCACATTCACAGCGCATGTATCCTGCAGAGGGCTGAATCCAGGGCTTGCTGGGCCCTGAAGTTCAGACAATCTGAGGGGCACTCTTTAAGAAAAAAATACAAAATTACAAATACAGATTGAGGTATAAAAGTAGAGATTTGCCCTAATCAGTTCAGTGGATAGAGTGGCGGCCTGCAGACTGAAGGGTCCCAGGTTCTTTTCCAATCAAGGGCATGTACCTTGGTTGCGGGCACATCCTCACTGGGGGGTGTGCAGGAGGCAGCTGATCAATGTTTCTCCCTCATTGATGTTTCTAACTCTCCCTCTCCCTTCCTCTCTGTAAAAAAAAAAAAAAAAAAAAAAATCAATAAAATATATATTTTTTTAAAGTAGAGATTTATCTAGAAAGGACACATACAAATGAGGAGGAATCCTGAAGCCTAAGATTTACAATAAATCACCCTCGGATGCCACCCTGTCCATCCCAGGTTCTGTAGGTTCACTTGTCTGTTTCCCCAGGCTGTGAGCTCCTTGGGGGGCAGAGAACTCATCTGAAATGTCCTTGAACCCCAGGTGCCCGGTATATGGAAAAAGAACAATGGATGTTTGTTGACTGTCACTGAATGGACAGGCTGGGGGCGACAAAGAACACCGGTCTTTGAGTCACATCCTGGTTCTAGTGACCCCTACCACTGACCAGGAGACAAGGAGCAAGGAGCTTAACCTCCCCGAGATGACAAGACACTAGTTGAGCGACTAATGTGTGAAGTAGCCAGAAGAGGGCCTGGTGAAGAGAGGTGCTTCATCAATACTTGTTTCTCCTCCTTTCTCATCCTGGGGTCTGTGTGCCTCCCATCAGTCCCACACCCCCCTGGCTGAGAGGCAGGTCAGGAGATACGGCTGCCTGTGAGTACATGAACTTGGATTTCAGGGCCAAAATCAATGTTGTAGCTAAAATAATTACCTGCCACTCGCGCGTTGAGATGATCTCATTGATCTTTGACTCTTATATTTGTCCGCAGGTCGGAAGGTCCACCTATAATGTGCCACTGGGCACCTGACCGGGGTCCAGGCCCGTAAGAAAGGATGAGGGGGTGCCATTTCTGCTACTTAAGCCAATCGATGGTCCTGTTTGAAAGGAACCGATTTCCTTCCTTGTAAACCCAAGTACGTGATAAATGAATAATTCAGCTTCCCTGCCATGTTTATCGGAGGCACGTGGCGTTCTGCTCTCTGAGAAAAGCCAGCCGTTCGTTCAGGCTGCACCACCGCTGACCACAGCGACTCCGTCAGCTGCTCTCGGTCATCTGTCTCGTGCCCACAGCAACCTTGGGGGTTAGGAAGAGCACCTCCATTGTAAAGATGAAGAAACACAAGAAACATCAAATTAGGTTTCAGAGCGAGCACGTGCGGGAGACAGTGTTCTAACTGTTCTCCTTCAGGCACACCACTCCCCTCTGAAGTCATTCTTTCCAGGGAGAACTGTCCTCAAAACTTCGTTCCTGATGAGCCATTCTGCCAGCCCTCCCCACCAGCCTTTCCCGTGAGAACGGATTCAGTAGAGAAAGGGACTCCTCTTCCATCAGGATCCTTGGAACCAAGGTTTGCTCTCCAATCACCTGTTTCCATCACCCAACCCCAAAACTCAGAGGAAGTTGTTGGGAAACTGGGTTGGTCGACTTCCACAGGGCAAGCCCAGCAGATTCTCCCACGTGAGGTAGATTTTTTTCAGGCATGAGTGGTCACTCCTGCACCCTTGCCCCCCACGGCAAACACCCCACGGACTGAGCAGGAAGTCCAGACCAGCCACAGGCTCATGCCCTGGGACAGCCTGCTGCAGCCCGAAGCTCTGTGTCACCTCCACCATCTTCCAGGCCTGAAGTCAGGACATCTGTTAGCTCCCACCTCAGGTGGCCCCTTATTAATGGTTTCTCAGGAACTTAGCACAGGAGTCAAGACTAACACTGCAAAAATAATAATTATCCTATATAATAAAACCCTATATGCCAACTGGCCAAACGGCAGAACGACCGGTCACTACGATGTGCACTGACCACCAGGGGGCAGATGCTCAATGCAGGAGCTGCCCCCTGATGGTCAGTGCACTCCCACAGGGGGAGCTCAGCTCAGCCACAAGCTCACGGCTGGCAAGTGCAGTGGCAGTGGCGGGAGCCTCACCAGCCTCTGCGGCAGGGCTATGGGCCCCTAGGGAGATGTCCGACTGCTGGCTTAGACAAGGGGTCCTGGACTGTGAGAGAGCGCAGGCCAGGCTGAGGTACTCCTACCCCAGTGCACGAATGTTGTGCACCAGGCCTCTAGCAATAATAATATTGTAATAGCTATGTATGGGCCAGGGGGGTACTTGAAATATCTGAAGGACCACTCTGTAAAGTATATAGTTGTCTAACCACTATGTTGTACACCTGAAACTAATACATAATAATACCGAATGTGAACTATTGTATAATTGGAAAAAAAGATGGAAATTGTATGTTATATGCTTTTCATCACAATAAAAATTTAAAAAAGAAAAAGAAAAATACAGCAATTATGAGAGCCTTTGCCGCTCCAGAGCCCCTGGTCCATGCCTGAGCTGTGAAGTTGCTTATGTGCTGTCTTTCCTCTTCTGGGCATTTCACTTTTCAAAGTCTATTTGCCCCCGGCCTTTGTAACAGCGACAAATCTGAGGATACTGTGGGCTCTGACAGAGCAAATTTCCTTCTGGAAACCACTGCAGAAAGGGGACAAAGGAGGCCAAAACAAATACAAATGGTAACAGAAAACCTACCAACCCCAAGGTGTCTTTCTCCCTGTTTCCCCCCACCCCAACCCCCCTAGAGCTTCAGCCTGAGCTAACATAGGGACCCCAGGGCATCCAGGAAAGCCTGCTGCCAAAAATGTCAACGCAATTACGTTCGGCCTAGCCTCGCCCACGGCTCCTCTCTCACCTGGCAATGTAATAATTACCTGACAGACTGAATGCCCTCGAGACGTGTTCAATGCTCTGTTCATGTTCCCGTGCGTTCGGGACAAATGGAGAGACTCTAACCGAAGTGTTGACAGTGAGCAATGACTACTTCCTGACCAAGCACTGTTCTCAGCAAAGTCTGATTCAGTCCGGGCAGAGTGAGGGGAAATTCAAGGGCACAGAGCAAATGGCAGAGCCTGGCAGATGCCCTAGACTTTTGTACACGCCTCTAGCGTTCACTGGTTCTCTCATAAGAGGCAGGCACTGTAAAGTACTTACCTAGTTCCCTCCTTAATCTGCCAAAAAGGCACCACGGAAGTGGGTCATTAGCATCCCTGCTGTCGCCTGGGCTCCTCTGTGACTTGCCGTGGCTTCCACATGGCAAAGAAAAATATCCCAAAGAGAGTCTGACCAAGTTCTTAAATCGTGACTGAGTCAGCCAAAACTCAGTTGCAAGAGATAGCAAACATCATTCCAACTAGCTTACGGAGGACTTAACAGATGATCTAACTAACTTCAGGCATAGCTAGACCCATCCTATATAATAAAACCCTAGTAGACAAATCGACCAAATGGTGGAACAAATGGTCACTATGATGCACACTGACCATCAGAGCAGATGCTCAACACAGGAGCTGCCCCCTGGTGGTCAGTGTGCTCCCACAGGAGAAGTGCTGCTCAGTCAGAAGCCAGGCTTGGGCTCACAGCAGAAATGGCAGGAGCCTCTCCCACCTCTGCAGCAGTGCTAAGGACCCCTTGGGGGTCCCAGACTGTGAGAAGACAATACATGCTGGGCTGAGGGGACCCCCACTCTTTCTCCCCACACCCCCCCCCCCCCCCGGGCAACAGACACACACACACCCAGTGCACGAACGTCATGCACTAGGTCTCTAGTAGACTAATAAATGCTACATGGACTAACCCTGTCTCTCTTCACTGATCTTTTTATTTTCTAATATTTTTAAATTGATTTTTAGGAAGAGAGAAAGGGAGAAGGATAAAGAGAAACATCTATGAGAGAGGGACATCATTGATCATCTGTCTCCTGCATGCCCTCTACTGGGAATTGAACCTGCAACCAAGGAATGTGCCCTGACCGGGAATTGAACTGGGGACCTCTTGGTTCCTGGGTGGATGCTCAACCACTGAGCCACACTGACTGGGCTTCACAGATCTTTTTATCTTGGCTTGACCTGCTTCACTGTGTGTAGGAACTTTATTCTCTTCTGAAGAGGTTGCCCCAGCAAAGCAGGAAGATGGCCACGAATGGTCCCAGCCAGCGTTTTCATTATCCCCTGATCCCGGAGGAAGGGGGAGCCTTCTCTTGCAGGATCCATGTGTGATCTCCCAGGGAGGACTGCTTCTATTCAGGTCACATCCATTCCAGATGTGATGAGAGATGCATCTCAGATGTGATGAGAGATCCATCCCAGATGTGATGAGAGGTCCATCCCAGAAGTGAGGAGAAGTTACATCCCAGGATTGACAGAGTCCCAGGCCACATGGAGAGGGAAGTGGTGGCTCTCTGAAAGGAAGGTTGCTGGACCAATGATCCAGGTGGCCATCAGAAACAGAATTTAAGAGAGCGAGGTGGGACTTAGATGTAATCCACCATGAACTTGGGTCAACCATGTTCATGGTGCTAATTTCCTTTTGTTTGACATGCTCCCCAAGATTTGTGATAAACCTGTGAAAATGGGATCCAAGTGACAAATGAAGATGTACCGATATGGTTTGTGTGTGTTTTTATCTTAAGAGCCAATGATCAGGAATTTTCTTTCTAAACAAAAGTGCCTTGTTAAAACAGAGTTCCAAGAATCTATAAAACTTTTTAAGAGAATGCAACATCAACTTCTGGTGTTCTTGCCAAAAATATTCAACCCTAATCTAATCATGAAAAAAGAATCAGATAAATGCAAAAAAAATATTGGTCTGGATTCTCTAAAAATGTCAATTTCATAGGAGATTAATTTTTAAAAAGCTGAGGAACCACTCCAGATGGAGACTCAAGAGTCAGGACAAATAAATACAATCTGTGATTTTTTTTTATTAGATTCTGGATTTATTTTTAAAATTATAAATGGCATTTCCAGAAAAATTTCAGAAATTCAATCCAAAGATCTATGTATTAGATAAGGATGAAGGATACTGTACCAAAGTTGCATTTTCTGAGTGTCATTGTGGTTATGCAGATGAATGGTCTTGCTTAGGAGACACATGCTGAAGCATTTAGGGATGAAGAATCAGGGTGATATCACTAATTTTCAAATTATTCAGGGGGGAAATGTATACACATATGGGAAGAGAGAGAGAGAGATAGGGAGAATGTGGTCAAATGTTAAGAATTGGTGAATCTTAGTGAAAGGTATATGGGTGACCATTATATATTATACTAATCTAGAGAAAAGTTACAACTTTTATCAATATTTTAAAATTCTCCAAATAAAATATTGATGAGATAGAAAAAATTAAGGTACAGCCTTATAACAATCTAAAAAATTAAACACCCCACCCATAATAAATGAAGCCAAAAAAACTCAGCCATGTAAATATGAGGCCTATTATTGCCAGGTTAATCAAATAATAGGCCAGGGTTTTTTTTGTTTTCTTTTTAATTTTTATTGAATTTATTGGAATGCTGTTGGTTAATAAAAATTTTATAGGTTTCAGGTGTACAATTCTATAATACACCATCTGTATACTGTACTGTGTGTCCACTACCCCAAGTCCTCTCCTTCCATCACCATTTATTTACCTCTTCTACCTCCCTCCCCCCTCCTCCTTTCCTCTGGTAATCACCATACTGTTGTCTGTCTACCAGATTTTTTTTCTTTATTAATCCCATCACCTTTTTCATCAAGCCCTCCAACCCCTCTCCCCTCTGACAGCTGTCAGTTTGGTCTCTGTGCCTATGCCTCTGTTTCTTCTTTGTTTGTAAATGTTAACATAAATTAACTTATATATGGAGTCCACATATAAGTGAAATCATATAGCACCACAATGAGATATCACTTTACACCTGTCAGAAGGGCTGTCATCAATAAATTAACAAACAACAAGTGCTGGCAAGAATGTAGAGAAAAGGGAACCCTACTGCACTGTTGATGGAAATGCAGACTTGGTGCAGCCACTGTGGAAAGCAGTATGTGGAGTTTCCTCAAAAAATTAAAAATGGAACTGCCTGATGACCCAGCGATTCCGCTTCTTGGAATATATCCAAAGAAACCCAAAACACCAATGTACCTCTTTGTTCATTGCAGTGTTATTTACAATAGACAAGATTTGGAAGCAGCCACAGTGCCCATCGGTAGATGAGTGGATAAAAACAGAGCGGAACACTACTCAACTGTAAAAAAAAAAAAAAAAAAAAAAAAAAAAAAAAAAAAAAAAAAAAAAAGGAAATCTTACCTTTTGCGACAACCAGGATGGATGGACCAGGAGAATATTATGCTCAGGAAAATAAACCAGTCAGATGACAGCCAAGTTTCAACAGCCAGACCTGCGAGGTCCAAATCTGTTCAAGTCCCAGTCACTGCGGTTGGCGCCACCTGGTGGCAGTGGTGTGCTTCAGCTTTAATAAGGATGGAGATTGTTCTGGGTCCCATCAGTAGTAATTCTAGGAATCTAGAATTGCTGTAAATATGAGTAACCATTTCTTTAATCCAGTCGAGGAGTTTGGCCAGTGGCATTCTGAAAACAGAGAGACCCACACCCTCTCTATTCCTACTTCCCAAGGAAGGTTGCATGTGGTGGGCCAAGGAGAAGGCAAAGGTCCAGTCCATGTAAGGCATCCTGGCTGTGGCTTAGCTGCTCTGTGCCAATAACAAAATCCCAAGCTATGGGACCCTAATGTCCATCAATACAATGGGGAAGTATTTGGAAGCGTTAGGATATCGAATCATGGCTCAGAACATGGCACCATTGAACCAGTCACATGAATGGTAACACCGGAAGTCTTGAAAACGCAACAAACAATATAGTAATTATTTTATGCATTCTTTTCACTACAGTGTATCGTTTAAACTAGTTCTATTAGAGAATAGGAGGGAATATATCTTTAAATTTGTATTTATGTGTGAATTTAGATGACTGTATAGTTTTAAAGTATTTTTAATATCACCTGTGCACACATGTATGTTTTGAATACCAACCTGTACACATACACATACATAGGACATGGATATATATTGACACACACATTCACACATTTATAGAACATAGATGGCATTCTAGCTTATTTCCTGAAAAGAAAACCGGTCCTATAGTAACACTTTCACATGCCCTGTCCCCACTGATTGCTCTTCTTTTAATGAACAATGAAAAAAAATATTTACAAGCTTGAAAAAAACCATCAAGAGAAGAGATGAGCAAGGAGTCAGCTAAACAGTCACAAGTTTAGCTTTAGATTTCTTGGTGAGCATGAGGAAAACAGAATAGGCTATTGCTTCTGGATCCTCACCAGGGTCTAGTCTGGCTGGAAGGACTCCTCAATGAGTAGAACGAACAAGAGACAAAGACTGGCAAAGTGGCAGCACCTGATGACACCAAAACAAGAAGAGGGGCATTATGAGGACATGGGTGAGAGGCCACACTCTGAAAGCCACAGGAGCACTCTGAATGGACTGGCCAGGCAAGGGGCCCAAAGCAGGAGACCAGGAAAGAGCATTCCTGAGTAACAGCTGTTGGCCACAGCTGGAATGCAGGCCAGCCAAGGGGTGAAAGGGAGTACTATTTTGAGGACCAGGGATATAGAGAACATAGATATACCTCTTTGCCCAAAAAAAGAAATCTGTGTTCATCTTTTCTATAAGAGGCACTGAGTCACATGGTGACTCTGAATTTTGTAAACGATACAGAAACATTCTTTTCATGGGTGCTTCTCCTAATTCTCCTCTACAGAAGCTAAGACCCGTGGTTTAAAAAAACAAAGAATGAAAACATTCTAAATGCATTTTGTAAAAATCAATAGCATTCTATGTGAGAAGCTACTGGGAATATAATGAGAAAGAGATTCCAGTTACAGTCGCAAGAAAAAGATAAGGTACTTTGGAGGAATGTGTACGACCTCTATGAAGAAATTTTATGAGAAATGTGTACGACCTCTATGAAGAAAACACAAAATTTTATGGGGAGAGTTAAAATACTTGGTTAATGGAAAGCTGTGCTTTATTGAAAGTCTAAAAACATAATATGTCAATTCTTCACCTTAGTTTTCATTCCTGATGCTATATTGTAGGGCCACTGCTTAGTTGATATATATTGATTTCATATTTGCTCCTCGAGACTAAAACAGTGAAGAGAGGTTAATTGGTTATCCGGCCCATTGATTTTGTTTTTGCTAAAAGAATGGGTTTCATTTTCAGCAATCCTATTGGCTAATTGCAACTCATACCATGAATGGATTCTCTAAGCTAACTTTTGTTGACGTCTAATATGTTTTCTGAGTCACACAATATTCCTGTGGTCATTGTAGCGCTTGGTCATGATTGCTGGATCTCACACTTCATTCTTATTCCCACACTCCCCCGAGTGTTCCAGATGTGTAGGAGGTCTCCAGGGGACACCTACCTCTTCCTCCCCCCACCCCCACCCTACACCCCTTCCAGTAATTAGTAACCCTATTCTTTGCCCAGGCTCGCTCTGAGCAAGTTGAGAAATAAAATAATGAGTAAAGATAGGAAACAAAATAGTGATGTTATTTATAATAAAAGATAGGTGGTAAGGAAAAGTTTAGGGAATTAACTGAATGGGTCTGCTGACTGGATTAGGCAAATTTAAGCATCAAATTTCAGGCAGAAATGAACCTGAAAAGCTCCCTTACTCACTCATCCATCCATCCACCTGCCTACCCCATGCTTCTAGGCAGGCAGGCTCCTTCCCAAAAGGAACAAGGGGAGAATTATTCAGAAAGTTAACGATCAGACACGTTACTATCTCCCCAACATGGGAGTGAGGAAAGGGAGAGAGGTCAGGTGTTAACACTGACTGAAACTTTTTTATGGGAAGGAAACATCAGAAGATGAGAAGAAGGGTTCCACTCTAATGAGATGCCTATTGAGAAACAATAACAAGAAATGGAAAAAACAAGGTGATAGGAATAAAAAATTTCGCCATATGCCCTGATTTTTCCATATTTTCTAGCCACGAGGACTTAAGCAAATAACAGTGCCTCCCTGAGCCTCTGTTTTCTCATCTGTAAAATGGAGATGATAGCTGTTCTTCTTATCTAATGCTTTTTAAGATAACGTAAAGTAAGGCAACATATAAAACTGCTGAGTATGAGGGTATGATATTAGCAGATAAAAACTTCCTCCAAATCCTGATCATCACAGGATGAAGAGTTTGTTCTCTTAATAGCTAGTGTCTTTCCCTCGGCTTTGAAGCAAGGTGGCTATTTTTAGAGTTGGTTCTAAAAATGCTCCTCCTAAGTTCCTTCCCTTTCCTTCTGTGTACTTCTCACTGTGCCTCTGAGGTGACAAGAGATTCCCCAGGGACCTCCTGGCCATGTCTGCACATTTCCTTCCCTGTGCGTTCTTGCAACCAGGGAGCAGAAAAAAGCCCTGAAATGATGTCTAACAAAGCAAATGCTGGGCTCCCAGGAGGCCTAGTGTATCCTACACCTCACGATAGATCCTTCCTAATGGATGGGCAGGAAATCTGCTCCTCCTCCGAGGCCGTGGCTCCCTGAATAGCAGCAGCAGCTCCGCAGTTGCTAAACCAGAAACCTGGGCTTCCTTCCTGCTTCCTCCACCACCCTCTCGGTCCCAGGTGAAAGGGACAGTTATCATTTGCTGGGACATTGTTGCATTTTAAAATATTTTACACGTCTTGTCTGATTTAATCCTCGATACAGTCTCGGGAGACGGGCCCTATTTTTATTCCCAGTTTGATTTCACTGTTGAGGAAGGTAAGGCTCAGAGAAGTTCAGTAGCTTCCCTAAGTCCCTAACCTGGTCAGTGGTCTCACTGGCACTTGAACTTCCACATTTTACCAATTGCCAAGTCCTGTATATTTGATCTCCTGTTTCTCAAATCTATCCCCATCTCTTCACCCTTATCATCTCTGTCTCGTTCAGGGGTGGGGAATGTCCGGCTCACGAGGTGTGTAAGGCCCACAAAATCATTTGATCTGACTCTGCCAAGGCATTAGGGGTGAGTTAATTAAATGTCTGACCAAATAGAGCAGGCTAATTTTTAAAAATATATTATATTGATTTTTTTTTTTTTTTTTTTTTTTTTTTTTTTTTTTTTACAGAGAGGAAGGGAGAGGGATAGAAACATCGATGAGAGAGAAACATCCATCAGTTGCTTCCTGCACCACCACCACCCCCTCCCCCCACTGGGGATGTGCCCCAAACCAAGGTACATGCCCTTGACCAGAATCAAACCTGGGACCCTTGAGTCCACCAGCTGACACTCTATCCACTAAGCCAAACCAGTTAAGGCTAGAGTAGGCTAGTTTTTAAGTTGATAATTTTGTATGGCCCAGAATGATGTTGTAAATATCCAAGTGGCCCTTGGCAGAAAAAAGGTTCCCGACCCCTCCTCTAGTATCTAGTCGAGGCCTTTTGTCTCTTTTCCAGCCGCTTGCAGCTTATAACTAAAACGCCCTGCCCTCTTCCTACCATTTCCAAATACATCTTCTCTACTTCTGCTCACTTCATATCCTCCATTCATCCCTGGTTTTGCAGTTCCCAGAATATAATTTGCCATTTCAAGTTCCCATGTCTTTGCATATGCTTTTCCACTTTTCCTACTATTTCTACATAAGAAACTTAGAAATATTGGCTTTTGCTTAAATTTGATGCTTAAATTTGCCTAATCCAGTCAACAAAAGTCTACTTGATCTTCAAGACCCAGTTCAAGTATCTTCTCTCCAAAGGCTTTCCAACCATCCCAAGCGTGGTTGATCATCCCGTCTGTAAGGTTTATAAGTATTTGTGTTTTTAAGTATTTGTTTATCTGTTTGTCTTCCCGAATTGACACAATCCCTGTGAGAGAGACAACTGCTAATGGTCAGAGTCATAACGGTTTGAACTAGTACAAGTTCCCACTTACTAAATGCCTGGCATGTATCACCGGATACTCTACTGGGCACTTACAATCTTCACCTCTACTCTTTACAACTGCCTCGCGGGGCACACACTATCATCCATTTTACAGAGTCCAATAGCAGAGATAGTCCCAGCACACCAAGGATCACAATAAATGTACACAGGTTCAATTTACATAATGAAGAGATTTCCAAATGGAATGAAACAAGCAAAATAGGATCTTTGCATGTGAAACACCTAAGTGGGATCATTGTGGTTCCTCTGAGCTGTGTGTATGTGTGAGTGTAGTGTGTATGTGTGTGTGTGTGTGTGTGTGTGTGTGTGTGTGTGTGTGTTGGAAGGGGGTGCTAATTCAGTGTACATGCTTTTGATGATTTTGGTGGCACTTAAAAGTTTGGTGGCACCAGCAGCACAATTTTAATTTTTGTATACATTTTTTTACAAGGTGTAATTTAATTAAGATATTTTTCACTGAAAGTCCTTCAGCTAAAAAGTACAGAATACTGAATATGAAGCAGATCACATGAATATTCAAAAAGGTGATATTGATGAGAATGAGTTAAAGAGACACCCCAAGCCCTGACCAATTTGGCTTAGTGGATAGAGCATCCACCTGGGGACTGAAGGGTCCTGGATTTGATTACAGTCAAGGGCATGTACCTTGGTTGTGGGCACATCCCCAGTAGAGATTGTGCAAGAGGCAGATGATTGATGTTTCTAACTCTATCTCTCTCCCTTCCTCTCTGTAAAAAATCAATAAAATATATATATTTTTAAAAGAGAGACACCCTCAAATATCAGCAGGTTTATTCACTGTATGGGAAATAGGTTAACATTACCATTTTGTTCTCAATGTGAGCATTAAAATCCCACGGAGGGAAACTTTCACCTATCACTGATTGTTCACTCGGTAATTTTAGCCCGAAGATCTTCATTCTTTTCAGGGGCCTGTATAAATCAATTGTAACAAGCTGTGCAATTATCATTCTTGCAACTGACTGCTTGTGGCAGATTTAAATTCCATTTTGCAAAGGAGCCAAAAACTGTCCTTTGCCTCCTCAGCGCTGAAGCCAGTAAGTGGTCACCGCTTTGTTCCTGAATGGAGCTAATTGCAGAGTTGTCTGCAGCAGGGCAGGCAGCAGGCAGTCGGGGTGTAAATAGGGACAATGAGAGCTCGTGTTAAACAGACACAATTTCTAAAAAAAGGCAACAGAGCTGCAGAGTTTAATTACTCTCACAGGAATTGCTACATCACACAGACCTGACCATTTTTCCCCCCTCACAATTCAGTTCAACAAACATGACAATTATCTGTCATAAGAGTGTTCTAATTTTAACTTTCTACAGATGGTTTAGTAGAAAAAATGCAAAGTTTAATTCCTCCCTTCTTTCCTCACTAGATTTATTTTAATACTGCATCACGGTCAGTTTAATTTGCATAGCCGAAACCGGTTTGGCTCAGTGGATAGAGCATCAGCCTGCTGACCAAGGGGTCCCAGGTTCGATTCCAGTCAAGGGCATGTACCTGGGTTGCAGACATTAGGGGGTGTGCAAGAGGCAGCTGATCGATGTTTCTCTCTCACTGATGTTTCTGGCTCTCTATCCCTCTCTCTTCCTCTCTGTAAAAAATCAATAAAATATATTTTTTAAATAAAATAAAATAAAATAAGATAAATTTGCATAGTATTGGAATGTGTATGTTCCTATACCTTCTTAGAATCATTATTTTTTTTTAATTCTTAAAATTCAACCAAGCAGCCATTTAGTAAGCTCTATGTAGAGGGGTGGGCAAAGGGAGGTTTGCAGGGTGAGTACCTTGTGGAGGAAAAGAGGCCACATGCTAACCCGACAAGCTCAGGGAAGGCCTGCATGACGGCCTTGCAAACTCACGGACCTAAAGGACGGTTTGAAGCTAAAACTTTAACTAAAAGCAGTTTATGGTGAGTAGTCATGTCCTAGGTCAGTCTTTACCTTCTCCAGGCCTGTCTATTGTCTTTTTGCATCTACAATAACATATCGTTGGGAAGTCTAATTATTTTCTCTTTTTCCGGACCCCTCAAACCACAGGACCCACTCTGCAGAGACACAGATCCCCTCATTGTTACTGAGTAAATTGTTAACTGTTAACTATACAATGTAAAAGAAGTATGTGCCTGTCATTTTACTTTTTATCCAATGCCATTGGTTTCCTCACTCTGCTTTCTCCCGCCTCCCTAATCTATCACCAGTGGCTTTCATGTAACCCACTTGCATCTCTTAGGATGGTAACTTATAAAACAAGGTGCAAAACTGCCATTCTCCAGAGCATCATCTCAGGCCGTTGAGATTCTGCTTCCTGGCATTTGTCGACAGTTTGGCTCAAATCAACTCCCAAAAATATTCTTCCAAGGTTTGAATGCTCCTTATGTTGACAACTAGAAACACGGAGTTTATTCCTGTATTAATTATCGCATTACTTATTTGCATCACAACTGTATGCCTATCCCTGTATGTGTTCCAAGCATCTCACTTAAGGATTTGCAAACGTTTTCTTGCTTAATGCTGAAATCTGCTCTATGAGACTGTTGTTCTTATTTTACAGTTCTCATTTCTCAGTTCAGGAAATGGAGGTGTGGTTACTCGGACAAGGTCACGCACCCACTTAGTGGTAGAGCCATCATTTAAATCGAGCCCACCTCCAGAATCCTTCCCTGTAGGCGGAATTTGGGAAGCTAATGTTGCCTGCCCTCAGGAAACTTGGCTAAACCGCTATAGGAATTGTGGCCCGTGTGTGTGTGTGTGTGTGTGTGTGTGTGTGTGTGTGTGTGTACTGGGAGGGGTTGGATGGTGGTGACAGCAAAGAAGCACCTCCATGCTCTTTTATATTATGGTCCAAGATCAAGTGATGGAGCTTTCTCTAAGACCTAAGGGCAGATGGCTGCTTTTAGATGCTCCTTCTTATTCTGATTTATTTTTATTCTTCGGGGTCAGTCTTCTGACCCTGGCCCCATTGCATTGCCTCACTGACTTCCTGTCCTCTCTTATTTTATTGTTATGGTTTTCTCTCTATTATCCACATCAGACAAGTCAGTGTGTTGTTCTAGACTCTGTTTGTTTGTTTTCGGAATGACACACTTCTGCTTAGACAGAGTCGTTGTCCTTCAAGGACTTACTTGGCAGGAACAGCAAAACTGTGTGCCAGGATGTTTTCTAACCCACAAAGTCCCTCCGCGAAAACAAAAATTGTATCATCTTCTAACTATTCATTGGAATTAATCAGCAATTCTTTTTCTTCTCCTTTTTATAGCCATTAGCATTAGCCATGCCTAGAATTCTGTCCAGTATATAGACCTGGGATTTTAAAATAAAGTGGGCTGCACAGGGGCCATGTGCTAAAGAAAAAGTAGAGGTAGTGAGGTACTTTTCTAATTTCTGATCTGTCCCTTTCCCTTTCTTTCTCTCTCTCCCTTCCCCACCCCTTCCCTTCCTCCCTATTTTTTTTTTTTCCTGGAAGGACAGTAAGACAGTGGAGATTTGCATGCATCATGTTCACTGGGGAGTGCTCTCAGGTCAGCACCTGTAGGGAAAGGACAGAAGAATCCTTAAAGCAGGATTGGGAAGAAGAAGGTGGGTGTGATGCTATCACAACAGACTTCTCAGCTGATTCCACAGGGCGGGCTGGAGCCCGGATGACCCTCCAGAATGGTCTCTAGTGGAGGCAGGGAGGGAGAGCCTTTCTATCTGTATCGAATCACTGACTACAGGCTGCCCCCACAGATGAAGTGTATCTCCTCAAAGGGGACTTGGGGACATTCAGTGATCATCTGAGAGTAAGGAGACACGCCCACCAAACTCTGGGTGCTTAGAAGAGAATGTTCAGTCCTTGGAACCCAGTGAATCTGGAGGCACAGCACAGTCACCCCTCCAATTTTTGTTTTGTTTCCAATTTTTTTTTTTTTTTAATTTCAGAGAGGAAGAGAGAGATAGAAACATCAATGATGAGAGAGAATCGTTGATCAGCCACTTCCTGCACGCCCCCTACTGGGGATAGAGCCTAAACCCAGGCATGTGCCTTAACCAGGATTCAAACTATGACCTCCTAGTTCACAAGTCCACACTCAACTACTGAGCCACACTGGCCAGGCTTGTTTTGTTTCTTAATTATAAAACACTTCAGACATACAAAAGGAGAATAACATAACACACACATACACACACACACACACACACACACACACACACACACACACACAATCTATCTTAGGAAATAGAACATTACAAATTCCGATGAATTATATCCAGCATACCTTTGCCCAAACCACTTTCTCCCCCTCACTCAAGTAACTACCATTCTCAGCTTGATGTTTTTCTTTCCAGGTAAGGTGACCAGTTGTCTGGGTGTTCCTGGAACTGGGGGGTTCCTCCAGACAGGGAACTTTAGTGGTAAAAGAATGAAAGTTGGAGGCAAACCAGGAAGGTTGATCACTCTATCAGGCATATTTTATACTTTTTTTTAAATCTATCTCCATTCACAAATAACATATTGTATTTTGTTCTATGGTTAAACTTTATATAAATGGGATCAAGCTGCATTATCATTCTATAACTTGCTTATTTTTAAGCTCAATATAATTTTATGAGGTTGAGTCACATGGGTAATTACAGCTCAAGTCCATTCATTTTCATAGCTCCAGAGGATTCCACTGTTGAGACACAATCACACTTTATTTATCCATTCTGCTGCTGATGGGACATTGGGGTTGTTGCTAGCTGCCCATTTTGAGTCCTGCCATTAGCATTATTGTGTCTATCTCCATGCACATGTCTGAGCGCCTTTCTGGGCTCTCTCAGGCACACAAGGTCACCTTCACTAGGTAACTGGTAAACTGCTCTCCAAAGTGAATCTACTAATTTCCTTCCTCGCTGGCTTTGTTCTGGTAAAAGTCTACACATTTTACCAGAGTTTAATATTAATCAGACTTTGAAAATCTTTGGGATGTTGAAATTTAAGGAATGTGAAACTTTTTCCTTTTAAATAAAAATCTACTGAATCTACTGTTTATCCTGTTCCCTACTGATTTTTATGTGCATTAAAATGTAAATAGTCTCCGGATTTTGGTTTCGTGGGAGAATGATTTTGTTTTCACTGTGAACTCCTTGAGGACAGACTCCGGGTCTAATTATTTTGGGGAACCCAGAAGCCATCACAATGCTTGTCATAGAGCAGTCAGTGCATGCTTGTTCTCTTGGTGAATGATCCAATTCATTAAGTGTCCTATCTCTTGCTAATGTTTTCTTTCTTACACATTTATGGAGGATCTAATAGTCAATTACTTATTCAACAACTGTTTACCAAGTACCTATCATACTCCAAGCACTGCTCTACCAGGGGGATAGCAGTGAACAAATTAGACAAAATCCTTGTCTTATAATCTATTGTTATGTACTTAGCTCCAAGCTACAGTAGATGAAGATACAGGATCACTTGGGCATGAAGTGGTCAGAGAAGGCTGCATGCAGGAGGCAAGGCTTAGTTCAGCCTGGGAGGAGATTTCTAGAGAGAAGGCACAAGGGCACTGAGATGGAAGAGAAAGCAGTGTTTGTGTAACAGTGAAGAGAGGGTGATCAGGGGGAAAGGGGAATTTTAAAGTTTGAGCCAAGGAATAGACTCAATAAAGAGTCTTGGAAGAAAGTTCTAAAATTCCTATTTGTGGAGTAAGAAACAGTGACTCTCAAGTTTTGAAACAAACAAGCAACATGGCAAAGGAAGGGTCTGTTCAAGGAAGTTAGGCCTGGGTGTGGCCTGCAGAATGTGTTCATGTGAAAAGTCTGGGTTCTGGGACAAAACAGAGGCTGCTACAAAAAGCCAGACGCCTAGGAGCCTCCTAGACTCCCTTTACACACACACACACACACACACACACACACACACACACACACCCTACCTGCATACACGGGGTGGCCAAGTTACATCAATCCTGTCTTCTCCGTAGCTCCTGGAGGCACAATGCTGGCCGATGAGTTCCCTACAAGGCAAGTCCAATCACGTCAGTCCTCTGTTTACATCCATCAACCACCTCCATATGCCTCATAGTGAAATCCAAGTTCCACAGGTTCACCGGGCCCCACAGGTCCTGGTTTTGCCCACCTGTTCCCACACCCTCGGAACTCTGCATTCCAAACTGGGAATGATGTTTCACATCCCCGTACCTCAGCGTCTTCCACTCTCACTGCTCCAAACAGGTTTCCCCAAATGGCTGGACACTCTCGTTCTTTCGAGGTCCAGCGATGGAATCCGCTTCTTGGAGAAGCCTTTCCTGGACACTTGGAGCGGTCACCACTCAGCCCCCGTGCACACCTTCATGCTCCCATCACACTGCCTTTGTAGTTATGCGTACAAGCTTGTGCTCTCTGCTGAAGAGTAGGCTTTTTGACAGTACAATCTAGGTCAAACCATGCTCATAGATAGCACTTTCATTAGAGCTTGACCCATATCTATTGTATTTGTTCACTCTTACACAAAGCTAAGCACATATAGGTAATTAATAAATCTTTGTTGAGTTTGTGGAAGATAGCAAATACTTAATAAATGTGGGAGGAAGGGAGGAAGGGAGGAATGGATGGAGTTGCAAATGTTAGGTCGTGGTAGAGGAGTCGGACTAAAATTTCCAACTACCTGGGGATTGAAACTTTTTGACCCACTTATTGTTGGTTAGAACATTGTGAAGCTAGTCATCTGCAGGAACCAGGTTAGGTAATACATATCCCTTTGTGATGTGCCTAACATGATATGGCTCACAGCCAGGCTTTTAGTTGGTACATCTGCATTGTAAAATGATGATATCATTTATTACAGGACCAGTATCCTGATTGTGATTAAAGAACTGGAAGTATCAAGGGACTTAGTAACTATCTCAATCTCACCCCCTGAAAGATACAAATTCTTCCTGTTTAGGTGTACTGCCCTCACCCAGAGGCCAATACTTTTTTGTGCATATTCCATCAACAACATTTGCAAGTGAGGTCAAGACATTTAACTTCAAACAAACCCCGCCAGAGCATATGACCTTGAGATTGAAAACCACAGAGTGAGGACAAAGTGAATGACCATTTTATGTACTTCCTGAACACCACAAATCTTTTTTCAGGCCAAAGGTCATTACATGGGATGCTCTCCTGCAACTTCAAAAGAAAGGGAAAACATTAGAATGGCCCGACAAGTGATTTGTAGTGGCATGCTCCAAAACCTCAGCACAGTGCACAGCTGGAATGAAGGAATGAATGAATGCAAGCATGAATGAGTGAATGTTCACTCCTTATTTGAATGACTCTTCTGCTAGAATGTCCTCTGAAGGCTCCATACTATCGCTTCTTAAGGTGCCCTTTGAGCTTCATTGATTTCAAAGGCTCTCATTCTCAGCAGTGTTGATTTTTTTTAACCTGTAAGGATACCTGGGACTTCATGAACTTCAAAAATGTTTTTTTGCTGATGCTTAATATAAATGGAAACTATTACAAATTGCTACTTTAAGGCACTTACTTTCACTTTATCTCAGTGCCTAGGATTAAAATGTTAAATGTCATGTTGCACCCTCTCCGTGTGTGCCAGTTTGGCCTATTCTTTCCCGGCTGCTAATTGGGCTCCCGTGCACCCAGCACGTGCAATGAATTATTGGAGGGACCAGCATTACATGATTTTTACCACATTTTCAGGGCTGTGTGAGACAAATTGTATTCCTTTTCCGAGAAGCATAGAAACATGCTCAGTTATTTTTAAACTAGAGGTTCAGTGCACGAAATTCATGAATTCAGGGGGAGGGTCCCCTCAGCCCAGCCTGCACCCTCTTACAATCCAGGAGCCCTTGGGGGATGTCCAACTGATGGCTTAGGCCCACAGTCAGACATCCTTAGTGCTGCCACAAAGGCAGGAGAAGTTCCCAACACTGCTAATGCGCTCACCAGCTGTGAGCCCAGCTTCTGGCTGAGCGGTGCTCCCCCTGTGGGAGAACACACCAACCACCAGAAGGCAGCTCCTGCTTTGAGCGTCTGCCTCCTGGTGGTCAGTGCCTGTCATAGCCACCGACCATTCTGCCATTCAGTCAATTTGCACATAGCCTTTTATTATGTAGGCTGGTTTTTAAAACAGAAGTTCTAGGTCCACCTATAGTCATATCTTTTACCAGTATCTATTGTCATTGCCCTGTCAGAAAATTATCTTAATCCTAATATAATTATATCATGCTAGATTTATTTTCCTCCCATCATTTATCATCCAGCAAATTTACAGAGGATTAGATTCAGCAATTCATTATTCCAAGAACAATGCTTTAAATGTAGTTAAGTGCTTTATAAATGTTAAACTAAAAACATGAACCCTGGCCAGGTGGCTCAGTTGGTTGGAGCATCATCCCAAACACCAAAAGGTTGTGGGTTTGATTCCCACACACGACACATGCCTAGGTTGTGGGTTCAATCCCTAGTCAGGGTATATACAGGAGCAACTTATTGATCTCTCTCTCTCTTTCTCTCTCTCTCTCTCTCTCTCTCTCTCTCTCTCTCTCTCTCTCTCTTTCTCATGTCAATTAAAAACACACATATAGCCTCAGGTGAGATTGTAAAAAAAATATTAAAATACACTAAACATATTCAAGCTTAGGATATTTAAAATAAAGGGTAGTTAAAAACAATTAAATAAACACTTTTCTCAGAAGAAATAAAGAAAAGGCAGAATGGATTTTTTTAAATGCAAATCCTTTTTTTTTTTTAAATCACATCAACCTGAAAAACAAATCAAGTTTGTAGAAAAGTATAAATAGGTATAAATAAATGTATCCTTTAAATAAAATTCAATTAGTCAATCCTAGAATTTTTATATTTTATTCTTGACTTTCTTGAGCATTAGTTTCCTCATCTACAAAAAGAGAGTTCATTCATTTGTTCACAAATATTTACTGAATGCTTAGTATGTGCCAGGCTTTGGTTTAGGCTCTGAGGACACAGTGGTAAATAAAACAGGTACAGTTCCTGTCTTTATGTGTTTATACTCCAAGGAAGATCATTCTTGCTATCCCATAGAATTGTTCAGAACACTGGATGTTTTTGTAATTAAGTGCTTTGTGAGTTTCAAAGTGCTATATAGACCCAAGGTTCTTGAATGTGATCTTATTCCTCTTATCTCCTATAATTCATTAAGTTTTAGTAAATGGTGATTGGAGTATAATAGTTCGTGTTTCAACACTGCCACATCTGACCACTAGAGGTCCTCACCAGTCATACCCAACCCTAATACATTCTACCTATCATATTCATTCATTCCAATATAACTTCTGAGGTAGTTTAGCAAAAAAAAGCATTTAAGGAAGTTGGTCCTATTAAATGAAAAGGGGTTAATTATAATAGATAACACGTTATGTGCCCACAAATCTCACAATAAGTAGTGTTCTGTTCCTGGCTGAATACAGAAAATTTAAGAAATATTTTGTTAACTAGAGGCCCAGTGCACATCATTTGTGCATGGGTGGGGTCCCTCAGGCTGGCCTGTGGAGATCGGGCCCTAGCTCACAGCCCCAGCCTTGCAGCCCTGTCCGGCACCCTGCCTTGGCCTGGCGCCACCCACTTGCCCCACCCCCTGCCACCGCCACTGGTCACCATCTGCGGGGTGACTGGCGGGGCAATTGGAGCCCCCACTAGCCCACCCGCCAGCCCTGCTTCCCGCCGCTGCTGCTGGTCACCATCTGTGGGGTCATCGGCAGGGCAATCAGGCTCACACCTACCTTGGCGTGGTGCCACCCACTCCCCTGCTCCACCATCCTGCAGTGGTCCCGCTCTCATTGGGGCCCTTCCACTGCCTCCCGCTGCCAGCACCATGTCGCTGATGCCCAGTAGGTTCCAAGCAGCCCCTAGTGGTTAGCACACATCCTAGCAAGCAGTTGAACTCACAGTCGAACTCCCCCCGGAGGGAACAATTTACATATTAGGCTTTTATTATATAGGACTAGAGGCCCGTTGCATGAAGAGATTCATGCAAAAGGCCTTCCTTCCCCTGGCTTCCAGCACCTGTTTTCCTCCGGCACCTGGGACCCAGGCCTTCGCTCGGGCCAGTCTGCCTTCTTCGTCTTTGCTGCAGACACCAGAGCCAGCAGTCTTTGTCTCTTTGCTGTGACCAGAGTGCGGCTACTATAGATCCCTTCGTCCCCTCCCCTTATCCCCATCCTTCCTCTCACAGCAGGAGTCCTGGCCCCCGACCAGCCACTCCTTGCCTGGAGCAGCTGGGCAGCTGTCATCTTTCTCCTTCTAATTTGCATATTCCCTCCTGATTAGCTGGTGGGCCTAGCAGAGTCATGGTTAATTTGCATGTTTCTCTTTTATTAGTGTAGATACTTTATCACTACAGTCTCTCAAAACAATCCCCTTCATCACCATTCATGATTGTTTCAAAGTAAATCAATGTCTACATAATTTTTAATGGCTACATGGTCTTCTATCTTGTGGTCATATCAATATTAATGACATGCTATGATTAAGATTTCTTCAAGATCAAGTCTTATTGTGCTTTTCTTCAAGAATAGTATATCTATAGAAAAAAAGGCTTAAATTTAATAAAACATGTCTATATTTTAGATTTACTGTAAAATACTTTGCAAATATTTTCCTATTACCCAAAATTTCATAAAATAAGTTTAAAACTTTTACATTCACAAATGGTTAGGAAATTTTAATAAATATTTTGTCTAAGTACTGTTTTTCTTTTTTTTACTTTTTTTGAAACATCACAAGGAGTATGTAGTGAATTAACTGCTTTTTATAATTGCTCTGATCATGAATATAGGAAAAATACAGTACTTTAAAACTATTCTCAGTGTATTAAACTTTCATTAAAGTGGACTTATAGAAACTGAAAATTCCTACAATCAGTAACTTTCTGTGAATACAATACTTGTGTGATCTATAGAATTCTGCTTTAGAAATTGATAAATTAGTTCAGTTATCTGAGATTAATAAATATGAATCTAACCATAATGAGACAAACTTTTAACAAATACAGCGACTTGGGGATTAACTACTGTTACCTAATGACAAAACCTTTTAATTTCCTGATGCAGTGAAATAGTTCCACGAGTATAAGGAAGGCATTTTAAATAGCAATAAAATTAAAACTATTCTCAAATTTATGAATGCTTCATATATGCAATTTCTCACATGAACCAAGTGATCAGAACACACAAAGAAAACAACTGATACTTGGTATATACGCTTACATTTTAGTACTTGAGAAAATATAAATCTGATACAAAAACTGCTGCACAAGGAAAGGATTACACAAATTTGTATTCAAATAGTGTTAGTATGTGAACCCAGATGTAAGAATGTATCAGAACATCAAAACAGCCTGCTATGGAAGCCTTTTAAAGAAGCAACAGACTTTAAGATCACAGAGATAAATAGACTGCAGAAGGAACAGTAATTTTCTTTTCCCAGAAAATCTCCTTCATCCATTAAGAACTGTAAACTCACTGTGGGAGGAAAGTTAGTGGAAATATAATTTATCAAGACATTTTGTAGATATAACACCTATTATAAATCCATATAATGTAAAACAATCAGAATTTCATGTTCCTCTGAAGATTAATTGGATATATTAGTCATGTCAACATGGCAAAAAACTTTATTCCATTCTTTTTTGAAAGTACACATTATTTCTTCTTCTAGTTACTTTAGTAATTTAAGCTTAATATTAACTTATTAAATATTAAACACAAAATTGTTTTTACAATCTTGCACTATTATTAAAAAGAAAAACTTCTTTCCAACTTCAATAATATATTTTTTTAATTGTGAAAATGCCCTTCTTTAACAGCATTTGAAAATAAATTTGAAGAAAGTATCTTTCAGGCATTGTTTATTTCAAAAAACCTTTATTTTATGATAAAATTCATTCAACATGACTATAAATGGAGAAATTCTCTATTAATGAAAAATAAGGTTATTTACAAATGAATCTCCAATTTTAAAAAAAGCAACACATAATTCTTGGAATTTGTGCGAGGTGTTTGAAGACTCTCCACACATAAATTCGCATATTATAAAATTTACTTAGAGTCAGAGATTGGCTGTAATATCATTTACTTTTTTTTTTTTTAATTCTAGAAATTACTTATAGAGAAGTATTGTTTTCTCTTACAAGGAAATAAACTCCTTCTTCTTCTTTGAAAGGTAAAAATTCTTCCTCTTTGAAAGATGCATTAAATATTACTGATCATTAAAAATGGAAGCATTTCTTGAACACTGACTTCACTTTCCAAAGATGTACATGTTATCCCTCTCAATGCCCAGATCAACAGCAGAACTAAGCCAAATATTTGGTGACTCTCTTTTATGAAGAAAAGCATTAATTATACTCAAACTAGCTTGCATATATTTTTTACTTTAACTATACCCCTCAAACAAAAGGTCACTTAGTTTTATACAAAGTTTTCTTACTTTATAATCTACACAGCATTAGTAGTCAGCTTGAGATGCTTATTCTCTTGATTGCACAATTGTGTAAACCATTATTTTTCCTTAGAAAAACACATTACAGTTTAAAATAGAGAAACACAAACCTCAATATTGAATATAACAACCTGTGATAACTGATAATACTGTAAAGTTATTAAAAACACCCCTAAAACTTCTGAAAGTACATTAATGTTTTAAATATTCACAATCTCTTAAAAAACAATTTACAACATCACCTTAGATTGATTGGAGTCTATGTGGTAATACATAATGCTTCTTGGAGAATCTGACTACAGAGCAGAAAATGTTGCATATAAACTGTTACTTGTCATTGCAAAACTGAAGGCAGCATGATTTATAAAAGAAAATTAACATAGTGGAAGAATCTAATTAAAACTAGCATTGTGCCTTCTAACAAAAAATAACCACATGAAAGAATTTTTATGCAGCACCATTCTAAGCTTCTTTATTGCCTTAACTTTAAGCCTGTTAAAATGTAATTCTGATGTTAAATTATATTAATGTAAAAATTCATATCTGCACTGGTAGGAAATTACATTATTGAAAATATTTTCAATATGCTAAAAGCTACTAAATCAGTTTCCCCTTTCCCACTGCACAACATCCATCTAAAATGAAATACATAAATTATTATAAATAATATTAAAATGTAGATTTTACTAAATTTCTATTGACCTTTCAATATCTTAACTTGTTACTTTTTTTAAACCAAAATATTACCAATGTTAATAAGTGAAAAAATAGTTCCCACGGGGCAAGAGTGGCTCAGTGGTTGAACGCCAACCTATGCACCAGGAGGTCATGGGTTTAATAGCCAGTCAGGGCACATGCCTGAGTTACAGGCTCAATCCCAGGTGGGGGGCATGCAGGAGGCATTTGATCAATGATTCTCTCTCATCATTGATGTTTCTATCTCTCTCCCCCTCTCCCTTCCTCTCTGAAATCAATCTATATATATATATATATATATATATATATATATATATATATATATATATATTTATATAAAATCAGTTCCCTCTGATTTGGGAAGCTTAAAAAAAAAGTAGTAAGCATTTACCAAACCCACAATAACACCAACCTAATGAGCGGCAGCCCTTGGTACTTAGTGCTGTTTGATCAGACCATCCTGATCAGAAAATAAAGTTAGGTGCCTTTTGAAAGACAAGTGCCAAACTGTTGCTATTTTACTAAAATGCAGCAGCTAATATTAAAAGCAGCATCGTTGCTATTAGCAGGTATGCAACCTCTGTATAAAAATATAAACCTATACTTAGTAATATTTAAAAATATAGCAACCGTAGTTATAGCTCTAGTAGTGTTATTTGACTTTACAGTCCCCTTAGAGGCAGACATTAACAGATTCTATGTACTTAAAATCAGATAAATGTTTATCATTCATAAGAACCATCTGATAATTTTACAGCTGCCTGCCTCAAGATATGGAGACCTCAGATCTGGAATTCTGATGAGCCCTCTCCTCACCACCCCTAGCTCCATCCCAACCTGCACCCCACACTACTGTACTTAATGTCTGACCGATTTGGACAAACATAAACAGAACTTTTTAACTAACACATTCACTCTCTTCTTTTTCTGTGTGTTTGTTTTTTTAAGTGACACATTTGTATTTATTTCCTAGGTTTCTTACTTCCAGTCATAACAAAATAGTGATCATCATCGTCCTTTTTCTTTGCAGTGGGCTTTTTATCCCCGTTCACTGCCTCCTTAACGGCCGAGGGTGGCTTCCTGGTGGAAGCCGGGGCTCTGCCAGCTTTGGGAGGCCCTCTGGGGGCACGCGGGCTCCTGGAGGCGGTCTGGGCGGCCTTTGACACAGGGGGTGCTTTGGCCGAAGACTGGGGCAGGCTCACCACGGAGAGCGGGGTGCGCCCTGGGGACTTGGAGGAGCCGGGGCCTGTCTTCTGGGATGTGCTTATCTGCTTTCTGGCAACTGACACTATCTTCTTCTCTTTCGGCTCCTGTGCTTTTGCAGGAGCGCCTGAGGCTACAGAAAGTGGCTGGTGTAAGTTCAAGGCTGACTTGAGTTTCTGTGCTGGCACGGCCCCTGCTTGCGGGGCTCCGTCTGCAGGCTGAGAGCGCGTTCCCAGACCTGGGGTTCCGGTTTTGGAACTGGGTTTCGTCATTCCTGCAGGGGACTGGACAGCAGGAGAAGGTTTAGGCAGCTTCGGACACTTCGATGACGAATTCCAATGTGCAGCTGAGTGATCTACTGCATTATCCCTGGAGGGTACGTGATTGTGTTTCAAATGCTTTGGTTCCGTTTTCCCTGAACACTTATTTGGCAGAAGGGTAGACTTGGGCGCGTCCCTTGATTTCTGGGCTGGAGTCAACTTGGCCCTCGGAGCGCTGGGGGATGAGATACATTTTCTCAGTGGCTCAGAGCCACAAGGTGCGGTTCTTGGTGAGGCTGGGGAAGACGTGCTTTTACCTCCCAAAGTTACAGAAGCCAGTGGAGACGCTGCGTGGTGGGAATGAGCCTGTGGCTTCCTCGCTGTGCCTTTTGAAGGTGTGAGTTTGAGACGAGAAGATGCTGCCGGGGGCTGTGGCGTTTTTGAACGGACTGACATGGAGCCCGGGTGACCTCCTTTCAGGGAAGGTGCTGGCAGCTTTTCTTTGCTCCTTGGAAAACCAACTGGCGTACCCGGTTTTGATTTCTCTTTCTGAATCATGCTAACTGCTGACATCGGATTCATTTCAGGAGGCTGGGGTGTTCTGGCAGGTGAGTCAGGCACACTTTCATTAGAAACGCCTTTTTGAAACGCTAGAATTTTTTGTTCGAGTGTAGCAAACTGTAGTATTCGACAGGGATCATACTTAAGCAAAAATCCTTGAAGGGTATCCCAGCCTCCACCAACACGGACCATGACATGTTTTCCATGAAGCATCTTTCCCCAAAAGAAAGTAAAAAACAAAGATGTAAAACTGTAAGGTTCACTGTTACCATTCACCAGTTAGTAGTCACAATTTGTGATGTCTGTGATCTATGAATTTCAGAGTATTTGCCAATAGCTTTACTGTAAATTGACAGTCCTTTCTTTGTATTATTGAAGGAATAAATTTAATCTATATTGAATCATGTAACTGACAAACAGTATCCTCCAATTTGTAAGAAGATATTTACACACAACTTGCATCCTAAACAATCCAATTACTAATATACAAAGTTGCAAGGGCAATCTTGTTCAACAAAGAATCGAATGTTGAAGAAATAAGAGAAGAGAAAAGAGAAATGGGAATTTACAGGGGGAAAAAAGCCTCATAAAAAAGCAATTATTATGAAAGATATCAACCACTAAAATTTGTACTTTACAATTTAATAAATAACTTTCATATGTATTATATCAATTTAAATTTTCAAAAACTTTGATATAATTTACTACTAGTTCCTCATAGATGAGAACATTACGGCTCTGAGAGATTAAGAAAATTGTCCCAAATCACACAGGTTGGCCTGGCCTCAAATACACCAGGCTTCCCCAACCCAAATGGTGCTTTTGTGTGGATAAGATACATCCTGAGTCTGCTAAGTCAGAACCAACTGGATTTCAGCACCCTGAGCCCCACCCATTAAACAGGAACATCTGCACAACTGTATGAGATTGCCCTAAACATTTCACCTCTAACCCCCATGCGCTGTGCGCTATCACTACGTCGTACTGCTTTGAAAGAGAAAGCAAACTAAAAGAAAGTATACATAGGCGTTTCTGCATGTTGGGGTTATGGGGAAGTAATGATAATATATAAAATAAAAGAAAGTATGGATGTCAAAATTATTTTTAAATACTTTTATATTCTATTCCTAAGTTCGGAATAAAACAGTTCTTTTATACCAAGTAGACAGAATGCTGAACAGTGCAACTTCAATCTCCTCAGCAAAGGAGATGATCAGTTGCAGGCTGCAGATGGGACAAAGGAAGGAAATGAGCGTATGTATCAGCATATTGGTATGTATACCGATGCTGTGTCGATGTAAAAAGGTTTTATACTTAACACACAATGTGTATATTATTATAAATGGCAATGTTTCTATTTTCTTTCCTAATTACTGACATTTAATCAAATTAGATGTGTTGGTTTTTTATGATGATGAAAAATGATTCTTTTTTAGAAAATCTGAAAAATGGAATAAGTTACCTGAGATATACAAACATTTCCTCCCCCAATTATATTCGATGTCAAAATAGTCTCCTGCAGTTAGCAGTTTGTTGTGTTAAAGGTGTTAACCTAAATTCGTTATATATTCATGAGAGTAAGAGTTCCGTATTTTTCTGTGCAGTGAAATTCTTTCATTAATAACACCAATTTTTTAAAAAGTAAAAGTGGAACAAAAGATTGGTAAAGCAATAAACCCAATTTTAAAAAAAAAGATCTGTGTGTAAATAGGATGTAAATGGTGGACTTACTCTTATAAAGAGTATTTTATCTCCTAGTCGGTACCGTCCTTCAGATAAGTATTCAATAGAAAACCGATGAGAACAACTGCAAGGGGGATCTTCAGCAATGTGTGTAACCTGAGATTAAAAATAAGTAACAATCAGTGCCTGTGACAAAAAATATTTTGTTCAACACTAAAATGCAAGGTTATTTGACAGCTGGGAAAATCAAACTCAAGGATAAAAATTTAAAGACAATTCAACTTTTAACTCTCTCTTCTCCTTCACTTGTTGACAAATACTGAGATTAGACATTAGCCGGCCCATTGAAACTAGCAGCGCCGCAGTCCCGAGTCTCCCTTTCTCTCCCCAGTGCGGGCTTGTGCTGCTTCCCTGAGCACGGGAGAACGCCTGTGAACATGACAGAGTCGAGTCCATTCAAAGCACTTTCGCTAAGCCACATGAGTTCATTAAGTTTGAATTCTTGTAAGCCCTGGACTAATGCATCTGTGTCAAATCAAAGACAGGCCAGTCAGATGGAAGCTTCTGTAAAAGCTTTCATTTGTCCCTAACACTGTGCTAACTTAATATGAGGGAATATCTAGATCTGTTCCAAAGTTACTTTTCCAATAGGCAGAGACATTTATATCTATTCCTCCAAGATTGGGTACAATTCTAAAAACTGCAATGCAAGAGGCATTTTCTAAAAGTGCTCACTTTGTTTTAATAATCTCCTAAGGAGAGGAGAGTTGGGGAGAAAACCCTACTTCTACCCCTCAAGAACCTTATAAAATTTTTAATTATAACAAATATCTATAAAATGTTAATAACTAGAATAAATATAAAAATACTATAGACTGTCATTACATTAAGCACTTTCCAAATTTTTATTAGTAATGACTTGTTATTTTTTTTAAATTTTGTAAATTAAGTACTTTCATAAAATACTACATCCAAAAAAAGACCACAAAATCTAAGCAACAGCCAAAGCAGAAACAATGTTTGATACTCAGATCACCTCCATTCCTTGTCAAACTGTAGTCACTGCAGAAGGCACAGCCTGACCAAATGCAATTCTATTAACTTCTACATAATGATAAACAGCTAACGTTAAGAAAACTTTCCAGTTGAGACTCGCCATCTAACATATTCTGTCACGGGGAGCGTCCAGAAAATCCCTAGCAATCGGCTCCCACAACTTTCTGCCATCTGTACTCTCCAAGTACCAGTGTACCCTCTACTTAGATACCTTAGAGCCAGCCCAGATTTCTCACTCCTTGTCAGAATTAGGATTCCTGCCAGTCCTACCTTCTAAATAGAAAAACACCTATGCTCCTTTTGCCTTATTTCCACTACTACTGTTCGAGTTTAGGTTCTCATCATCCCATGACTGGATTATTACAATAAACCAACATAACTTCTGCATGGCCACGAGAGTAATCCTTATCATGTACAAATCAGATGTTAACACTACTATGTTAAAAAAAAAAAAATCAATGAATTCTTAAGGACCATATAGTACTCTTCATGATGGATTCTAGCTTTTTTGCCCCAAAACCATTCCTCACCTTCACAAGCTACATAAAGTCACCTTTATCATATAGTGCCTTGAACTCACCAGGAGTGGAAATGAGTACTAGTATATATTCTAAGTAAGAAACATTCTTTTAAACATACATCACCTGTGGCAAACTCAAAGAATAACACATCAGGGTCGCAAGTATGGCAGCTACTTACAGCTTCGTGCAGCTCCTCGTGCTGACAGCACGATTTGGGGATGCTGATGGAATCTTCATGCCCAGAAGCGTTAAGTAAGGTCTCTTCTAACTCAATTTCCTTCTCAAGTTTTACTAACACTGGTGGCTCAACCCCATACCTGAAAACAATTAGGAGATTTCCTCATTCCAGCAGTCTTTCCCAAGTACTTCCTTGCATATCACAATTGGGCTTATTTTATTATTTTTTAAAATATATTTTATTGTTTTTTTACAGAAAGGAAGAGAGAGGGATAGAGAGTTAGAAACATTGATAAGAGAGAATCATTGATCAGCTGCCTCTTGCACACCCCTTACTGGGGATGTGCCCACAACCAAGGTACATGCCCTTGACTGGAATTGAACCTGGAACCTTTCAGTCAGCAGGCCGACGCTCTATCCACTGAGCCAAACCAGTTTCGGCTGGGCTTATTTTTAAATGAAGTCTGTATGAGTCTCTCCCACTGATTATTTTACTGGCATATTTGCAAATGCTTTTTAATGTCCCCCAGATTGCCAGAATTCAGATGATAAACTTCACACCAGAGCATATATTTGAATTATTGGATGCTCTCAATATTCAACCAAGAGTCTTGAAAGGCACCTTAAAAATCAGCCTGTGAGTAAAGATGGGGCTGAGGTAGGTGGGGAGAACACAAGGCTCAGCCTTCTATCAGCTCCTCTTTGTGTCCAGAGGACTTGCCTCCCCTTGAACTGCTAAAAGACTACATGCTCTTACTTTATTCTTAATATAAACATTTTAAGGAACCACTTTTACAGTTTTACATTAAATGAAAGCAAGTTATATGAGCAAGCAGATGTTGACACATGATATAGTTCACACAAACAGAATAAAGAAAACAGAAAGAAAAAACAGAAAAAAATGTTACTTTATTCCAATAAAAATTATTCTTTTATTTATAGAAAATCATGCGTTATCTAAAATAAAATAGCTTAAAAATACTTAGGACATTGAAATCCTGAAATACTGTGGAATACATACCTTGACACAATTCGACCAATTTCAAGAAGACAAAGATACACCTGTCTTGGATCTTTGTGCAAAACTGTGAAAAAACAATCAAACATATTTTAAGAAACAAAATTAAGTAAAGAAATATATTTCTGGCATGGAAGAAGTAAAATAAAAGAATAATGAAGACATTACTTGTTTGGAGACTTTAAAAAGACATTTTTGTTACCTCCACATATTATCAACTTCCATTTTTTTTAAATGGTTAAATGGAGGTAAAAAGAGACTTATGTAATACTTTAAACAATAAATAACAAAACAAAACAAAGCAAAACAAACAAACCTTCCTTTGACTAACTTTTAAAAAAAGGGCCAACATCCTTTATGAATATAGATATAAAAATTCTTAATGCAAACTGAATCTAGAAGCAAATAGGATTTAGCCCAGAATGCAAGATTGGTTCAACATATGAAAACCAATCAATACAATAACCACATTAATACAATAAAGGAAAAAAAACACAATTATCTCAGCAGATACAGAAAAGGCATTTGAAAAAATTAAAGTCCCTTTCATAGTAAAAGATTCAACAAACCAGGAATAGATGGACACGTATAAGAAACCCACAGCTAATATCATTCTGAATGGTGGAAGACTGAAAGTCTTCCTCCTAAGACAGGAAAAAGATAAGACTGCCCACTCTCACCATTTCTATTCAACATTGTACTCAACATTTTACTAGAGCTTCTAGCCAGCGAATTTAGATAAGAAAAATAAATAAAAGGCATCCAGATTAAAAAAGGACAAATGTCTATACATTGATTGCATGGTCCTTAGTATAGAAAACCCTAAATAATCTACAAAAAAATAAACTATTTGAGCTAACAAGAAAGTTCAGCAAAGTTACAGGTTACAAGATCAATATACAAAAATCACTGCAGTGTAAACATAACAAAAAATAATTTGAAAGCACAATTAAGAAAACAATTCCATTTACAACAGTTTTAAGAATAAAGTACTTACCAAAGAAGTGTAAGAGTTGTACATTGAAAACTACAAAACATTGTTGAAAGAAATTAAAGAAGATATAAATAAAGTGAAAAGACATCCTGTGTTCTTGGATTGGAAGACATATAAAATTCCTATGGAACTGCAAGAAACATGGGATAGCCAAAAAAATCTTAAAAAAAAAACACAAATAAACAAATATATATATATATATATATATATATATATATATATATATATATATAATTGATTTTTTTATAGAGAGGAAGGGAGAGAGATAGTTAGAAACATCGATGAGAGAGAAGTACCTGCCTACGGCCATACCACCCTGAACGCGCCCGATCTCGTCTGATCTCGGAAGCTAAGCAGGGTCGGGCCTGGTTAGTACTTGGATGGGAGAGAGAAGTACCAATCAGCTGCTTCCCACACACCCACCACTGGTGATGTGCCCACAACCAAGGTACATGCCCTTGACCAGAATCGAACCCAGGACCCTTCAGTCCGCAGGCCGACGCTCTATCAACTGAGCTAAACCGGTTTCGGCAGCCAAAAGAATCTTGAAAAAGAACAAAGTTGGAAGACTCACACTTAATTTCAAAACTTACTACAAAGTCATACTAAATCAAGACAGTATGTTACTGGTATAAAAATAGACATATAGACCAATGAAATGGAATTGAGCAGGCAGAAATAAACCTATATGTTTATGTCCAATTGATTTTCAACAAGGGTGCCAAGACAACTAAATAAAAACAGTTTTTGCAATAAACCATGCTAGGAAAGCCGGATATCTACATGCAAAAGAATGAATTTAGATCCCTACTTCCTACCATATATATTAAAAAAAAAAAAACTAAAAAAAAACTAAAAATGGATCAAAGACCTAACTGTAAAATCTAAAACTATAAAACTCTTAGAAGAAAATCTAGGTAAAAATCTGTGGGACCGTGGATGATTAGGCAATGGTTCTTCAGATTATGGCACCAAAAGCATAAGCAATCAAAGAAAAGACAAATTGAATATCAAAATTGAAAAGTTATGCATCAAAGGACACTACCAAGAAAGGAAAAGACAACCCAAATTATATATCCGATAAGGACCTGGTATCCACACTAAGTAAAAATCTACAAAACAAGACAAAATGACCCTCAGAATCAAACCAAATAAGTGAATAGTATATTTCTCCAAAGAAGATATAGAGATGGCCAATAAATTTATCAAAAGATGAAACATATCTTTAGCCATTAAGGAAATGTAAATCAAAACCACAATGAGAAACCATTTCACACCCAGGATAGGTTGGTAATATAATGATATGAAAAAGAAGAGGGGAGGAGGAAGAAAGAATAATAACAAATATTGGTGAAAAGATTAAGAAATTGGGACCACTATGCATTGCTAGTGGGAATATAAAATGGTATGCCCACTCTGGTAGTTCCTCAAAAAGATAAACATAGTTACCATATAACCCAAAAATTCCACTCCTAGGCATGTGCCGGAGAGAATTTAAAACAAATGTTTACCCAAAAACTTGTACACAAATGTTCATAGCAACATTATTCATAGTAATAAAAAAGTAGAAGCTGATAATGAATTTTTAAAATGTGGTATATCCGTATATTAGACTATCATTCTGCCATAAACAGATATGAAGTACTGTTACATGCTACAACATAAATAAACCATTATGCTAATTAAAGAAGCCTGACACAGAAGGCCACATATTGTATGATTGATCCCATGTATTTGAAATATCTAGAATATATAAATCCAGAGAGAGAGAAAAATAGACTGGTGATTGCCACAAGATGAAGGCAGGAAGTAAATAATTGGGCCTAACTAGTAGGTTTGGCTTTTCTTTTGAGTGATGGAAATGTCCTGGAATTAATTAGTGGTGATGGTTGCATAATATAGTTAACATATTAAAAACCACTAAAGGGTACATTCTGAAGTGATGAATTTTGTTATATGAAGTATATCTTAATTTTTAATGCTATAAAAAAGAAGCTTCAGATACTTAAAATGGTGATGATCATACATTTTGTTTTGTATATTTTACCACAATTAGAAATTTTTTAAATTAAAAAGGAACCTACATGCTAAGCCTAAGAGTTCAAAAAGAGATTCTTAAAAAACAATTAAGCAAAACGACAAAACCCTGATTATTAGAACTTGTACTAAATGCGCCAATACGGTAGTTCCAGATCGCCTAACTTTCTTTTCCTGTTCTTAGAGTTACATAAAAGCTCTAGCAAACTCCTAAACCCTAATAATAGTTATGTGATAAATTGCATATACTTATACTGACTCCCTGAATGGAAATGACATTGTTCTATGATTTATAAATAACATCTATTATATACCCCAAACAGAAAGCAATAAAAAGCCCTATGTTTGACTTTAAAATTCTTACTCAAAGGATTATATCCTGAAAAATGTATTCAACTTGTTTCTCTGAACACTCAGATGTACCTTTAAACAGTATATTTATTTAATTGCTTTGAGTTCCTAGCAAAATGTAAAAAATGAAGCTGCTCATCTCTGAGACCTTCAGAAAGTGAAAATATTAGTTCTTCAGCTCAATGCTTAGGAATGAATTAATGTTATTGGCAGCGCTTCATTTAGTTTTATACTGACTGTAAGGACAGTGTGAAGAGGTCTTCGACTGGGAATGAGAAATATACAATCTAATATCCTTTCAGAAGTAATAAACTGGAGAATTGAAAGCACTTCCTCTTTCCTCTAATCAATAGAGGCTGTATATGCCATTAAATCAACCACATTGTCAATAATGATCAGCACGCCCGGATTAAAGCAGGGTGCAAATTGGGGGTAAAACATCAACCAAATCCATATTGTTTTTTATTCTCTAGTGCACAGGAGCATCCAGAGGCATAGTAAATGCATAGCAGTGAGAGCAGCCCACCTGCATGCAGGCAGCAAGGATGTGCAACATCAGTCAAGAATTTTAAAACAATAATAAAACCAACTAAAAGTCAGTTTGGTTTTTATTATCACCATGAACCAGCAATTCTAAACAGTGTCAGTGATAAAATACTTCTCTCCACCAGGGCAGACTACCCCGCCCTTGGAATGCTTTGCTCCTATCAAAACATTATAAATTCTGTGTGTCTGCGTATACACATATATAGATAAATATGCATATACATGTATAAATGCTTTGAGGAAATATATAGTCTAAAGCTTAGCTTTCACTTTAGTCACTGCACAGAGTATGTCAATAATTATTTAGTAGAACATGACTTTTACAAATTGTCAAAAACATTAATCCACTTAGATAATCAACTTGGCAGCTGCTGCTTACAAGGTAAATCTAAAACCATGAATATGCATCCCTTAGTCTTCTGTTATTTCTATAATTATCTAGTTAAAGAGGAATTACTAGTAATTTAGACCTGATAGAGTAATTCTTGATGAAAACATTAATTACTAAAGCATTCCTCCAGAAACTCATTCAGGAAGTAAAATATTTCTAGGGTATTCTAGATATATATAAGATCTTTAACTATACATGAAAAGTTTGATATATTTAATTTAGAATCAGATTCTCTAATTATTTCATATATACTTAAAATATACATTTTTTTTCTAGGAAAATGAGATGTGGCATTAGAGTCCTTATTTGGAAAGAAAAATTAGAAATGAGGTATTAAAAAATGCTAATAAACATTAAACAAAACAACAACACTTACCTAAACCTTCAGATTCAAAGAGGTATGTCTCATCAACACCAATGTGTCTACACCAGTGAAGGAAGTTCGCAGTATTGTCTCTAGCAAAGAACGAACCAGAGGCAGCATCTTTCTTACAGGGCACTTTTCTCATTGGAAAATTCTGGAAAAGACAAAAGAATAACTTCAAAAACGCATCATAGCCGAAACCGGTTTGGCTCAGTGGTAGAGCATCTGTCTGCGGACTGAAAGGTCCCAGGTTCGATTCTGGTCAGGAGCATGTACGTTGGTTGCGGCACATCCCCGGTAGGGGGTGTGCAAGAGGCAGCTGGTCGGTGTTTCTCTCATCGACGTTTCTAGCTCTCTATCTCTCTCCCTTCCTCTCTGTAAAAAATCAATAAAAATATATTAAAAAAAACAACAAACGCATCATGGATATTTTCATTAGCTATCCATTCTAATCAGTGAAAAAAATATTAAGTGTATTGAATGCAAGTAAAAAGTATACAACATTAGGTATCTTCAAAATTATTTTATCTTATTCTCCTTTAGTATAGTTCAGAAACAATCTGGTTAAAATTTGCAGTAGGATCGAAGCATTTCTAACCTCTTTCTTTTTGACATGACATTAACCTTTAAAAATGACACTAATAATTCCAAAGTATATCTCCATAGTATCTCTGCATACATAGTTCAATACAAACACAGAATTACTGCCCTGTTAAAGATTAATAGACACCCTCATGTTTGCTTCCTTCCCTATTTGCAGATTCATAAATATAATTCTGAGTTTCCTGAGGAGACTATCAAATAAGGAAGTAGTAGCTCATTCTTAATTCAAGTTCTTTGGAAATTGATGATCTAAGTTTTACAGAAGTCTAATTATTTGAATATCTGAACCAAAAGTATTTAGATAATCCTACTGAGGTTCAGAGACTGTTAGTTTTATTTCAGTTTAAATTCTTACTTGAATAAGTAGTTCATGCATATGATTTTTAAAAATGCATTAGTCATAGCAGACACAACGTAAGTCTCTCTCCTACCCTACCCCTCAGTTCCTCTCTCTCTCTCTAAAGATAACCACTATTACCAGTTCCTTATATACCCTTCCTGTTGCTATTATTTTCCAGAATTAAAAGTCTTGTCAGTTTCTCTAATGCATACAGAATATATGCTCATCGCCAAAAACATAAAGAAATAAAATCAAATGATACAGCTGAAAACAAAGATGGTTAGTCTCAACTGAAATCCTCTCACCCACATTTTAGCAAGACATCCCCGGGCACAAGTATGCACTTGGTAGATATCTGTACCTACAGAATGCTACAGAAACACACTACTCTGCAATCTGATTGTGTGTATTGCTCAGGCACATTTAACAACAGGTTGTAGGCATCTTTTAGGGGGGGAAAAGAACAGATTAAAAGAGATTTCTCATGAATGAATGGATAATAATCAAGTGTATTTATGTAACATAATTAATTTTTAACAACTTCTCTACTGATGAGCATTTAGGTTGTTCCTAATTTTTTTGCAGTTTTGTGAATTTGTGATTTTTTCCCATAGAATTCCTGATAGTAGAATTATGTATCACAGGACGTACTTTATTTTTTTTCACTCACATTTTACATTCAATATTATTTTATATTAGTTTCTGGTGTAGAGCGTTGTGGTTAGACAATCATATACTTAACAAAGTATTCCCCCTAAATTTTCAGTACTGACACCATACATAGTTATTATAACATTATTAACTATATCCCTCATGCTGTACTTTATTCCCCGTGACTCTTTTGTAACTACCAATTTGTACTTCTTAATCCCTTCGCCTTTTTTTAGGATGGGCTCTATTTTCAATGTGATATACATCATCCACTGTCCCCCCCAAAATGACACCACTTTATACTTCACCAACACTGTGTGAGTGTCCAGACCCCCCCTTCCACCCCCGTGAAAATGTCATGCTTGATGAAAAGAGAGAAAACCTTATCTCTTCAAATCGTAACTTGAGGGTCAACAGAGAAAAACTGGCTAAAAAATGATTACTCACCAAGGCAATATATGAAGAATATAAAGATGATAATGATGATGACAGCTCCTGTGTACAGAAATCACCACAAGCTCTTTTCTCATTTAATTCTCACAACAATCTTATATTATTGTTCTCAAGAAGAGCTAGCCACTGGATATTTACTATGCACTAGGCACTAAACTAAGTGCCATATCCCTGCAAATAAATTCTACAAGTAGAGGTAAATGTTAATACCTCCACTTTACAAGTAAGAGTATTTTTCTAGATTCTGAAAAAGATTAAATTATCCAAGGTCTTACAGATAGTTGGGATAGAAGTGTACAACCTTGTAGAGATCATTAGAAATGTACATAAACAAATGAGTATGTTCCAAGGCATAAGACCACTGCTGTCCGACATCTCCTTACCCCTGGTTCTTCAGAGCTGCAGGCTTTCACCATGTTCTGAAGAACATCAATCAGTTGGCACAACAGCACTCCATTATCAAGCTCTTCCAGTAATCTTTCTGCCTTAACTTCAATACCTAAGAACATAGCCAACGTTAAGATTCTTTTAGAAACAGTAAATACAAAGAATATAGTTAAAATTTAATTAAATGTAACTAAATTATGGCTGAAATACTAGACAAATGTTAGATCAGACTAAAATCATTCACTCTTCGAAGGTACAGCAGAGAATGTCAAAATAAAAAATGGCACTGAAACAAAAATGTCTGTGATGTAGTACAGGAAAAGATTATTTGTCATGTCTTTTATTTCATTTTATTTTTAATTATTTTATTTTCTATTATTTCATTTTTAAAAGACCCAAGTGCTGTATGTTTCAATACCCACTATTAAGGTTAAGTTTTGATTCCCTGCACATTACTACTGCTTACCAAGAAAAATTTTCTATAACTAAGATGGAATTTGTTGCAAATTAAAAATTAAAGACCTAGCAAAGACTCAGGGAATAGTAACTTTTCACCTCTAAAATACCTTCTTTGGTAGCTTTATTACACAATAAACTTTTTAAAGAAGTTTTTTTCTAAATCAAACTGATACTAGATATCTGGAGTGTTTGCTGTGTTTTAATTATCTTGGGAAGGACCTTGCAATGGTACATGAAATTCTGTATTAAGAGGAGAATTTTTCTGCAGAGAAAATTCAGGGCACTTATCATCTTGTTTAACTGAGTAAAGCAATATGATACCAGACAGTCTCCAACCTGACACTTCCTCCTAGCTGCAATAAGTAATCATTTTAACTGCAGTATGAATGCCATTCAGAATCCCATGCCTTATACAGGACTAAGGGGTAGGAGGTGGGGGATGGGATGAGAATCAGTAAAATATAGATCTCAAAATTATACCTACATACTTAAAAAAGATTTTTTAATATTAACAGTGAAAATGTTCATTATTCAAAGCTTACTGACCTCTTCTGTTAAGCCTCAAACTTCCTTCCTATTCAAGCCCTAAGGGTCAGGGGGAAATAGAGTATCCTCCCAACTAGAACATAAGCTTTGTGAGATTTCATTCACAGGAGTATCCCCAGCCTCTAGAACAAGCACTCCTTAACAAAGAATAAGGTTCTCAATAAGTGTTTACTAAATACAAGGATACAATTTTGAATGTCTTCTCAAGCCTTACCTAATAAGCCAGATAACCAGATTGACAGGTCTTCTTGCATGGGCAACAGGGTGGCTTTGTGCCTCACGGCTATCCACTCATCATACTGACAAACATCAGCCAAGCCTGGCCCGTGCCTGGGGGTCAGAGGGCTCCGTGGGCTTAGGGGCAGGTCTTCTCCAAACCACACCTAGAGAAAAGCCAACCAAATGAATGTGACCTTGTTAAGTCACATCTATATTTATACGTGAATTACAGACCACACATAATACAATATATGCAAAAATATATACACTAGAAGCAAACTATAAGTCGAGATACTTGAGGCATTGTCAATATCCTCTATTGTGGTAAATGTAAGTGAACCCCCTAATTAATGAACGGATTCTACTATCAAGCCAAGAGAATAAAAATCAGCAAATTATATTATTACTTCTCTTGTTAGATAAGTAAGTTTTATAAGTTACTTGACCAGTCTCAGCATCTTGGCTGTAAAATGGGTTAATGAACACTGCCGTATAAGATACATCCTTGTAACATCTAGCATTGGTCCTAGCAATATTTGTTGAATGGGTAAATTGAATGAATACATAAATGGCATTTTAAACTTTAAATCATAATAAGAGTATTATCTTTAAAAAATATTCTAAATAATCTGGTCTGTCATCTGATTTTGCATGGCCCATAACTAAGAATGGTTTTTACATTTAAAGATGGCTTGTTATATAAATACCTACATAATTGCCTCAGTGTTGCCTGTTGACTCTCAAAGCCAAAAATACTTACTACCTGGCCAATTCCTAGTTTAGGATAAAAATGGACAAGAAACATACTATCAAACCAGCACTTGCAAATTTTTGAAATTTTACAAAACCTTAATACAATATTATTTAGAGAAAATAATTAATTTTATTTTTATTTTTGGTCCTGTGCACCAGGTGGTTGCCAGATTGATTCCCAGCAATGGCACATGCCCGGGTTTCGGGCTTAATCCCGGTAGAGGGCATGCAAGAGGCAGCCAATTGATGTTTCTCTCTCTCCCCCTTATCACTTTCTCTAAAGATCAATAAAAACGTATTTTTTAAAAGTTAGATGTTAATAATAAAAACTTCATGTACAAAGGTTGTTCTCAAATTGCAGAAAGCTGTCATATTGCAGATTCTTAATCCATAGGCAGTCTATAGATGAACCTGAATAGGTACGTAAACTTGCTTACATTTAAGCAAAATTTTCTGCCTTTGTACAAATAGCCCTTTTTCTCAGAAAGTTCATATCTTTTCTCAGATTCTCACAGAGGACTATGAACCAAAAATGATCAGGAACTATTGTTCATTGGTTGTTAGATTGTACTTTTATATAATAGTCAAAATGAAAGACCAAAAAAAAAGGCAAGTAAGATCATAATGTATTAAATTAATAAGAACCAATTGATAATAGCCATTTACTGATAACTCCTCTCTGTAAAGTACTTATTAATAACTAGATAACTAATATAGTTAGCAGAGAAAGAGGTTAATATCCTGGGAAGTTCTCACATTTACTAAAGTAGAGAAGCAAAAATTTCCATGAGAGATGTTAAGAATTGCTCAGAGAAGATTCAATATAGATGGATCTGTGGAATCTAGATTAGAGTAGGTTTTATGGAACTGTAAGACAAAACTATGAATATATTCACAAAGTTAAGAGAATATTAATGGCCATTAGTGTAGAAATGAGAAGAGCATGGTCAATGTGGCAATGATTTTAAAAAAGCACACTATAAGAAATAAAAAATAATAAAAAAATAACTACGAACAACTCTATTCCAACAAACTGAACAACCTGGAGAAAATTGACATATTCCTAGCAAAATACAACCTTCCAAAACTCAATCAGGAAGAATCTAAAAATCTCAATAGAGCAGTGACTTGGGAAGAAATTGAAACAGTCATCAAAAAGCTTCCAGCAAACAAAAGCCCAGGGCCAGATGGCTTCACAGGAGAGTTTTACCAAACATTCAAGGAAGAACTAAAACCTATCCTCCTCAGACTATTCCAAAAAATTCAAGAGGAAGAAACACTTCCAAACTCCTTCTATGAAGCCAGCATCACCCTAATACCAAAACCAGATAAAGACAACTCAATGAAAGAGAATTACAGGCCAATATCCCTCATGAACATAGATGCCAAAATCCTCAACAAAATTCTAGCAAATCGGCTCCAGCAGAGCATCACAAAGATCATACACCATGACCAAGTAGGATTTATTCCGGGAATGCAAGGCTGGTATAATATCCGCAAATCAATAAACGTGATACATCACATAAACAAGTTGAAAGATAAAAATCATATAGTCATATCAATTGATGCAGAAAAAGCATTTGATAAAATCCAACACCCTTTCCTGATAAAAACTCTCAACAAGGTGGGAGTACAAGGATCATACCTCAACATAATAAAAGCTATATATGATAAACCCACAGCCAACATCATACTCAATGGGCAAAAACTAAAACCATTCCCTCTTAGAACAGGAACAAGACAGGGATGCCCACTATCGCCACTCCTCTTTGACATAGTACTGGAAGTACTAGCCATTGCAATTCGACAAGAGGAGGAAATAAAAGGCATCCAAATTGGAAAAGAAGAAGTAAAGTTATCCTTATTTGCAGACGACATGATATTGTATATAAAAAACCCAAAAGACTCCATTAAAAAACTAATTGGCTTAATAAATGAATTTGGCAATGTAGCAGGATACAAAATTAACGCCAAGAAATCTATGGCATTTCTATACACCAACAGCGAATTTATAGAAACAGAGACTAAAAAAGCAATTCCATTTACCATCGCACCAAAAAAATTAAGATACCTAGGAATAAACTTAACTAAGGAAGTAAAGGACCTATACACGGAAAACTATACACGACACTGAAAAAAGAGATAGAGGAAGATGTAAACAGATGGAAGAACATACCATGTTCATGGATTGGTAGAATCAACATCATCAAAATGTCCATACTTCCTAAAGCAATCTATAGGTTCAATGCACTCCCCATTAAAATACCAACGGCATATTTCACTGACCTAGAAAGAACTCTCCAAAAGTTCATTTGGAACAATAAAAGACCCCGAATAGCCACAGCAATCCTGAGAAAGAAGAGTAAAGTAGGAGGGATCTCAATACCAGACTTCAAACTGTATTACAAAGCCACTGTTTTCAAAACAGCCTGGTACTGGCACAAAAACAAACATATAGATCAATGGAATCGAATCGAGAACCAAGATATCAACCCAAATCACTATGCTCAATTAATATTTGACAAAGGAGGCACGAATATACAATGGAGTCAAGACAGTCTCTTCAATAAATGGTGTTGGGAAAATTGGACAGACACATGCAAAAGAATGAAACTAGATCACCAACTTACACCATACACAAAAATAAACTCAAAATGGATACAGGACTTAAACATCAGACGGGAAACCATAAAAATACTAGAAGCATCCACAGGCAACAAAATCTCAGACATATGCCAAAAGAACTTCTTCACAGATACTGCCCCTAGGGCAATGGAAGCTAAAGAGAAAATAAACAAATGGGACTACATCAAAATAAACCATCAACAAAACAACAAGAAAGCCCACTGTGTGGGAGAACATATTTGCAAATGTTACCACTGATAAAGGTTTAATCTCCAACATCTACAAACAGCTTATACAACTAAATAAAAGGAAGATGAATGATCCAATTAAAAAATGGGCAATGGACCTAAATAGAATATTTTCAAAAGAAGACAGAAGGAAGGCCAAAAGGCACATGAAAACATGCTCAAAGTCACTAATTATCCGAGAGATGCAAATCAAAACAACAATGCGGTACCATCTCACACCTGTCAGAATGGCCAACATCAACAAATCAACAAACGACAAGTGTTGGCGAGGTTGCGGAGAAAAAGGAACCCTCGTGCACTGCTGGTGGAAATGCAGACTGGTGCAACCACTGTGGAGAACAGTGTGGAGTTTCCTCAAAAAACTGAAAATGGAACTCACATTTGACCCAGTAATCCCACTCCTAGGAATATATCCCAAGAAACTAGAAACACCAATCAGAAAGGATATATGCACCCCTATGTTAATAGCAGCACAATGTACAATAGCTAGAATCTGGAAACATCCTAGGTGCCTGTCAGCAGATGATTGGATCCAAAAACTATGATACATCTACACAATGGAATACTATGCTGCCATAAAAAAGAAGGAATTCTCATCATTTGCAGCAACCTGGATAGAACTAGAGAACATCATGCTGAGTGAAATAAGCCAGTCAATGAAAGAGAAATACCACATGGCCTCACTCATTTATGGATAATAAAGAACATTATAAACTGACAAACCAAAAGATAGATATAAAGACAGTAAAGTAACAAGCAGACTGTAAAATTACAGCGGGGAAAGTAGGGAGATCTGGGGGAGATAAGAGATCAACCGAAGGACTTGTATACATGCATATAAGTACAACCAATGGACACAAAACCCTGGGGAGGGAGGGTATGTATGGGGGCGGGCAATGTTAAAATATGTACACAGATAATAATTCAATAAAAAAAAAAAAAGAAGAAGAAAAAAAGAAAGAAAGAAAATAAAATCAACATGAACCTTTTGACATTTCTGAGACTTGGATAAAAAGAGAACCCAAAGAATAGTCAGATAATAAACGGTTTTGAGTAATAAAGTTCTGAGCATACTCAGTATGGATTTGGGAAGACTAAGACCTGCTAGGAGACTGCCCTGGATTTCTAAGTCCCATGAGGAAAGCAGGATGATGGAACTCTTTATTAGGGGGGTAGAAGGATAAGCTGCATAGCATAGGAGGGGGCACCAGCAGGTCACATTCAGAATTGTACTTAACCACTCGATAAATTCTCCTCTCTGGCTATCACCCACTGTTAGCTAGATAAGCCTCCTTTCTTAATAAAATAAAAAAAGAAAACATAAAAAGAAAGACATGCATGACACAGGTATAATCTCCAGTTTTACATCTTGGTAATTTTGTTGGACAAATGATACAATCAAACTTCTAAGTGCTTATTAGGCAATACACATTCTAGTAGGCACTTTGTGCATGTTATGTCTCTGATTCCTCACAGCTAACCTACAAAATAAGTGCAGTGACCCTCACGTGAGGCATGGAAGCAGGCATTGGGAGAAGTAAAATAAAATAACTTCTAAAATCTCACAAGGATGCAGAACTACGATCAGAAATGAAATCTGACAGACTAAAGCTTTCACTTTCCAAGCAATTTTATTATTAGCTGCTTGCATCTTTCTAGATAGATGTTCAATGTGATTTTTGTCTTTAAGTGACTAGTCAATCATGTTCTATTTATAGCAAAAGAAAAAAAACTTAAGAGGATATCAGAATAATATAGCAAGCCTGGAAATCATTCAAATGTAAGATCATTCTGGTTTATCTCATTATCCTCATCTTGCTCCCTGACACCCCCACTCCCCAGCAAAAAAAAAACAAAAAACAGAGAAACCATAACAAAAAAAAAAAACCCACTCTTTAAATTTTAATAATTAGTTATTTATAGGCATTATGAGGCACATGTACAATTATCTAAAATAAAAACTTTATATTTATAGTTACTGAAAGCTTTTTAAATACAAATATATTAATATACTACACTATAATGAAAGGAACACTACAACATATTGGACTTCTTTTCCCCGGACAGTATAAATAAGATGGGCCCACCAACCCTAAGGTATTTTTTATTCTTATAAATATTTAATATAAGCCTAGAATTACAATTCTTTCAGAAATAGAAAGTGAAAATATAGTATTTTTGTTATTAAAAGTTGATGCTTAAAAAACTAGCAATATAAAAACATTTTGATAATTTTAGTATTTTATTAATTATAATAATTTTATTATATTAATCTCATAAAAATATTTTCCCCAAAACACTTACCTGAATTGCAGGCTGCATGGTCAGTAATACTCAAATCAAATTGCTTTTCTGAAAACAGAACAAAACATTAATATGCAGACAATGGCAGCTTTCCTACTCCCCCAAAACTTCTAATTAAAGGATTCTGTTTTACTATATTTGATTGAAAATCTAAAACTTTTTTCTTCTAATTGGAATCATTTGACTATAAGATCAATAATCATTCCTAGCTTCTTACTTCATAAAAGTACTCTTCATTTGAAATAGGAAAACCTGAAGCACGTTTTAATATCTATTGTAATTTCTGATACTAGCACCAAAGTGATTCCTTTTATTTTTCCTAAAATAGAGAAAGGATGCAAGACAGGGAATAGGAGTGATGTGGCTCAGAGTCCTAGTGCACGCCCTCTTCTCCTCCCTTTTTAAATTTAGTGATCTACAAAAAGAAGAAGAAGAAAGAGGAGGAGGAGGAGGAGGAGGAGGAGGAGGAGAAAAAGAAGAAGAAGAGGTTGTATAATGGGAGCTCTAACTATCTGATTGCAAGCAAGCCATTCTTAAAACATCCGGGTTCAAAGTAATTCTTGAAGCATCTGGCTAGCAAAATAAAATTAGCAGTAACACTTAGTAAGTCTTCCAGAATTCTCCCCTTTGAACATAATATAAATACATATATCACAGCAACTGACACTAAAAGTTAAGTATCTCCCATCTGACCTTTACATGGAGGTCATAAAAGTTCACCTGGACTTTGTATAAATTCACAAGCTTAACCATGAGCTTCTTTTGCCAGAGGAAAAGGTAATAGACACAAACATCCATTTTAATCAATTTTAACTATGAGACAATACTCAATGGCTTTCTAGAATAATTTTTCATAAGTTATTCCCTCTACAAGGTGCTAAAGATAACAACAACAACAAAAAGGAACAGCACAATTTAGCTCCCAAGAACTCTTCTTGAAATCTACAAGAAGGAAAACCACAACTTTAATTATGTTAGGTGAATAAAATTCTCTATTGCATTATCAGAGAGAGGGAAAAAATGAAGCTTATAAACACTCAGAATAATAAGACTATGTAAAACCTAGCAATCACTGCTTAGAGCATAATATCTTAGTTATTTTTTTATTGTAAACCACCATTAAGAGAGTTTAAGAAAAAAAAAAATAATCTAGTTTATAAGGCTATAATGCTAGCAACTCCCAAGGAAAAGTTATTTTCTCCTCCAAGTTACACCAGACATACCTCCTATCCTGCCTTCCTCCTTTCAGGAACATTTCTTCTGGTGCTGAAGTTGAACTTGAGCTAAACCTAACTGACAAGTGTAATATTACATCATATTTTCTTTGCGGGAAGGCAAAGGATAGCAGAATGTCCTTTTTGATGTCATTTTTCCTCTCTCTGCCACAGCAAAAGGGCAAAGTACAACTGGGCATTACTAATGAGCTTGTTATGCTTCCCACGAGCCAAGTCGGTGGGGGATACATTTTCCTTTAGCATAAATAATCCTTTGTCCCCAACAAAGATCCACAGTGCGACGCTTCCGAGACCATTTTTTAAACATGCAGCAGAGAGGCTGCCCCCATTAAATAAGGAGTCCCACACAATCAGACAAGAACTCCAACAGTTGGAACTGCCAACCCAAAACAAAAGAAGGCCTAAATGGCCAGGCGTGTGCAAATCAGGACAGCGATGCTTTCACAAAGAAGCTATCACAAGAATGTTTGGTCGTTGCATTTTTATAGAAAATGCAGCAAAATTGGTTTTATGAAAGAAATGAAGAATTTGTGCATAACCTCCAGTCACTTGAACTTTAGCAGATAGTTTTTTGAATTACACTTCTTGTGCAATGGAAAAACTACTTTTTAATGATGACAGTAAGAGAACCATCTGGGTTACCTTTAAAAACAAATTCTTTAATAAAATACTCAGCTAAGTACTCAGGTAAGTTATAATACACCTTCGTATATGAAAAAGTATCATGTATACAAATATATGAAAACTTTTATAAAGCGGTGAGATTGTATCAGTGAATCATCAATTAATGAGTAATCATCATGTCCCAGATATTAAGAGTAGCTAGTTATTGAGATTTTCTAATCACTCACTGTTCTCTTTATAAACTATCATGTGTCTCAGGCATTTAATCCCAAGAGTAGCATCTTTTCCATTGTTAGTCCCAGTCCTCAATCTGCACCACTATCAATTCTTCATTACTTCTCACTGGTTTTATTACCTGTTTTCCTCTCTTCCCTGAAAGTCTTGGTCTCTACTTTTCCCCATAAACCAATCATTCTGAAATAGAAACATTTTGTTTTTGAAGCTACATATTAACTAGCAACTTATTGGCTTTATTTTGTTCCTGATTTTGTCTCTGTCCTTTTCCGGAAGCCTCATTCAAGTCTTTGCCAGCTTGAGGAAGTCTCTGGGGGAAAAGACCTCTCACATGACCATGACCAAGTACAAACTACACTCTGACCTGCTGGGAATCTCTCACAAGACAAGAGCTTCCGTAGACAACATGAGCAAAGACTACTACACGTGATTTGGAAACCTGAGGGAAATGTTAGGGACACAGAATGTGCTCATCCACCTGAAACCTAATTGGATTTGGGCCTCTCCCACTCATCTTTAAAAGCTTCGGTCATGAGGCCCTCAGGATTATTTATGGTTGGCTCTTTACACCAATCTGACTCCAGATCATGGTGGAAGAAAATGCCAAACCGTTGAACCGATCCTTTGTCCCACAGCTGTAGGATCTGAAATTGAGTACATTTTCATTCCTCTCTCACATTTTAAGATACGGTGGGGAGAGCACAAGATGGCATGACTCAGTGCTGGTACAAATGGGAGGTCAGTTTAGAAAAAAAAAATGGAAAAAAACGTGGTAAGGTTTCTTCAGAAAAATAGGAACATGGGCAACCACTGCAACACACTTAATGGTACATTCAGCACTCAGCCACCAGGTCACTGCCAAGATACACACGCTGCAAGGATATGAGTGCCAACGCAGGGGTAGAGGGTGCTACTGAGGAGAGGAGGAAGATGAGCTCGGGGAGGAATGCACAGAGGCCTCTCAACAGTCCTGGTGAGATTCTGTGTCAGGATAAGTGGTGAGGACATAGGTGTTATAATATATGTCTTTCTAAATGTCATTTAGAAAGACATATATTATAATGTCATTTCTTAACACTTCATTCAGAGAAAATAGTTGAAGATATCCTCCTCCCTGGTGAATTCAGGAAACAAAAGAGAACAACTTTCTGGGCTTTAAATATTTCACTTAATTATTTCCTAACTGCCTAACAGAGAAAATAGAAATGTTATATCCATACCAAACATTTTTCATATATTTTTATGCGTACTCACCATAAAGGCCCCTTGTGGTAGTAGGAACTAGCAGAAACATCTGGTGCGAATTCCAGCTCTAGCAAATATTAGCTATAGGACCCTGGGACGGCTAACTCCTCTGAGCCTCAATGTTCCCATTTGTAAAGTGGGATACCGCCTTCTCCCTCATGTGGCTGTTACAATGATTTTATGAAACGATACAAATAAGGGACCTAGCACAAAGCTAGCACTTAACAAATGTTAGCTGTTATGATTAATACTATGATGAGACATGATTATAGTTCATTTTTTACAATTTATCAAACTGAAGAGATAAGAAAACAAGGCAAATAATGCTAAGAAATCATTAAATGTAATTTGGAAAGCTTCTGTTACAAACATCAAAATAAATAACCTAGCACAGTGGTCAGCAAACTCATTAGTCAACAGAGCCAAATATCAACAGTACGACTGAAATTTCTTTTGAGAGCCAAATTTTTTAAACTTAAACTTCTTCTAACGCCACTGCTTCAAAACAGAGTCGCTCAGGCCGTGGTATTTTGTGGAAGAGCCACACTCAAGGGGCCAAAGAGCCACATGTGGCTCATGAGACAGTTTGCCAAACACAGTCCTAGCTAATAAAGAGGGAATATGCTGACCATCACGCCCTCACAAAGATGGTGGCATCCACAGCCAATAAGGAGAGAATATACTAATTGACTGCCACGCCCTCAAAGATGGCGGTGCGCACAGCCACAAGATGGTGGCACCCTGTCCCCACAGCCCCGCCAGGGTGGCAGGCATGCAGCATGTCCAGGCCCACCCCCAGGTGGGTCCAGCCACTCCAAACACCTGTCTCCAGAGTCCCCCAGGCCCCTCAGCCCTCCAGCCGCCCAGGGCCGACCCGAGGCACAGACAAGCCTCGGATGGCGGCTGCCCAGCAGCACAGGGCCACCTGAGGCTCAGGTAACCAGGGCCAGCTCAGGCTTGCGCTGCCAGCAGTGGCAGCAGCAGAGGTGTGATGGGAGCATTGCCTTCCCCTGATCACCAGGTTACTTCCCACCTCTGAGGGCTCCCAGACTGTGAGAAGGGGAAGACCGGGATGAGGAACACCCCCTCCAGTGCATGGATTTTTCATGCACTGGGTCTCTAGTGGTTACAAATAAAAGAAAAAGCTTTAAATGCCCACATCCTAATTGGGAGGATAGTGAGATGTGAATTTGAGGGCTAAACTGTGGCTTGGGAGATGGGGAGGAGCCAAGGAATGCAGGTGCATTCTTGCCTTTCTCTAGAACCTGGAGAGAGGCAAGAATGGACTCCTCACTGGAGCCTCCAGAAACAAGACAGCCTGAATGACACCTCCTTTTCAGCTCATTTCAGATTTTTGTTTTCCCAAACTCTCTGTATATATAAAAGCCCAGCGACCAAAAGGCAGAATGACCAGAATGACGAGTCAACCAGTCACTACGACACGGACTGACCATCATGAGGCAGAATGACTTTCACAAACACCCAGCTGAGGACATGTTACTTACTCTCCTGCTTAAAACCCCCGATGGCTCTTCCCTGCCTTTAGGATCAAGTCCAAACTCATTAACAAAGCAAATAAAGCCTTCCAGGACTCCCTTCCAAACTCATCTCTTCACCCTTACACTCCCACCATATGAACTTCTTTTAGACCTTTCAGCACAAGCTGATCCATCTACATGGAACACTCCCTTCTTCCAGACTCTCTACTACCTATCCTTCAGGTTCAATTCCTCTAAAAGTGTCCCTGAATCCGCTCCTCAATTTAGGTTATATAGTGATATATGCTTCCATTTTACTGTACCCTATACTTTTTAAAATAAGGTCCTGGAGGTAGTAACAGTCTCCATTTCTTCTATTTCTATGTAGAAATCAGTGCTGAAATTACTCCTAATAAATGTTGTATTTATTACTAAAAGGAATATAAAACAATGACATAAATATGTGGTGTATTCATTTAAGAGAAAAACAGCTTCCAAAGCCAAATAAAGACTTTGAACAGAAAGAATAAGATTCTTACAGTTTAATAAAACATCACACATTACTTGCAAAATATATAAACTGTTCATTTGTTAGGAGTCTTTGTTTTTTTTTTATTTGAAATTTTCCTTTTAATGTTTGGCAAAGATTCAACCTGAATAACTTAATTTTATATTAGACAGAATTATTAATTTGTCATAAAATTTTGTGGGATGCAAAAAATTTTTAAAGAACTTAAAATCAGTTTGCCTTTATATATAATAGTATATGACAGACTAAAAGACTTTATGAAAAATGTACACACACAGACACTAATATTAAGACATGGAAAAACAATATTAAGTGTCCATTAGCAGGAAACTGATCAAATATTTTATGGGACATTCATACAGTAATTAGCCACTTGAAAGACTATAAGATACAGCTTCATCTACTAATCTGGAAAGATATTTATTATATCTTATGCAACCAAAAGTATATATAATTATATTATTGAGGTCACAATGTTTTCTAAATTGTGTGTGTATGTGTGTGCGTGTGTGTACTAGTACAGTGGTCGGCAAACTCATTAGTCAACAGAGCCAAATATCAACAGCACAACGATTGAAATTGCTTTTGAGAGCCAAATTTTTTAAACTTAAACTTCTTCTAACGCCACTTCTTCAAAATAGACTCGCCCAGGCCATGGTATTTTGTGGAAGAGCCACACTCAAGGGGCCAAAGAGCCACATGTGGCTCTCGAGCCCCAGTTTGCCGACCACTGTACTAGTAAAAAGAAAAATTCTTTATTTTTTTATTTTATTTTATTTTTTAAAATATATTTTATTGATTTTTTTTACAGAGAGGAAGGGAGAGAGATAGAGAGCTAGAAACGTCGATGAGAGAGAAACATCGACCAACTGCCTCCTGCACACCCCCTACCGGGGAAGTGCCCACAACCAACATACATGCCCTTGACCGGAATGGAACCTGGGACCCTTCAGTCCACAGACCGACGCTCTACCACTGAGCCAAACCGGTTTTGGCAAGAAAAGCTTTTTAACATAAACAATTTTTTCACCAGCCAATTTTTTGAATGAATCTAAAATGTTAACAAGTCATTTAACAATAGAAAACAAAAGTCATTATGTTTAAAACTATATAAAGTGAGCCCTTCACCATAGCTAATATATTTTCTTTTTTTTTTTTTTTTTGCAAAAATATAAATTAAGAAACATTATTTCTGAACTGACAAATTCTTCAAACATCCAGGGACTCATTTAGTTTTTTAGTAATAGCATGTATATTGATGACATTATTGTCTTACCACACACTTTGATTTACCATCACAAGTTATTTCTTATTATTTTTTTAATTAATGAAGTATCAAAATAAATCCATACAGCAGAAATGAACCCACAAACAACTCTGTGTAGAGAAGTTTGCCTAATGCTGGGAATATAAATGCAAGGGCAGTAATGACACAAAAAAGAAGCCAGATGTTTGGAGTGAGGCATTCTGGACTGAATTCTGATGGACCTTATTTAGTGGGTTATGTCCCTTCTCTGAGCTTCAGTTTCCTAGCTGATAACAAATGAGAACACCAACTACAGTGCAGGATTACCATGAGGTTTAACAATAATATAATCGTACTTGGAACGTTCCAGGTAATAATGGATTTGATGATCAAGAATGTTTCGTATGTTCCACATACTATTTGAGTGTCTTGCATGTGCTAATCAGTGAATGATAACTACCATATCTCTTCACTGCCTTCCCCTCTGCTCCTCTCCGCCCTTTGGGGATAACTTAAAAAGTGTAATACAAATCAAACAGCACAGAAATAATGATACCTGTGTGTCAGGCCTTGTACTGAACTAGTTATAGAGGTTATTTCATGTAATCCTCAGAACAGCCCTTGCATCAATAAGGTAGGATCTATTATTAACAGTCTTTTACAGAGCAGGAAATGTAGGCTTAGAAAGATTCAATAACTTGCCTAAATTCCGACACATAGTAAAATCTGATTTCAGAATCCTCATACAACTCTGCTAAACTAAAAAGAAACAGTATTACTTTCAATCTCAAAACAGCAGAGACACTATTATTATGATGATGATGATGATGATGATGATGATGATGTTAATCCTCAACCGAGGATATTTTCCCATTAACTTTTAGGGAGAGTATAAGAAAGAAGGGAAGACAGAGAGAAATATCGATGTGAGAGAAACACATAGATTGGTTGCCTCCCACATGGGGCCCTGGAAAGGAGCCTACAATCAAGGTACATGCCCTTGACCTGAATTGAACCCGGGACCTTATGGTCCACAGGCCCACGCTCTAACCACTGAGCAAAACCAGCCAGGGGCAGAGATATCTACTACTCATTGCACACTGTGGGGGTTTTTTCATCCCCAGTGGAGGATATGTGTGTGTGTGGGGGGGGGGGGGGAGGGGAGATAAGGATAGAAGGAGGGAGGGAGAGAAACATCAAGGGGTTTTGGGGAATAGAACCCAACACCTAGGTATGTGCCCCGACAGGAATCAGGTACAACCCTTTGGTGTGCCTGACTGATGCTCCAACCAACTGAGCCTCCCGGCCAGGACTGCACATTGGATTTTAATGAGTTTTTTAAGCAAATGAGTCAGACAGACATGTATCAGCATCTACTCCAGAAGATCATCCACCAGAGTTTCTACTTTTTCATTCAAATCAATTCCAACCTCCTCCCAGAGAGAATAGAGAGCTGGCAAGAATTCCAATTGCTAATTATTTAAGTACCAAGAGAAATGATCAGATAACAGTTCAAAAAACTGCTTATCTCTGGACAGTAGTTATTAGCACTCTCCACACAAACAAGCAAAACCCAAGCTGACTTAGCCTGGGCCTACAAAAAAAAAAAAGCATCTCTTCCCTCAGTAAGGATTCCAATCTACTTCTCCACCACACATAACAGGGGAGCACTCTAAATCCGTATCATTCAATCCCTTGGTATGAAAAGATTAGTAGTTCATCCTCCAAAACTTTCCTCCCATTTCCAAGGCGGTCTACAGGCATCCCCACCCACCCACCCAGCCACCCACGCAGCCCTGCAAAAAGAGGGATGTGGGTAGGTAAGCTTCCCACGCAGTTTCCAGTGGTATCTCCCTTCCATCTGAGAGGTCCTCGAGGGCCTTGTATGGACTGCAGAGGGCAAATAGGGAAGAGAGTGAAGAGGAAATGACTGTATGGTTCTCTTTGCAAAGCCTGTGACTTCATCCGTTCTCCCAGGGCGTCATGTGGAGGAATCAGGTGACGCTAAGTGTGCTAAGCGCTGGGGAATGAGGGTGCCCCCGTGGAAGCCCTAAGCTAGTAGCTCCAAGATTCTGATCCCTGTTTGGATTCTAAAGCAAACGTGGTAGTTAGTGGCTCTCCCTGCCGGCGTGGCTCCGTGGCTGAGCTTCGACCTACGAACCAGAAGGTCAAGGTTGGATTCCGGTCGGGGCACCAGCCCAGGTGGCCGGCTCCATCCCCAGAGTGGGGCGCACAGGAGGCAGCCGACCGGTGGTTCTTTCTCATCATTAATGTTTCTATCTCTTCTCCCTCTCCCTTCCTCTCTGAAATCAATAAAAAAAAAAAAAATTTTTTTTTAAAGTGGTAGCTGCTGATACCTCTCCCTCCCACAAGCACACCTGTGGACCCTCGCGCCGCACCAAAGAAGGCAGGTAAAGGCGGGGTTCACGTCACCTTGACGGCGCCAGGAACCAATCAGAGCACGCGACTCCCGCAGCCGGCCAATCGCAGGGCGCCTTGGGTTCCCAGGTCAGGGTCTCATCCCACCCGCCGCTGGGACTAGGCTGAGCGCACGGGGGTGGGGTGGGGGGGCGCGAGTAATGAGGGATGATCCCTCGAGCCCGTAGTCCGAGGCCCGGCAGCCCCCAGGGGGGCGAGTCCAAGTTCGGGCGGAAAAGAGAAGGCGAACCGGGAAATAAAGACTCACCAGCGCGGCCGCAGGAGGGTCACTGCAGGCTGCGGGGCGACATCGCGGCTCAATCTGTGCGGCGCCGGCACGCCCCTCGCCAAACCGCCGCCGCCGCCGCCGCCGCCGCCGCCTGTTTCGAAGGGACCAATCAGAGGGCGGGATGTGGGCGTGGCTTGAGGCCCCGCCCCCGGAGCCCCGGGAGCACGAGACTGGCGCGCGCCTCTGAGTGCGCGGGGGGCGCCCGCTGGGAGGCTGGAGACCTCGGCGTCCACGCCTCTCTTCGCCCGGAAGACCGGTTTGGTTGGCAGCACAAGCGCCCCCCTTCTGGCCCCTCGGCGACAGCTGCAACCCCTCCTAACCGCCCCCGTAGGCTGGAGCATTGGATCAGCCTCCCATCCTGGAATGTCGCCCAGAGTTTCCTCCCGATCAGTGAAGAGCCCCTCCCACCCTCAGATCAGCTCCGGACCTGGCTGCGCCTTGGCTTCCGGAGAGGAGCTGTCACGGAGCAGGAATGGGAGTCCCAGTAGAAACTTTGCAGAGAGAGGCCCCAAAGGGAAGGGAAGACAGATGAAGGGAAGGAACCCTGTCCCTCCAGGCCACAGCCCAAATCAAAAAGGGGATGTTGGCAACTTCCTCCAGAAAACACAAGAGCCAGAGAGAAAAGTTAAACTCAACCCAAGGAGATGTGCTTCCTAGCTCGGAGGGATGACTTGAAGCAAGATTGGACTTAATGGGACAACAGATAGGTCTCTCATAACTATAAATGTGGCTTGTTAATTGCCAAAAAAGACAAAAGAAAAAAGCAATGGACAAAAACCTGGAGTCCTGGCAGTTCTCTGCTTGTTAGATCAATTTTGTCCAAGTCATGTCACCTCTCTGGACTCCGTTTCCCCGTGTGCAAAGTGTGGGGATTGACCTGGAATGATGGTCTCTTGCACACATTACTTGTCAAAAACAATGAGGAAGTACTACTGCTTGTTGAAGCGACTAACATGAAGGAGATAGTTCTGCTTTCAAAGTGCTCAATGGAAGTCGGGAGGTCAGTGAAAGAAGGATCCCCTAATCATCCTGGAGGGGACAGACGGTCAGAGGTTTGGAAGAAGTTGAATTTTGAAGGATGGATAGGAATCTGCCAAGAGGAAGGATAATTGGGAGTAAGGAGTGCTTTCTGGGCAGAACAACAAGGTTCCAGAGATGAGCGATGAGAGGCCCACGGTGTTCTGGGAATATTCATATCTGAAGTTTGGGGTTCAGGGAGCTAGATGAGGCTGGAGGAGTAGGCCCAGATGAAAGTCCCAGTAAGTGCTAAGGAGTTTAGATTCTTTCCTATAGGCAATTGGGATTGATTATAAGGAGCAACTGGTAGGAACAGGTTTGTGTTTTAGAAAAGAATCATTTTCAAGGATGTTTGAAGAAAGGAGTAAGATCGACAGCAATTCTAAAAATTAAAAGATGATAGTTACCTAAACCAGCTCAGAAGGGATGGTGAGGAAGAAGTGTCTGGAGAAACCCAAGAGGTTGACATGTCAGCAATTATTTCCAGGTGAGAGAGGTACCCATCTAAGGAATACAGAGATAACAACTTTGGGGGAAGAATAATGCATTTTTGCTTTGGGGTGTGTTCAGTTTCAAGTATAGAGGAACATGTAAGTAGAGATATGCGGAAGATAGTTGGAGACTTAGGTCTGCAACTGCTTCAATTGATTTGCGCACGAGATACAGATTTGAGAAATCAATCCAGCAAATACTGTTGAGCATTTGTTCTTCACCAGACTCTAAAGCACAGAAGTCCTGCTCTCTCTCACAGAGCTTATCTTTTGGGGTGGGTGGGTGAAGATGGTCATCAAAGGTTGACATATAAGGGGAAATTGAACCTGATGCCCAACAACTGTCCCAGAGCACTTTGCTGTTCATGACTATGATAGATCAATTTTTACAGGACCTGTTGTTCAAATCAACCTGTTTTATAATGTTTCTATTAAAACCCTTCCTCTCTGAAATCAATAAAAATATGTGTGTGTTTCTTTAAGTAAGTATGTCTATATATATTAAAGGCTAATGTGCAAAAAAACGTCCCCTGGAGGAGATGTACCAGGAGACTGAGAGTTCAATCGCTCTCTATGATGTGTGCTGACCACCAGGGAGGGGAGAGGATGGCACAGAAAGAAGGAAGGCCCCAACTGGCCCTGATCACCGGCTAGGCCTAGGAACCCTACCCATGAACGAATTTCATGCACTGGGCCTCTAGTTGTGTTATATAGATCTTGTTGAATGAGTCATTAGTTCACAGTTCCTTTATTGTTTCTTATATGCAAATAATGTGCCTAAATATTTGAAACTATGCTATGTGAGATATAGACAAATATTCTCTCTATGTGTCTCTGTCTATTCTCTGTGTGTCACACACACACACACACACACACACACACACACCACTTAATATTTCTAAACCATTTACTGAAACTTTGGCAGCAGGATATTTTGTGGTTGCTTACTTTTTATTCTCATTGTTTGGTTTGTCTTTCTTTTTTTAAATATATATTTTTATTAATTTCAGAGAAGAAGGGAGAGGGAGAAAGAGATAGAAACATCAATGATGAGAAAGAATCATTGATGGTTGCCTCCTACAGGCCCCCTACTGGGGATCAAGCCTTCAACCCAGGCATGTGCCATTGACTGGAATCAAACCCAGGACTTTTCAATCTGCAGGCCAATGCTCTATCCACTGAACGAAACCAGCTAGGGCTGTTTGGTTCTTCTTGATAACTTCTCTTCCTTATACAGATATAAGATACTAGAAGCCCAATGCACAAAATTTGTGTAAGAGTAGGCCTTCCTTCTTGTGGCTGCTGGCACCTGGGACCTGGACTTCCCTTACAGCCCTGGCTTAGTCTGAAGGACATCCAGAAGGACGTCGGATCTAATGAGCATGTTATGCTTTTATTATTACAGATTATGTTGGAAAGCATATGTAGATCGCTTCTCTCTAAGCCCATCTTCTTTTGACTAAATGTGGGGATTGAGTGAGTTCTTTGATTGTTGTTGCTTTTCATGTCTTATAAAAAAGAAAAGCTGTTCTCCCTTGTTGCTTTCCCAACCTCACTTTTACATTAATTCCCAGTTAGTAATCCACTCCCTAAATGCACTCACTATCTTACCTACCTTGATTTAAACACTGCAATTAGTAATTGAGGGTTCCACTTAATGAGCTGCAATCGACTTTCATGTGTAGATTTTCTAATTGGTGGTTAGGTTAATAGCCATATTTTAGAGATTCTCACTTTACTTGAAATTGACATGGCTGTTGTAACATGCAGAACAAGCTTTGCAGTATGCTTCCATCAGATGACAAAGTCTGTCAGTTCTGTCTTTCCCAGAATTGTGAAGATGTAGCCCACGTTAATAAGTATTGAGTTTGGAAATCTACATTTTTAGTTGTTACATTAGGAATAATAATTCATGTGACTAAACTTCTCTACAGAATACAGAAGAGACTCCCTCATATACCCCTTGGATATTGAAATATGATTTGGCTCTTTCACAGCCCTACAGGAATGTCCCGTTGCTTAAAATATACCATAGCTGGAGATTTTTCATTTTTTATTTTGGTTTAGTGGTTGTTTTGTTCTGCCTTTTGTGGTTGCTGTTGCTGTTTTTAATGCTTTTACAGTACTGAATGTCAAACTAAGGATTGTGCGTTGGGTAATATACTAGATGAAGTTTTGGGGCAATAGAAATTTTGATTAATTCACAATTAAACTACTCATTCAGCAGATAATCTGCTGAGAACCAGCTACATTAAAAACAATACTAAGCTCTATATTCAAAGAATGTTACCAATTTCCATTGACTAATATATACTGGAGGCCTAGTGCATGAATTTGTGCACGGGTGGGGTTTGGCTGGCCCGGCCCCAATCAGGGCTGATCAGGGCTGGTCCTGTTGGGAGGAGAAGATGGCAAGAGGTTGGCTGGCTTGCCCACTGCTGTAGAGCCTAAGACCATTGGAAAACACAGATATTTACATTATGATTCATTAACAGTAGCAAAATTACAGCTATGAAGTAGCTATATATAAGGATATGAACTTCCCTCTCAAAACTGCTTTTGCTGTGTCCCATAGATTTTGGATTGTTGTGTTTTCATTGTCATTTGTTTCCAGGATGTTTTTAATTTCTTCCTTGATTTCTCTGGTAACCCAGTCCTTGTTTAATAGCATGCTGTTTAGTCTCCATGTGTTTGATTTCTTTGGATTATTTTTATTGTAGTTAATTTCCAGTTTTATGCCATTATTGTCTGAGAAGATACTTAATATGATTTCTATCTTCTTGAATTTGAAGAGACTTTGCCTATGTCCCAAAATGTGGTCTATCTTTGAGAATGTCCCATGTGCACTTGAGAAGAATGTATATTCTGTGGCTTTGGGGTGGAGTGTTCTGAAGATGTCAATTAATTCCATCTGGTCTAGTGAGTCATTTAGGATTGATATTTCTTTGCTGATTTTTTGTTTAGATGATTTGTCTAAGGGTGACAGTGGGGTATTAAAATCTCCTACTATGATTGTATTGCTATTAATCTCTCTCTTAATGTCCTCCAGCAGTTTTTTTTTTATGTATTTGGTTGCTCCTGTATTGGGTGCATATATATTTACCAGGGTTATTTCTTCTTGTTGGATTGTTCCCTTTAGTATTATATTATGAAGTGGCCTTCATTATCTCTTATTATGTCCTTCACTCTGAGATCTAATTTGTCAGATATAAGTATTGCTACCCCAGCTTTTTTTTTTTCATTTCCATTTGCCTGGAAAACTTTTTTCCATCCCTTCACCCTCAGTCTGTGTGCATCTTTTTTTTCTGAGGTGGGTTTCTGTAGACAGCAGATGTATGGGTCTTGTTTTCTTATCCAATCTGTTACCCTATGTCTTTTGATTGGAGCATTTAATCCATTTACATTTAAGGTTATTATTGATAGGTACACATTTGACGCCATTTTTATTCTATACCCGTGTTCCTTCTTCACTTCCTATTTCTTTATTTTTACAGTAGACCCTTTAGCATTTCTTGCATTGCTGGTTTGGTGGAGATAAATTCCTTCAGTCTTTTTTTGTCTGTGAAGCTCCTGATTTCCCCTTCAATTTTGATTGATAGCCTTGCTGGGTACAGTATTCTTGGATTCAGACCCTTCCTTTGCATGACTTTGTATATTTCATCCCATTCCCTTCTGGCCTGATAAGTTTCTGTTGAGAAATAAGTTGCTAGTCTGATGGGGGTTCCTTTGTATGTAACTTTCTCTCTCTCTGGCTGCTTTTAAGATTCTTACTTTGTCGTTGTTGTTTGCCAATTTGATTATAATGTGCCTTGGAGTCTGTCTTCGGGGATTCATTTTGCTTGGGACTCTGCGAGCATCTTGGATTTGTGTGGGTTTTTTCTTCTCTATTTCAGGAAAGTTTTCTGTCATTATTTCTTGAAATACTTTTTCCATGTCTACCTCCGTTTCCTTTCCTTCTGGAACCCCTATTATTCGAATATTATTTTGTTTTGTATTGTCCCAAAGCTCCCATAGGCTCTCTTCCTGTTTTTTAATCTTTTTTTCTAGAAGCTGCTCTACTTGGGTATTTTTTTCCATCTTATCTTCTAGCTCACTGATGCGGTCCTCTGCTTCATCTAGTCTACTCTTGATGCTTTCTATTGAGTTCTTCATGGTAGCGATGTCATTTTTCATTTCTTCTTGGTTCTTCTTCAATTCCTCATGGTTCTTCTTCAATTCCTCATGGTTCTTCCTCATTTCTTCTTGGTTATTGTCAAATTTCTCTTCCATTCTTTTTAGCCATCCTATGATCATTATTCTGAATTCTTGCTCTGGTAGGCTGCTTACCTCTGACTCGTTTACTTCCTTTTCTGGTGATGCCTGCTTTTCTTTCATGTGTGGACTATGTTTTTGTCTCCCCATGGCCTCTCTTCTCAGGATGTCTGGATATGTGGTGTTCCTTCTCCTTTCCGTGGGTGACTGATGAAGTCCCTTGAATCCACGTGTCTGCACCGATTCGGGCGTCTCAGCTGCTCGATGGACCTCCCCGCTGTGGGCTTTCCAGGCCTCAGAGAGGCTCTGAAGTAGCTATATATATACTGAGTAACCAGATTATTATGTGTTCAGAGATCACAATAATCTGGCCACTCAGTGTGTGTGTGTGTGTGTGTGTGTGTATATATATATATATATTTTTTTTTCCCCCTAATATATTTTTATTCATCATTGGTGGGCTCCTCATCCCTCCCCAAGAGGTCTGGGATGGGGCTGAAAGTACTAGCCCTCTAATAACACAGTTGGTTCCTCTGGTAGTCAGCTCCCATCCAAAAGCATAGAGTTCCACAAACAGTTACCCTATTAGCATAAAACATGGAAAGAGCTTGTTATGAATAACAAAAGATGCTCCTATCCACAGGAAACTCCAATAGGTTTTAGATGCTCCATGTCAGAAACTGGGGACCAAGAACAAAAACATATTTCTTATTGTATCACAGTTTTCCCCATGAGAAGCATTATTATTTGCTCTTACAAGGCCTTCACCACTTGACTAAACCCAGACAAATAGGATTAACTCCTCACTCTGTATGTCCACTGTGGCCCCTCAGTTCCAGCCCATTTCCCACCCCTTTCCCCACAGGTGCCCTGTGACCTGGACACCACACCCAGTTCCCCAAATGGGAGCTACTCCTTCGGGCATCCCGGAAGTTTAATTCTCTGTTTTAAATGTCCTTCTCCCCTGGTGGGCTTGCAACTTCCCACTTACTCTTCATTCATCAGCTAAACCTCCTCAGGTGGCAAGTGCTGAGTAAGACTGAGGCTGAGAAAGGGACTGTGCACCCTCTCTCTCCCTCCCCTAGATTACTTGTGGTCTTTTAACATCTGGACAATTCCCCACCTCCCTCCTTTTGCCCTCTCCCCAACACCCACCACCCCTTTTTCACTTTAAATCCCCTTCCCTCTTACTTTGACCCATGCAAGACCTGGCCATCCTTCAAAGCCCAGGAAGTGCCACCTCTTCCAGGCGACTTTCCCAGTTGAGCCCATACAACATTCCTCTGTGCTGCTTTGTAAGACCTTCCAGCAATCACTGTGTCTTAATGATATTTGGACTTCCCCACGGAGTTCAGCTAAGAATCTTGCACTTAGTGGGGATTCAAGGCTTTGATGACAGTGTTTCCCAAAGTGTGGTACACGTACCCACAGCGGTACGGGAAGAGTTTGGTGGGGGTACGCGTTGCACCGAAGTTTGGTGGGGATGTGCACTGCACCGTGCTTAGCTGCGCCTAATTCTACGTTCTCAGGAGTACGAGGGGTACTCAGCGTTATGAAAATTATAGAAGGGGTGCACATATGTCAAAAGTTTGGGAAACAAATGTAGCAGATAGAACCCAACTGATGGAACCCCAACTCACTCCCTGTTCCACTGGCCAGCTATTTTTAGCACATCAGGGTCACCCTGGTATTGTGAATACAGAAAGAAAGCCTTTTCTTGCTATGCAAGCTCCATTTCGGCTGACTTCAGGAGAAAGGGAGATATTAGGCTGTTCCTTAGAGAAGGTGTTTTATTGTATTCACCAAAGGATGATGGGGAGAAGAATGGCACAGTGTAACAAGGAAGGAAGGAAATGAACTAATTCCTGCTTTAGAGGGGAGTATACAATAGCTGTGCACCAGGCTGAAGGAGTGTTTTCCAAAAGCACACAAAACAAGATGATTAATTATATGCACCGAAACCCACAGCGAGCACTTCCAATGAGAACAGGGACTGTCCCAGCACTGGGGCTACCTGCATACTCTGAATCTGTAAATGCTGCCTCGAGACTCCGACTACGGGAAGCAGTCCCCCTAAAAGCATAACTAATATGCTTGGGGAATATTTTATGTGATAATCATTCACTTTTCTGTATGCTATTCTCTTTGAAGTTCAAAGAGAATGAAATGATCAGAGGGCTACTACTACAAATGAATGACTATTCACCAGGGGTGGAAAAAAAAAATGTAGCATTCATATCGGGAGAGTTTATCCTTTTGTAGTTACCCCTTGGGCTCAATACGATGTCATTCATCATTCAAAGACGTAAGAGTTTGTGTATTTTTTTTTTCAAATTCTGTTCTCAAATAAAAGCCTGCTGGCATTACCTTCACTTTATTGCCCAAAGCGCACACAGCTGTTTAATAAAATATATGCAACAAGGGAAGATGAAGCGCAAACTGAGATTCCCCCCCCTCCCCCCCATTTCAACAAATTTAGTTAGGCAAACAGGGCATGCCAATTCAAAGAAGATTCCCTGAAGCCGTGTAAAATAACAAGGAGAGAAAGCCATTCTACCGAGCCCCGTATTTACAGTTGTGGAAGTTACATAATTACTGCATAAATATTTGTCAAAATTCTTGGGTGAAACCAAGAAATAAAGGCCAAGTTTCCCATGGGCTTTAGGATAAGAGGAACACGGAGGGCCGGCCCGCCCCGGGTGCCCCTCACTGCACATCCCAGATCTCGCAGAGGAGCGGGGTGAACTTGTGGTCATTGACCCGCCAGGACATCAGCATCTCCGCGTGGTGGTGGTTGAACGTCCTCAGCTCCGTCAGGCGGCCCAGGAGACAGGCGAAATGCTGGGGGTTCTCCGGTTGGTGGATCTTGCACAGCTTCTGCAGCACGTCCAACAGAGGTTCCTGAAGCTTCTCTACGGCCTCTCTGTCCTTTATGTATTGTCTGTCTGTTTTGATGTTTAACATAAAATGACAAAATGAAAGAGTGGAAGGTTTGGCATATTACAGTAAGCCTAACCTTTAGAACATATATATAGATATAGATATAGATATAGATATAGATATAGATATAGATATAGATATAGATATAGATATAGATATAGATATAGTGTATATATATATATATATATATATATATATAATATTAATGTCAAAGATGAAAGGAGAGAGAAAGGTAGAAACGTCAATGATGAGAGAGAATCATTGAGCAGCTGCCTCCTGCATGCCCCACACTGGGGATCAAGCCTGTAATCCAGACATGTGCCCTGACCAGGAATCGAACCGTGACCTCTTGGTTCCTAGGTTGACACTCAACCTCTGAGCCACGCTGGCCAGGCAAGGCTCACCTTCTTGAAGTGTAACTCACACATGTTGCACAGTTGAAATGTACAAATGAAGTGTTCAATTTGATGAATTTTCACACTCACGTACATGTACTTATATAATAGTAACTAGATCAAGATATAGAACATTTTCAGGCCTCCCTAAACTCCCCTTTCAATTAATGCCCCCAAAGTAGCATGTATGGTGAACATAAGTATCATTTCTGGTGGGTATATCCTAAGGACTGGAACTTGGGATGTAGGGTTTATATATGTATAACTTTAGTAGGCGCCGCCAAAATATTTTTCTTCTTGCCCAGCCAATGTAGCTCAGTGGTTGGACATTGACCTATGAACCAGAAGGTGATGGTTCGATTCCCCATCAGGGCACATGCCCAAGTTGTGGGCTCACTCCTCAGTATGGAGTGTGCAGGAGGCAGCCGATCAATGATTCTCTCTGTTGATATTTCTATCTCTTCTTCTCCCTTTCTCTCTGAAATCAATAAAAAATATATTACAAGCATTTTTCTTTTTTTTAGTGATAATTTTTTATGGTACAACAAGGTAACAAGTAGCTTCTGACTTAATGTCATGTATAAAATGGTTTTAGGCCACAACTTATGAATGTGGCATCACTCCCAAATAAATAAGCAAAAAATAGAAAAATGCATATATAGAGGTATTCATTTCAACATTGTTTAGAACAACAAATAATTGGAAGTATTCTGAATATCCAAACATATGGTAAAAGTTAGGTAAATGATTGGTCATCGATACAATGGAATATGATGCATGCACTACTATAAACTTTTCCAGTATAATTTTTTTTTAATGACAGGCAAAAGACGTTTGAAGAACAGTGTATTTTAAAACAAGACATTTTGGTGTGGCTCAATTGGTTGGAGTGTCATCCCATGCACTTAAAGGTTGTGGGTTCAATTCCTGTTCAGGGCACATACTAGTACTGAAGTTGCAGGTTCAATCCCCAGTGGGGGCTTGTGTGAGAGGCAACTGATCAATGTTTCTTTCATATATTGATGTTTCTCTTATCTCTCTTTCTTTTCTCTCTATCTCTCTCTCCTCCCCTACATCCCCCATCTCTAAAAATCTGTAAAACACATATTCCAAGGAGGATTAAAAAAATGAAATAGCCCAGCCAGTATGGCTCAGTAGCTGAGTGCCAATCCATGAACCAAGAAGTAACTGGTTCAATTCCACAGCAGAGCACATGCTTAGGTTGCAGGTTCCATCCCCAGTGGGGGGGGGGGGGGCTTGCAGGAGGCAGCCAATCAATGATGTTTCTCTCTTATCAATGTTTCTATCTCTCTCTCTAAAAATCAATTAAAACATATATTTAATTAAAAAAAAACTAAGGTGTGACATGGGCAAAAAATAAATGAGTAAAATAAAATTTAAGACAGTATTCTTTCTATTACGTTAAAAAGTATGTACATACTTTCATTTAGGCTCCTCTTTAATAATCCTTGAAAAAAAAAACCTTACTATTGGTATGGTACAACAAGGTAACAATTTTCACACTCACGTACATGTACTTATATAATAGTAACTAGATAATAGTAACTATAATAGTGAGCCCACAACTTGGGCATGTGCCCTGATGGGGAATTGAACCATCACCTTCTGGTTCATAGGTCAATGTCCAACCACTGAGCTACATTGGCTGGGCAAGAAGAAAAATATTTTGGCGGCGCCTACTAAAGTTATACATATATAAACCCTACATCCCAAGTTCCAGTCCTTAGGATATACCCACCAGAAATGATACTTATGTTCACCATACATGCTACTTTGGGGGCATTAATTGAAAGGGGAGTTTAGGGAGGCCTGAAAATGTTCTATATCTTGATCTAGTTACTATTATATAAGTACATGTACGTGAGTGTGAAAATTCATCACATTTTTCTATTTTTTGCTTATTTATTTGGGAGTGATGCCACATTCATAAGTTGTGGCCTAAAACCATTTTATACATGACATTAAGTCAGAAGCTACTTGTTACCTTGTTGTACCAAAAACATTGATCAGTAATAATATTTTAGCCGAAATCGGTTTAGCTCAGTGGATAGTCAGCCTGCGGACTGAAAGGTCCCGTGTTCGATTCTGATCAAGGGCATGTACCTGGGTCTCAGGTACATCCCCAGTAGAAGGTGTGTAGGAGAGAGCTGATCGATGATTCTCTCTCATCAATGTTTCTAACTCTCTATCCCTCTCCTTTCCTCTCTGTAAAAAATCAATAAAATATATTTTAAAAAAAAGAAAATGGCTGTGTTTTAAAAAAATATATATTCTACTTCCACTTTCTTTCCTTATAGTCTCATCTTTAAATTTTTGTAGCACTTTCCACCTCAATAATTACTACAAATTATTTTTGTTTCTTCATTAGTTGTTTTTCTTACCCCACTAGAGTGTAGCTGTGTCCTGCCTATTTCTTTACTTCCATATTCCCCAATGTCTAGAACCATGTTTAGCACATAGTAGGTATTAAAAATGTATTTACTGAATGAAAGCGAGGTTAGAAGAAAGGCTGAGAAGAAACACATTGAAAATGTTAACATGATTCAATTTGAAGCAGTGGGATTATAGGCCATTTTACTTTTTTCTGTTTCTGTGTTTCCCAGATTTTCTTTAATAAACATGATTATGATTATACTGGAAAAAATGAACAAATAGAATAAAAATGAAAATCCAACATCAAAATTACCTGGAGAGAGAATAACAATGGCTGTAAGCAATGCATACTCTTCTTGAGTCATTTTCAATTCTGCCACACTTTTGTAAAAACTAAACATCGGCGTTATATATTCATCAGAAATACCTGTGGGGGGGAGGGGAATGTGAAAAATTGCAGAAGCCTGGTAAAGTTGCTGAATAACTGAAATTGTAAAATTATAAACACATCGCATATATACAAACACGTGAATATTGGCACCCATATCCACATGTTTAAATAACGTCAATATATATTATATGTTCCAGCCAAAGGCCGGGCAAAGGTCAGCTAACAAAATCCTCCAAATATGACTAAATCAATGATTGGTGAATCTTTAATCTTGGCAGTGCCTTTGTTTTAGTCACTACTGTCTGACAATAAATGATAACATTCCTGGCTTGCCAAAACAATCTTCTAACGTCACCCATTTTCCAGATGGAGTTTGCTCATCTTTTCCATATTAATATCTATAATCAGCGCATAGATAGCATCTTAAGTAACCGCCCCCCAATTATTGTTCTTTAGCCCAGAAGTATCAACAGCTTCAATTAGTAATGTTTAGAGTTCTTATCAGAGTTCTGATATCTCTCTGAATTACTAAACCTGTTCATCCATCGCCTGCTAGGCATTGGGGCTTGGCTGTCCTCTTGGAACTCAACATGTCCAAAATTAAGACAACACGAACAAAGCGAAACTCTTTCTCTTCCTGGAAACGCACCTTGTTCCTGCTGTTCCCACTCTCAGTGACTGCTACTCTAAAGCCCCACCTGACAGTGAGATTCGGCCTCCCTCTCACGGGGTCAGAGGCTGCCTCCTGTGGTTAGACCTGCTAACTCTTCACTGAGCGGCTCCCTGTCCTCTCCACTGCACCTGGAATTAACTTAGTTTAAGTCTTTATCCTCTTCATCTGGAACACTGCAATGGCCTCCTCACTGGTCTTCCTATCTTCAGTTTAATCTCCTCCTCCCCATCCCCGAATTACCTTTCCAAACTTCAAATCACACCCTGACTCCCCACTTCCTACAAACCTTCAAACATTCTCCATGGAACAATTATTGGCATAATTGTTCTCCCTTTTTACAAAGGAAACTCCAGGACCTGTCCCCCTGCCTACCCCACCCACCCACTACTCACCCACGTGAGAATCACAGGAATTCACATTTATTGAGTGCACGGTTCCAAACACTTCTTATACTATAGCTCATTTAATCTTCCCAACATTCCATGAGATAGGTACAGAGAGGTTCTAGAACTTGCCCAAAGACACAACTGATAAGAGGTGGAGCCAGGATTCAAACCAAAGCTAGCAGGCTCCAGAGTCCTGGCTTGTAGCTGTGTCTAAGGTTTCCATTATATCTCACGGCCTTTATACCAGCCATTGTAGTTCCTAAAGTTCCCATCTCCCAGTTTTTAAAAAATTAATCCCCACCTGAGGATATATTTGTGTTGAATTTTTAGAGAGGAAGGAAGAGAGCAACGAGAGTGAGAGAGAAACATCAATGTGGAAGAAACTTCAATAGTTTGCCTACCACACTTGCCCTGAATGGGGATCGACTCACAACCCAGGTGTGTGCCCTGACCTGAAATCAAATCTACAATCTTTTGGTTCATGGGACGACACTTGAACCAACTGACCACCTGGCCAGGGCACATTGCCCAGGATTCATATATGTTCTTCTTTCTACTTGGTATAGCCTCCTTCTATCTTTATCTAGCTTGCTCCACGTTATACGTTAAGACTCCTTTGTGTTACTTCCTCCACTGATTGAACAAATATTAGTGCTGCCTGTTCTGTGCATGGATCCACTCCAGAAGAGCTCTGACTGTGGAATGTGGAGACAGGAAAAAAGACTCTGATGTGATCTATGGATGAATTGAGAAGAACGTAAGTTCCCAGGATTGGGCCAGACTTAGACTGCTCTATTCCATCCACACCAGACCTAAAGCCATAGAGTTTGGAGAGCCAAACCAGGACAAAACTGGATTCCAGATTCCAGAACATGTAAGTATCATCTGATATTACACTTTACAGAATCAGAATGTCTAAATCCTCACCTCTAAGAGAATCTAAAGAAGCATAGCATCGCAAACCAAATCCTTGGCCTTTTTCTCTTTAGTCAAAACACCACACTTTTCTCCCCTTTGACTTTTGAATCTTGACTCCAGTGGGCTCTCTTAACAACACTGTCACTGTAGAGCACCTTAGGGATTGCATCCTGTGGAAGACTGCCCTCTAGCCAGCTGTTTCCGGTTGCACTGAATGTGCAGGACCAAACTAGATGTAACTTAAAATGCAGAGGGTTGGATTGGAGTGTGGGCAAGCCTGGGAGTATCGGTCCTGGCTTCCAATAAATAGTGGTTAAGAGGTAATAGCCAGTTCTGAGTTTGAAGTCTGACCTATGACTTGGTCTTGGCCACATTATTTAAACTCTTTAAGCCTGTTTCCTCATCTGTGAAATGTGAATTATAACAATAGTAGCATATGAGAGTAGCATATGTAGAGTGCCTGGCTAAGAGTAAGACCTGCATAAATACTACAGCCGATCCTATATAATAAAAGGGTAATATGCAAATTAACCCTACTGGCAGAACAACAGGGAGTGGCTGGTCGCCCCTAGTGGTCAGTGCACTCCCACAGTGGGGAGAGCTACTCAGCCACAAGCCAGGCTGAAGGGCTCTGGGGCTACCAGAGGGATGTCTGAGTGCCAGCTTAGGCCCAATCCCCTGGGGAGCAGGCCTAAGCCAGCAGGTGGACATCCCCAGAGGGATCCCAGACTGCTAGAGGGTGCAGGCTGAGCTGAGGGGACCACCTCCCCCCACCACCCCAGTGCATGAATTTTCGTGCACCGGGCCTCTAGTAATTATTATAAGAGCTATTATTATTGTTATTCAGGATAATTGGATGAATGCATTGGTTCCATTGTAGTATCAATTCATCATAATCTTAGGTTAAGCTCAGATACCTTTGTATATGCAAAGCTATGTTGATTTTTGTTTTTAATAATTCTTTTTTAAAATATATTTTTATTGATTTCAGAGAGGAAGGAAGAGGGAGAGAGAAAAAAACATCAATGATGAGAGGGAATCATTGATCAGCTGCCTCCTGCACACCTCCTACTGGGGATCGAGCCTGCAACCCGGGCATGTGCCCTTGACTGGAATCAAACCCAGGACCCTTCTAGTCCACAGGCCGACATTCTATCCACTGAACAAAACCAGCTAGGGCATGTTTTTTTTGTTTTGTTTTTTGTTTTTGTGTGTGTTTTTTTAAGTATATTTTATTGATTTTACACAGAGAGGAATTGAGAGGGATAGAGAGTTAGAAACGTCGCTGAGAGAGAAACATCAACCAGCTGCCTCTTGCACACCCCCGACTAGGGATGTGCCATCAACCAAGGTACGTGCCCTTGACCTGAATCAAATCCGGGACCTTTTAGTCCGCAGGCCGACGCTCTATCCACTGAGCCAAACCGCTGTCGGCTAGGGCATGTTTTTAATAATTCTTTATTGTTGAAGTATTTCGTATGTCCCTCTTTTTTCTCCCATGGAGCCCCTCCAGCCCGTCCCCGCCCCCACCCCAGACCCTCACTGCCCCATCATTGTCTGTGTCCATGTACCATGCATATATGCATACAAAATCCTTGGTTGATTACCTTCCATCCACCCACCCTCCCCTGCCTTAAGGCAAAACTATGTTTTTGTTTTGCTTTTTACAGTCTGCTGTTTCCTAGGGATGAATACAAATTGACTGATCAGTGATTTGCTTCAGCATTTTTCTAGGTAGTAAATTTTCGGTAGTAAATTTTTCTAGGTAGTAAATTTTAGTAAAAGGGTTGTCCTTTTACACCTTCAAACAATGTCAGTCCTTGGCACTTGGGGACCACACCTATTAGCTGTGGTTATCTAAAATAATAACTCACAACTGTGCCATTATTTTACATAGTCCGTGAAGATTTGGGAGTAATATTAAAGGCAGCTGATTTAAAAATATTTAATATTTAGACATTGTCTTTGACTACCTAATTTTTTATTTTATTTGTCTTTCCTAATCCCCACTTACTTTCCAAAGATGTTACCTCTGTCACAGTGTAACAGAATCTAATTGAAGTTGATAATTTTAGAAAAGTAGGTTAAAATGTTTGTTATGATTTTTCACCTTGTGCATGTTTTAAAGGACAAAGTGAACATAGAGAAGATGTAGAAAACAAATAATAGAAGGGTTTTAAAAATATATATATATTTTCCTACAGGATGGGTCAAATATAAATCTGCTTTTGAATTAGAATCAATTATCAGAATTAAGCCAGGGCTGGGTAGCTCAGTTGGTTAGTGTCATCCCAATATGCCAAGGTTGTGGGTTTGTTCCCCAGTCAGGGCACATTTAACAATCAACCAATGAATGCATTAATACGTGGAACAACAAATGGATGTCTTTCTTCCCCCCATCAAATAAGTAAATAAATAAATAAATAAAATCAGAATTAACCACAACAGCATTAACAAAGAGGTGTTTTAAGTCTCTATGAACAGCAACTTCTGACATAAAAAATGTAATAATAGCATCTTCCTGAAGGGGCAGTCTTTTCCCATTTTCCTGCTTCCTCCTTACTGGAGACGTGCTTAAGGTTTACTTCAATTGGGCTCTTTATGCCCAATTTGCTTATTTTTGGTCACAAGGGGGCACCATTTTCTAACTTAAACATGAAGACTACTGTGAAAAAGTACAAAGTTGTGAAAAGCCATTTATATTCCTATTCCTCTGTTTCTTCTTTTCCTTTATTTATCAACTGTTTTCTTGTTTTATTTTTTTTAAATAGGTCTGTGATTGATATATTAACTGGCCAATGATCAGAAATGTTCTTTGAAAGAATAACTATTTGATAGAATCAATGCCATGCTGTTGTAAGTTATTTTAAATGCAATTGTCTTTTATTTCCTAATTAACTTTCTAGTTTTCATTGGAGATAAATAAAAAATAGAGCAGAGGTAGGTGTGTGTGTGTTCATGTGTGTGCGTGCGTGTGTATGTGTGTGTATGTGTGTGTGTTGCACAAATGTGCATTTTATACAAGGGATTCTTGTTAGGCTAGGACTCCCCATCCATGTTTCAAGGTCAAATGCAAATTTTGTTCTCTCTCAAGAGCTTCCTCTGTCACCGTGTATCAGAATTACTTGCTCCCTTCTTGATGTTCAATTCTATTGCACTTGTCACAACTCATTTCTTTCCATCCCATTAGAATGTGAAATACCATATAAATGTTATGAGAGTAGAAACCAACTATTCTCAGTGCCTGGCCCATTGCCTGGCCAGTAAAGCGTGCTCCACAGATGCTTCTTGTTCATCTCTGTATCCTTAGTAACCAGCCTGCTGCTGAGACATGGCAGGAGATTAATAAATGCATATTACATTATGCAATATTACATTTTGCTAGCTCTTATGATGAAGGTGACATAGATATGAGATGTGACAGGGGAAAGGATGCTATTAAGACAATGGAAACATTCTCATGGTGCTAAGAGAATGGACCGTAGCCTATAGCTAACTTGAACTCAGAGTCATTTGTGCTACATGGTTGGTCTTAGTAAAAACCTGCCAATAGCTCTAGCTGGTTTGGCTCAGTGGATAGAGAATCAGCTCACAGACTGAAGGGTCCCAGGTTCAATTCCGGTCAAGGGCACGTACCTGGGTTGCAGACTCAATCCCTGGCCCTACTTGGAGCATGTGCAGGAGGCAACCAATCGATGTGTCTCTCTCACAATGATGTTTCTCTCTGTGTGTCTCTCCCTGTTCCACCCTCTCTAAAAATCAATGGGAAAATATCCTCAGGTGAGGATTAACAATAATAAAATATTTAATAAATAACACACCTCCCATTAGTCCTAATGGCTAAAATTTATCTGGTCAAATTAGACCTCACCAGTGCTTAGGAATTGAGAGGTTTTGGACTATCAAGTCCCAGATTCATCCCAATATAATTCACCAATTTTTGTACATCTAATATGTACCAGGCGCTATGATAGTGCTGGGAATGATCCTCAAGCAGTTGACAGATTAATGCAAGAGATAGATACATAAATAAATACATAATGACCAAAATGGGACAAATACAAAAGGCTCATTGGTACAGCTGAAGGCTAATGAGAATATGAACTCACGTAATACTTCCATACTTTCTCTTATTTTGAGAAAACTTTCTTCCTACAATTTGAGCCCCAAATTTGTCCATGCCAAAATTATTCCATGGCCATTTTTGAAAAGCAAAAGGAGAGCTGTTACCAATTTCAAACTTTGTGTAAGCATTTCCTTTTCTTGTAAATATTCTGTCATTTGTTTCTTTATATTTCTAAGCTTTCTTTCAAAGATAGTATTGGAGCTGATGGTTTACATCTACTTCTTTAAAAAATGTAGTTCTTATCATTGTTTTCATTTCTTCCCAAGTCCAAAGCAGTGAAGTCAGATGTATTTAAAGAGTAGAAAAATAAACATAGTGTATACTACATTGAGTATACTTCATTGTGCCGCTACAAACTAGCTACAACTTGATCACTCTAGTAAGAATTTCTCTTTTCTCTGACCTCACCATCTCTATTCATTTTATAATTTACTTAAGAACCATTTAAAATGGCTTATACTTTACCTCTTAACCAAAGGCATGAACCGAATCTTACCAGTCTTTATATTCCCTACCAGCTGATAGTTGGCAAACGTCAGATCTTAGCAGTAACAGGTGTGCGGTAGGAAAAGACTGCTGGGCTTTGATAGAACAGCTGTGCTCAGCTCATGGCCCTCTGCTGATTAACTGTATGACCCTGGGCAGATCACCTAGCCTCTCTAAGCCCTTCCCCCATCTATAAAATAGTGGCATAGTATCCTCCTTCAGGGGCCACTGGGAACACGAACAGGATGTAATATGTAAAAACAAACCATTGCGAAATCACAAGATATGCTATCACCCTGATAAACACTTAATAGAATATTTCATTTCTGTCTATTCTGGAGACCCAAAAAGGCCACAAAATACTATGAATTTCAGAAGTTACCGTAGTTATATATGTAATTAATAGAGCGATTTTTTTTTTGTTTTGTTTGTGAGATGTTAAAATATAAACTCAGTGTTAGCAAGCCTATTTCAATCCTAATACCATATTTAATGGTATTATAGGATTGTTCCTGTTTTTAATGAAACTTCCATCTTTTAAAAATTTAATTTTCATACAACGACATTGGGAGTAAAAATATTGATGCGCTAGAATTATGTAGAAACAACTTATCCAAAGGTTGTGTCAGATATATGTTCTGAAGCCTCAGTTAGCATAAATAAACATTATAACCCTCATTAAATAAATGTAGCTGAGGAGACTGCATGTTTGTTCATAGAATTGGGATGTAATAATAGCAAAGAAAGGCATATGAACTTGGAGAATAAGAAAAGAAATTTCACATTATATTCTTTAAAGAGTTGTGTAGGCATAAACAGGGTAACAGACATTGCTACTGTGGAATTTCAAGTACAATACAAATGTGAATGTATTATATTTGCATAAGAATGAAAAGCTATTTTGAAAGGTCACCTGGCAAGATTAGGTTTTTATGTGGTGTGTGGAGGAGACAGTGTTCTGAAAATCCACTAGGAAAAGCAAATTCATAAATATGAATAAATAGAACCATCATGATAGATAACAAAACACTAATCAGCATGCGAATTCGGATGCTTTTTACTTTCCCAATATGTGGTCGAATTTTGGGTAAAGTATCTTATGAATTAGATACTTTATTTATAGAGTATCTTTAATGCATCTTTATTTATAGAGACCACATGCTGGAAAACTTTTATTTTCTGTTGATCCTCACCAGAGGATATTTTTTCCATGCTTTTCAGAGACAGCAGAAGGGAGAGAAAGTGGGAGAGAAAGACAGAGAAACATTCATGTGAGAGAGACACATCGATTGGCTGCCTCCCACATATGCCTGACCAAGGGGTGGGAAGCACACTTGCAACCCAGGCACATGCCCTTGACTGGGAATTAAGCCCGCAACCCTTCGGTGCATGGTCCAATGCTCTAACCACTTAGTTACACTGGCCAGAGCTGAAAAACTTCATTTTTCAACCTTTCATTTTTCAACCTTGCAAATTCAAGTTCTAAAATTTATGTTATCAAGCAAGAATTTTTTATTACATATTTTTTAACCTGTAAAATCCTCATCATTTCTCACCTAGTTGCTGCACTGGTCTCTCCTAGGTCTCTTTGCTTCTTGTCTCAATCTCTCTAAGCCTTCCTTCATAATATTGCCAGAAAGATCTTTCTATAATACCTCAATGGTCATGTCACATCTGGTCAGAATAGTACAAAGGCACCCCATTATGTAATGACTAAATTAAACTAGTTACCTGTCATTCAGTGTCTTTTAATATCTAGCACTTACTACAATTTCAGCTTTACAAATACTATTTTTTAATAATATTAAAGAACTTGTGAGTCCTATACATGGTTAATCTCTCATCCCTTCACACATTTGCACTTTCTATGTTATCCTATAGAATAAAAGCCTAATATGCTAAATGTCTGGTCGTCCAGTTAACCAATCAAAGTGAATAGGCTAAGGCTGCTCAACCGCTCGCTATGATGTGCACTGACCACCAGGGGGCAGATGCTCCCACTGGTAGATTAGCATGCTGCTGGGATCTAGCTTATCAGAACTGAGCAAGATGGACCAGACATGCGGTTGCCTTGACAGGACCAGTTCCTTGCTCCTAGAAGTTGTTAAACTAAAACATCAATGGGTAATATAGGAATAATGCATCTTTTAAAAGTGTTTTTTTTAATCTACCAATGATGCTAATTATGCTTTTAAATTTAAACTAAGAGGAAAAACTATGACTATGGTAAGGCTCCCTTCAAAAATATTTTTAATTTTCAATTATTTTACTTATATCACAGGTGCAGAACCCTTCTTTCCAATATCTATTCTAAAATACTGGCCTTGTGAGTATTTAAAAAAAAAAAAAAAAAAAAAAACTTGTTCCAGTCAATTATAGAATAATAATACTTGAGGGGGGAAAAAGATCTTCAAAATTCATCTTATCTCATTCATACACCCAACCCATGTGTATATATAAAAACTTATTCTATTTTAACTATCTTCTGAGATAAACTGCATAGAATTTCTAGTAATCCATTCTGATATTATTGTTGTTATTGTTATTGCTGTTGTTGTTGTTATTATTATTATTACATCTCCATTTCCCACATCCCTCACTCCCTTCGCTTTGACAACCATCATCTGCTCTCTGTATCTATGAGTCTTTTTCTGTTTTGTTTTGTTGAGACATTTTGGTTACAATATTACTCCATAATAAGTTAAATTGAGTTCTTCATACTATTATTTCATTTGCCTTTTGAAGTGCAGGGTTTAAGACACACGGCTCTCTCGTCTATAAAATGGGAATAATAACATGCTTATTTCATAGGATATTTTCAAAGATTTGATGGAAGCATGTATGTAAAGTATTTAGAACAGTGACTGAAAGCTAGTAAATGATATATGTGTTGCTATTTTTATTTCTTCTTACCTTTCTTTGAATGAAGACGTTTAATAGTTTGATACATAGCCATTTGGATCTGGAGGCTTTGAACAAATGAATCTTTTCCTGGACTGAATAACCACAGCTCCTTTGTGCTATATTTTTTTTATAAGAACTAATTTTCCAAATTTTTAAAAATCCCCCTTGTGACCCTTCATCTCAGTGAAGGGAAAGAGTTCATATTTTGCTATTGCAACAGGATATTTTAAACCAAGACTCTAAAAGTCCCATCTAAATAGACTCTATGAACACATACCTTTATCGGGTCATTCTCCATGTTATTCATAATGGGCATATAATACTACATAAGACAAGCAAGAACCCTGCCTTCGTGGGTTGTACAAATTCTTAGCTGCAGAAACAAACTCTTTCTATCATTAAGCAAGTCACATACCACTCTTTCGGATTCTCTCTTCCAATAGGTCAGCATGTCCAGCTGGAAGTTTCTTATTGAAAATCTCAGCTGACCGGAGGAACATAGCTTCAACTGCAGACCCTTTCAGCAAAGCAATCTGATCTTCATGGTCCAACGTCTGAAATCCTGCATGAAGGTGATAATGAAATCAGTATCAAGGAGTTGTAAATGCTATAAAAGAGTATTCATCTTCACCATCATCCCCATCCTTCCCACTGATAAAACATTTTCATAAAATTATTTTGTAGTTGTTTTAAGACTGGATAGTCAAGCTGACTCAATAAGTATCTATTGTTCTCTCCCAAATAGAAGCTGGCTTTTATCTTCATTTGTAGGATTTGATAAACAAGTTGGGTAAAAGAGGATCCATGTCAAATACATACATATGTGTGTGTGTGTGTGTGTGTGTGTGTGTGTGTGTGTATATATATATATATATATATATATATATATATATATATATATATAAAACTGAGTGGCCAGATTATGATCTCTGAACGCATAATAATCTGACCACTCAGTGTATATCCTGTCCTATATAATAAAAGGCTAATATGCAAATTGTTCCCTTAACCAAGAGTTTGACCAGCAGGCAGGAGACAGGCCAGCCAAACAGCCATATCCCCTCCCCCTGGCCAGGCTGGCTGGACCCCACCCATACACAAATTTATGCACTGGGCCTCTAATATATCATACACAAATTCATGCACTAGGCATATATATATATATATATATATATATATATATATATATATATTGAATGGTGAGATTATTATGAGTTCAGAGATCATAATAATCTGGCCCTCTCAGAGAATATATATTGAAAATATATATATATATTATGGCAGAGATAGGCTGATGCAGATGAAGCCCCCTTAAAAGTCAGAGGCAGCCGAGACTGGTTTGGCTCAGTGGATAGAGTGTGGGCCTGCAGACTGAAGGGTCCTGGGTTTGATTCTGGTCAAGGGCATGTACCTTGGTTGCGGGCACATCCCCAGTGGGGGTGGTGCAGGAGGCAGCTGATTGATGATTCTTTCTCATCAATGTTTCTAACTCTCTATCCCTCTCTATTCCTCTCTGTAAAAAAATCAATCAATATATATTTTAAAAAGTCAGAGGCAAGTAGATTCTCTTTGAGCCATTATTTTAGTTGCATTTGGTGTCAGAGGTCAACTCTGCAGAATGGAAATTTCCACAAGCCAGAAAAATTTTTATGTGTATCCAGAGATTTAAAGAAATATTTGGCCAACTCATGGATCTTTAGTCTACCTGGAGAATGTGTAACATTTCCAATAAAAAACAAACAACCCAATCAAGATCATGTTGTGCTATCTTCTCTAAGCTCAGCCCTCCACCATGCAGGGCGAGGAAAATGACTGACTGAAGTAATGAACGGGAAACAAACACAAGCTCATGTGCACATGTGTGCACACACACATACCACAATTAGAGATAAAATAATGGTAATGCCTTCAGGGTCTAAGTGGCCTAGGAGAGTATTAAATAGCAATGGGAGTTTAGAGGAGAGAGTAACGCTAAGGATAAAGAAGTAATGTCACTGTGTCAGAGAATCTAAGTGCTCCTTTGCGGGCAGGAGACCTGGCAGGTCTCTAACACTCTGGACAGACCCCAATGAACTGTGGAATGGAATCCCTCAACTCGGACCTTCACAAAATACTCTTTCATTATTAGTATTGCATAACTATTATTACTATTTGTAGTAATGTCATTTCTGTAATTATTGTTAAAACATTTTTTTCCTTCTCGAGGGTTGTCTTTTCTTTCCTTCTCTCTCTGTGTGTGTGTGTGTGTGTGTGTGTGTTTTTCCCCCCCATTCTACTTTGCTCATTAAACACACATTAATTATACTCTCTCCCTATCGACGCAGTCCAGGCACAGGATTGAAGAAGTGTGTAAGATACTGCCATTGCTTTCAGATAAGCTACCTTATTATAAGGAAAATTTTTATTTGTCCCCAATATTTCTTGGTTAAAGATCAACTGACCATTTGAAATGAAAAATCTTTCCCCATAAACAACAAAAAACATCATATTTCTTCCTTTCCAATATCTCTTCCCACAGTTTCTGACTCTTGAATAATCATGTTTTTGATCAAGATTGCCTTCAGCTTAATTATCATAAAACAAATTAAGTTCTGTTTTTCATTGTTAATAAATAAATGAGAGAATATTAATGTTTCCATGATAACGAGAATTTTCTTCCCACATTTTATGAGTTTTATGTAGGCTTATGTTTATCTCTGACTCATTTAATGAAATAATAGCATAATGCTGGCAAAAGAAGGCAAATTAACATGTTTAATTAAAATCCTATGTCAGAAGTTACCTTCTGTAATTTAATATTACTATGTTAGCTACACAAGGTATTTATTATATTCTTCTATCTAGACCATGAGATTTTTAATGTACTAATATATTTTTTAAAACAACAAAACAACTTAAACCTATTGGCTGAGATTGCATTGAAATTGTATCTAAAAGAATTGGACTCTGGGAGATAAGTAGCTGGCATTCCAGTTTCCTGCACTGACACCATCAGAATTACTGGATAAATCCCTCTCCCTCACCTCACACATGATGGACACTTGTTCATCAAGTGCTATCAATTTTTTAAATATATATTTTATTGATTTTTTACAGAGAGGAAGAGAGAGGGATAGAGAGTTAGAAACACTGATGAGAGAGAATCACCGATCAGCTGCCTCTTGCACACCCCCTACTGGGAATGTGCCCACAACCAAGGTACAAGGTACATGCCCTTGACAGAACCTGGGACCTTTCAGTCCGAAGACGGATGCTCTATCCACTGAGCCAAACCGGTTTCGGCAAGTGCAACCAATTTTTAAATATCTCTTTGTTTCCTATTCTCTCTCCCACTGCTATTGCTTTATTTCAAGCCCTGTTGCTTGGACTAATGCGGTAGCATAGTAACTAATTCACATTGCCTATAGTTCCTCCCTGTTCATATCCATCTAATATGAACCTAATAAAGTTATATCACTATAACATAAATCTCATCATTTCCATCTTTTAAAAAAGCCACCAAGAACCAGTGGATGAGAATTAATACCCTTAGTTAGGCCCTAACTGGTGTGGTACCAGCTTACCTTATGTCTAACCAAGAAGACACTGACATTATGCTACAGCCACAGTGAATTTTCCCTTCCTTCTCTAATAATTCACTTCTTACTCGTGCCTCGTTATATTTTCACAAGAAGATTTCTTGATTTCAAATGGCCCCTCTCCTTAATGTCAACGGAAAAGCTCTTTTTTGTTTTAGATCCAATGCAAATATGATTCTCTCAGAAGCCTACTTATCTTTCTCAAATATAATCAGCAATTGCTTTCTTTTTGTTCAAACAGCACTTTGCATACACTTTTTAAAAGAAATTATACCCTTTAATCACTTTCCTTGTAGGTAATAGCTAGGTATTTAGTATAGAATAGGTATCGACAAACATTATTAAATGAATAAATGGATGGATCACAACTTAGCAAAGTCACTATTTCTTAATTTATCAATTTGGAAGAATTAGCATAAATCATTTTAAATATCCTATCTGGCTCTAACATTTTATGTCTGTGGTAGACATATTAAATCAGATGTGAGATAATTCTCTTTTTGAACCAAACAGATTTGCCTCTCTTAATGTCACAAGAATATCACACAGTGTAGCAGAGAAGTAACTACATGTAAAGATACCTGGTAGCTTTTTTGTGAATTCTACAAGAATCTGTACATGACTGGTAGCCATTTCAGTTAAAATGAGAAAATTTTCTTCTGCACTGAATTCTTCTTTTAACTGAATTTTAAGAAAAAAGCAAATGATTAATAAGTAGATAAAAGGATAAAACAGTGTAAAATCATTAGGCTAAAGAACCAGACTTAGACAATAACATTTAAAAACCTAGTTCATATTTTTCAGGTCCTTGGAGAGCAATTATTATTACCAAGATAAATATGAGACTTCTTTCTCATTAGTTATTTAATGCTGCTAAAAGCTTAAATGTATAACAAATTCTTGGCTCTAATCATTACAAAGTAACATGTTTATATGCTAATTCCACCTCCAACATAGTAAACACCCAGAAAATATTAAGTTTAAGCCCATGCATTTTCAGATAGTGTACATACAATTTTATTTGTGATTTCCTGAGGCATCCTCTGTTTGCTATATGAATCCATAATATAATGTAGAAGATTCTGTTGATCCAGGGTGAGTTCAGTTTTCTCCTACACTGGCAAAAAAATAAAATATGTTAGGGAAGGTGGCTATAAGATATTCTCTTTCTCTCTATAGATAGATAGATAGATAAATAGATAGATAGATGATAGATAGATAGATAGATAGATAGAGTGTATACACACACACACACACACACACACACACACTCATCGGAAGTAAAATAAATATCAGAAATTGTTGGGGAAAGCCCTAAATATAGCAGGAACTGTATACTCTGATTGTGTCATAGCTTTTTTTGAGCTCTTGGGCAAGCCATGTCCCCATTTCACTAAATTTGTCCCAAGGTACTCATTTTCCTCTCTGTAAAATAGGGGGAAACAAACTATTTCTTTCCTATATTTCTTAGGAATAAATAATCATCTGGATATGAAGCTCATTGAGTCCATTCATAGAGAAGTTCAGTGCAAGTTCAAGGTTTGGCCATAACTTAGGAAAAGTTCCCCCATATAACATGGAGATTCCGTTTGAGGATATTTATGTAGAGCAGGGGCTGACACACTGGGGCCCACGGACCAAATCCACCTGGTTTTATAGATCCACTGGAAGATAACCGTACGTATTCATTTGCTCATGTGTTACCAATGCTACTCAACGCTGGGTAGTTGAGATAGAGACCATGTGGCCAAAGCCTAAAATATTTGGCACTTTACAGAAGAAAACTGCCGACCCCTAAGGTAGAGAGTCCTCCATCTGGACAATCCAGCCCCCAAACATCTCTTTTTCCCTTACTAGCATCTTTGGAAGAGGGTGAATAATTGTGTCACTCTTTGCTTCCTTATACCAAAGGTGAAGCACTATGGCAAAATAATACTTTCATATCAAATACTTTTCCTGTGATAAATATAAAATGATATATCTGAAAAACTAAACGTGGATGATTTTTTTTATTAGTAGTGTAATAAATATTAAGAAGGGCATAATTTGAACAAAAAAATAGATTGGTTTTTCAGCTAAAAATTAAATTAAAATTCCTTTAAGTGCCCTGTGCATTATCAGTATGTTTAGCTAATCATACAAGATGCCATTCCTCTATTTGTCCCAAGTTGTCTCGAAGGATTCTTGGAGTGATCTGTGACCTCAGCAAAAGAGCTTTTCTCTATTGGTGCACAAATGTGCATTCACCCTGTTTTACCCATTGATAAAGACTGACTCATGTCCTGGCCGGTTTGCTCAGTGATTAGAGCATTGGCCCATGGACCCAAGGGTCTTGGGTTTGATTCCTGACCAAAGGCACATACCTTGGTTGCAGTTTCAATCCTCGGCCCCAGTGGGAGGCAACCAATCGATGTGTCTCTCTCACCTTGATGTTTCTTTCTCTCTCCCCCTCCTCTTCCTCTCTTCCACTCTCTAAAAAATTCAATGGAAAAAAATATCCTCAGGTGAGGATTTAAAAAGACTAACTCGTAAGTCTATCGAGTCCACACCCTTCCCAGTCTGAACCTCCCTTCTCACTGGCAGGAAAATGGTCATTAAAACTCAGTTTGAAAAAAAATCCCTTTTATACACCAAACCATTTCTACTGGCAACCTCTGGGTAGTAGGAATGAAATGGAGCCATGGAGAACTTTCCCTTCTTTTACTTTACACACTCCTCCTATCTGACTTTTACACGGAAGGATGTATGACTCTCGTGATCAAAAAGAAACTCATTCACCCGTGGACACAGACAATGGGGGTGGTGCAGGCCTTGGAGGGGGGTCAGAATGGGAGTGGGCTGGAAGAGGTTAATGAGGGAGAGGTGGGAGAAAACCTATGAAATACTTTCAACAATAAAGATTATTTTTTTTAAAGAAGAAAAAAGAAAGAAACCCACTCAATGCCCAGCTGAAGTGACATTCTGCTCGTGGCTGTGGCTCTAACGTGAAAGCCTCCCAGCCAGACCATGACATGCCTAGCAGCCCAGCGGCGCTGGCTTTGGCAGACACCGTGGTGTGTTATTACCCTGCATGACTTCGTGGTCGAGGTCACTTGTCGCAGGTCACGCCCTTCGCTGTCTTCATTAACACTCTGATCTGCGTGCTGCTTCACGTTCTTTCTCAGTCGTTTGGATTTACACTGAATTTCAGTTAACAAGCCTAAAAAAATTAACATAGAGACTTAACCAACCACAAGAAAGTACTGTTGGGTGTGTGGGCACGAGACTTGGCCTTGAACAAGAAATGTATCCTCCGTGAGTCTCAGCTTCTTTATTTGTAAAATAGGAATAATATCTACCTTGCATGGTTTTGTGGATATTAAATGTTATGTCATTTTTTTAAAATTGAGCTTTATATAAAGGATGTAATGCAAAGCATTGTACAAATGCAAGGTTTTTGATCCATACAATGAAGAATAACACTCCTTGTTCCTGTCCTAGGGAACTTTGAAAGTTATTGTTTCAAGACAGAATATTAATAGTATAACTGCACCATAACGCATGTATTCAATTTCACATTAAGCATATAAGTAAACATGAATCAAACAAATGCCAAGATCCTTTAGGAAAAAAATTCCAGTCCTGTTCATTTTCAGATCTGTATAGATGGTTGAGAACATAGTTAAAGATGAAAATAACTCCAGGGGACCTAGACATTTTCATTTGAATAATCATATACTATCATCATTAATTTATACTAAGCAGGCCTATAAAAAAATAACATAGACTTCTCTTCCACATTCCTATTTAACTTCCTCATTCTCTCAATGTGAAGGAAACAAAATCCCAGGAATTTCCTTGTCTGGGGAATTCAGTTTATAGGATCCTATGAAAGCTTTGCACCTGTTCCTGGTCAAGTCTATGTGCATAAATAATAGTGTAGCCTCTTCTATTCTAGGTGGCGTCATGAAAAATGTCCCCGGAGCTCCAGTGGGGACAAGGTCATGTTTAAGTGATGAGCCACATGAACCGCCTGGTATCGAGGCAAATGTTTCCATGGCAGGATTGGGTTCCAGCGGCCGCCCCTCCTGCAGTCTCCTGTTTCATACACGCAGAGAGGCGATTGTGATCGGCCGCCATAAAACTTTCATCCTCCCGGCCTGGCATCATTTACACTGACCTATTTTCCGCCTCCTGCGTGCATTCTTTGTCTGGGCCCATCCCAGGGGCCTGCATGGTTTGGGAATAATAGCCCTGGAATCGCCTTCCAAAGGCTTTTCTTTCGTGTGGCATTCCCTCCCTGACTGTGATCATCCCCGTGGTGACATCTGTTTGTCTCCTTGTGTTTGGAGGGGAACAGGGTCTATCTCCGAATCTGAGCGGTCTGTAGGATTTGCAGAATGAAAAATGAATATGTTATAGCCCGGCATGCATTCCCAATGCTGATGGAGATTACGGTTCCTCACAAAGCCAGGAGTGAATACACTGTCTTTTTTTTTTTCTTTATCAGATGGAAGGGCCAAATGATATTAAAACTTGGGGGAGTTAATTTCCTGTGTAAATCTATACAAATTGGTTCAGAGCTGCAACCAAAAAAAAAAAAAAAAAGATTCTTAATAAAATGACTTGATTTAAAACTCGATGGTGACAATTCAGTGGCAGTTAGACCTTCTTCTTAATTTTCCCCACAACTGTGAATTCTTATGCTAATGAAACAAAAATTTAAAAAGGTATCAAATTGAATTTGGAGGAAACTTTTAGACTGTCATTCTTTGTAAGTTATTAAAAATATTGCCACTCCGCTCCATGTCTCATTGCAACAGTGAACAACAAAACACAGCTGTTTTTTTCCAGGTGAATTAAATGCTCTTTAGCTGACAGTTTGGACAATTTAGTGGTTAATGATCCTTTCCAAGAACTTATATGGCTTAGTAAGTCCCTTCTTTGATGGGTGAAGAACCATTCTAATTAGACGCGTTACCTGGCTTCTGCCTTCTTAAGAGATATTTAGTGGAATTTAATTGCTTGATGCGAATACCTCTATACATACATTCAGCCAACATTCCCATCTCTTTGCATTTCCTTAGTCGACACTCCTGGCACTTCCTTCGCATGTACATGTCCATCACACAGTTGCCTCCGTTTTTACACTTGTACACGGCATTTTTGGTGATGCTTCTCCTGAAGAAACCTGCGGCAGAAACACAGACAGGAGTGAAAAGACTCCTCACACCGTCTGCTCAGAAAAAACACATTTGGACTGAGATGCCCAAGAATTTTCTCCTGGACCCCTGGAGAGTAGCAGCTGCCAGGTAATCCTTGTGTGCACTGTTGACAAAGTGCTTTCAATTGCACTGCATCACCCAGAAAGCTGCTGTTTTTAATTCATCTCTCAAAAAATAAAGACATGTTTCCCTGATAGCTTTTCTAAGGAAAAATAAACAACCCTCAGTTCATTGTTTAAGATAAATTATGTTCATTATATCTTCATGGGGGGGTCAATTATGGGCCAGTGTACTTATTCTAAGTGCTAGAGATTCAAAGGTAGGTAAGTCATCCCTGCCCTCTTAGCATCTACAGCAGTGGTTCCCAACCTTTCTAATGTCGCAACCCTTTAATACAGTTCCTCATGCTGTGGTGACCCCCAACCATAAAATTATTTCGTTGCTACTTCATAACTGTCATTTTGCTACTGTTAATAAATCGTAATGTAAATAACGGTGTTTTCCGATGGTCTTAGGTGACCCACAGGTTGAGAACCACTGCTATAGAGCCTAAGACAGTTACAAAGTAGCAACGAAAATAATTTTATGGTTGGGGGTCACCACAGCATGAGGAACTGTATTAAAGGGTTGCAGCATTAGGAAAGTTGAGAACCACAGTGCTACAGGCTGGCTGAGGGCCAAGCCATGCAAATAATCAAATAAGTAAAATTAAGCCTTCCTGGGCTGTGCTGGGGCAGAGGAGGCAGAGGGAATGGTTGGTTCTGGGGGAAGAAGTCAGACTCAGAGGTGAGTGTTGAGCTAAGTCTTGAGGTTGAGTCATTATTGCGGAGAAAGAGAAACCATTACAGGGTTTTGGGTTTGGCAGGGGAGGGTATGACCTAACGTGCATGTTGGAAAGAAAGGTGAACAGGGAGACTAGAGACAGCAGACTGTGATCAGCCAAGAGGTGATCAGGCCTGGACTTAATGTGGGAGGCAGTGAGAACAGGGAGGAGGCAATAGCAGAACAATCATACCTTGGTGACTAACTCAGTGTGAACCAGGGGCTGAAGGAAGAGTGAGAGATGTCAAGGCTAAAGGAGTACTAGACTTGCTTGTGAATTTGTTGGTTGGCAAAACTTGCAGTAGAAAAGATGTTACCATTTTCCTAACTGTCAAATTCAACCACGGAGAGTATATAAAAAATAAAAATAAAAAAAGTCTGTGAGTCTGTGCTTCAGATCAAAGTTGATACTAGGAGTGCAAATACCAAAGTATGCATTTTAAAAGAGATTACAGGCAAAAAAAAAAAAAAATTTTTTTCCTGACTCCAGATCATTGAGCTCAGTGACAACCTTAGCCCATCTGAGTCAATCTTTCTATCAATCTTCAACTCCTGCCAAGAATAATTCCATTTAATACAGTCAGATACTGATAGCTCAATAGTTAACAGAAATAAGACTCCTTACTCCAAGAGTCAAGGGAACGGTGGCTAGGAAAAATCTGCAGGTTTTTTGCTCCGATATTACTCAGAAAGTCATTATCATCTCAATAGCTGAATTGATTAGCTTTCACTCTGAGGTGGCAATATTATATTATCACTACATCACTTAAATAAAAGTGCATATACTATTTTTATACTTATGCAAATCTATCCATACACATATCTCTGATTCTATCTTGTGCATATTCAACAATGCCCATGTCAGAGAAGTCATTTGAAAATGAATGGAAAGGAAATTCACTGAGGAACAGAGGCCCTTGGTAACAAAAGAGGAGTAGACAGGGCTGGCATTGCACGATGGGGCTGGCAGGAAGCCAGCTTTAGGATGGTAAAATGAATCCCTCAAATGTGCAAAATATTGCACATTCTGCTTTTCTCCTTCTTTATATGCATGGAACCCACATACCACACCATACTCTCAATTCATACGTGTGCACACACGTGGGCACACAAACACACACGCACAAGCCAGACTTCAGTAACTGACAGTAGGCTACCCATCACTTGGAAACTATGGTTGTTTAAAACTTTAAAGGTCTCCACGTTTTTGGAAACAGCAACAAACACAAAGCCAAGCAACTAGTGAGCTTTATGGCCCAAACAGTTAGCCATTAGATCTGTCTCAGCACAATGGAGGTAAAAAGTTCCCTCCATCCCCCCATTACCTTACATAGGATTAATTTTCTAAACACTTTGCAAATGCTGATGCATATAATACTCATAACAATCCTAAGATATAGAGTCTATTACACTAGTGCCATGGTCTGCAAACTGCGGCTCTCGAGCCATATGCGGCTCTTTGGCCCCTTGAATGTGGTTCTTCCACAAAATACCATGACCTGGGCGATTCTATTTTGAAGAAGTGGTGTTAGAAGAAGTTTAAGTTTAAAAAATTTGGCTCTCAAAAGAAATTTCAATCCTTCTATTGATATTTGTCTCCATTGACTAATGAGTTTGCTGACCACTGGTCTAGTAAATCATTGATTTTGACTGCTATATAAGGAGGCTCTCCCTTGTCTGGGTGATTTAAAAGCATAATTCATAAGTGAGCACCTCTTATTTTTCCTTTATTGGCAATAGGGCTTACACCTAGTATTAATGCTGCTTTTCATTCTGTCATTTTGGGTTCAAACCCACCTCTGTAATAGCCACCACTGAAGGCAGACTTTTGTAGACTTTGAAAAACTTCTTTTACTTGAGGCTCCATATGCTTTATGGCTTGCAAAATATAATGGCCTGCACATCCCGCAGCAGCAATAGTCAGTCCAACCGCTACCATTGTACTGGCCACGGCTCCGGCTCTGCTCCCCTGCCTCCTGAGAGCGTGGTTCACCCCATTCCAACAGGCCCCGGCCGCCAGCTCCCTGCCGCTACCAGAAAGCAAGGGCGCCCTCCAACACTTAGTTTTGCCAACTACAGTTTCTATTGATTTTTTAATTAAATGGTTTGAAAAGGACTGACTTTGAATTATTTTCATAAGTTGCCTGATATCATGCATAACCAGATAAATGTATACACAGCTTAATACTCAAAGGACATTTATCAAGCTCCTATAATCCCTTCTGCCAAAATGAACCACGAAAACATAATATTTGCCACAAAACGAGAGAAAAGTTCATTAAAACAGCATAGTTTAGAAGAGTGTGAATGAGGCTCCATCAATGTACCAAAAATGTTGGTGAATCTCTGAAAGATCAAAAATAGTAAATTTCTGAAGAAACGTGGCCCACAACAGGTGCATAAAAATGCAGGTGTAGGAGTAATGGGGTAGGTGCAAGTTCAGATTCAAGGAGATTCGGACAGCCTTAAGGCATTCTTAGGGAGAACTGTGCTAAGCCAAGGGTTGGCTAATTTATGCAGGGCAAATTCTCCGAGTCTCCACCCTCCCAAAAAACCCACACACACCTATTTTTGTATAGCCCACAACCCAGGAATGATCCCTGTTTTTCATGGTTGAAAAAAAAAAAAAAAAAGGCTATTTTGTGATATTTAAAAGTTATACAACACTCACATTTCAGTATCTACAAATAAAGTATATTAGATCACAGCCACACCCATTCATTTACCTGATGTCGGCTTTTGCACTATAATGGTAGAGTTAAATAGTTGAGACAGAGACCTAATATTCACAAAGCTTAGAATGCAGGCCCCTTACAGTAAAAGTCAGCCAACTCCTGTGCTAAACCTTGGGTAGCAGTCGTATTTGCACACAGTCTCAAGCAATGACTCTAAGCCAGAGGAGGTGGGCAACGGCCAGGAGGAATGAGAAGTCCCCCTTGCCCAGAAGACAAGGACCAGAACATGCCACCCAACAGCACATCTGTCCTCCATCCTGGTCACTAAAAGCAGGCTGCTAAACCCAAACAGCATCTTCAGAGAGGTGAGCAGGGACTCTCAGAGGCTTCTCAATGAATGAGATCACTCTTCTTTCTCCAGTCATTTAGGAATTGCTCTGTGGGAGTTTGCCCTGCAGGCAGCTCTGAGTCTGTTTCTCCTTTTGCCCTCACCTATTAATAGAAAGGACAGGCTCAAAGCCTAAGCCATTGGAAAGTACTGAGAGGGCAGGGCGGGGCAAGGATGAGCTCCCGACTCCACCCCGCAGGGCGGAGTTATCCCTAGCCCTCAAAACCCCTGGACTGGGAGAAATTTGCTCTCTTCCGCCATGCTGCCGGCGTGGGTGGGAGGAGCACATGCTAGCATGGTGAAGGCTCTTTTGTTTATTGCATCGGACTTGGCTCCCTGGTGGTCCTTGGGGGATCACGAAGTCTGGGCATAACATATGGGGGCTCGTCCGGGATCCCCACCCAGGACCATGAGGGACCCCAATCCGGAGAGTCTGACTGGCCGCGGTAGGTGTGTGAGCGTTCTGGAGGGACGTAAAACCCCTCATGGAATTGGTGCCCGAAAACGCCTGGTGGACGCACCATGAAGGCCACGGGCAGGAGGATCAGAAGACGTTCTGACCTCCCTGGAGGGCCCTAGAGGGACCCTCATGGGGAGAGGAATGAATCCTCTCCAGGACGAGGTGAGCGGCGTGAGCCGTTGCCTCACCTGTGGAAAGTGAGCCTTTCCCAGGTCTGAGTTTGGTATCTGTGGGCAACATGGCGCCCCAGGATGGAGCCGGCGAAGTGTGGCCGGCGTGGCGGTGCGGGGCCCCCTGGCGGCGTTGGGTCAGAGGGGGGGCTCCCACGGGGCTCAGTCTGCGCATTGGAGCGTGGCTGGGCAGTGGTGGCCTGGCTCGGGGAGCAGGCACCTGGTTAATTTGCTGGCTGCCCGGAGAAGGGGAAGTGGAGCCGGGAAGCCGCTGGGGCGACCCGCGCTTTCTCTCTGGGGGCCGCCTGAGTAGCGTGGCTGGGGCTGCAGTGGCAGCAGCCTCGCTCCGGGGGCCTGGGCTCTGGTGGCCTGGGCCGGCATGGAGGCATCTGGTCCCTGGCGACATCGGGTACTGGAGAAGAGCTCAAGGGCGAATCTCTGTGCTCAGTAAAGTGAAAAGGCCAGTTCAAAACGAGTGCGCATAGTTTTGGGCTGTGCTTAAAACTTTTCTGTGTACAGAATGAGCCAGAATGAGGTTTAAAAATGGTAAAGATAACCAGGAGATAAATTAAAACTAATTTCCCAAGTCATTGTAAGCAGCTTTTGAAATTCCCAGCCTTGAGGCAGATGGCTGAGAGGCTTCAGGTAAAGAATGTGTTCATTTGCATTTGAAATGCTGCTCCAGCAGCAGGTGATTGGTGGTGAAGCAGCCCACAATGGTTAGTCTTCCTTGTCATTGGTATCAACTAAGCAAAGTCATATAGCTACTTAAGTATGAATTGTGATTGACCTATGATTTCCTGACATTGTCTTAAATCCTAGTAAACTGCCTCTGGTGTGGAGAGGTCTAGGGGAGGCCGGAGAGCGCAAGACTATTAGCTCTCCTACAAAGAGATTATTAGTGCTTTGTTTGAACTTCAGAAAAAAAATTTGAGATCTGAAAAAACTGTATGATTAGATTTGTTGCTGAAACTTTACCCTAAATAAGCAGGATGTATTAGAAATGTAATATTATTAATCTAAAAAAAATGCCAAATATATTTGACTTGCCAGCTTTAAAAGCTCAAAGTATAAATTGAATTAGGAAAAATTAATTGCAGTAACTAGATGCCTAGAATATGGCAGGCTAAACTGTATTATATGTGTTAAGAATAAGCAGTAATGATCAAAGATCTCAAGGGTTGATTTATTCTCATTTGTCAGATGAAAAAGTATGTAATGCTTACACTTAAAAAATTATTTTAAGTCAGTTTTTCTGAAGTAATGTTTAATGTAACATAAAACTTTTATATTTGATTTGTTTTGTTTTGCTTTTCTCATATGCCATTGTTATTGAATTTGGGCTTGTACCTGCATCTTGTATTTTGTTTAAACTTTGGGAATCATTTTTACTTTCAGTCATGTGTATCTACTTTATAGGTTTAAGTAGACTTCATCACAAAGGTCTATAATTTATTTAGAATTGTGTTAAAACAATGTGAAAACAATTATTTGTATGATTTAACCCCCCAAGACTGCTTGGACAATTTTCACCGATGTTCTGCGTGGGGGGAGTAGAGAGGCTTAGAAATGCTGATAGATCTGTATCTGTAGGAAAAATGTGGCATTTTAAATTTCGAGAGGCCTGGGAACAGGTACTGGACCTGCTCCCTCCTCCCTTGCCTATTCTTTAAAATTTGAGGCATGGTTATGTATTTTTGGAAGATAAGATTTTTATAAAAATTATAAAGATTATGTCCTGGCAGGTTAGCTAGGCGAGGCAAGCCTGTTAGTTTCCTGATGGGCATTGGGGCACCCTATTTAGTCTTGAGAGAGCCAATAGGACCCATACATCAGCCCAGGAAGCCACCGGACAAATTGTCTGTTTTCCTTGGACATCAAAAAGGACTGTGGTCCTCAGAAGGAACACGTACTGGGGGAATGCAGCTGTTGAACTGGTCCAAAGTGGAACAACGGATCTTTGAGGAGCTAAAGAAGGCTCTCATCTCAGCAGCTGCCCTAGCCTTGCCGGACGACGTGGAGCCCTTCCACCTCTACATGAGTGAGGTAAGAGGCATTGCCAAAGGGGTTCTCATTCAGACTCTAGGCCCCTGGAAGAGACCTGTTGCCTATCTGTCTAAGAGATTGGACCCTGTGGCAGCAGGGTGGCCAGCGTGCTCCCAGGCAGTGGCCACCACAGCATTGCTGGTGAAGGAAGGAGGCAGATAAGCGGACTCTGGACCAGGAGCTAACCTGGATGGGTCAGGCTTTTCTCCTGGACCAGCCCTGTGTCTGGATTCATAAGACTCTGACCATCAACCCTATCAGCCTGCTTCCAGATGATGATAAGAGAACCCATTCATGACTGCATAGAGGTAACAGACAACAAGGTACTGTTCACGGATGGGAGCAGTTACGTTCAGGATGGGACCTGATATGCAGGGGCAGTGGTAGTCACCTTGGACCACACTATTTGGGCACAGTTCCAGAACTTTTGGCCTTAATCCAGGCCCTTTGATGGAGACACTGTGCCATCCACAGAGGAAAGAGGGTTACCAACTGCAGCCAGAAGGAATTGGCTGAACAGAAGCAAGCCACTGAAGGACCAGATGGTTGATGGACCCTTCAGATGACAAGACTATTGGTCCCAGAGGCTCTAGGTCAGAGTTGCCCGGTGACACCAGGTTAAGTGTCACCAACTTCTGAACTTCTGTGAGGCAGAGTTGCTAGAAGTACTGTCTGTGCACAGATAAATGCTAAGCAAGGTAAGGGGATCCCCCCTGGGAATTCAGGTCCCAGGGAACCTCCCCAGGAGAGCATTGGTAGGTGGATTTCAAAGATTAAACCACCAGCATTAAGGTCTAGTTTTTATAGACACTTCAGATTAGGTTGAGGTATACCCCACTGTCAGATAACAGCCCCACCTTGGTAGCTAAGGTATCTCAAAGTATGGCTCTAGCCTTAGGACAGGTAGGTGCGACTCGGGAGGAAGGGGGTTTAACTAAATGTGTCTTAGAATCGGTGAAAATTGGACAAACCCCCTGTCCTTTGCCCTCTTGAGGGCCAGGTGTACCCCTTACTGGGACAAGTTTCCCCTTTTTGGGAGGGGATCATGTATGGTAACCATTTTCTTGCTCAAGTCCTTACAGGCTCTGCAGTTTGCTTGTTCCAGATGCACTGCCAGTGCCCACCGCAGACTCTGTAGCCCCGGAACTCAATGTGGGTAAAGAAATTCACTACCCAAGGACTCAAAGGGATGCTGCACTGTTATCCTGAGCACGCCCACTGCTGTTGAAGTAGATGGCACCCAGACCTGACTACATGACTCCCAGCTCCTGCATGGCCTGGATCCTGGCAACTACAGGCCAGGAGGAGAACTGATACCTGCAGGAGGGGAACTGAACTTCAGTGAGGACAATACTGATGGGAACTGTGGTACTAAGGGTCTTGTTAACTGTATTTGTTGTTTATGCTGAAAGGAAGTAGGCTGAGTCAATGATTTGACTAGGCACATTAGACAAGGGGGGAATGAGAGGGCAGGGCGGGGCAAGGATGAGCTCCCGACTCCACCCCGCAGGGCGGAGTTATCCCTAGCCCTCAAAACCCCTGGACTGGGAGAAATTCGCTCTCTTCCGCCATGCTGCCGGCGTGGGTGGGAGGAGCACATGCTAGCATGGTGAAGGCTCTTTTGTTTATTGCATCGGACTTGGCTCCCTGGTGGTCCTTGGGGGATCACGAAGTCTGGGCATAACAGTACCCTATTGATAAGTTGACCGACATTAGCTACAGGATAATGTTGTTGTTTTTTTATATTTCATATAAGAATTTTTTGAAAGCTCAACTTATCCATCAGCTCAACCACAGAACTTGGAAAGAAGTGCAGTCTACCTCATTTTATGAACATAATAAAATTTTTACAATTTTTTTTCAAAGCTTGGTTTGATTATTTGGCCTAATGAACATAATAAATTTTTACAATTTTTTTAAAAGCTTGGTTTGATTATTTGGCCTAATGATTTTCAATGGCCAAGAAATATATAATCTTCCATTCAGGCTCAGAATAAAAGATATTGTCATAACTGTAAATAATAATGCTAATAATAATAATAATAATGACAGAACTCTCACATCCTTCATTTTAGCTCACGTGTCACCACTTTATAGCAGTATCCTTCATGAGGTCCACTCATCTTTCTCATTGTCTTTTTTGCATTCTTTACATCGCTTGTCTCTATTAAAATTATCTTACCATTTTTTGAAGAGTTCATTCTTTTCTGTGGTTCAAAAATCAACAGACATGAAAGGATATAAAGTAAAACATTTCCTCCCCATACCTGTCCTCATGCTTTTTAGTGTCCTTCTCAAAGAAAATCCACTGATCCCCTCACCCCTACTTGGGTGGATGAGGGCAGAGGTAATGATACTCTGCATGAGCTTGGCTTTGCATGATTTTTAAGATTCCATTTAGATTCCCCGCTAGGCAAACTCTCGGGAGTTGGGGGCTTAGTTTCTAGAAAGAGACATAGTTTTGAAGATAGTATATGCTCCTAATTAGGGAGGCTGGATAAACAGAAAAATAACAATGATGAAATAATTCATCAATAAGATAACAATATCCAATGCTCACTGAGCACTCAATTGTGCCAGATATAAAGACAGGTGTTTTAAAAAACAATATCTATTTTTTACAAGAACCCAATAATAATAGTAATAACAGCAGACATTTATTGAGGGTTTACTATTGGCAAGTACCAGGTCAATTGCTTTACACACTTTAACTTATCTTAAAAAAAAAAAAAACCCAGAAAGATCTAAAAATCAGTAATCTAACCTTGTACTTTGAGAAACCAAAGATACTCCTGACAACCCCTAGATACCAACCTCAAAGGGTTGTCCTGAAGAGTAAATGAGTTAGTACATCTAAAGGCCCCAGATAAAGCCTGCCCATAATATTCACTTGATATGTTATCTACCTTTATTTCCCCTAATTCCTCCTCCCCCTCTTCCTTTACTTCCTCCTCCTCCATCACCACCACTGCTGCCACTGCCATCATCATCTCACTCTCATTCTTGTCCTCTTTATTACCATCCTCATTTTGCAGATGAGGAATCTGAAGCCCAGCGATGTTAAGTAACTTGAAACAGCTGGGAGAGAAATGAGCTGGGTTGGAATCTATCTAGGCTGACTGCTTTCAGAATCGCACTTTTTTGTGATTTTTATAACACGTGACAAAAGGCTTCCAATATCAGTGAAACAGTTTAAATACCACCCCTGGCATCACACTCTTAGATCGTTTGAGCTACAGAGATCATGAGGACCATTGCTAGTATTAAATTTTATAGAATCCTATAAAATGTGAGGCAAGGCACTTCAGCCCTGATCCATCAACAAAAGAGCTACTGAAAACACTCTATTCTACCCACTACAATGGTTTCAACGATTCTGGAATCTTTTCTAAACCTTTAGAACAAAGTCTAATGCTGGTTCACTATCTTCTATTAAAAGTGTTCAAAAGGACAACAGGTCACCCGTTTATTCACACAATGCCTTTTACGAATTCTCCCTTCTCTCTGTGAGAAGAATGTGACTGACAGCGACCTATTTGAAAATGCGACCATTTGAAACTGCCAGTCAGCCGCAGATCAGTTTTGTTAGTTGAGATTTGTAGTTTGAAGCACAATTCATTCAGACATTAGCATATCTGACTGATAACTGAAGGCGAAAGAAAGCTCTAGATTTAATCTATTGCTGAGCAAATGGTAGTCATTGTCATTGTGCAATATGCTTGTGTTCTGCAGTTACTTTTTTAAAAAAATCATAACTTTTTCTCTCATTGATGCCATAAACGTCTACAAGAAATAAAATACTTGGAAAAATTAAAATATTTCTAATAGAAACAGATATAGAGACCAGTGAAGTCAGGAAGTTTAAACATGAACTTGGTTTCCTTTCCAAGTTTTAAAAATTTTTCGTGTGTGTGTGTGTGTGTGTGTGTGTGTGTGTGTGACACAGTGAAGTCCCAAGGCAGAGAGTGGCCAGGATCTCATATGTAAAAACTTAACCTAATCCTCAAAATGACCCTGTGAAATAGATATGATCCCTGTTTTGCAGATTAGAGACTCAGAGAAGTTAAATATTTTGCAAATTAAGGATTGGCTAGCTGGATACCCATCTGGAGTGCACCAAGGAACCCAATTACTTCCAGACTCCCTTGCAGCTAACACGCAGATATTCTTTACCTTCTGCCAAACAGGTGCCCTTGTAAGACATTTGGAAATTGGAAGCGAAGCAAGAGCTGTGCTTCTGCTGCTCTTGTTTCTGCTGGCACACAGGAGGGTGGAGCTGTGCTGTGTCAGCACCCCGGGTTCCAGTTGCTGGCTTCTAGGGTGTTGAGAGGCAAGATACCAATTGTATGTATACATTTATCAGGCAAGCCATGGCTCTGGAGCCAGTAATTGTGGTGAAGGCAGCATCTTGATCCTCTGGGCATCAGTTCTGTGCCAGCTTCCTAATTCCCCATCTTCTTGAACAACTGCCCTTCCACGGTGTGGCTCTGAGTGTCCTGAGGCCCAGCATAGAACCTTCTCTGCCCTTCCAACTTCTCCTTAAAACTTGGGTTCCTGTTTTATTTCACTGAACACTGATTGACATATGAAGTACAATACCTTACTTACTGGCTCCAGACGTACAGAGCCTAGATTCAACATGTGCCTGCCAAACCCCACAGTCCATGCTCCCTTTGGTGGGAAGTCCTGGGGTGAAATTCGTTTTGCACCTCATAGTGCAGATATTCTAGGGGTGTGGGGTAGGAAGGCAAGGTTGGCTCAGCCGTTAAGCTGCCTGGCAGGGGGCACTGGTTCTTTCACTCCTGTGTTGCCCTGTTCTGGGCACCTCCTGCCCACTCACTAAGCGAGGACAATTTTCATTTGTTTTCTCAAGAGAACATATACAAAGCACAAAGGAGCCTTAACCTTTGGCTTTCAGTCGCCAAAACCTAAGCTTCAAGATCCCAGACTCTAAACGTGCCCAAGTTGGGAAAGGCAGACAACCAAAAAGGAAAAGAACTGAAACATGTTTGAGCATCTGAGAAGGCCCTGAGCACTGTTCCTCTTGCCATCCGTACCCAGACTGAGCCCTGGGATGGGTGTGAGGAAAGATTATATAAACTCCACGTCATTCCGGAATCCTAGGGCAGAGGAAATCTGTGTTCTTTCCTGTGGAGCCTCAGGAGGCCCCCGGGGGTCCCTGCACCCAGCATGGCATAGAGGCAGGTGGAGTGGCTGCATGGGATCTCTGGGCATTCAGGCATTCCCGCACACTCCTGGGGCAGCATCAGGAACCCACTCAGGGAAGCAGACAGGCCAGACAGGAAGGAGGGGTGTGCCCAGGACCATAGGATGGAGCCTTAGAGAGCTTTCCCACGGGTGACTGAAGACCAGTTAGCACAGCCCCAACAGAGGCCAGATGTGTTAACAGCACAGAGAGAGACTCTCCCCACCCAACGCCCAGTCCCTCCAAACAGCTACATAATCCTGGAACTTAGATAAAACCCAGAAAAGTGATTTTTGGGGGGGATGGGGGAAAGGGAGGGGGAGAATAGAGGTGGGGGTTAGAATAATCCTGAATTAAACAAAATGAAGTTTTCACCAGGGCTTGAAACTTCATTAAAGCCAATTAATACAAAAGGAGGTTACATTTCTTGTGCACAGGTCCTGAGTGCTGTACTCTTACTGCACAGCCTCCTGTTCATTCTGACACTGGCCCTCGAGATCATTGGTCTAAAAGGGGTCAGCAAGCCACTGCTAGGTCCATGGGCCAAATCCCTGTGTTTGTCTGTGTGTTTTTAAATTGTTTCTGCTTATTTTTTGTCAGCTAAGGAAAGCCAAAGCCATGCCCCATTTTTTGCATGGCCGTGTTTGCAGAGTTGCATAATTGCAAAAGAGACCACTGTGGTGCAAAGCCTACAACATTTACTACCTGTCCCTACAGGAAAAAAAATGGCCACCCCCCCCAGAGTACACCATGGGCTCTGGCTGGCTCCATGTCAAGTCCTTATTTGCACTCTGGTCCTTTGACTGCCAACAGGGGGGCAAAGTCTCAAATCAAAATCAATGAAAAAGCTCTGCCTCCTTTCTCTGCTCTTAAAACTGTATCTATTTAAAGATCCAACTTTTTCTTCCTGAATTCTCCCAAGCATTGGGCTCTTCTGACCACTTTTCAGTCCCCTTCCTTCTCTCTATGACCCTGCACTTCTCTTGTAGCCTCCCATTCCATTCCATTCTATTCCATTCCATTCTATTCAATTTCATTCCTTTCTTTTCCATTCCTTTCCATTCAATTCCATTCATTTCCGTTCCATTCCACTCCATTCATTTCCTATTCTATCTATAGAAGGTAGATTTCTATTCTAAATCCTTTAAGGGCATCTCCTCCCTCGCCTGCCTTTAGAGTCAGTATTTCTTAGGTTTATCCTCAGCACACTGGTCTCACACTATTCACCCTGCCACACCCCTGAGTTCTCCTCAGGAGGACCAGGTTTCACTACAGCCCTCACCTGGAAAGAGGTGAGCCAACCCAGGTTACTGACAAAGAGACTCTCGTCCTTGGCTTGGGTAATACCAATACCTTAACACCTAAGTGAGCTCTTGATTTTCTTCCTTTGGCCACTGAATTAGTGAATATTAGCCTTGAATAAATAGTGTAAAGAGTAGAATGGATCACTTAGTGGGCAAGCAATAAAATGCACTATTGCCGAAACCAGTTTGGCTCAGAGGATAGAGCATCAGCCTGTGGACTGAAAGGTCCCAGGTTCGATTCTGGTCAAGGGCATGTACCATGGTTGCGGGCACATATCCAGTAGAGGATGGGCAAGAGGCAGCTGATCAGTGATTCTCTCTCATTGATGTTTCTAACTCTCTATCCCTCTCTCCCTTCCTCTCTGTAAAAAAATCAATAAAATATATATATTTTTAAAAAACGCACCATAACCCAGTGGTCACTAATAGAGGCTCTGGAATTAGAACTATAAGCTGTAGATCTGAAGCTCCACCTCTTATTAATTGAGAAGCCTTGAGTAAGTTGATTAACCTCCTGTGCCTCACTTTCTTCATCTATAAAATGGAGATAAGGTATTAGCGCTTTTACTCCTGAAGCATAGTAAATACATCACATAAGCTATTAGCACCGGCCTCCAAATCTCAGCTTCTTTTTGAAATAATGTGCTTTATTCTTCACCTTTAAAATAGGCACAGCGATACCTACTTTCCATGGTTGCAGTAAGGACCTGAGAAAGTGTCTGTAGCACAGGCATGTCATTGGCACTGAAATCTGTAGGTTCATGTTTATAATGGGATTTTTCTTTGGAATCAGATATTCAGAATGCATGCTCTTTTCTATATTTTTCCTAGCAGGAACTACAACTTGGTTAGATTTTGTGTGTTTCCAATCAACAGTTTTATCCATTGAATTTTCCTTTGGATGCCTGGAGAGCAGCATTGAGAATTTCACAACGGCAATGTACAACCAAGCTGCTTGGCCAGATGAGTCAACTCGGTTGCCTTTTAGGTGTGAGTTACGTCAGCAGTTCTCAAACTTTAGCAAGGAGGGCTTGCTAGTCACAGAATTCCCAGAAATTCTGAGTCAGTAGGTCTGGGGCAGGGTCCTCAGATTTGCATTTCCCACAACTTCCCAAGTGATACGGAACTGGTACTTCTGGACCAGGGGCCACACTTTGAGTAGCACTGGTCCGCACAGACAAGGTGGACAGGCTTTTGGAAATAAGTCAACTGGGCATCAACCTTTATCAAGATAAGCAAAAATAGTCACACTGCCAGTATACTCAATGTTAATAGTGTCTAAGACCATAACAATAGGCATTTATTGATTGGGGGCTATGTACCAGGCTTTTTTTTTTAAAGTCCTTTGCACATAATAAATTTATTTTTATAGTTTTATTTTCTGAATGTCTTCAAAAATTAATAACAGCATTCTCTGGATCATCCCTATGATCATGTTATACTGCCATTCAAACTAAATGCCCTCATTTTTGTTTGTGTCCATGATTTTATTAACAGCAAGAGGCATGGTTTATTTGTCAAGATCTAGGAGAAAGTGGAAATATGCATGGGATGTCCTCAGCTAAGGGGGAGCCAGATCGAGCCCTAGATGAACCACAGTTTGGATGAATCAGTCTTTTGAACAAAGACTTGCAGCGGGGAACTGAAGCCTCACATGACCTGCGGCATAGGCATACCACACTCAAAGAATCTGTGCTTTATTTTTTTTATTTTTTTAAATATATATAATTATATATCTATATATCAATTATATAGATAGATAAAGATATAGATATAGATATGGATATAGATATAGATATATAGATATAGATATAGATATAGATATAGATATAGATATAGATATAGATATAGATATAGATATAGATATAGATATAGATATAATTGATAGGAAGGGAAAGGGAGAGAGGGATAGAAACATCAGTGATGAGGGAGAATCACTGATTGGTTGCCTCCTACACACCCCACACTAGGGATCCAGCCCGCAACCCAGGCATATGCCCTGACTGGGAATAGAACCCGGGACCCCTGGTTCATAGGTCAATGCTCAACCACTGAGCCACACTGGCTAGGCAGAACTTTTGTTTTAGTAACATTTTGAACAACAAAACCACATAGTATAAACCATCTATTATTTTATTGATTTTATAGCTTTGTTTGTATTTAATTTATTAACTTCTTTTTGTTCTTTTGTTGCATAAAATCTTTTTGTATTAAAAAAATGCATGAGGAATTTAATAAAAAGCAATTTGAATCAACATGAGAAACAGCTCACTTCAAGAATGCAACTAGGTGGCTGGGTTTGGAGCACTGTCCTGTACATCAAAAAGGTTGGGAGTTCAATTCCCAGTCAGGGCACATACTTTGTTTATGGGTTTGATCCCCAGTCAGGGAGTGTACAGGAGGCAACCAATTAATGTTTCTCTCTCTCTCTCTCTCTCTCTCTCTCTCTCTCTCTCTCTCTCTCTCTCAATAAATAAATAAAAGCATATCCTTAAGTGAGGATATTTTTTAAAAGAATGTTTCTCTCCTTTATATAAAAAGAAAAGTTTTCTTGAATTATGCCCAAATATGCCATCCTATATGCTTCATCCTTAGATCCTTATTTTCCCTCTATAGAAGCAGACCTAGCCACTTTTTTACTAGAGCTACTATAAAGCTCTTTTTCTTTTTTGTAGGTCAATTGATTTCTCAAACCAATGTGTATGCTTTTTAAAATTATAATATATTTTTATTGATTTCGGAGAGAGAAAGGAAAAGGAAACAAGAGAGAGAAACATCAATGATGAGAGAGAATCACTGATCAGCTGCCCACTGCAGGCACCCTATTGAGGATCAAGCCCACAACCTGGGCATGTGCCCTGACCAGGAATCAAACTGTGACCTCCTGGTTTATAGGTGGTCTCTAAACTACTAAGCTTTGCTGGCGGGGCTAGAATTTTTTTTTTTAATCCAGCTTTCATGCTGGTCATTTTGAAACTATTTTATTTTTCCTAACCAAACTAGCTACTCCTTCCTACTTTACTCATACTCTCTTTCTTTATAATTTCAGTGTTTTTTGAGATATAATAAACATATAACATTATGAAGGTTTACATTGTACATGTTGACTGATGTACTTACTTATTGCAGAATGATGCCCACCATAACCTTAGCTAACACCTCCATCCAGGCACATCAATGCCATTTCTTTTCTGTGGTGAGAACATTTAAGATCTACTCTCTTAGCAATTTTCAACTCTCTTTTAACTCTCACAAAATCAGATTTCCATCTCCAAAACTCTGCCTACTCAAGAAAAAAATTGTCACCAAATATGGGGGTTGAAGGGCAATATTTACTCTTATCATTTGGAGGTTTGAAAGAATTAAGTACTGTATTTTTCGGACCATAAGACTCACTTTTTTTCCCCCAGAAGTGGGGGGAAAAAGTCCCTGCGTCTTATGGTCCAAATATAGCCTACACATATACTGTAAAAAAAAAGTTTTTTACTTGCCCGGCTCTGTGTGGTCTCTGTGTGCTTGCCCGACTCTAAAATGGTTCTAAATGCTGCTGTTTACTTTACAGGGTTGATTACATGTGTTTATGACTGTGATGTTGGGTTTTAATGCACATAAAATATTTTAGGACACTATTTATTTCAGAATCTTTTTTTCTTCATTTCCCTTCTCTAAAAACTGGTGCATCTTATGGTCCGGTGCGTCTTATGGTCCGAAAAATACGGTAGTATAAAAGAGCCTGAAAATATTTTTACAAAGTAGAGTTATATATGCTAAGTACCAATGGTGATCATGGATTTTCATAGGTCATTCAAATAATGTTCATTCCACACTTACTGTGTAGCAGGCACTGTGTTGGGTGTTATGGGAAATAATAGAGCTGAAGACATCATCTATGCCTTCAAAGGATTTACAAGTTCCCTTTTCATCTGTACAAACTTGACTCTCCACAAAAAGAATAAGGATATATTGAAGGCCATAAATGAGATGTTTTAAGTTTTCTGTCTAGATCTGTTTTAATTTTTAAATGTGGGGCATAAACACCACTTTATGTTTTAAAAAACCTAATGACAGCAAAGTGCCCAATGTAGTTTTTTTACACAATCTTATCATGTGAACTTTCAAAGGTTTGAAATGTCCTTGAGCCACTTTTATGTGGCTGTTTGTTTTTATGGCAATCACTGGCATCTGACTTTGGCACACCATTCAATAGATTCTGCTCAAGGGCAGGTATTATCCAGCTTCCAATGTCATAGAAGCTAGCAGAGTGCCTAACACATGGTAGGCATTCCATCAATATTTGTTGAATGAAGAAATGCAAAGGTAAATGGGTTAACCTCTGTCCTTTCCTCTGAAATTTTACAAACTTACTACCTGTGACCTTGTTGGGAGAGAAATCTCATAGGATGACACGTTGAATCATTTTTTATGTTTCATGTGTCATATTTTATTCATTCAAAATGGATTGCAATTTCATTGGTCCTACCTCCCACAGCATCTCACAGAAATTTCCTGCTAAAGGAAATAACAGTTGAAATAAGCTATTATTACTTCCTTCATACTTAATTCTTAAAGAGGTAAGTACAAATTTATCTCTAAAAGAGAACAGCAAGCCGAAACCAGTTTGGCTCAGTGGATAGAGCGTCGGCCTGTGAACTGAAGCGTCCCAGTCAAGGGCATGTACCTTGGTTGTGGACACATCCCCAGTAGGAGGTGTGCAGGAGGCAGCTGGTCGACGTTTCTCTCTCATTGATGTTTCTAACTTTCTATCCCTCTCCCTTCCTTTCTGTAAAAAAAATCAATAAAACATATTTTTAAAAAATAAAAACATAAAAATGAAATAAAAACAAACAAAATCCACAGTCATACATTTCTTAACTATGTGTGAAGTTGTGAAGAGATAACAGGTGACACATCGAAGCTACATATTTTAATAGGCTTCTCCTAGAGGTCTATGACATGACAACCCAGGTGAGGAGATAAGAAGAGGTAGGAGAAAATGGAAAGTTATCTGGTAAAAGGGAGCCATCCCGTTTGAGGGGATTATACAACCAATATAGCAAAACCTTAACGAGGAGAACACGGCCAACCAAAAGATGCTTACCTTTGCACCCCTCACAGGTCAGCGCGTTATAATGGTATCCGGATGCTCTGTCTCCACAAACAACACAGAGCTCATCTCCTTTGATTCTCCCCGTGGACGTGCCCATTCGAGCCTTCTTTGTCACAGGAATCTCGGCTACCTCAGTCTCTCCCTGGTAGAGGGCCTCAGTGGGCAGTGGCTTGAGTTCATATATCCCAGGAGAGTACCACTCTTCAGGCTGCTGGGGGTAGAAATTCAGGCTGGAATAATAGGATGATGAGGAAATCTGTGGTTGAACTTGAGGAAACTGGATGTTGTTGTATTGTGAGTATGGTTCCACTTCTAGATTCTGCCCCAGAGGACCTGTTGTTGGCTCTGTTAGTACGCCTGAGCAAAAGCGACAATAAAACTGGAATTAACATGATCACTCTATAAATCAGAGAGGCAGTTAAGCATACAGCATGTTTAGGAGTGTGGGTTCTAAGAAAAAACTGGAATATTTACATAAAAATGAACCTTTTTAACATAAAATAAAACCATAGAGAATTAAAGGACTAAATTACAAATTCAGCTCAGAAAAATGTGTACAGCATACAAATAATGTGTAAAGAGCTCATTCAAACCAGTAATACTCAATGTGGCACAAAAAAAGATTTTTTTTAAAAAAAAAAAGCATTCAACATGCAAAACATTTAACATTCCATGGACAAATGATAGAAGACATAAATGGTTAGTTTTTAGAAATAAAAACACAAGTGTGTTATAAAGACATAAAAATGTGCTCCTCCTTGCCAATAATTAAATTTAAATAGAAACTGCAATCAGTGTTCATCCTTAAATATTCAAGGATTTTAAAAGTTTGATAATACACACTCTTGAGAAAGCAAAATTCTTGGAGGACAATCTTTCAGCATCTAAAACTCAAATACTCTTTTAGCACAACAATCCACTGCTAGAAAATTCATCTTAAAGATAGGATTTAATCTGAATGATGAAATGTTTGTGTGAAGTGTTCATTTGCAGCGATGTTTGCAAGCATCATAAATTTAAAATGATTTAAATATCCATCAATAGGAGGCTGGTTAAACAAATTATATTATGTTCCTACACTGAAATACTTCGTAGATGTGAAACAATCATTTAGATCTGTATGGGCAGATGTGGAAAAGTTTCTATAATATGGTGCTTCATGGAAAAAAATAAGCTATAGAATGCTGTGTATATTTATATGAGTATTAAAAAATACTGAGTGTATGTAAGGCTATTTTTTGCACAGTGCATAAGGAACTGGATGATGGCAACTGTTGGGAAGTGAGATGGTTGGGTTGTTTTCTGTGGTGGGAGATTGCACAATCTTTTTACTATTTGTAATTTTTCCATATATGTGTGTTGCTTTAATTATAAAACAAAGGAGAAGCTTAAAAAAAAGAATGCAGTACTTGAAATTAGTTTACCAGGGTTCAAATCCTAGCTCTGTTTTATTACTATCTGTGTACGCTGACAGTTTACTTACCATCTTTAAGTCTTGGTTTTGTCTTTATAAAACAGAGTAAAACACCTACCTCAATCGGTTGACATAAGGATTCAACAAGGTAATGCATGCAAAAGGCAAGCAGGTTGCAAATGTGTGCATACATAAAGCGCTAGATAAATTATAGCTGCCATCACAATAGTAATTGTAATTATTCCTCCTGCCCTTATGAAATGAGCCCCTTATCTATAAAACCTCTAGGAAACAGAAAGCTATCAGGCTGTGAAAATGCTTCTATTTTCTAAACACATAAACTATGGCTCTTTTAGAATATAGCAGTATTTAAATTATACAAAACCTTTTTTTAAATGTTATGGACATAAATAAGATATAGGCGAGTATACAAGTAGGTCTGATTCTTCAAAGTAGTCAGGCAACCCTAGACCAACATTTCTACTCCATCTCTGTGAACAATGAGACTCTGAGCAAATTAAACTATTGATAACCTCCATTTTTACAGCAGTAGGCTTTCGATGAAAATATCTATATCAAGAGTTGCTGAAGATTGAGATAATACAGATCCACAATTCCTCATCTGAAACCCTTGGAGTCACCTGTATCTTCAAATTCAGAGTTGTTTGAATTTTATAACAGAATGCAGTGCTATTTCTCCCAGCATGGTCTGGGGCAGAACCCAGAATCAAACAGCAATATTTCCCACAATGCAATGTATATATGCTCACACTAAGAGAATAAATAAAGGTCATAAATACCCTCAGTTCATTCAGGTCAGGTTTTGCCACAAAAGAAGTTTGTGCCACACTTGGGGGTCGGGGTGCGGAGGCTTATTTTTTAGAGTGTTTGGAATCTGGAATTATCAATTAGGGATTGTGAAACTCTGCATCTATGCATGAAGAATGCTCTTCACAGTGCTCAAAAGATGGTTGCTACTGCTGTGATTATTACTATTGCTGTTAGAAAACTTCATCAGAGAGTTCTTCCTAGTGCCAGGCAACTTGTCTATCCTCACTTCCTTCTCACAAAATCCTATGAGGAACGTAACATTATTACCCCACTTGCAAACCATTAGCCTGTGGCATAGGGAATTTAGGCAGCTTTACTCCTACCCACCTAAGCAGCTGAGCTTTGAACTTTGGGAGTCAGACCTCAACGCCCATGTGCCGAACTATTCTCTCTAGGAAAATTTCAGATGGGTGATGCTTTAGAGCAGGGTGGGGAACGTTCGGCCTGCAGGCCAGATAAGGCCCACAAATCATTTGGTCTGGCCCTGCCAGGCAAAAGGGGTGAATTAATTAAATGTTCAACCAAATATAGCAGGCTAATTTTTAAGTTGATAATTCGTTACAAATATTCAGAAATATTTATCAAACCTTGGCAGAAAAAGGTTCCTCATATCTACATTTTATCCTCCAAACCATCTTACCCCTAATCAACTCTACATCCCCACCCCCAAACCCCAGTTTCTCTCCACCTACACTTCCAGGAAGGTTAAGCAACTTGCCTGAGGTCAAACAATCAATTAAGGACAGAATCTGGATTCTGTAAAGTCCAAGGAAATATGCAAGTTTTTCTCCTCACATGACAATTCCAAATCTCTGAGCATTATTCCAGCAAAACAAATCTTTTAATAATCAAGAGACACAATGAAGTCCCAACACAAATCACATCAACATACGTATCAATATCATATCAATCTCTGGAATCATCTCAATTAAAATGGAAAGCTTTCACAAAGACATCAATTCTATTACATGAAAACAACAGAACAGGCAAGAATATGAGGTCAGTGCACATTATTAATAAATAATACCTCTATTCCCAAAGCACACCTACTTCTAGTGTTTCACAGTGTCTCCACCAAATCTCTACAGAGTAGACAATAAATATAGAGAGAATTTACAATTAAAAAAAAAAAAAAACCACCATAGCCAACTTATTTCAAAATGGGGCACTGAAACAACTTCTGCGAGACCTCGAGCTGCTGTGGGACCTTGAGGTACTGCCTAACATTTTTGTCTCAATTTCTTCTGTAAAATGGAGCTATTAACCCCCAGCCTTGCAATCTCCTAAGGTAGTTCTGAGTATAAAATCACAGTTAGCGGGAAAAGTTTTGACAAGATGAGTGCCATAAAAAGATATGTCTGTTTCCTAAGGAATCTAGCAAAATTCCAACCCTCATGATAGTTCATTAGTAATTGTTCATATTTATCAGTCTGTTTTGATGACATAAATTATAGGATACTTTTTCATTAATGTATATATCTTGAACACTTATTATTTGCTAAACACTCAGCTAGGCTCTGAGGATAATCAGTAAGACAGACAACAGAAAAGGCCACAGCCAATCGTGTGTGTGGTGTGTGTGTGTGTGTGTTGTGAAGGGAAGGTCAAAGACTGAGATAAAACCAAGTAAACAAACAACTGATAGAGCATAAGACATGAGGGGACAGAGGCAGTAAGTCAAGTTTAGAGCGTGCTTCCTGAAAAGGAAATTTAATTTCTACGTTAATATAATTTAAAGGGAAACACTTTAATTTAAAGGGATGTATATATAATTTAGAATTTGTGAGTATTTTCTTGGAGTCAGTTTACCAAGGAGTTTGAAATTGAATTCCTTATTACAGGAATTCTACGTGAATGAGAATATGAAAGTTGAGGGAAGAGTTTTTCAATGGGAACACATGGATGGGTTCAGGGGAGTCCGAGACATCCTGCACAGGAAAGCAAAATTCTCCTGGGTAGAGAAACTCTAGCATTTAATAATTTTTTTTTGGAGGAGCACCATCTAAGGGAACTTTAAAGTGCTGAAAGTGTGCTATACCTACCAGCACATTAACCACGCACCATATGGAATACTGAGCATTTGAGACATGGCTAGTGATCATGAAGGAATGAATTTTCTTTTAATTTTAAATAATTAAAATGTTAGTGAAATAGCTACATGGCTATTTAACGATATATAATGCAGCTTCGAGGAGTCTGTGGCCACAGCACCCTGTGCCCACATGGGAGAATGAGGTCCTGTAATAACAACGGCACTTCCCGTGATCGCACAGCTTCTGAGCCTCATAGAGGTCCAGGTTTTATCTGGTTTTTTATTCCTGGCACAATGCCAACCATAATAAAACTATCATGAATGTTTATTAGAAAGTTTCATGAATGGGCAAGTTGCCTTCGCTCCCTCATTTATTTCCCAATTCATGGATACTTAATTGTATGGCCCAGCTTCATTGGTAGAGTTGTTTGCTTTTCCTGATGTCAGGGCATGTGATGTTGGTGCCTCTCATTGGCTGGTCAGCTGACTCCTCCTCCTTGAAGTCTGCCTGGGCTCCCCTAGGAAAAGCTAACCTCTCCTGCCCTCTATACACACTTCTGATATGGCAGGTTTCAATTATTTTTGTTCATTTACAGACTTAACTTCCACACTAAACTTGAGGTGGAATGACGTACTGCTTGCCAGGGTCCTACTTCATTTCCAACTCTCAATTCCACTCAACCACAATTTGCTAGTTTTGACACAGCATTAACATTCAATGTGTTTTTGTTACTGTTGTGGTTACTCTGTGAACTCTTTGGAGAATATATTATATTATATTTATTATATTATATTATATTATATTATATTATATTATATTATATTATTATATTTTCTTTCCCCCCCTTTTTTTATTTTTATCCCTGGCACCTTACATAAAGCCTGACACAGTACAAATGTTTAATCAATGTTAAATAGAAATAATGGAAAACTTTCGTCCCCAGCCTTTCAAGTAATTTCCACTTCTAAATACAGTATCAGTCACTTCTAACCATCGCATTGAAGCAAACTGGAATGCTGCCAAGTCTATGGGCACAATATGTTCACAACTTGTAACTGTGGTTAAAAAAAAAAAAAAAAAAAAAAAGATTAGAGTTTCTCTTTTAGCTGAAAATTTAAAAGGCAAGATGCTGCTTTGAGAAGAATATTTAAACAGGCAAAATATACTGTCTTCATTGTAATCTGTTTTAATTATGATCCATATTTCACTTCAGATAAAACAAACAGCGTAGGCCTAAAGCTGAACTCTTTCCTCACCTGGCTGTCCATAGACTACCAGGAGGAATATGCTTTGGAAAATAAGTGCTTCTCGCCACAACACACAGTTTGAAATATATCGTATATCTTGACCCCTGTCCACACTAACACATCTATATCAGTAACTGAAACATTTCTATGAAGCAACACTTATCTTTACTTCTTGAGGTGCATGCTGACATTTCTATTCCATGCTACTCTGATTCTACTCTACTCCACCTTACTCCACTCCACTCCACTCTATTCTACTCCACTCCAGTCCACTCCACTCCATTCCATTCTACTCTAGTTTTATTGCTGATCAAAAGCCACAAAATAGATTTCATGACCCGCTGCATTAAGTAATATACTTTACAGTGTTTATTTCAAGTGTCCACAGGCATCAATGTTAGAACTGACTACTGTTTCACTTATAACAATGGTGCTAATTTTTCACCATCCAATGAAGAATTTTAGAGAATACATATTTAGATTTCCTCCCAAAGAAATACTCACCTACCTAGAATCCTATAAAAATCGCCCCATCCCCAACTTTTCACCTCAGACTTCTGGTTCTGACTGAGCCATCTTTGATAAACATCTGCTACTGTCATCTCAAAGGTGCCCACACTTCCTCAGCCCAGTTCCTGAAGTTTGACCAGGAACACCTGTGAACAGTGACCTACCTTTTGCAGGCTTCAGGCTCATCATTTCCATGACAGATCCTGATGATGTGCAGCTCTGGCAAGGACTAATTTGAACCGGATTTTCTAACCCCTGAAACTGCATTACCATTCTTACTTTATTCCCAGCAACTGAAAATGAGACTAGGTAAGAAGTGACAGAGGCCAGAGGTTGGGTGGCTTACTGATTAACTTCATTACTGAGCAGAATATTTGTAAATGTTTATGAGAAAAGTCCTCGATGCCAGATTGCCTAGTAAGCTAGAAACCAGTCTCTTAGATAAACATTTTGGGGAGCACTTTCCACTTTAAGAGATTTTAGGAGGTATATTTCTGTTCAGTTGCTGTAAAAGTGGATTCAAGATGTCAAGTGTCACGCTCCAGGGCATCAAAGTTGTTCCTTTCAAAAGGTTACAGAATGGTATGGCATAGTAGCTTAACACTGTGTAACCAGTTGATCTGGGTTTAGATCCACTGTTACGGTGGAGTTATGTCCCCCTGGCCCCCCCAAAAAAATTTGATATGTTGAAGTTCTAACTCCAGTATCCTAGCAGGTGGCATTATTTAGAGACAGGATCTTTATAGAGGTAATCAACTATGAGGTCATTAGATTGGCTTCTAATCCCATGGGACCGGTGTCCTTAAACTAAATGGAAATTTGGACACAGAACAGACACACATTAAGAGAAGACACCATGAAGAGATATTGGGATAAACACAATCATATACAAGCCAATGCTCTCCAGGGCTTTCCAAGGTCAGGAACATATATTCTTTAGTCACAGCCTTCAGAAGGAACCAATCCTGCTAGCACCTTGATTTTAGATTTCTTGCCAATACGTTTCTGTTGTATTAGCCAACGAGTGTGTGGTACTTCATTGTGGCAGCTTTAACAAATACCTTCGGGTGCCCCTGGCATTCACTAGCTCTGTAGACCACAGACAAATTCCTGAACTGTTTATTGTCTCAATTTCCTGAGAATCATACCTCATAGAAATATTATGAAAATTAAGTAAAATAATATCTATAAAATGCTCAGCACAATGGGTGTCTATTCATCATCACATTGATATCATGATTATTCAGCTTTGGACTCATGTTTTAGGGTGGCTTGCATATTGAGTAGGAATAATTTCTGCAGCAGAACTGGTGGGTTTCAAGGTTGTGACTGAGTTTGTTTTGAGAGGGCTTTAGAATAGGACTCAGTAGGTCCAGGATGGAGCTCAGGCATAATGCAAGTAGATGCACTACATAACCTTAGGCCAGTCTCTCAGCTTCTGCAGGCCACATTTGCATACATCAACAGATGGTAAAACATAGATAATTCCTGCCCTACCTCCCTCATCGACCTGTTGTGAAGATAAAAGTGACATAATAATACGAAAGCAGTTTTAAAAGGCAAACGTGATCTGTGTAAACCTAATAATCACCGCTAAGATGTCTCTGCAGCCTGGAGAAGCTTAGGGTGATTTCACAGGCATTACCTTACCTGGTCCTTACTTTGATGAAGGTATTGTGTGTATTTCCTACTCTCTTCTACCCTATTTTACAGACTCAGAAAAGCAACTCATTGAAGTTCAGTGGTCTGTCTACAGCCGCCCAGTTATTGAAGGATAAAACCAAAACATTCATCAAGGTCTTCAGACTCAAGACCCCGTAGCTAAACAAGTAAAGCACGCTTGCCCTCACTGCAGAGAAAGAAGAAAGGTATGATGGTCCAAGGGTGTGTTTCAGTTTGGACTGTGCAATCAAGGGTTACCATTTGCAAAACTGTGCTCCATCCTCGGTTTACTTCTGACCTCATTGTATCTTCACAACCCAAGAACTATCCTTGCCTTGAAGAGAGCAGGATAATTTAGCTGATATAGGAAGCCCTCATTGCTGAATAAAATCCACACAAGATATTCTCATAAGAAGACTGGTTGGATCTCTTTCCTTCTCTCAATGATAACCAACTGCTTCATGTTATTTTTATAAAAATACGTTGTTTTCCTCTGCAGTTCTATGCTCTCTGAAAGGGTACCCACTAGTCGTATATGGCTACCTAAACTAATTAAAGACATTAGAATTAATTCCTCAGTTATACTAGTCATAATTTTAGTGTCCAATAGCCACATGTGGATAGTGGCTACTGCATTGAAAAAAGTGAATCTAGAACATTTTCATCATCACAGAAACTTCTATCAGACAGCGCTGCGGTAGATAGGACCTGGCAGCAATGTGAAGCTACATCAATCATGGCAAGTGAGGGCATCAGCAATCCTATATAACAAAAGGCTAATAGGCAATAGACCAAATGGTAGAACAACTGAACAATTGGTCGCTATGACGTGCACTGACCACCAGGTGGCATGTGCGGCACACAGCAGGTGTTGGCCATGGCAGGATGGTAGAGCAGGTGGAGGGGGAAGGGGTCCAGACCAAGGCACTGGTCGCTGTCATTGGGGTGTGCCTCTGATGGTTACTGAAAATTCTTTGCTCCTGTGCACCGTGTTCCCTCCAAGTGCTCACACATGCTGCCAGTGCTGGAGCTGCCACTTGTACCCACTGCCAGTGCCAGCCCCACTCACAACCATATAGCCAGTGCCAGAGCCTCTACTTGCACCTGCTGCTGGTGCCCAGTGCCAGTCCAGATCACTCAGCATCATCAGCAGGTGTGAGCAGCAGCTGCCAGCTCTGATCACCCTGAGGGCTTCTTCACCTCCCCCTGCTCCTGAGGGTCAATCAGGGCAGCAACTGCCACTCACACCCACTGCTGGCACCAGCCCCAATGGCTCCACACTGTCAGCACGTGTGAGTGGCAGCAGTGGGAGCGCAGACAGAGGATCGGGGGGGTGGGGGGGGGCCGAGGCAGGAAGGGCTGGGCAGGGTCACAGAGGATAAGCCAAAACCCACTCCTGTGCCTACTACAGCCTCGCAGCCCATGGTTACTTTCAAGGTGCATTGGGCCCCTAGCGAAGCTATAAAAAAAAGGGTGGGGACTCCCAGAATAAATATCAGCAATGCTTTTCTAAGAACTATCCTTAAGATAAACTTGTCCAACAAGCTTGGAGTGATACAATCATACTGGAAGGACTTTCTCCACTGATGTGATCAGGAGTATTCTCTGAGCCTGGATCCTTAATCACTCAATTCTGATTTCTTGTCCTGATTATATTTTGGTGGTCCACTTACTATCTATGGAACCTTAAGCAGATTGTTTAGCACCTTTAAATCTCCATTTTCTCACTAGTAAAAGGGGAATGGTAATGGTATCCACTCTACATGAGTATTGTGAGAATTGATATTAATGGCAAATAGTTCTATAGAGTACTTAAGATGGGCCAGGCATTCTTTTGAGAAATTTAATAAAGTAGGTAAATATCTTGCACATAGTTAAGGAATTTGCCTAAAAGCAGCAGAGATGTGATTGACTGTTGGAGGTCTGCTAAGAAATCTAAAATCATTATCACTATCACAATTCTTTTTATCATTGTAGAATGTATACATTTTCTATCTGATTTTATAGTCAACCTTTCTCAGCTTGCTTATTCTGAGTGCCCCTGAGATACATTTCTTAGTCTGCAAGGTTGCGAGTCAGGCCCTGGACAACAATGGATTCACCGACCAGCTGGCCAACTATCTATCATTCTTTGTCTCATTGCATGCCTTTTACAAGCTATGCCTGTCCTATCTAAAAAAGACAGTAATATATTTTATAATAAGGAAAGGCTCTTTAGATACTTCTTTTCTTTCACCCACTTCTTAACCTCCCTAGCAAAGAATACCAGATCTGAGATTCCTGGGAGAGCAAAAACCAAAGCCGTGGTGAATTAGTAAAAATCGTAGAGACTGCTTAAATCTGTGGAAGAGATGTGGACAAGAAATATTTAAATGATGCTCAAACAAAACTCCATTTTGCAAGGTATCTTTCCATCTCCTGAACACTTTCAGCTTCGATTCATTCGTCAGCTCAGGACTGCAATCACTTGAGTTAAACTTAGTGAGATGAAAAAAAAAAAAAAAAAAAAGCCGTATCTCAAATGTCAGAAACATTCCACAAAACTGCATCTCAAGATCTTTAATTGTATTTTAAAACATCTGGCTGCTTCTGTAACACCGGAAAGATGCTTTTTAATTTAAGCAAAAGAGAGACAAACACCATATTCCAATAGCCATAAAGTTACCCAGAGAAAACAGGCATATAGAGCTGACAGAAACATAACGTGATGAAAAATAGCTAAGGGAAATTGATTCTAAGTGAACAGGGTTATGTGCAGTACGCATCCTTCCACTTGCTGGGTCTCATTAGTCTCATAGAATGGGGCTTTACAAAGATTGTTAGATACAATAATCTATAATAATAAAAGCATAATATGCTAATTAGACCAAGAACCTTCCGGACTAAGCCATGGCACCACCGGTGGGGGCCAAAGCAGAGGCAGAGGCAGCCGCTGGGGCTCCGGGGGCTGGGCCCTTTAAACAAATTTCATGCATTGGGCCTCTAGTAAGGTAATATAAAAACATGCATTTCACAGCTGTTCTAACAACGCTGTAACACCAGAATGAGGACACGTGTTTCCCTCCTTAGGGCACCCAGAAATTTATTTCCATATTGCTGGTTTCTGTTGGCTCCTTGGAAACTCTTTGCACTCCACAATGTTCAGATAAAGAGAACTTCCTCCCTTTAATGAGTAGAGTGGTGTTTATCATTTCAACAATTTAAATAATAACAACTACATATCAAGCCCTGGACTAATTATACTCTTTTATGATGCCCTGAAGTTTACAGAACACTTTCCCACACAGCCGTTCAGTTCTCCAAAAAGCTATGGAGTGAATGTCATTAACTATCCTCATTTTATAAGGGAGAACACTGAATTTCAGAAAGCTTCAGTTGCCTCGGAGACTTTATTCCTTTCCATTTCTTTGCTTATTTTCACCCACCTTCTGTGAACTTCTCCCAGTTTCACTGAGCTAAGCGAATCACACTCTTTGCACTGGGAGCACTGAGGGAGACACTGCCCCTTTTCTGGCTTATTCCTTGCTATTATTAGAATGCTTTTCTCCTTAGTCTGAAGGTCTGTGCTTTTTAAGTTCTTAAACCACAATTTTCTAAAAGAATACATAGATTTTAATTAACATGCTACCTCCTGCCCTATTCACTATGTCAAACCGTAGGAAGCCACGGACTTTGTCATTATTACCTTTTATTATGCACTAATTACATAAAGACCCTGCCTTCTTCATTCAGCGGAGAAGTCTTTCTTAATCCACTGAATTAACCTTTGACCAAACTTCCTGGCTTGCAACTGCTCCCGAAGGAAAGGAGACATAGCTCTCTTAGGGTCTCATGTCCTTCCATTCTGAGGCTCCCGTGGACCAAGTTACCGATGAGCTAGGTTTGTCAGGGATGTGTGGCAGAAGAATAAATTCAAGGACCTTACGAGGTGATTCCAGCCTGTTTCATAATCCCACTCTATCCAAGAGTATTTCTTTCTTTTCCATAAGAACCAGCCTAAGGAAGCAGAACTGCAGAGCAAATCTGTACCCCACCCCCAATCTTAGCCTTCCTTTGAGTGTTCCAATGGACTGAGGGCTGAGGGGTGGAATCCCCTTATACTGTGTGACAGACACACTGGTGTCACATGCTTTGGCTTACCTCTCATTTCACTAGGAGCTGCCGCAGATGATCATGTTGATAGATTCACCTGCTATTGACAGCCTGACATTTCAAGAACATGCCACACATCCTTTTGCATTCTATCCCAAATGTATTTAATACCTCCAGAGACTACCTGGCCTTGTTCCCATGGCAAAAGCATAGCCCAGACACACTGGCGAGTTAATGCCTCCAGGGGTCACCCTCAACCAACTGGAGCCAGAGGTCAGTGAATAAGTGCCCCAGTCTCCAGTCCCCAGTCCCTCAGTGGACAATTCTCTATGCTACTCCATGGAATCAAGCTCCCCTTGCCCACAGCAGTGATCTTCATAACTCACCTCATGGTGGTTTCCCCTCCTTCCAGGTCTTGTAGCCCCCGTCCTTTGCTTCTGCTCCCTGGGAGCACATCAACTGCCTGCACATGAATCCTAGCTTGGGGTTGTGCTTCTCAAGGTTAACGATTTATAGACAAGGGTCTTAGAATTCCAAGTCTAATCATCTCCTCTTACAAGTGCTGGTTAATGGAAATGCAGGGTCCAGAGTCAGTTCTCTAAGACTCTTTCGACTGTCCTAAATGAAAATGATAAGACAGCGCCAGCCAAAATCGATTTGGCTCAGTGGATAGAGCGTCGGTCTGCAGACTGAAGGGTCCCAGGTTCGATTCTGGTCAAGGGCATGTACATTGGTTGCGGGCACATCCCTGGTGTGTGGTGTGCAGGAGGCAGCTGGTCGATGTCTCTCTCTCATTGATATATCTCTCTCTCCCTCTCTCTCTCTTCCTCCTCCTCCTCCTCCTCCTCTTCCTTCCTCTCTGTAAAAATCAATAAAATATAATAATTTTAAATAAAAGAAAACAGCACCCTTCCAAGTCCATTCTAGACGTTGGGCCTCCTGTTTTCTCCACCTAGAATGTCCTCGTTGGTTTGTCTTTTGGTCTCAGCTTGTTAACTCCCAGAACCCTTCTCTGTCCACACCATTGAGAGCAGCCCCATTATTCGAGTTACTATGACATCACCCTGGTTTGTTATTTTCATAGCTCTTATCATTACCTAAAATAATCTTGTTTGTTTATTTGCATGTTTCCCGTGAGTCTTCTCTCCACTAGGAGCTTGCCTGTCTTGTTTCCTGCTTTATTACAATGCCCAGTATATAGTCAATGCTCAACATTCAGATGGAAGAAATCCATGTGTTGTACCATAAACTTCACTTGCCCGATTATAACAACATGACTGATGTTTTTTAGTACACAGACCATTGGAAAAGAGTTTAGCTCTGGCTAGTTGAGACCATGAAGTTAATACTTCTGAATCACTGGTCTATCTCAAGATCCAAGAATGGCAACTGAGGCACTGTGGATGACTCATCCAGGGGCCACGATCTTCCCTGCTCTGTATCCTAAGCTCAGGGTAGGAACATAGAATGCATCAGTGCCATCAGGACACAAAAGAAGTAAGCAGGAGGAATAGAGGAATCAAAATGCAAATCTTCATCCCTTACTCTGGCATACCTTAGCTCAGATATATAGAGTGGAGTGAGACTGAGGTCCTGTGGGAAAGAGATGTGGAAAAAAAAAAAATGCGTAGACCTGGCTCAAGATCTTAATAAGGAAAAGGAATCCCATTGGTCATACATGGTTCAGATTAGCTTACCAGGGGAGGGGACGAGATGAAGGTTTGAAGAAGATGCTCTATCTAGCCTGGAATAACAGCTATGCATTGCAGCTTATGCATCTTGTGTTATTTAGTCTCAGGAACCTTGAGTGAAGTGTTAGGAAAGTGGATGGAAATGTGGTCCAGCAAAGGGGAAAGAACAGCCCTGACAGCAAGAGTCTCAGTGCTTCCTCTGCAAGCACTTTCAGATGCTTCTTACTTGACAGCTCCTTCACCTCTGTTTTTCTGTCTCCTCACATCTTTCCACCTCATGGCTGCTGAGGTCAACCTTCAACTTGATGTGCTTGCTTGGAGAGCTTAACGTGCAATTATAATTCAGAGCAAAAAGCGGAATTTTTATGTGGAAAAAAAAACCTTAAGTGGACTTTTCCTTCGTCTATGACATGTAGCTATAGTCTTAAGTATTCTGTGCATTCTGACTGGTAGAGCAAAAATTATAAAAATGTCTATACACTGATTATTTTACAGATTTTTAGGATAGGCCAGAAGCAAATGGTCAAGTAGCTGGACATGGAGGTAGTGCCTGTGGGCCTTGAATGCATCCACAGGATGAAGAAAAGACAAATAGCTGAAACCAGTTTGTGGTAGAGCATCAGTCTGTGGACTGAAAGGTCCCAGGTTTGATTCTTGTCAGGGGCATGTACTTTGGTTGCGGGCACATCCCCAGTAGGGGGTGTGCAAGAGGCAGCTGGTCGATGTTTCTCTCTCATCGACGTTTCTAGCTCTCTATCTCTCTCCCTTCCTCTCTGTAAAAAATCAATAAAATATATATTTTTTAAAAAGACAAATAAAAGAAATAAGATGCAGCAAGTATGTCCAAGAACTGGTATTTCATAAATAATTACTGGTCTCTCTGAGTTGCTGATAAACATCTCTTATTTTCCTTAACCTCGTTTCTCCTTTTATTTATGACTTAATTCTTATTTATCAAATGCATACTAAGATTAATAAGACATTGTTACTGCTCTTAAATATTCTTATACTGTATGCGGGCAGGTAAGCATGTAAATAAATAAAACAGATAATGACCTCTTCATGGAAAGGACCTGAGAAGCTATATACAAGAAGTTGGTAATGACTGGTATGTAATAGCATAAGCTATTAACATCTCCCAGGGATGTCTGCAAATAGGAGATCAGGCCTTCAAACACTGACTTTCATGGAATTTCAAGCATTTGCATTTTCACTACCATCTGCCATGGTCCATTTATTAATATAGGGTGAATAAATGGGAACATCCAAGCTCTCTTAGCAGGTCTTCTATACAAAAAGGAGTTATTTTAAGACTGGCACAAAGCTTGCCTGCCCCACCCCAAATTTACCCCTGCTGACTCTGCTGATAGTCCCAATTAAAATTCTTTATAATGATACTTTTTTCTTAAATGCATAAAGTAAAGCAATATATCATTTTATGGTACCATCTAGTTACAGATCTACTGGAAACAACTTAGTACAATTTGTTCTTAAGCCAGTTTAAATGACTAATCCTGGCACTATGCCATATATCCCCCAATGCCGGAAGGATGGTGGGTAGCAAGCCTACCGCAGAACTATAACCTAAGTAAGCTCAGCCTTTAATAGGTATAATATTAAACCACAACAATCATGACTTCATACTTTAGTACATGCTGCAATAAGATCAGACTCAGCCCTAGAGCAGGAATTGGTTTCTACTCCCAGCTCTGTTAATCATCTAGCCTCATGGCCTTGGACAAGTCACAAAGCTCTCTGGGCCTTGCTGTTCTCATCTATAAAAGAGAAGACCACTTGTTTCAGTGAATCCAAGGTTCTATCTACCTCTAACCTTGATTCGTAGCTAATGTTGACTGAGTACTCAGAAGGAACAATAACACTTTTCTGGACTCTCTCTGGCACTCATCATCAAAGCTTCGTTCTCATGCATTTTTAAATTGTAGCTTGTTCTATATAGATTTCAAGTTCATTGAAGTGAACTTACCAAATAAATTGTCAGAAAGAGAAAATTCATCCGCAGCAGGTAAGTGGGAGTGTTGGATGAGATTCATTTTTGATCCAATCCAAACTTTTCTACTTGAGAATGCACCTCTGTTATTGTGGTCTTCAAAAAATCACCCTGAAATGCAAATAAATAAATAGAGAGTTTGAGGAAGAGGGAAGAAGATGATTAAGAGAGAGAGGGAGAGTTCATGCCAATTTATAAAACAGTAATTGGCTCCCTTTTGACATTTTGTCAAGGCCTTTCTGTATGTATTTGTTCTCAATATTTATCATTTTTACACCTAATTTGGACTTATAAGTGTAGATATACTCTCCAATTTATCTGGGAAAATAACATATATTTTTATTTAAATTTCAACACTTGGGAGATTTGGGAAAAACATGATGACATTTTGGTTGTGTCTTTTTTTTTCTTTTACACACACACACACACCACACACACACACACACACACACACACACACACACACACACAAATATAAAAGCCTTGATTTAAAATGGGTGTATCTATGATTTATTATATTAAATTTTATTCTAAAGTTGAACAGGTCTTTTGCACAAACGCAGAAGTACTTTAAGACCCCTTTCTACTGGAATGTTCTTAGGTTGAGTAGGCACTATCAGCAAATCAAAAATTTAGAAATTATTCTCCCCCAAGATCTTTATCTTTGCCTTTAAGAGAAAATTTAAGGAATTTGCATTTTCACTCTCATGATCTACCTTGGCCATATATTATCTGGGATAAAAAAAAAAAAAAAGAAAGAAAGAAAAGTTATGGTAAATCTCACCAAAATGTCTGAAGTTTCATCCTGGGGAGAGGTCCAGAACTCATCCCAGAGCCCAAGTGAAGCAGTGTTCACTTTTAGTTTTATCTCCAGGGCTTCTTTCCTTCCTTTCTTCCTTCCAATATGTCTTCCACCTCCCTGAAGAAGTAATGTGAAAGGTCAAATAATGAGAAGGTGTGCTATCAGAACCTCTTTTCCAAGGCTGTTTTCTGAGGGTGATTTCCAAATCTTTTTATCCTGTCTCCACAAAATAATCACTTTGTTTACAAATAATAACTATTTATATTTTCTACTCCAGAAGAGAACCTAGGGTTATTTTTTAGACTAATAGCTATTTCATTAGAATTCTCCTATTATTTGTGTCTCTGTTTCTTTCTTTCTCACTCAGCAAAATGGGCCCGTTCAAGCAGAAGTAGGTAGCAGATGCATGTGGCTGCTGGTAAGATAATCCACCACACAACGTTTGCTGTGTTTATTCATTTATTCATTTATTCATGCTTTCAAAATACATTGTTGGGGACTTATTCTGCACTAAGTTCTGTGCTGAATCTTTGGAGATAAAATGATGAAGGGAACACAAGCATCCATGATCTATGACATCAAACTTAATAGAGAGATTAAAAAATAATCACACCAATATACAGATAATTGCATATTGTATTCAAAAGCTGATGATGAAAGCAAAGATTAGGATGCTCTAATAGAGAGGTAGGTGTGAAAGGGAGTCAAGATGGGGAAGCAGCTGAAGGAGGATGTGATTCCAAAGGTAGTTTTTATTTTTTTCAATTATAGTTTACATTCAATATTATCTTGTATTAGTTTCAGCTGTACAACAAAGTAACATATACTAAACAATCATATACTTTACAAATTATTTCCCTTGATATTTCTATTACCCACCTGGCATCATGCATAGTTATTACAATATTATCATCTATATTCCCTATGCTGTATTTTACTAGTACAATCCCCATAATTATTTTGTAAACTACCAATCTGTACTTCTCAGTTCTTTCACCCTTCTTACCAAGTCCCCCAACACTCCTTCTCTCTGGCTATTATCAGTCTATTCTCTGTATCTATGAATTTGTTTCTATTTTGTTTGTTCTTTCATGGTAAAGAACCCGTATTTTTTAATGACAACATTAAACCGCCTAATTAATCAATTGTAAGATCTACTCTACCTGCAGACATTCCATTACAATAGGCAATACTAGGGCACATCTGAATTGATGAAAAGACACCAGAAAGGTTGAAGAATTTAGTAATACACACACACACACACACACACACACACACACACACACCCTGTGAAAGGATACAAACTGTATCTACTGTGAGAAAGCAGACATATCTGGGTTCATTTGGTGAACCAATGGCATGGTCCTACCAAAGTCTACTTTCCAGCAAGCCAAAGGATTTGTTGAGAGAAAACCCATTCTTAAAATCAGAGGGAGCCAGGAACCAGGACTCTTATCCCAAATCAAAGCCATAGTCATTAGGCGAATGTGTAATTCTCAATGTAGCACAGTATTTGACCAACCTGTACTAGATTCAAGAGGCCGTCCTGCCACCCTCATGGGAAAAGGGAGAAAATCATAAATAAAAATGAAACTTGGAAACCTTGAACTATAAGTTAGACTTTTCTAACTGAACACAATAAGCAGGAGACTACTCATTTCAACTCCACCCTCACGCTCAAACAACTCTGCCACAATCACAGTGGAACTTTGACCCCAACAGGACTCAGGGTCATTCTGGGGCAATTGTGAAAGAGCAGCAGCAGCCGAGGTATCACCTTACCCCATGGAGAATGCCCAGCAGAGTTGGTATGACCACAGTTGGGTACTGGTCTCGCCAATGGACACAAAAAGTAGTAGAAGATGTGGTCAGAGCAGACTTGATTATGAACAAACAAGAAGAGACCCCAAAGCCTCCCTGAAATACTTGGTGAGAGGAGGATTCTGGTAGGTAGCCACAGGTCCTGAGGAATAAGCCAGTAAAGGTTGAGTTGTGGCTATTAAAGGGACCTCATTCACATTCACAAGCTATTTGAGGACTTGGGAAATTTCAGTTTTAATATGTACATATAAATTATTATGTACACATTCAATGTGTATATATTATATACATGAATTATGAATATATATATATGTATATTAAATAATAAATGGATTGAAAAGTCCCTCAAAATTCACACAACTGTTGTTCTAGTTTGAGTTGCTCTTATTTTTAGGAAATTCCAGTTTTCTATAAAAATTTGCAGGAACCTACAAAGTACAGAGTCAGGAATTTTTCCTAATATTCAATCCAAATTTACACTCTGTAATTTAAGACCCAGTTGCTCTGGTCTTTAAAACACAGGAGATTTCAGTTCTGATCTTACATTAGGCTTCCCTCCATGCTAACTTTTTTTCTTATTTGCCTTTGGAGTCTTCAGTCATGTTCATCAAGCTCCCCATACTTCTGTAGCACATCACAGCTCTCTGATAGTTCTCATGTACGATCATCTTCATTTTCCACCAAAATCTTGCATTTTCCTCCATGCATTCATATCAACCTGGCACCTTCCATTCAAGTGCCCTCAAGAAATGTAGGCTCAATTAAATGGCTTGTATTAATTGTTTTCCTTGCTTAGTTCTGCCAAATTCCCTGACATTTGGTATGCTCATCCTGAATAAATGGTACAATATAAAAAAAATTTTCTCTTATTGCACAATGGACATGATTTATCACTCTTACCCAAATGAAAGTCCAATTCTACTAATTCTGTATCATTTGAGTTATTCCCCCAACTGGAGACCCACTAGGTAGATGCCCCTGAAGAGCTAACAGTGCCCTCCCGAATCCAGACAGTTGGCAGAGTCTGCCCAAATCGGGTTTGTTGGGTTTATGACTCCAGAAGGGGCTTAAAGAAAAGGAAACTTGAATTTTTTAAATAGCAATACAAGCACATAGTAAGCAACTCAAATAGTACACAGAAAAAAATATTTTTTTCCAGCTCTGTCACTCATTTTCCTTACCAAATACAACTACTATAGTCAGTTTCTTGTGCATCCTCCTGGTTACTATGCCCACTCATGGCATAAAGGGCCCTTAAACACTGTGCCTTAAACTGGGGTTTGGCAAACTATTGCCCATGGGCCAAAGCTGGGCCTGTTCTTGTACAACTTTTGAGCTAACAATGGTTTTACATTTTCATACAGTTTAAAAATTAAAAGAATGAGGTTTTATGATACTTGAAATTCATTTTTAAGTATTCATAAATAAAGTTTTATTGGTATACAGTGACATCTATTTGTTTATGGATTATCTAGATTTCTTTCTCCCTACAATGGCAGGGTTGAATAGTTGCAACTAACACTCTATGGACCACAGGGCCAAAAAAATTTACTCAGTAGCCCTTTACAAGTAAATTTTGTTAATCTCTGCCTTAAACAAATCACAGATTTTTTTAATCTAGTAACATTATAGGTAAACTATGAATAAATGTAACAAATACCCTCATTTTTATCAATCTTGTCTAATTTTCTAGGTGAAAAGTCCTATCTCACTATAGTAAATTACATTTCTTTGATTATTAGTGAAATTGGAAAAATTTTTCATCTTTATTGCCTATATGTGGCCATTACTTTCAATTTTCTGTTTATACTCTTTGCCATCTTTTTAATGAATTGTTTATCTTTTTTTATTGACTTACCACTGTAAACCTACTTTGCCCCAAGCTGTATGTGAAAAGCTTCCTCATCTGTAAAGATATGTAAGTTGATACAGGCATTCATACTTATACATATTTAAACCTACATGTACACATACATATTTTTAAGACTTTGAAGAGAAAGTCATTTCTTCCCATAAGATATTTGGGGACCCTACCTATGTTCAATGAGGAGCTACTGGAAATTTTTAATGACATAATGAAATCTATCCTCTACAAGATCATGCTAATGAAAACGTGGAACAGGGAAGGTAAGCAGTAAAGGAAGGAGGAAAATTCAGGAAATCTGTTGCTAACATGAGATGACTGGTGCATACCATGGCAGTATTTGCAGAGATGGGAAGGGAGGGACTTGAGTCCAGTGCACAGAACAGAGAACGGAAAGAAAAAAGTGTGGAGATACCAAGGTTAAGCCTTAAGTATTGGTGGAAACAGGGACAAAATATTTATTTTACTTTATGTTTATTTGTATGATCTTTAGCCTAAGCCTTCATTTAAGGACTCAGCAGTAATTTCAGAAATGGTATGTGCTGTTTGTTTTGAATGTGATAAGACAGTGAGGGACTGGTAGCTTAGACTCCCACTTTCTGGTTATCAATTTTGACTTGTTTAGACACTGCGTGTCACAGGAAGTTCATGGTGTATGGAGCTCCTCTGATTTATCAGAAACCATTTGCAAATAGAGACCTCGGAAATACCCTGTTCCAATTAAGTAGCTTTGACTCTGACTTAGAAGAATCTCAGCTCTCAGAAGATAAAGATAAAAATTGGTTACATGTGCAGTTACCTACGAACTCATCACACCTAATGAAAACATCCTTGGTGGCATTTTTCTTGGATGAAACCAGCTGTTGATGGCAGAGCATGCGTTCTGTTGAACTTCTATGTCATCCATTCCTAAAGGGCAGGGCAAAGTGAGCTTTTTCTAGTCATCAACATTTCATGCCCAGGGGAAGCCCTGGATTCATCTCAAAGGCCAGAAGAATGTTTTTAAGGGGAAAGAAAAAGTCATGATCTCTTCAAGCAGCTTAGTGGAAAAGCCAGGCAATGAAAACCCAATTAGAATAGTATGAGGCTTGAAAGAGGTAGCACAAATCTCTTCAGGAGCCCAGCAAGGACAGTCATTCATGGAACCTTCATTAATTTTATCCTATGTATCAGGCTTTGATGGAGATCTTGAAAATAGAGTGGTGAATGAGGCAGGGGGGAAAAAACCCTGCCTCACAGGGCTTGCATTCTAGTGTGAGAGATGCACAATTTGCATGTAAACATATAAGATTTCCAATGACAATAATCCTATCTAATAAAAGAGTAATATGCAAGTTGACTGAACCTCTGCTACACCCACAAGCCAGCAAACCAGCCAATCAGGAGCAAGTATGCAAATTAACCCAACCAAGATGGCTACCGCCACAAAGCGAGCAGGAGGCTTGGGTTTCCCCAGCAATGGAGGAAGCCAAGCTTCCCACACACCCTGGCAGGCCCTGGCCTCCACTCAAGGCTACAAAGTTTCAATTATAGAAGATAAATAAATCCCAGATACTAGGGCCTCTGCTTGGGTCACCAGGAGGCATGGCCAGCCTACAAACCACCACAGGCCCCTCACCTAGGCTGCCCCATGCCCCAAGGGAACCTCCACTCTGATCCAGGACACCATTCAGGGCAAAGCAGCTGACCCCTGCCTGTACACCAGACCTCTATTCTATTTAATAAAAGATTAATACGCAAATTGACCATCACTCCAACACACAATATGGCTGCCCCCATGTGGACTCAAGATGGCCACCACAAGATGGCTACCAGGGGAGGGTAATTGGGAGGGACCAGACCTTCAAGGGAGGGCAGTTGGGAGTGATCAAGCTTTCAGGAGAGGGCAGTTAGGGGTGACCAGGTCAGTAGAGGAGGAAGTTGGGGGTGACCGGGCCTGCAGAGAAGGACAGTTGGGGGGAACCCAGGCCTATAGGGAAGAGCAGTTGGGAGCAACAGGCCTGGAGGGGAGAGCAGTTAGGGGTGACCAGACCTTCAGGGGAAGGCAGTTAGGGGCAATTGAGCTGGCAGGGGAGCAGTTAGGCATCAATCAGGCTGGCAAGGGAATGGTTAGGAGGTGATCAGACTGGCAGGAAGAAGCAGTTAGGGGTAATCAGGAAGGCACGCAGGCAAGCAATTGGGAGTCAGCAGTCCTGGATTGTGAGAAGTATGTCCGACTGCCCGTTTAGGCCTGATCCTACTGAGATTGGATCCTAGATCAGGGTCCTAGATTGGAGAGAGTGCAGGCTAGGCTGAGGAACACCGTTCCCCAAGCACAAATTTTGTGCACTAGGCGTCTAGTCTATATATATAAAAGCCTAAGCGGCAATTATGACTGAATGACCCGAAAAACCAGTTGCTATGACACACACTGACCACCAGAGGGAATATGTTCAATGCAGGAGCTGCCTCCTGGTTGTGGTCAGTGTGCTCCCAGAGCCAACCTTCTGCGGCCCCTCTCCCCTCTGACCAATCTCCCACTGCCCCCATCAGGACTGGGCAAGACAGCCCCAATCAGCCCAATCTCTGGCCAGGTTGAGGAACTCCACCTGTGTACGAATTCAAGTACCAGGCCTCTAGTAAGAAAACAAAGATGATAAGGGATAGAGTGGTGTTGTTGGAGAGGGTGACCCAGGAAGAGATCTCTAAAGAGCAGACTTTTGAACTGAGATGTGGAGGATAAGAAGGAGTAAGCCACATCAAAGAAAATAATTCCAGGCAGAGTGTCAGTGAGTGTTAAGGGCCAGGGCTTGGAGTACAGGAGAGACAGCAAAAGCCCAGTGAGGCTGGAAATTAGTGAGAAAAGGGGAGTGCCAGAGATCAGGTCTAAGAGTAGGTGGTTCTCATATGGCCTGCCGACCACATGAGCGTTTGGGGTAAAGAGTTTGGATTTATTCTAAATGAAAGTGATTGGTGGGTTTTAAGCAGGGGTGTGACTAGGAGAATGAAGAAAGTCTTCCTAAGGGTGGAAGGCTGATTCTTGAATTTCATCTTGAAGGAGTAGGCATTAGGCTAGGCAAAGTCGTGTAGTGGGAATGACATTGGAAGGGAATATAGCATACTGTGTCCTGAGCAACCATAAATCATTCTCAATGCTGAAATAGTGAATTCAGCTCAAGCCAGTGGAGGGAAAGATAGCCTATTCAAGAAAAAGTGCTAGGAAAATTGGTTATTCCTTTGGTGGGTAGGATGGAGTAGAGATTTCTATCTTGCATTCCTCTTGAAAATGAGAAAATGAAAGACATTAAATTTATGAAATTATTTAAAGAAATATAGGAAAATACATATATGGTCTTTATGAACTTAGGGATCTCTCCTTTTCTTTGAGCTAGTGACATTACTAAACAAAACATAAAGTAAAAAGAATAATTTTACTACATTAAAATCAAGAGGACAGAAATCAAGACATCATAAACAAAGCTAAATATATGAAACAAACTGGAAGGAAATGTCTACAACATAAATAACAGCAAAAATTAGTACAAACAATACATAAATAGCTCATATAAATAAAAACAGAAAGGATAAACAATCCAGGGCAGAAATTGGCAAAGGCTGTAAAGAGGAAATCTACCAAAAGGGAGATACAAGTGGCCAATAAGCATACAAATGTCTGGAACTGACTAATAATTAGAAAAATGCAAATTTGTATAACTGGCTGCCATTTCCACCTATTAAATGATCAAATTGTAATAATTTTAAAAGTTGGAGTGAATGTATAGAAATACACATTTTCATATGTTGCCAGTGGGGCATCATTTTTAATCTTTTGCAGGGTTTTTAGTACTGTATATTAAAATAAAATGCAATTTTAATTCTTAGGTATCTTCCCTGGGGAACCTTTGCACATGTGCACAAGGATATTCATTGCAGCATTGTCTCTTATGGTGAAAAGGGGGAAACACCTAAATGACCATCAAGAGTGCAGTGGCTAATGGCTCAATCAATAATACCAAATATTAGGCTGTGGTTGAAAAAACTGAGGTTATTTTATATGTGTTAACAGTGAAAGAGGTAAGTAGAGGAGAGTAGCTTTGAGGAAAGTAAAGAGAGATTTTAGACTAAGTTATAATATTGTGTGTTTTTTATATGCGATTAATTCATTGAGGATATCATTCCCTATTCTCCATTTGGCTATTTATACCATTGGATGTCAGAAGCAGGCATGTTTAAACTCTCTGGGAGAGAAGGTTGTTTTTTATAACCCTTGTCCCCAAAAATGCACAACCTCTCCCACCATCCACACCCACTGGATTTGTGCATATGTTACACTTGATGAATCTGTGCTGACACATCATATAAACCCAAAGTTTATACTTTACATCAAGGTTCATTCAATCTTGGTGATGCATAGTCTATCAGTTTTTCATTATAGTATCATACAGATAGTTTCACTGCCCTCAAAATCCTCTATAAAATGCATCTATTTTTTTTAATACAGTATCAAAGGGTTCCTGGCCTCTTGAAACCGAGTCATGGCCTCAGATTCAGAATCTGGGCTGCAAGAGAATAAGGATCCCCCACACCACCCCTTTTTGGCTTGACATTTACTAGGTCCTTCCCTCTTAACACTGGGCCACAACCAGCATTTGCTCCTTAAGTGGCAGGCTGGTACAGACTTGGCATCCACACTGAGAACTTTCGTTCTCTAGGGTGTGGAAACAGACAGTTCCCTTCTTGGTCAGGGAAGATCTGAGCCCCAGATCAGAGGGCTTTTCTCTGCTCTGCAATATCCCTCAGCAAGACCGTCTTCTCCATGGACCAGTGTCTTCCAGAGAACCCTTTTACACACTCCTCCAGAACCTGAAACTGCAAAGCTCTGCTATTTCCCCTTTGCTTTGAACCAGTGACATTAATTAAGGTATAAATACCTAAGTTATCTCAGGATCACCGGGACCAGGAAAAGGCCTTCTAAGTCTATTTAAAAATGGGAACCCAGGGGAAAGAGATCAACCAAAGGACTTGTATGCATGCATATAGGCACAACCAATGGACACAAGACATTGGGAGGGTGAGGGGGGAGATGAAGGCATGTGACAAGGGGTAGGGGAGGCTTAGGGAAGGTCAATGGGGGGGGGGGGGAAAGGAGATATATGTATACTATTTGTAGTACTGTAAACAATAAAATTAAATTTTAAAAAAATGGGAACCCAAATCTCAAAGTTCTATTAGAATTTTTATCTTTAAAAAAATGAAGATTAATAAAAATTTATTTTTTTATTCCCACATATTATTTTTAGTCACCGGAAGTCTATTCTAATTCTTAGACCTAAGACTGTGCTGACCAGGCTTTCTTGTCCTAGGGATGTGTTTTTTCTTGGGCAATAGTTTATTTCCTGGGAAATATTTTCCTTCACAATCAGATTGCATTACATTAGCATTGTACTGACACAAATTTACAAAGAGGGGAGAAAGAATAACAGACATTCCTTTGTTGCCAAAATTGGGAAGGGGCAAATGGAGGAGGAAATACCTCACTGTGGAGGGCAAAGAGGTTAGGAGATATAGAGATAAGAGGGAGGGGGGAGAGGAGAGAGGAGAATGGATATTTTTATATAAGGTGACTTTGTCTTTCCATGAAGCTTGGTGACTAAGGACTCTCATACAGTGTTGCCTTGTAGCTACGTCTCCACTGACACAAAATATAGGAGCAATAAAAAATACCTGAGAAGAAAAAAATCATTTCTATTTCTTTTTGTCCCTTCATGATCTATGCTGCTGGGATTTAAGAGGAAAATGAGACTGAGCCAAATGAAGGGAAAACACTCTCTACCAAGAAAAGAACGTATTTGCCTAGCCAATGCAGCTCAATGAGTGAGCACTGACCTATGAACCAGGAAGTCATGGCTGGATTCCCAGTCAGGGCATACTCCTGGATTATGGGCTCAATCCCCAGTGTGGAGCAGCAGGAGGCCAATCAATAATTCTCTCATTATTGATGTTTCTATTTCTCCCTCCCTCTCCCTTCCTTCCTGAAATCAATATATATATATTTACTAGGTGGCCCTCGGACCCTTGTGTCATCAAAAGATGGCCACCCCGACATCACCAAAAGATGGCCAGCAGGGGAAGGCAGTTGGGGGCGATCGGGCCAGCAGGGGAGCAGTTAGATGTCAATCAGGTCGGCAGGGGAGCGGTTAGGGGGTGATCAGGCTGGCTGGCAGGCAGAAGCAATTAGGGGCAATCAGGCAGGCAGGCAGGCGAGTGGTTAGGAGCCAGCAGTCCTGGATTGTGAGAGGGATGTCCAACTGCCAGTTTAGGCCCAATCCCTGAGGGGTCCCAGACTGAAGAGGGTGCAGGCTGGGCTGAGGGACACCCTTCCCCCAGTGCATGAATTTTATGCACTGGGCCTTTAGTATATATATATAAACATCATCTTAATTCTTTCCTTTATCTCCCCATGTAATGACATGAGCTTTTTGTATTCTCATAGCATTCATAACCCACAGGCTCTGTGACCCACAAAAATTCTGAGCTCCTCTCAGTCATCCCTAATCACAATACCATGGCAAGTTCTTGCAGTCTTTCATTAAAATGCTGATAACTGAAGTCTCCAATCACCTCTCCTGGATCAACCTCTGGGTTAAAGCAAGTAGTGCTGAAAACTTTTCACTTCCCCTGCTCATGGTACAATCATTAGAAAATGCCCTGCTGATATTCAAAGTTGTACTGGGGCTTAATTACTTACTCCTCTCACACTGAACTGTTTGCAGGAAGGTCCACTTGCTCTACCATCATCCCAGATTCCAAGTTTTCCCAGCCCCCAACCATATTAGAGCAGCAACGAAAAGACTTTGGAGCCAGAAAGACCTTCCCTCATCTTCAGATTCCGCTTGTCCTAACTGTGTGACCAGGGACAGGTTATTTGTCCTCTTGGGGCCTCAGTTTCCTCATCTGTAAAATGAGCGTAAGAAAACCATGGGGGGGGGGCAATGTTAAAATATGTACACAGATAATAATTTAATTTTAAAAAAGTAATAAAGAAGAAAGAAAGAAGAAAGAAAGAAAGAAAGAAAGAAAGAAAGAAAGAAAGAAAGAAAGAAAGAAAGAAAGAAAGAAAGAAAGAAAACCTTCCATGCAGTGCTATTGGGAGAAGGAAACAGGCAATTTCGGTAAGGCCTGTGACATGTCAGTAGACACTGCATCAGGGTGAGCTGCACCACACACTCATGTGCACACATTTCTTTTTCTTCCCACGATCTCCGGGCCTCACAGCTAGTGGCTGTGCCATCACAACTGGCCAGACTTGGGAGATGTGGAAATAAGAGGAAGAACTAGGATGACAATACTTTCCCTCTCCAAGGGAAAGGGTAGAGGTGTGTGGTGAAAAATGCCGAGGCAAGTCCTGAGGAAGGGTCTCGGGACAAGAGAGGGTCATCCCCAGCCCACTCGCTCTCTCTCAGCTGACTTGGAGTTGCATCAGCCATATTGCAACATTCTCAGCAAAACAGAAAAGTCCACGGTGCAAATGGCACAGGTCCATAATTTGGAGGGTGGGTGGGCTACTCGAAGATGAAGGTGTCTATGACAGCTAGAAACCCAGCCAACATTCCCCAACATCTTCCTCTATCCCTCTTGAAGGTAGTCCTGAAGTGGCCCTAGAGCAAAATCAGATTTCTTGAAAGCTAGGTGTGTTTCTCAGAGAACGAACCCAGAGTGAGTTGTGTACATGCCCCCAGCCCCCTCACGGCTAAATAAAAACTCCACTGGGAGAAATGATCCAGGCTCACCTCACCGTTGCCAATTCCCTATGGCAGTCAGCAGACAAGGAGAGGCCTTATCTGTAGATTCAGACCCGGACAATTTTAACACAAATAAAGTTCTTCCTAACCTTTTCCATATAATTAAAATATTTCCATCTGCTATTCATAGGATAAATGAAAAGCAATAGAATTGTGGACAAGGAAGGTCAAAAGAGAAAGACCTTTTAAACCCTCTCTTCCAGGACAAACTTGTATTTCAATTGAGCGTAGCTTCAACACTATCTTGTGCCTGCTTTCTAAGTCATTAGCGATATTCACACCAAGATTTGATAAATGACCAAAACGCAGCACACGATACAAGTCACATTATCTATGGAATCAGAACAGAGACGTTTCCAAAAATGTACTGTCCCCAGGGATTCTGCTGGGCGACCACATGTTAGAAGATATTTCTAAATAATTGTTCAAAAAAGGTCAACAGCTTATGTTTCAGTTAGGTCAGGTTAACTCTTGCTTCTTTTTGGTTGCTTTTCAGAGTTGATGTTTCTTTGTAATTTTCAGGATTTTCTATCAAATTCTAACCTAGCATTTCTTTGTTGACCAAATCTCCTGATGTGAAAGAGAAACTTTTCATGACAACCTCCCCTCGGTTGCGTTGAGATGGAATTAGGTACTCACTTGATTGTCTCAGGTTGGAGCTGAACTTTCAAGGCCCTGGGAGGATCCCGAGTCCAGTCTTCCTCTCCAAATCCCAGCAATTTTTCTACCAATGCTCAGGAGCCGAGTTTGCGTTGGTGTGAATCCAGGAGACAGCGGAGTGAAGAGGAGGAGGGAGTTCTAGCAAAAGCTGTGGGTGACCACGGGCCTCCCAGGCCAGCAGCATCTCTTCCTTGGCTCCGTGCCTCCGGACACAGATTAGTCATTAACAATCCTTTCCCTGCTAAATGATATAAACACAGGGAGGGAGAGCCTCGAGATTCCCAGGCCCAACTCCAGAGCCCCAGAGCAGGGGAGGTGACACTGCCCAGGAGCCCGAAGCCAGTCTTTCAAAACACATCTCCTGCGGCTGCCTTTTGGGGGTCTGAGTACCCAGATTTCCGTGTACTTCACCTAAAAGCGAGCTGTCACCTTCCCTCTCTCCAATTTAATAGCTTCCCCACCTCCCAGGAACTGAAGTTAGACACACTGAACCTTCTCGACCATTCCCTCTCTCAGGCGTCTTATGTCAAATAATAACAGATGCCCGTGGACGCTATCTTTGGAATGCTTCTTACTTCTATCCCACCCTTTTCCTCTGCTAATCTGGGCCCATCACAGCTTCCTCTCATAAGGAAAACATTGGAGCATAACTCTTTTCTCTTCTTCTCTTTCTTCTTTTTTTTTTTTTTTTCAAATTGCATAGCAGCATAAAGGGGGCTGGGGGCATGGCAGTCAGCAGACAAGAACTCTGAGTTCTTTTCTTTTTTTTCTTTTTTTTCAAATTGCATAGCAGCATAAAGGCCAGATGCCTACTCGTTTGTCACACTTAGCTTCTCTAAGTCCCAGTTTTCTCGTCTGGGAGATGGAGGCGGAGTAACTATCTCCTGGGCTCTGGGAGAATTGCATGCCTAGCTACCATAAACATGTGCAAATGTCTAGAAAACTGCCTGGCATATAGCAAGCACCCAATAAAGTTTAGCCATTATGATTCCTTTTGCTGAACATATATGGATTGTCTGTGCACCATGTACCCGGTACCATGTTAGATGTTCTGCCAATCAAAACCCCCCAAAGGGTTCCCACTGCCTACAAAATAAATGCAAAATGCCATGTATGGCCTGACATTTAGGACCCCCTCCACACCTTGACAATCTAGTCTTTATCTTTCTAGCATTTTCTCACATCTTCAGAGGCCCAAACCTCTTGCCCGCTGATGCCAAGCTCATTCTTTGACCTGAATTTCCTTCCCTTCATAGCCACACAGCTTCCGGGCTGAGTTCTCCCGGAAGCCAACCCCATGTCTCATCTGCACTATTCTCCCCGCCAAGCCCCCTCATCCTTCATTTCTCTCACTGTCCCTTAATTCCTCCAACCTTGTAGATTACAGGTACCTACTTATCTCATCTCTATTACAAAACAGAACATCTGGAGCAAACACGGTCACAGACTTCCCTTTGCATCCATCCCTGGGCCTCACATAGTGCCTCTCACAGAAAGAATATTGCATAATTATTTGCTAACTGAATCAATGAGATGAGAAAATAACATTTTCCAAAGTAACATGTGTGCACATTCATGGATGTGTACGTGTGCGTGTGTAAGTGTGTTTGTGTGTATGTGCACAATGTCCTCCATTGAAAAGTAAGTTAGTGGAAGGCTATACCCATAACTGGTAGTAATGCTATATTTTACTTCTCTGATTATGTAGTATGCATAGGTCCTACAGTTCACACTCCCTATCCCTGTGGGCTCCGATGCACTGAGGCACACCTCCTCCCACTCCCTTTATCACAAGGAAGAGGAGAACTCTCCCTCACCCATTTGAAGCATCTTTCTGATGACTCTCTCCATGCTTTCTGCAGCTCTAGGCTGCCTGGGGGACTCATGCCTGACCCCCAGCCCAATTCTTCTTAGATGATGAAAGCCTGTGTTGTTACTTTACTCTCTCCAGCAGCAGTGGGAGGGATGGTTGAGGCACAAACTCTGGAGCTGATCACCTGGCATTTCACGATAACTATCATATTTGCCCAATTGGACTAGATATGAAGGACCTCAGGCGTGTTGGGAATGAGAGGTCATGAGGAGGAAGAAATGGAGTGTTTCAGGGCAAGGAAAAGGCAGCAGCAAAGGCTCTGAGGCAGGAAATAGCTTGGAGAATCCCATGAAGTAAAGAGAAGGCCAGTGATCTTCAACTAAGAGTGTGGAGGAGCCACAAAGAAATAGAAATAGACTAGGTAGGGGAGGTGGTGTGCCGGGAAATGTTTAATCACCGCTCTCTGAGGGTCTTCCTGTGAAATGCCTCCAGTCCTCACCTACTCCTTCCAATAGAGAAGCAACATAGACATTCAGGCAGTGTTGTTTTGTTTTTTGGGTTTTTTGATGTGTTTATTTTGAATTGTTGATATGACCCATTAGTGGTTCATAAAATCAATTTAGTGGGTCATGACCATCATTTGTTTGTTGTCAATGAAATCATATATTAAAAAATAGCATACCAAATATCTGCATTGCAAGAAGAAAGTCAAGTACCAATTAACAGAGCTTTTGTTTCTCTTACATGTGTGCTGATGAGACTTAGATTTCAGCATCATACAGTTTAGAAAGGTCACAGTTTAGAAAGTGTTTCAAAAGATCATTGACTTGGGGCCCACGAGACTTGGATTCTGGACATGATTTGGTGGAGAAGGAAACCAAGGGGAAAGATAAAGGACATACACCCCATTAAGGCTCTCTAGTGGGGAAATGTTGATAAGAAATGTGATAGAATTCTCAAAGGTACAAAACTAGCTACTGAAAAAAGTACAACATGCCATAGTTTCATAATATGGGAAATCATAAATTTCTGGGTGTCACAAGTAAACCATACCTTTCTTCCCCATGTATTTCTTCTCCACATTATGTCTGTGGCTTTGCCTCTCTCTAGCTATTTTGGAACTTAACCAACTCATTTAATCTCTCTAAGCCTTGGTTTCCCCACCTGCAAGCTGACGATGCTCAACCAGATGACAGCCAGGATTCCATCCACATCTGCCATCTCAGTGGTCTGATGGTGGAATGAGCTATGCGCTGCTGATCCAGTGTACTTTCCAGCAATCCATAAGCATGTAACCTGCTCAGTCACAAAGGGTCCTTCACTTAGAAGGCCTTGTGTTGGTTTTCACATTCTGCTCTCATTCTTCTGAAACTCTTAATTTTTTAACAAAGGTCTTCATATTTCCATTTTCCACCGATCCCCACAAATTACTGGTGCAGTCTGTCAATTCAGACAATTTAGGAAGTCTTCCTGATAGGAAGGTGGAGTTTTTTCTTCGGCACTGCAGAGAGCCGAATCAGTGACTCTCAACCTTGGTAGATAAAGTAGGAGATGCTTAGAGGGCTTATGATATACTCCATTTAAAAAGCCTGTTGTGCACCAGAAAACGTAAGTGAAGCTCTTTAGAACTTTTGTTCTGCAGAAGGCTTGTGTTCAATTGTTCCGGCCCCAGCCGGAATCCACCCCAGCTGGAGTGGATTGTCCAAACAGCATTCAACTCTTGTCAAAATAGTCTTAAGATAGGATGACCCATTTAATGCCATGGGCCAGGACATGGGTTAATTGGATGTGAGACATTCACAGCAGGATCTCTACAAAAGATATAATAGAAAGATGAAGGTCTGTGCTGGGCCCAAGTGCTATATTATGACCAACCTGGATTTCAAACTCAGAGGTTACCAAAAAGATTATTAATAGGTAAAACAAAGTACCACATTTGGGGACATGGCCCATTTTATATTCGGAAAGGTCCCCATCTGTTTGGGAAATTTAGCTGCTGGCTCAATGGTAAGCTGTCTTCAATGGAGATAAATCTACTTCTCACCAGGAAAGTGTATTTTTAGAGCTTTCCAGTGGTTGCGATGATGTATCTACACAGTTCCTTTTATGTTTCAAGAGCTAATTGTAGGTTATGACCAAGGAGCAGAATCAGAAGTGATAAAAACCATGACGCTGGTCTCCTAAGAAATGTGTCTGATACGGAGAAGTTAACTAAGTACTTAAAACAGTCTTGCCCTAACTGATGTGCTCATTGATTAGGGTGTCGGCCTGCAGACCCACCGAAGGGGGTAAGAAGTCCATGACAAATGTTAACACCACATAAGGCAAAGGTCACTGGAGGTCCCTGTGTTCCCTACGGTTGTGAGTAGAAGCACAGGAAGCTAAGACCTGGGTGTGGGTGGGTCTGGGAGGGGCTGTAAAGGGCCCTTGAGGCTGTATGCAGATTGGAAGTCAGCTCAGTGGTGCCTATTTTAGGGAAACTCAGAGGACTATAAATCAGAAGTGCCTCAACCTCATCCTGTCCCACATTCGGGGCTGGTAAGGAGTTAAGCTGTGGAGCCATTCTCAAAGGAATGGGACGCAAAGAAGCAGTTAAAGGATTGTGGGAAATAGGGCCAAGGGAAAATGGTTCAAGTTGCTGAGATTGTTGGTTCTGAAGGAGCACAGTTACTATCCCCAACGTGACTACGCAGCACTGACAGTAGGATGCTGACCAGCTGTTCTCTGCTCCACACAGGAGACAAAGGGGGAAAGAAAGAGCTTCTACTGCAGCACGAGCAGTTTCTATTAGATTGGGAGAAAATCCGTCCATCAGAAAACAATAAACTTGTTCATCACTGAGGGGCAGACTCTGAGGGAAGGCAGAGTGTTGCTATCCCTCCCGCTAAATTAGATCTGCCGATGAAGAAGAAGCTGGACTTGAATCAGTCATCTCTTCTGTGTCTCAGTGTCTTCATCTTAGACTGGGTAATAATACCAACCTCATAAAGTTGTTATAAGGGTTAAAGAAATCTCACGTGGGAAGCATTTAGGACAGGGCCTAACCTATAGAAAATTCTGAATAAATAGCAGTTAATGAGCTTTAGTGTAAAGCATTATCAAGTAACTATTATGGTCTTAAATGATGGTGACTTGGGATGGTTCCTAAAGGATTCTTTGATTCAAACAAATACCCAATTCCTTCATCAATAGTTTTATGATCATAGTTTTTTAATGAAATTCTGTGTTTTGGAATACATATTAGTCCATTTGTCTCCTGCTTTGGTTGTGAAGAATTCTGGTGTCAGCCATGTTCCCAAAAGCCCGTGTCTAACAACCTCCCCCTCTAGAGGAGAGCTGTGCAGAGCCGAGTCTTTCAAATCTTTTGGACTGTGACCCACAGTGATAAATAAATTTCATATCACAACACAGGACACAGACCCATTCAAATATGTGTAACAAATGAAAATTCACAAGAAAATACTGAGGTTTTCTACTTGTCACCTATGCTGACATTTTCTATTTTATTTTACTGTAATTTTTAAAAACACTAGTCATGACCCACTAGATTGATTTCATGCTCCGCCAGTGTACTGTGACCCACAGTATGAAAAACATGTGCACCAGTGAAGTCTAAGTGCTGTGACTCTTGGTGACAATGGGCAAGTTTCTTGACTGCTCTGGGATCTGCTTGCATATCGGTAAAAGGGGATTAAATTGTTGATATCTTAGTGTCTCAGGAAGTATAATTTAGTGCACCAGCACACTGTGCCCCTTATTTAGTAGACCATCCTCAATAAAAGTTGATTATATGATTAAAATGGCTGCAACGAAATCCCTGCACTGAAGCTGCCCGTAGGTCCCAGCCCACAGCCTCATTGCAGTGATTTTGTAGTGTCTTCTCATTCTCGGTGCTTGGTTTTTCCACTGATGGTATATGCTCATCTACAAACCGTAAAGAGCTTCAGAGAAAAGTGAGAGGAGGGAGCAAAGCAAGAGGCCAAAGCAGTCTCCCAAATATGAGAAGACTGCATTTGGTATTCAAGTCCGGACAAGAATGAGTGTTCAAGAGAAGCAGAAAGAAGTAAGTTATATCCTCCATTTAGTAGGCAAGTTAGGACAGAATATATTTGAGGAAAAATATTTCATTCCAGGTGGCAAAAATACAATAATAATAATAATAATAATAATAATAATAATAATTAGACATTTTGTTTCTTAAAGGAATACATTTTGCATGTTGAAACAATCATTATGTAAGAGCTCTTTCTCCAACTAAGATGAAAGCGAGATATCACCGCAGTTTGAAATAAATTGACAGAATAAATAGTTGGGCATTCTATCCATACACTTGCATCCCATAAACTCCCTTTAACCTAGCAGCTATCATTCCTGCCTTGGTCCTGAAAAAATGAAACTTAGTTTTTAGATTTTGCTTCTATCACTTTTGACTATGATTAATGCAGCAGGATATTAATGGAGTGTGTGTGTGTGTGTGTGTGTGTGTGTGTGTGTGTTCCCTCTGCTCTCCAGTCTCCTTCCCCAAAAACCAGCACTGTAAGCAGGTAGATAATCCTTATGTATTTTTCTTCACACCTCCCTCAAACACACACACACACACACACACACACACACAATAAAGAAGAAAGCAAAAGCTACCTACCAGAAGATAGAACTCTTCAAAGAGATTTTACTGGTAATCTGGGAGTGAAAGAGGAGAGAAATGCCTCCTGGGCAGCATAGAGAGCTGGACTGGGGGGAATATGGTGCCAACATGGCTGTCCTCCTAACGTAATTCATACTAGAAGCAATACTAACCAAAACATGAATAAAAAAGAAATCCAATTTAATTTAGACTTTTTTCCTTTTGATCAATGAAATTATTTTTTTGTAATATCCACTCCTTCGAGGTTGTGTGTCTGTGTGTGTGTCTGTGTGTGCATACACTCATGTGCCCCTGCATTGCTCGTGTCCTAATTGAGTGTTTATTCTGCCTTTGGGTTCGTCTAGCCCAGTGGTCAGCAAACTCATTAGTCAACAGAGCCAAATATCAACAGTACAATGATTGAAATTTCTTTTGAGAGCCAAATTTTTTAAACTTAAATTTCTTCTAATGCCACTTCTTCAAAATAAACTTGCCCAGGCAATGGTATTTTGTGGGAGAGCCACACTCAAGGGACCAAAGAGCCACATGTGGCTCACAAACTGCAGTTTGCCAACCACAGGTCTAGCCCGTAGTGCTTGAGAGGGAAGAGATTGCCAAGTCTAGGAAGTGGAAGGTTAGTAAGAACTCATGCCCCACTCTACCTTGGGTCATGGGGAGAATTTCTGAGGGAAAGGTTTCAGTTTCTAGAAAATTTGGGCTCCAAACCCATAGGTTCCTTGCAAAGATTCAATTCCTCTGAGTGTACAGGGAAGGTCCCTGCAGGCTGGGGCAGCGGACAGCCCAGTGGTGAACATGTTGGTGTCCATTGTTGGCTCTTACACTACTAGGTCCTGGCCAATTTGGCTCAGTAGTTAGAGCATTGGCCCACAGAATGAAGAGACACAGGTTCGATTTCCAGTCAAGGATACATACCTAGATTGAGAGTTCAACTCCTGGCCCCAGGTCAGGGTGCATACAGGAAACAATCCATCACTGTATCTCTCTCACATGGATGTTTCTCTCTCTCTGCTTCCCCCCATCCTCCTTCCCTTTCACTCTGTCTGAAAATCAAAGGGAAAATATCCTCAAATGAGTGGAAAAAGATATAACAACACTGGGCAGTCTCAACATTAACCAAGATTTAATTTATTGACAGATTACATTTTGTGCGCTTGAGTTTCTGGCCTGATATTTAAACCTGCTCACTCCTGCACCCATCACCTTGGTGTTACCTCTGCAGCTGTGGTTGAAATCTTCCTTTCTGAACCATGCAGCCTACGGCCTTTGAGTGGCAATTTGCTCCCCAGCCCAGCCAATGAGACTCTGCCCCTTGGACATAAGCTGTCAGGTTGGTGACTTACAGGCAGGGCTGGAGCAATAGGCCAAAGATGGATATCTATGCCAATCTCAGGGGCTTAAACATTTCAGAAATATGCTAATACTCCCACCGCAATAATTCATCATCGTGCCTTATATTGGGAGGAGATAAGGCGAGGTGACACTTTGGGGAGACACATCTCCCTGCAGAAGGATGAATCATTTCAGACAGAGGATGTTGTCAGCCTGGCTCCAGGCAAAGGAAGGAGTGTGTCTCTATCAGATTCGGGGATCAGAGCCCGTGGAGGAGGCTAAACAGAAAGAATGCTTTGTTATTTTAACAAAGTCCATTTTCAAAGCACTGTCCCTCCCTGTGACTGTACTTATGAAAGAGAATCAGATTATCATCAAAACAGGCCCAGCATTCTTTTATAAAGAAAGCCAGAGCGTTACCCATTGGGTTTTAATTACTGGCTTTAATCTTGTGCATGACACCTCTTTTCATTTTCTTCCTCTGAAGAAAATTCTTGGAAAAATCTCCCACCCTTTCTGATTTTATTATTCCCTATCTATGAATATTAAACACCTAGTTTATTAACATGTTTTTTTTACTTGGTTTTAAAAATTGAGTTCAGGACACCCGACTCTATGAATCACTTTGGTAGTATTTTTATTATATGATTAATACAACGAATCATGGTGTGTGTTTTTTTCATTAATGGGTAGTTTATTAAAGTATGGCTCTTATAGCTTAATATTAAATCATCTCTCTGTAAATGTGGGCTTCCCTGAGCTTAATTGCTGAGTGCACTATATTGAGAAAGCAAAGCTAGCAAAGCTATTTGCTACTTGCTAAGATAAGCAAAATGTGTCCATAGAGACCACGTATGAAGTCCAGAATTCTAATCAGGCCTGGAGTTCACGTTCTCCCTTCTGAGAGGTAAAAGGAAGTAAGATGGAAAGGGAACTGTGAAAAATCAGACAGATCTTTAGCAATAGCAGACGAACAGAGCCTGTGCATGTCCATCAGATCAGTGAGGGAGTGGGGCCGGTCCATATCACCCACCTCTTTTTAACTAGATCACCTCATTCTCAGGCACAATGGAAAGCAGAAGAATATATTACAATGTAATATTATATGGCAACACAAGTACAATTTTACTATTGATATTTCCAAGTCAGAAACCTTGATGCATAGTGTGATGAGGAATAGTGTAGTTATGACCACAAGCCCTCCCCACTTCTCATTCATTCATTCATTCATTCATGCACTTAATCATGTATTCAATACATATTTATTGAGCTCCTGTTCTGGGCCAGTTACTGGGTGTACAACAATGCACAAGACTGAGGCATTTTCTATCTTTATGAAGCATATTTTCTAGAAAACTCTAAAACTACTTTACATTTTTAAAAATGGAAAAAAATATAAACACAACTAAAGAGAATTGAAGTAAATCTTAATTAAGACGTCCACGGCCAGAAATAGAGGAGTCAGAAAATTAAAGAATCGCCATCACATTGTTATGTGCTGGCCTGATATTTGCATGTAGTTACTCTGATATTTACCCAAAATTTCCAAAGTAGATGCTGTTCCCATCTTTTCAGCTGAGAAAACTGAGGGGCTGCCTATAGACAAGGGCTAGAAAGCCCAAGAAGTGGGTTTGAACCAGGACCCTTTAGCCTTCAACACCATATGCTTTCCCCTACCCCTACAGGGACTCTTCTCTGGGCAGAGGGATTTCCCTCCAAGAACCAGAATCACCATGTTAGCATAGACAAAGACTGACCTGGAGCATATTAGCTTTGCTTCTCAAAGAAATGGTTGGTTCATGAAGAGTTATTATCCCTTTCTTAAAGGCATTTGAAAAATAACTTTTATGTAGAGCCTAGTTTTGTTTCTTCTGAAATATTGCAGTAGATGATACAATTTGTTACTACTGGATTAAAATCTAAACAATTACTTGTTTTGCTAAATTTATATATGCTTTCTTATGCTAGATATGTAAATTGTCCTGTTTCTTTTTTTGCCCTAACTACTAGGAACTTCTAAGTTTAAAATCTCTGATCTCAGTTTAATTCATTCATTTACTTATTCAATAATAATTTATGGGAACTATTGTTTCGGTTGATTATCTTATCCCTGTATCAGAGACCTTTCAAAAATATTTTTTTTTTTATTTCAGAGAGGAAAGAAAAGGGAGAGAGATAGGAACATTAATGATTAAAGAATCATTGTCAAAGGCTTTTTGATTTCCTTTTTATCTTTATTATAACTGCTTTTCTATTTCATGTTTATCATAATGTATTTTAGTAAATGTGTATTTTGGTAGAAGTAGTCAGGAGAGTATAAGATATAAATGATGAATAGACAAGTAAAATAGTTTTTCTGCAAATTCTGTAGAATCTGTGACATACTGTAGCATAGGGGCTAAAAGTACAGGGTTTAGAATCTCAGACTGAATTCATATCCCAGTTATGCCCCTCTCACAGTGTAAACAGAGACAAATTACACTTGCTGAGCCTCAGTTTTCTCATCTATAAAAGAGGACTAAGAATTGCCACACAAGATGTCTATAAAGATTAAATAAGAAAACTGTATAAAGCATCTAACATTGCCTGGCACATTGTAAGTGTTTAATAGTTACTATCTGTATCAAAGCAGGTAAACAAACATACAGTAAAAATCCCACCCAGAAATACCCAGACTCTAAGGTAGGTTGAGCTTGGTTTCCATAGGGGGAGAGGAATGGACATTTTTTAAATCTCACATTTTAATTAATTTTAAACCATTTCCCTTGGTCCTCTCCAAGATTCTCGGCAACGTTCCATCACCCCTGGTTGTTGAGCCCTCTTGTCTAATTATAAACTAAATTCTGGCTTGTTAGCAGGAAAGATTTTTCTCAGGCTCTGTTCTGTAAACAATACCAGAGAAACCACAGATGCTTTGAAAACTAGGAGGGCTCTCACAGTCTATTTTTTATTTTATTTTTCATCTTAAAGACCCCACAAATGACACTGGCTTTCAAAGTTGTGTGTTTGCTAACAACAGGTAGAGCGCCTTATGCTTTCCTCTTTAATAGCATGCACCACACCATCTTGTAGTAGTTTTTTTCCATGTCTGCAACCCCCATAGTAAACTTCCTGAGGATTGGCATTCCCCATTCATCCTCTGTTCCTAATCCAGTGGCAGGCACATGGTAGGGGCTCAATAAACATTGGCTGAATCAATGAATGAGCTAATCAATGAATGAGGGCAAGGACCATATTTAACGCATTGTGTTACCTTCCCATAGCATCTTTCATAGTAAATGAATGAATATCATTTTGTTGAGTCCAGTTGAGATAAAAAAGAACATTTTCAACAATAACAATTTAAACATAATTATTTTAGCTTAAGCCACAAAAGAACAACTTTTTGAAATGCCAGAGTCAATTTTTAGAGGACTTTCAAAGCCATTCCCTGCATTTAAAAGTTTGGATTTCTTTATCTTCACCAAAATTCTCAAACAACTCTTACTAAGTCCTCGCAGTGCTCTGGCCATGGAGTCCTGGAGTTTCACTTTCTCCCGGGAACAGGGGACGCCTGGGCAGAAAGGCGTGAATGGCCTCCTCAGAGATGGGGCCGAGTTTAGGAAGGCCTGCAGCTGGAGTCTGGCTTGTGTTTTTCCTAGAACTCAGGCGTGTTTCACGTCTGGAAGATGTGGATGAGGCCTGGGAAATTCTTGGGAAATAACCCTTACAAAATTGGGCTCAAGGGCAACAAGCCAGTGGAATGCTGGGGGAAGGTGGGGGGGTTGGAGGGGGAGATTCCGAGTACTTTCATTCACGAACCATGCACTTTCTCAAGTGCTCTGTCTCCCTGTCATGCACAATAAGGCCTCACACAAGAAACAGCCCTTCCTGGGTTTATACACACACACACACACACACACACACACACACAACCCAGCCTCACAGAGCCTTTCTTTGAGTGGCAAACTTGATAGAAGTTGGGGGAGTTCAGACTTGGAACCCCTCTGGTCATTCCTCTTTGTAGGAAAAAAAATCCAAATACCTTGATTTACCTATGCAGAGAAATATCCATATGCCTTTTATTCTACCTTTTCTTTCTGTGTGTTTACTCTGCTGCTTATGTTTTCACACCAAAATGACTCATCAAGATATTTTCCTAAACAAGGCACTTCCCTCCCTAAGGAGAATCTCATACCTACTGTGAAGGAATGATTTTTGCTGCTTTAAGTATATTCCCAGTTCCCACCCTCCCTTTCAGCATTAGAACTCCTGAGCTGTAGCTGTGTGCATGGACATCCTGAATAAAGACGATCTTTCTAAGCCTCCTAGCTGCCAGGCACAGCCATGGGGCATGACCAGAAGTGATGTTGCCAGTCAAGGCAGGAGCATGCCCTCCACTTTCTTGGTACCTCCTTCCTATTGGATGAAATGGGACACGATGCTGAAAGCTGGAGCAGCCACTGGAGCATCAGAGGAGGTTGTGTTTTGAGAAAGAGCAACCAAAGTGGAAGGAGTCAGGGTCCCAGCCATTGTGGAGCTGCTGTTTCAGTCCTGATCTACTTACACTCAGATCATCATGTGAGAGAGAAATAGACTTTTCCCTTGTTTAAGCTGTTTTTATGTTGGTTCCTGCTTAATATACCTCTTTATGCAGATACTGGCAATCAGCAGCAGCATTGATAAATACTGTGACAGGCATTCTAATCAGATTACCCAGAGGAAGACCTGCTCATTTCCTTCCTATTGCGTTTTTGTTTTTCCTTTTTATGTAGAATCATTCTGCAGACTCTTATCGAGTCGGCAGATCTCTGTTGTTTTGGATTTTAAATAAAAATTTTATATACAATGGGGGTTTTCTACAACCATTTCCATGAATACTGCATGCTTATGAATTTAACTTTAGTTTATAGTTTAAATTTAAATTTCTAAGCTTAAATTTTACTAAGCTTAGGATTGCTATTTTTTAAAATATATTTTTATTGATTTCAGAAAGAAAGGGGGGGGGGGGAGATAGAAATACCAATGATGAGAGAGAATCATTGATCAGCTGCCTCCTGCATGCCCCCTACTGGAGATGGAGCCCACAACCCCAACATGTGCCCTGACCAGGAATCAAACCATGACCTCCTGGTTCATAGGCTGAAGCTCAACCACTGAGCCACATCAGCGAGCTACAGTTGTTATTTCTTTCAGATTTTTTTTTTTCATTTATATGTTTAGAGTATCTTTTTTTTAAAAGCCAAAAAATCACTAACCAATCCTATTAAAGGAATCTTAAGATTCTGTCATATTTGGTACATTTTATGCATATCATTCAGCAATTTGCTTTTAGGCTCTAGTTCACTTGTTTGCATTCTATTTTACAATTTTTCTGCAATGTATCCATTCTAACTCCAGGGGTACAGCATCCTAGGATATGTGTCTAGAAATGAAATTGTAGTGTCTTGTAGTAGTTTGTACAAACTTTCAACTTAAATAGAACTTGCTGAATTGCTCTTCAAACTTGCTCTACCAATGTATACTCTCAATTTCTCTATATCTTCACTAGCATATGTGTTGTCAGATTTTTAACTTTTTGCCAATATGAAGGCTATGCAATGGTAACTTGTTTTAATTTGCACTCTTTAATTACTAGTTAGGTTTATTTAGTATTCAGTTTTCTTAATCTGTGACTTGCCTCTTTATATTCTTTATATTCATTTTACTATTTAATTATCTATATTTTTGTTGTTATTGTTGATTTGTAGCTATTCTTTATATTTATAGTCTATATTCTTTATAGATCCTAAACTTTTCTGTTTATATGCATTGAAAACATCTTCTCCCATCTATGGGCTGTCTTTTCACTTTCATGCAGAGAATTAAAACATTTTAATATAAGTTATTCTTCCCTTTGAGTTGCGCCTTTGTCTTCTGATAAAAAAAAATACTTTCTATCTGAAATCATAGAAATAGTCTTCAGTATTTTATTCTAGGAAATTTTACAGCCTTGTTTTTTACAAATAGGTGTTTAACCCATGGAGAAGTAAATATAAACCTAAATGTTTCAATTCTGGGAACACCAAATTGTGGCTTTTACGACATTTGAGGATTTGGTGAAAGAAAAATAAATGTGATTACACTTTGAGAAAGTAGAGTATCCAGAAAACTATCAGCAGTAGCTAAAAGAGTTCCGTCGTATGCACTACTTCCTGTTTTGTCCCTTTTCAAGTATTTTCAGCATCCTTTCCTCCATTTCCTACGCGGCATATGATCCTCAGTTTATGCACCACTCCAGACCTGCTCACCCCCACATACTCTCCAGCACTGGCCACCTGCCGCTCTTCCCTGGCCAGAGCAATCCCAGATGTGGCACACATCCCAGCTGCTGCCACCATTGCCTCATATCCTGATGTCTCCAACTCTCTCAGCCTTCCCAGGGACAAGGATTGGACGCAGGCATGGACTCCTCTGTGCTAGCTGTGTGGAAGCTGCAGCGTGTCCCGTGTGCCGGCCCAACCTGACCGAACCCCATGGCAACTCTGGTTTTCCCAGCCAGTGGTGGCCCAAAAGGATTGGGTGATACAAGAGGCAAGCGAGGGTGACTCACTTCCACGAATGAGCCAGACATGGAAACAAGCTTACAGATAAATGCCATGCCCTTATTTTGCTTCCACAGTGGATGTTCTGAGAGGCACTCAGGAGATGGTCCAAGTCAGCTAGCAATGTTTTCTTGAGAAGGTGTGCCTAAGCTTGTCAACACACCAATTTGTCTTGCTTTCCCTCCTTCTCTGCTTTGTTCCCTTTTTGACCCTCCCTCTTACACCCTCAGGACTGCATGCTCTTCTCCAATGCTTCATGTCCTCTTTTCTAGAAAATCCGACTCTAAGAGAGTCTGCTTGAAATTTAAAAACAGGTGTTATCCATCAGTAACTAAAAAAATCAAAAATTTAATTAAAACTGGCATATTAATATTAAAACTATAATATGTAACTTGCAAATACTGTGTAATGAATTGATTCATTGACAGATCAATCCTTTGTGATGTGGCTTTCTCCTATTCAAGGGATGACAAGGTGAAGTACGGAGATCTCAGCCACATTTATTTTTCAAAATATATATTTTATTGATTTTTTTACAGAGAGTAAAGGAGAGGGATAGAAAGCTAGAAACATCTATGAGAGAGAAACATCGACCAGCAGCCTCTTGCACAACCCCTATTGGGAATGTGCCCGCAACCAATGTACATGCCCTTGACTGGAATCGAACCTGGGACCCATCAGTCTGTAGACCGACGCTCTATCCACTGAGCCGAACCGGTTTCGGCTCAGGAAGATTTAGAAGATACATTGGACAGAATTTGTTGTTGACTAAACGTGAGAGTAAAGGGACAGGCTGTATTGAGAAACGTTGGTTTCTGTTTGGGGCAGCTGAGTGAATGGCAATGCCGTTCCTTTCATTAAAGCAGAAAGAGCTCTCTGTGTGGGATAGGGCAGGACCCCAGGGTTTAGGCAGAGAACTGTCAGGGAACATAATTCTGGAATCTGAAAAGTATGAGATGTTCTGTAGGCATTTGCATAAGTGGGTCTATACTATATGAAATAGATCTGGATTGAAGACATTGATTTTTTGAGTGCTATGATTGACACTGCTGATTCATCATCCACACCATTCCCCCGACCTCCCTTGCTAAAAGAATTCCAATTCTATCCAGACAGTGATGTACCCAGTTCAGGGAAATGAATTAAAATTAGTTCACTCAACCATGGCAACCCCATTCCTCTCTGTCACTGATTGGCTGAAGTTAACGTATATGACCCCTTTCTAAGGCAAGTGCAGTCTCCTGAGGAAACTGTAGGAATGATTTTATTCCCTGATAAAACAGAAAGAGCATAAGAAGAAAGCTCTCCTATGCCATCTCCTTCCCACTTTGAATGTGCTGTGCGAGGACCTGAGGTTGGAGCCTCAACTCCCATCTAGAAACTGGCGGGATGGTTCTGCGAATGGCAGAGGTGAGAGGTGGAAGGAGTCCTGGTACCTAATGGCAACCCTGAGCCCCTGAGCCCCCCAGACTTCTTGTTCTGTCAGATGCTTACGTATCATCACTAGTAGGCCACTTGTGGGTACACTGATGTCTGCAGCCAAAATCTCCCTAAATAGGCCGAAACCGGTTTGGCTCAGTGGATAGAGCGTCAGCCTGCAGACTGAACGGTCCCGGGTTCGATTCTGGTCAAGGGCATGTACCTTGGTTGCGGGCATATCCCCAGAAGGGGGTGTGCAGGAGGCAGCTGATCGATGATTCTCTCTCATCTATGTTTCTAACTCTCTATCCCTCTCCCGTCCTCTCTGTAAAAAATCAATAAAATATATATATTTTTTTAAATCTCTCTAAATAATACAGATATCATCTGCACAGCCCTGACCACTGGAGCCAGAGGAGTGGACGAGACCAGCAGAAAGGCCTGGAAGTCTGAAAAAAAAATAGCGATGCTTAAAGGACAGAGAGGAGAAAAATCTGTCAATAGACATGAGGAGGATTAGCCCAAGAGATGTTAATAACCCCACATAACCAATGTAGCTGTAGTCATAATCTAGCAGCGCCATAAGAAAATGGATTAAAAGAAATGTAACTGAAAACCATTGATGTAGCTCTTTCATTGCAGATCTGTTCAAATATTCATTTGGCCAAAGATACGGTGGACAACAAGAGACGGGTTTTTATCTAAATAAAGGCTTGTTTAAATATATTCTAGGAGCCTCATTTTTTGTTCACCCCATTATCCCAATCAAGAATTAATTCGGTCCCCGTAATGTACGGAGGCAGAGGGAGAGGGCTCCGGCCCCCTCGGCGTCATGTCTTCGGTGCCGGCGGTGTCCAGTCCGCCGGTTCTATCCTCAAGCGCCGGGACACGGATAAAAAAAAAAAAAAGAAAAAAAGAAAAAAAAAGAATTAATTCGGAGTCATTTGCTGATAAAGAGAATATCATCCAATTCCATGCGTAAGGGTTTTCTGTGGGCCTGCATCACGAAATCCCCTTGCCCCTGAGAAATGACTGCTTATCAGCATGAAGCTAGGCTGGTGAATAGTTTTGACAACATCACACACCAAATTAGTGAACTGGCCAACATCAAATTTCTCCTCTAGCTACTGTTTTTGCCAAGTTTTTAATTGCGAATGGATGTGATAAGGTTACCCCTCCTCTTAGAATAAATATTTGCAGGCTCACTGACAGTACACTATCCATATAATGCACTTATTCTCTCCTTGTGCTATTGGGGATTTAGGAGGATAATACTCCTCTGGACCGTAGCATAAAAGACAAGGTCAGGGAATCCTTCGTGTGAGATAATAGTGCCATTTTAGAAATGATCAAGGTAAACTTACTTAGCACTGGGGAAAAGAAAGGACATGAGGAATAGCTCTGAGGTCAGACAGAGTTGATAGTGAATTTGGGCCCCACCACTTAGGAACTGTGAGAATTAAGCATGTGGGTTGTAATTTCTGAATCTGTTTTTCCTCTGCTAGATAAGGATAATACCAACTTCAGAAGGTTGTTCTGAAGACTAAATTGTGTCTGCTAGAAGAGTTAGAGCTAGCAAAGTTCTAAATTGGTATATTTAGGGATTGTTTTTAATATTAAAAAGATTATTGAGGTTAAATATCTGTTTGCTATGTTGCAAAAAAACATTCTCCTTTATACATTTCTTTGTGTAAAGTGTCTTTGTTTGGGGGAAAAATTCATTTATGCAGTCAAGTCTGTCTAATTTTCTCTTTATGGATTCTGCATGTATGTCTTGCTTAGAGTGTCTTTGGCATTTTTAAGATTTAAATATTGTCCTGCATTTTTCTTAATACTTTCTTAGTTAAGTATAAGCAATTAATTTGAGACTTAGTGTTAGATTATGATAAAAATTTATTTTTTCATAAAATTTATTTTTTACAAATGAATATCCAAAATTCTCTTTTCCAACATTTTGTTGGAATGACAATTTTACCATTCCATATATGTATGCCTTTGTTTATAAACTTTGTCCTCTGTTTGTTCAATTTATTTCCTCATAAGTGTCACATTATTGTATTAATATCAACAGAGTATTTTTGATATCTAGTCAGGCAAGATCCTCATTGTTCTTTCTCAAAATAGTTTTTTTTTTTTATTCTAGCCTAATTTTTTAAATTATCTGAACTTTAGAATCAATTTATTAGGTTTGCTTTTTTTTATTGATCTTAGAGAGAAAGGGGGGGAAAGAGAGAGAAAGAAACATCAATGTGTGAGAGAAATATCGGTTGCCTACCACACTTGCCCCAACTGGGTATCAAACCCACAATCTGGGCTCGTGCCTCGACAGGAAACCAAACCAGCCATCCTTGGTGTACGGGATGATGCTCCAACCAACTGAGCACACTGGCTGAATTTATATTTTTATGCAATTCGGTCTTCCCAGCCAGATCTATTTATGAAAAGCTTCTTTTGTGTCCTTTAAAAGAGCTTTCTGTACATTTCTTGATAGCTTTATTCATTCATATATTTTATACTAGTTTTTATTGCTCTGTATAATTGTTAGATTTTTATATACATTTAATAGTTTTTTTGTTTGTTTTAAAGTGGATAGTACTTTTTAATATATTTTATTGATTTTTTTACAGAGAGGAAATGAGAGAGATAGTTAGAAACATCAATGAGAGAGAAACATCGATCAGCTGCCTCCTGCACACCCCCTACTAGGGATGTGCCCGCAACCAAGGTACATGCCCTTGACCAGAATCAAACCTGGGACCTTTCAGTCTGCAGGCTGATGCTCTATTCACTGAGCCGAACCGGTTTCAGCTACATTTAATAGTTAAATTGCTAAGATAAAATAAATGCAAGTTTTACTTTGTATTTTCTAATTGATCATCCCTGACATATAGGAAAACTATGGTTTCTTGCTTTTTGTGTGATTATGTACAAAATCTTCTGAGTTTTCATATAAATCTTACTAGTTTCTCTATTGTTCTTTTGAATAAAAAAAAAAAAAATGGAACATCAGGTTTTTACCAAAAGTGACCATTCTATCTCTTCCTGTCAAATACTTCCTTCTTTCTTTTTTTCTTGTTAAATTGTCATTTAATTGCCTTCCATAATAATGTTGAAAGCAACAGCCACCACAGGCCTCCTTGTCTTGTGTTTTGACATTAGTAGGAATTTTCCTGATGTTTCACCATTAAATAAAAAGATTTTTTTTTCTAATTCTAGTTTTACTAAGAGATTTTATCAAGAACAGCCTCTGAGCCGAAACTGGTTTGGCTCAGTGGATAGAGCGTCAGCCTGCAGACTGAAGGGTCCCTGGTTCAATTCCGGTCAAGGGTACATACCTTGGTTGTGGGCACATCTCCAGTGGTGGGTGTGCAGGAGGCAGCTGGTTGATGTTTCTCTCTCATCGACGTTTCTAACTCTCTATCCCTCTCAATTCCTCTCTGTGTAAAAATCAATAAAATATTTAAAAAAAAGAAAGAAAGAAAAAAAAAAAAGAACAGCCACTGAATTTCATCAATATCTATCTACTTCCATCTTTTCATAAATAACTCTGAATATTGAGGCATCCTTGTATTCCTAGAGTAAACGCTTTATTGTGACGTATCGTTTCTCTACATTGCAGACAGGATTTAACATGCTAATGTTTTAAGACCTCTTCCATCCATCTAGAAATGGGGTGGGCATACATTTTTCTCTGTGTGTATGCTCTCTGTGCCAGTTCTTAGGTTATTGTCTCTCAGCTCCAAGCCCACCCTTCTGTGCTTGGGTTTGAGGTGCTGGGCCTAGAACCCCACAAATCACATCTCTGCTTTGCAAGCAGACTTCTTAGCCTCTAAGAAAGGAGACTGCAGCCAGGCTGGCATGGCTCAGTGGTTGAGCATTGACCTATGAACCAGGAGGATCTCAGTTCGATTCTTGGTCACATGCCCAGGTTAAGAGCTCAACCCTCAGTGTGAGGTGTGCAGGAAACAGCTGCTGGAGGATTCTCTTTCGTCATTAATGTTTCTATCTATCTCTTTCTCCCTCTCTCTTCCTCTCTGAAATCAATACAAATATTTTTTTGAAAAAGAAAAGAGATTGCAAGGCTAGAGGAAGAAGGTGTTTGCTCCTTCCTGACAGTTTGCTATGATCTTCCTGTCTGCTTCCTGTTCCTGGATGCGGTATCCTGGCAACATTTCTTCACCCAGGCCGCAGCAACGCCTTTCCATAGGAACAGCTGCATCCAGTTTGTGGTTCTCCAGCACTTGAGGAACCAACCTCAGCTCTATACCAACCCCCTCACCCTGACCCTCCCAGACCCCAGCAGCTATGGGACAGCAGCCTCTCCTCAGAGATCTGTTTCAGTTCATGGGGACCCTCCTCCAAACTTCTATTTGGGTCGGCAACTAAGTAATTGCGGGATTCACACATATATGGCTTCAGTTGAATTTTTAGGTTTGCAGACGTAGTACAAATGTAAAACACATTTTGTTATTTGATAGTTGGCTATTCAGCTGTTAATCAGTAAAAAAAAGTTTTTTGATCTGTTTTGTAGTTTTCGTTTGGCGTTCGTTGAAAAATGGAAAATCAAAAGGAACATTTTCGTCATATTTTGCTTTTTTATTTCCGCAAAGGGAAAAACGCATTGCAAGCTCATAAAAAGTTATGTGCTGTTTATGGTGACGAAGCCTTAAAAGAACGGCAGTGTCAAAATTGGTTTGCCAAATTTCGTTCTGGTGATTTTTCACTCAAAGATGAAAAACGCTCTGGTCGTCCAGTTGAAGTTGATGACGCCCTAATCAAAGCAATAATCAATTCGGACTGTCACAGTACAACACGTGAGATTGCAGAGAAGCTTCATGTATCACATACATGCATTGAAAATCACTTAAAACAACTTGGCTATGTTCAAAAACTCGGTACATGGGTTCCTCACGAACTGAAAGAATCACAGTTAACGCAACGCATTAGCAGCTGCGATTTGCTAAAGAAACATAATGAAAATGATCCATTTTTAAAACGACTGATAACTGGCGATGAAAAATGGGTTGTTTACAACAATATCAAGCGGAAAAGATCGTGGAGCAGGCCAGGTGAACCAACTCAAACAACATCAAAAGCTGATATTCATCAAAAGAAGGTTTTGTTATCAGTTTGGTGGGATTACAAAGGAATTGTCTACTTTGAACTCTTACCACCCAACCGAACGATCAATTCTGATGTCTACATTGAACAACTAACGAAATTAAACAATGCAGTTGAAGAAAAGCGGCCCGAATTGACATATCGAAAAGGTGTTGTATTCCATCATGACAATGCAAGGCCACACACATCTTTGGTCACTCGGCAAAAATTAATGGAGCTTGGTTGGGATGTTTTGCCACATCCACCATATAGTCCTGACCTTGCACCATCTGATTACTTTTTGTTTCGATCTTTACAAAACTCCTTGAATGGTAAAAATTTCAATAATGATGATGATGTCAAATCGTACCTGATTCAGTTTTTTGCTAATAAAAACCAGAAGTTTTTTGAACGTGGGATTATGATGCTGCCTGAAAGATGGCAAAAGGTCATTGATCAAAATGGGCAATACATTACAGAATAAAGTTATTTAGTTCCATGAAAAAATTGTCTTTGATTCGCTTTAAAAAATCCGCAATTACTTAGTTGCCGATCCAATATATTTTAATGACTTCAACTTCTTCCCTTTATCTCTTCATGCCCTAGGATGCAAGCTTCCTTCTACAGCTGCTATGAGGTGACACCTTAGAGCTCTCTTTTGGGATAACTGGGTAACAACTTTACACCTAGTTACCAATTCTTTCCATTATTGTATCATTTTCCCTTAACTGGCAAGGTTTCTACCTCCTGGCTGGACCCTCACTGCTTCACTAACCTTGTCTGGATTTGTAGAGGGTCTGGTAGCCTCTTTGACTGAGTTAGAAAGCTTCCCATATTTTTTTCATCTGTTCCATGAAGTTCTGTTAAACTCTCCCATAGATACTTCCGGGCCTGATGCCTTTTAATATGTATCTATTGAAATTAATTTTCAATTTCCTCTTTCTATATAGGTCTACTCAATTCTTCTATGTCTTCTTGAGTCAATTTTGATCATCTACTATATTTTCCAAAAAAATCATCCATCTCCACTTTAATTTCAAATTTTCTCCAATTAAAACTATTTACTGTAGTCTCTTAAAATTCCATTATCACTAATATTCTGATTTGCCTGCCTATACCATTTTAGATTCAAAATCAAATCCTTTCAGACCTCTGAAAATTTGGTCTTTTAGCATTCTGCCAATGGGAGGCAGTTAACTACTCCACGTCTCTTGCTTTTGTAGAGAAAATCTTTCCTTTTTCTTCCTCTGTAGAAGTTTCCTAATTTTTTTTCTTTTAGAGTTAAAAAATTTTAAGGGTGGATTAGATTGCATTCACTCTGCTCTGGGCCCTTTCAATGTAACAGCAAGTGTCTATTCAGTTCTAGAATTGTTTTCTCTTGTTTTGATGATCCTTGATAATTTCTCTCTGTGTCTGGAAATCTTATCAGATGAATATTGGATCAACTTCTACAACCTATAATGGTGGAGCAATAAAGACTGAATTTATGCTCTAGCCTTATAAAAAAAAAAAACTAGAAAACTGGACTAAATATATAAAACAATGGTGTTTAATTATTGGATAATGGAATTTAGAACTATCATCCATGAGAAAAATGAAATGAATGAGGTGAGCTTTATGATGGCTCAGCTGACCTGCCAGGAGGCAATTTCCAGGTCACAGTGCAATAGCCAAATGAATAACTTGGCAACCATGCTGAGTTGAAGAGATAGATTTCAGGATTTAGCTTTTATTTACCATTTATCATCAGAATGATAAAAATTAAAAATTATAACCACACTTTTCCTTGCTAAGACTATGGGGAAACAGGTACCTTCGTGCACACTGGTGGGAATGCAAACTGGTAAAACTCGTCAGAAAGGAAATTTGGCGATACATTACAGAACTACATATGTACTTAACTTTTAAACAGCAATCCCACTTCTAGAAATCTATTCTGAAGACATGCCTTCAACAATAAAAATATGCATGTATACATTCATATAGCCATTCATAGCATCGCTGTTTACAACTGCAAAATAATAAACAATTTGAACAGTCAAACTTTGGAGACTGGTTGGATAAACTATGATGCACCCACACAATGGACAATTATGCTGCTGCAAAAAAGAATAAAAATAAGGAAAATGTCTATGAACTAATAGGAAGTAGTCTAGGGCATACTGCCAACCAAAAAGAAGCAAAGTTCAAGTGTGTATATAATATGCTATCCTTCTCAAAAGAAAGGTATATATACAAAAATATACATTTCTGCTCATTTGTGCAAAATAAATGCAAGAAAGATAAACCAGAAACTAATGAGATTATTTCTTGCAAGTATTGGGTGGGAATGGATAGAAATGGGGGAAGAGGATTGGGGTAGTTGGGACGAGGTGGGTAGTGACACTTCTCTGAATGCATTTTTGGATAGCCATGACTCTTAGAATCATGGTAATGTCTCATATTTCATAAAATAATCAACAAACATCAACTAAGATGAATGTGTGCAGGGGGGGGGAGCAAAATGGCATACAAACAGTAACAAATAAATCTAACTGTATTCCAAGTAAATAATATAGCCATACTTGCCACAATCCTGCAAAGTCTTATCCAATACAGCAAAGAAATCACTGTTCAAGTCTACAACTGCCTTACAGCCGGACACCTAACTTTGTTCTCATGCTTTTCCATGCATGGTAGTAAAGAAAATTCTCCTATGAAATATTGGATGATAAAATTTCATAATCATCAGTTTCTACATGACTTTCAAATGCTCTTCATGATTATTAACACAGACTAATTAGCCTTTTCCGTTTAATCAAAGTTGGAGAAGTAGGCACTGGTTTTTAAAAGCCTGGTGAGACAATGATTAAGTGAGTGCTTAAATTGGCTCGCTGTTGGGGTCCTTAAACTCTCAGCTTAGCATGATGTGTTAGGTATAAGGTTGAGAAATGATGGATCACCAAGAAGTATTTTTTTTTTTACTTTTAATAATATTGACCTGCTGATTTCACATTTAGCAGTTTCTCATGAGGAAATCATCAGAGACTCACACAAATATATATGTACAAAGGTTGCAGCAGCATATTTCATAGCACAACAATGGAAAATACCTAGATGTCCATAAGAGAGAAATGGCTAAATGCATTGTATTTCTAATACACTGTGGTATATATTAAAAATGTTTTCCAAAACGGGTTCAGGACATCAGGAAATACTGAGAATATTAGAAAATAATGCTACAGGAAAGCTTGGTGGAGTAATAGGGACTGAATTCATGCCTGTATTAGGCTGCCCACTAACAGAAAAACGTTGGGTAACAATAGATCAGAGATATTTTCATTTTGTTTGTTTTTTTTAAGCAAGATAACTGTACTCTGTACAGCTAAAGCAAAATATATGTATATATCTATATACATATATTGCTATATACATGCATTTGTATATTTGTGTATATATGTATACACAGAGAAAAAAAACTAAATAATTAACAAGGAAGATTAAAAAGTGACTAGATGGAAACACTCCAAAATGTGTTTCTTACTTATATTTTAAATATTTTCCAAATATTCTGTGTTAAACAATGAATAACTTATTAATTCTATTTTTCTTGTTGCTCAAGACAATAATCTTGACCTTTTTCTGTCTAAAACCCTGTATTCAACCCATCAGTAAATCTGCCACAGAAGTTCAGAATCTAGTCACTCACCACCTCCCCTTTTTATGGTCCAAATCTGTGGTTGGCAAACTGCGGCTCGCGAGCCACATGCGGCTCTTTGGCCCCTTGAGTGTGGCTCTTCCACAAAATACCACGGCCTGGGTGAGTCTGTTTTGAAGAAGTGGTGTTAGAAGAAGTTTAAGTTTAAAAAAATGTGGCTCTCAAAAGAAATTTCAATTGTTGTACTGTTGACTAATGAGTTTGCTGACCACTGGTCCAAATCATCATTGGTTGCCTGGATTTCTGCCACAGCTTTCGTTCTGGTCTTCCTGTTTCTGCACTTGCCCTCCCAGACCCACCCTAGTCTCTAGAAGGACCAGAAGGAGGGGGTGAAACTTATGGGAAGTAAAACAGAGTCCCATTTACAGAGAAACAAATCAATATCTAAAGAGAAGCATTTCCAGTGGGGGAATTGAAGGAAATGGCTGATACATTTGAAGGAATCCTGAAGTCTGACATTACATATGAAGTTGTGTTCCTACTCTGTGCTTCAATTACACACCTCACCTCCCATTATCCACACAAAACACAACTAACATCTTTCATATGTAGTCATCTCAAGTTCACGGTGTTTTGAGACACTGTAGTAAAGACATTCAGATCCCATACAGGAAAAGGAGACAAGATGACCAAGATGAACAGGAAGGGCAATTGGAGTAAGAAATGACCTACAGGGATCCTCAGGAAGCTTAGGGCAGGGTACTGACTTTCCCATAGTACATGCGAGGAAGGTGAGAGCCATTTTATTCCCATGTGAAGCAACAAGGAGACCTCAAAAAGTCTAGGGAACATATGGCCATCCACTCAGGCATTGTTACATCAATATAGTGTCAGGAAAGAAGATGGGTTAGACAGATGTCATTTCCACGTTGTTTTCTTATTGGCTTCATGTGAATATCACCAGCAGAGGAATAAGGCAGGTGTCAGAAGAGTCAGAAAAATAATGAATCAGTCAATTAGAAAGGAAAAATGAATGAGTGAGTGATGAATGAATGAATGAATTTTCAGATAACTATAAGAATGGCTAGTGCTCCTGGAGCATTTGCTCTACCAGGTACTGTTCTCTGTTTCATGTGTTAACTCATTGACAAGATTAGAATTTAATTCCCCCTAGCTTTATGTACCTTGTATATCTTCATTATCAGCTTCACCAGTGATCAGATTTATGGTGCAAAGAAAGTCTCTAATGAGACTAATAAAAGAAGCAAATGTCCTTAATTAAAAAGAGGATGATCATCAAAGGCATTCTTATACAAGTTGTCCAGGTGCTGTTGGCTTATGAAAATGCCTATGAGCACCCGAAGCTATCAACTCTGAGGGGATGTCCTCAATATTCAATTATACAAACAACCAGGAATGACAGGCTGAGTGAAGGCAAAGTAATTACCCTGTTAATTCAGGCTTCCTAAAAAGCTGCTTGTCTCGGCAGTTGTCTTAGTTCACTAATACTAAATATGAAATAAAAATAATAAACTCAAAATAAAAATATAGAGATTTATATATGTTTCCCAAAAGTCCTTGAGTGCATTCTCTTTCATTTAGTCATTTGACAAGTATTGAGCACCTACTATGTGCCAGGCACCATTCTAAGTGCCTGGATACAGCAGTAACCCAAAGTCACTGCTCCAGAGAGTTCACATTACCTCACAACTGAGATAGCAGAACTGCAATCCCCATTTAATAGAAAAAGAAGCCGGGGTTCATAAAAGTTGAATGGTTCTGATTAATGCCAAAACAGAGAGATAATGGCACTGATGGCCTCTGATTCTTGATATTTAGAATTTCAAATGCTATAACTTATAGAGATTGATTGTTTTGATGCAATAGTTTTTCGTGTTTTGGTTTGTCCTCAGACTGTAAAGTATGGTGCCATGTGTCACACACACACACACACATTGTGAAGGTTCTTGAACCCTCGGTCCACTTTGTGGCAGTTGCTCAGAGGATTCGGTGACAAGATCCCTGATAGGAAATTTGTAAGTGTTGATTTCTCTCTTTCTCTCAGATCCCTCAGCAAATCATATCCAGAACCCAGTAACTTCCTTCTATCTCATTACTACCTCCAATGTGGTCTAAACCATCATCATCTCTCATCTAGATTCTTGATCTAGACTCCTATCTGGTGTCACCATTGTTCTCCCCTTCACTTTCCTCATCACAACAGCTGGAGGGATCCTTTTAATATGTAAATCAGATTTTGTCACTCCTCTGTCCAAAACCCTACAAAGTCTTCCCCATGTCACTAAGTCAACCAACGTCTTTGCAATGGCCTAGAAGGATCTGCAGAATCTGTCTCCCACTTCCCCTGACCTCATCTCCATTCTCCTCCTGCACTTTCACCATTCTAGTCCCATGGACCTTCTCTCATCTCTCAAATCCATAGGGCATGTTTCTACCTCAGGGCCTTTGCACTAGCTCTTGTCTTTGCTTCAAACATTTCATCCTAGGTATCTTCATCTTCAACTTCTTTTTATGCATATTTTTTATTAAATTATTATATGTGTACATATCTTACCATTGCCCACCCCCCCACTCCCATCATCTTCAACTTCTTCACGTCTTTGCTCAGGTATTACCCCTTTAGTGAAGGCCCTGCCCACTCTATTTGAACTTGGCATACTCTCAGATAATTTCAATCCTCCTTACCTTACTGTATTATTTTTCTCATTACACTTACTTTAAAAAAAAAAAAAAACCACCAAAAACGATATAAATTGTTTCTATATTATGTTTTCTTTCTTCCCCTACAAGGACAGAAATTTCTCTTTCTTTTTTTAATTTACTTATATATTCCCCAAAGCTAGAACAATACCTATTCTATAGGCACCTAGTAAATATGTATTGTCATTGTTATCATCATCATTATCATCATTATTTGTGAACGTCAAGGGGCAGGAACTATGAGACCTTTAGAAGAAGATATTTTCTCACTTAGAGATACCAGACTTCAGAGAAAAAGATCAAAGATTTTGAATCCTTGCTCTGCCATTCATATGAAACCTGCGGCAAGTTACTCAGCCTCTGTGAGTTGTCATTCAAGTCTCTCGGATGCAAAGCTGGGGGAAAATAAGGCCTAGCTCACAAAGTTGCAGAACTAATAAAGTGATGCGATATGTAGAATCTAGGACAATTAGAATTAACTCTCTCAAATTAGTTTTGTTTTACTTTGGCCAGATTCTTAGTTAGCTGTATGGCTTTGAATGCATGACTTTCCTTTTTGGAGGCTCGGTACACACAGCTATCCAGTGAAGTGTTTGTTGAGAAGGTCTCTCTCATAGGAGCCCATGACCCTTCCATGGCTTAAAGCTTCCCTGTGCCTCACAATACATTGCTTCACCCTCTCCGATGGGTTAGTTAATCCGCCACTGCGCTGTACCTTACTGAGCCCTTTAAAAGTCAACAGATAATGACAGGAGATAAATAAAACCTTTGCCACTTACTGCTGCCTCAGTTTTACACAAGTGCTGCCAAAATGCGTTGCAACAGGAACCTTTGAACAGAAGACCAGTCAAATGGTATGTGCTGATAAACGTTTGTTTAGAATGCCGCTCTTTCTTTTCCTGGAATTTCTCAGTAATTAACCAACAGCACTAAACAAGGCCCTTTCAGACAGCTGTTTAGAGTAGCTATTCCCAAACTTCTTACCACTATGCCCTCCCCCGTTCCCCCCTCAATTTCTCTCATATAAACCCAGATTCCCAAACTTCTTTTCTATCAGACAAACTGCCTGCACCAAGTGATAATTCTCTATTTTTTACATTAATCCAACTAATGAGTAGAGTCAAAGACTTATGCTCTTTAGGACTTCCAATCAGCAGGAACTGACATACTTTCACACTGCATGGCAATCCTTCCAGCCAAAAACAAAGAAATGTGATGTTTTAGATGACGGCTTGAGCAACCTAATTTGAACTTTATTCATTCAACGCATATTGAACGAACACCTATTATCCTCCAGACACGATTCTAGGTGCTAGAGATATACCAGAAAATCCTACCCTAGTGGAGTTCATATTCTAATGAAGACAGACAATAATCAAGATAAATAAGTAAAATATATAGATTGGATAAGTTCCTAAGGGAAACATAAGCAGAAGTAAGATGGTATGTGCAAAACACAGTGCAGGTACAGGGATGTTCTTTTTGATAGGGATGGCACAAATGTTGAACTGATGTGACATTTTAACAAAGATCTGGAGGTGGTGATTGAGTGATCCATTGAGATCCCTGAGAAAAGATCGAGAAAAACAAAGGAAAGAAGCCCTAAGGAAGAAGCATGCTGTGTGGTCAGGGATTAGCAAGCAGGCCTGGGCTGCTGAGAAAGAAAACTTAACCACAAGACACAGTTAGAGAACAGACTGAAGAAAGTCTTGGAGTTGATTCTCAGGATCGGCTTTTATTATGAGTGAGAAGGAAGCCACTGGACAAAAAGAGGAATGGCATGATCTTCCATTTTAATGGCATCATTCTAACAATTCTATGAACGAATCTGATGATTCCAGTGATATCCTAGAAACAGTGAAAGGGCTCATGAAAGGAGTTGTAAAGGTCGACTCAAAAATTCAAGACTTAAGCATTATTCATAATGGCCAAAATGTCCATCAACTGGTGAACAGATAAACAAAATATGGCTTTTCCATTCAATGACATCTATTCAGCCATAAAAAGAGAAGAAGTATGGTACTAATGAAAGGGGGCTGCAACAGAATTTGAGGATCCAGCTAGTATTTTAAGAAATATTACCCTGTTAACCATGATTGTTTTATTCTGATTAAAGAAGGCACATTCTACCCTGGCTGGAGCTGACCTGGAGATGCAGCCCTTCCTCCCCATTTGGAGTTGCCTATTATCATAGAAAGAATAACAACGATGCTGTAAAAACCAGAATCGCCAGCCCTCTGAAGATCCCCCGCCCTTTGTGCTTACCTGTTAACTGGCCATCTGGCACTCCTTTTGGCTATTTCCCCATGTAACCTCAGCCCTTGCATATCACTAAGCCCTTTGAAGACCCCTTGTCCTTTTGCATATCTGTAAACTGCCCTTTTGCTACTTTTCCTTTGTGCTTTTGCTATATAAACAGCTGGCTTATGGTGGGCTGCAGAGCAGATTCCTGTGGCCGGCCTACTGCTCTCCCATGCTGCCTGCAGTATTAAAATAAACACTCACATACGATTCAATCCTGTCTCTGCTTCATTGGCTCAAATAGTGACAGGCAGCATGGATCCATTGTTTGTTCAGTTACACTAATAGATGCTACAACATGGATAAACCTTGAAAACAATACTAAGTGAAAGAAGCCAGTTGCAAAAGACCATCTATACTAATAAAAGGGTAATATGCTAATTAGACTGGACGTCTTCCGGATGTCCTTCGGTACGTCCTTCCAGACAAAAGCCAAGGTGGCTGCAATTGCCGAGGGCTGGCAGCTGTGAGAGCCGGTCCAGCATTGCTGTCCTTTTTGCAGAGGCCGAGGGACAATGTAGAAAGAAGAAGGCGGCAGTTAGGGGGGTCAGGCCAAGAGGGAAGAACAGGTAGACAGTTAGGGCAATCAGGCCAGAAAGAGAGAACAGTTAGGGGGAATCAGGTCAGAAGGGGAGAGTAGTAAGGCAGTTAGGGCAATCAGGCCAGGAGGGGAGAGCAGTTAGGGGGATCAGGCAGGTAGGTGAGCGGTTAGGAGCCAGTGGTTCCAGATTGCAAGAGGGATCCCAGATTGGAGAGGGTGCAGGCTGGGCTGAGGGACAACTCTCCCATGTGCACAAATTTTGTGCACTGGGCCTCTAGTATATTTTACAATTCCATTTGTATGAAATGTTCACAATAGACAAATCCATAGAGACAGAAAGTTGGTTAGTTGCTGCCACGAGATGGGGAGGAGGGAGTGAGGAGTGACTGCTAATGGGTACAGGGCTCTTTTGGGGTGATAAAAATGTTCCAATTGAACAGTGATTTTTGTCAGGTTTATAGTTGTGAGTAGATAAAGCACAGAGTTTATTCTTGTATTATTATTTATTAATTATTATATTTATATGTATTACAACTGTAAACCAACTTTTTGTCCCACCCTGTACTGAAAACCAGTTTAAAGAGTATATCTTATGGTATGTGAATTATATCTCAATGCAAAAAAATAATAATAATAAATAAAGGAGTTAGGCTTCAGAAACTGGTGCAAAGAAAATGGCTTTTTCTCACTGCTATTTGCCTTGTCACTCTCCTGCCCTCAGGTAGCACACAGCACAAAGTGAAGTTAGTTCTGTGACATGCACCAGTGTAAATGCTCACCCAGAAAAGTGTAATCGGGAGAATCAGGCCACCCTCCTCTGCTGTGTGTGACACGCTGATTCATCGTCATGGGTGTGACTTCTTTCTTCCCAATGCCTCTCGCATCTTGATTTCATGTTCCTGTCACCATGACCCTTATCCATTTCACATGGATCAATGCATCAGTCTGGATGGAATACCTACATTTTCCCTCTCCTATCTGTAATCTCCAACCTGTTCTAACAGAACAATCAGCAGACACCACGGTCATCACTCCTGTGCCCACTGAAGAATCTAAACAGGCCTCCCCAAGGCAATTCCCATATCAGAGAATAAATTTTTCTAGAGAGAGAGAAAAAAAAAAGATCCATCCTTAAACTATGATTTTGTGTTGCTTCTGCCTTTCAAATGGAGTTTGGATACTCAAATGTTAAAAGATGTTGGTTTATGCAGAAAACAAAATATTTCAAATTAAATCTAGCTTGGAAAATTCAGGAAAAGTTGGTCAGGAAAATTCAGGAAAGATAGCCTGGGCTCCACTCCACACCCTCCAGGTGGTTGAAAATACAGCTGAGGTTGAGAACCATTGTAGCAGGCATATTTTCCTCATAAGAATCAGCAAAGACAAGGCCAGCTCTCATAGAACTGATATTCTAATTGAAAAATAAGCAATAAGCTTATTTAAAAAAAAAAAACTAAGGTAATTTCAGAGAATGATAAAATAGATAAAAGCATACAGAGTGATGAAGAACAGCTAAGGATTTGGAATGTCAAACACTAGACATTCTGAGGGTTCTCACTTATATGTGGAATCTAAAATAATCAAACCCACCAAAACCGGTTAGGCTTAGTGGATAGAGCATCAGCCTGAGGACTGAAAGGTCCTGGGTTTGATTCTGGTCAAGGGCATGTACCTTGGTTGCAGGCACATCCCCAGTAGGGGGTGTACAAGAGGCAGCTGATCGATGACTCTCTCATCGATGTTTCTCTTTATCCCTCTCTGTTCCTCTCTGTAAAAAATCAATAAAAATAAATATTTTAAAATAATCAAACCCATAGAAGCAAAGAGAAGAATGGTAGTTACCAAGGGCTGGTGGGGAAGCAGGAAATGAGCAGGGGATGGCCAAAGGTGCAAAATCTCAGATATGCAAGGTACATAAGTTCTGGAAATGTATACAACATAGTGCCTATAGTTAACTATACTGTGTTCTGTACTGAAAATGCACTAAGAAGGTAGCTCTTATGTTAAACACTCTTATCACACACTAGTAATGCTAATAATAGAGGTGGGGATGTAACCAAACAATCAATGGGTCTGTGATGCCTGTCACTTCTTGAGCCTATTAAGCAGAGGCAGGGTTGAATCATATGAGCAATCATTCCAATGCTGCTGGCAGTATGGGACAGCATCAGGTCACCCACAAAAATCTACTCTGCCTCTCCCCATAAGCCAGCTGCTTATATTGGGTAGAAGGACAAAGATTACATGGAAAGTAGGCAAAAGGGTATGCCAAATGGGCAGTTAACAGGCATTGCAGGCTGGAGATTTGCAAAGGCCTGCAGGTATGCAAAGGCTGGGGCTGGCAAAATGCAAAGAGCTAGGGTCTGCAAAGGGCTGGGGTTTTTAAAGGGCTGGCAGCCCCAAGCTAGTTTCTGCAACAAGGTTGTTCATCTTTCCCTGATACTAGGCAGCTCTCTGATGAGGATGGGCCATGGGCCATTTTTACAGGTGAGCTCCCAGGTCCCACGTGCAACTCCCAGCCAGGTTAGAACCAATATTCTATTTCTGCCCCTATCAGGAGGGACCTTTGGGAGGTGACAGACATGTCCATGGCCTTGATAGTGATAATGGTTTCACCTTCACCAGTATATACTTATCCCTAAATTCATCAAGTTGTACATATTAAATATATAAAGTTTTTCCATGTCAATCACACCTTAACAATGTAGTGTGAGTTTTTTAAATTCTCAGTGACATTTAACCGAGACCTGAATGAGAAGAAGCCAACATATAAGGAAAGAGCACTTTCAGACCGAGGGTACAACAAGGTGGGGAAGTCTGAGTGACACAAAGGCGGACAATGAAAAAAGGAAAGTGTGAACAACAGAAGACGGCAGACTTAGGGACTTGCTGACCATGGTAAACATTTGGTTTTTATTCCGACTATGATGAGAAACTGTTTGCAAAAGATGGCCACTCCTATCCTCACATCCCTAATACGACGTCCCTTTGCAATGTGACTTTAAAGCACCTCCCATCTGCAGGCGAGTCCATTTTCCCTCTCCTTGAACTGGGGCTGTGGAAGAGCCAAAAGCAAGTGGAAGAAGTGACACCTGGGACACCTAAGACTCAGCCTCAAGAGCCCCCACAGCTCCCACACTCTTTCCTCGGAATGCTGCTCTGAGTCACCAGGTACACAAGCCCTGGTGAGAGGCCATGGGGAAGAGAACCAGGTCATCTTTGTCAGCAGCTAGCACCTACCGCCAGGGAGGCCACCGACCAGTAGACCATCCCAACCCAGGCAAGCAAAGGATGACTGCAGTCACAAGAGTGACTCTGGGGGAGACCACAGAAGAACCACCTGTGAGCCTAACCCAAACTGCTGACCCATAGAGCTGTGAGCCAATAGTTTTGTGTTTAAAAAATAAATAAATAAAAATTTAGCGGTGGTTTGTTATGCAGTGATAGCCAAATAACAAGGACTCTTTGGAGTTTTAAAGAGTGGAACAACATTTTTTTATATTTTAAAGACCAAGTTCATTTCAAATACAGTGATGAATCCAATCATAAAAACCATGGTCTATAATCTTTCTAAAGATGATTACAAATACCGGGTATGGTGGTCTTCATTAGAGAGAGAGAGGAGATCCCAGGGCTAGGTTGGACTACTGGGGTCTTAAATTCTTCTCTTCAAAAGGAAATCATATCCATACGCATTTTAAAGCTGTGTGAAACCACAAACACTAGACAGAAAGAGAGCTGAAAGTCATTTGACTCTTTACCACATTTCTGCTAAGAATATAATGAGAAAAAATCCAATAAAAACCAAGATTGCATTTTAGACCAGAACTCATTTTGAAATGTGTTTCTAAAGAAGAGTGTAAAGGAAGTAACTGTGAACTCTGAACTGTGGGGTTTTGAGTCTATGTGATGCTGAAATAATCAAGGAGGCATTCCATCACTCTTAAAAATGGAAAATATGATCTCTGAATGCATAATCTTGAAAACAACCAGCAGTCTTACATATAAAAAGCTATTTTGTGGGGGGTGGGGGAATTCTGTAATTAGCAAAAGCCAAGATGTTTGCTCTTGCTGTGCATAATTATTTGATCTGCAGAGAAATGGGATTCATTTAGTTATATAAATAGCATTATTTCTCAATGGTTCTTTAAGTGATAATATCTAACCAGTCTTTATGGCTATTTATTCACTCTAACTCCTAGTATTTTCCAATAACTTCTCAAGGATGTTAACATTATCTTCCCTGTGAATTTATCATCGTGTTTAATTACATGTGACTGTTAGATGTTATATGCCTTAAGAGGAAACTATGAAAGTACTTTCAAAATTAATTTATCTACTTAATTCTAATATCTAGTAGTCACTACTAGGAACAGTGAGAAAAGACGGTTGAGGAGTAAATTGGAGTTCTCACTTACCTGAACAGGCCACCACTCCACGCCAAGGTCCCCCTGTCTATCTATTACAGTGAAGAAGAAAGGTGTGCGGTAAGGGCAAGAAAGAAAAGAGAAGAACCCAAATGAAGAAAAGAGACAGTGAAAATATGGAAGAGAAACACAAAGGAAATTAGATGAGCAAGGAAGAGGGGAGATGAGAAAGCCAGATGCGTAAGCCAGAGAATAGGCTCCCACAAAGGGCGACTCAGGGCAGTGACTACAAAGCTACCACCTAATTATTTCATTTCCTCCCATTTTGCACACTATCTGTAGCTCATTCTGGCAACTCTCAGCCTCTCTGGATCATGGACAACTTCGAGCATATGGCAAAAACAACAGAGTAGACCCCCATCTCCAGGTAAAAGTCAACACATGCACTTACCATTCAGTTCCTATTTTCCTGGGTGCTCCATGGGCGCCAAATTGAGACGTCTCATGGTCTTACCTCAAGGCACTTGGTTACCTGCTCCCATACCAACACTACCCAGAACAGCAATGGCTTTATCCAGCTTCTGAGGACATTCTCTCCACGTGAAACTTGCGACCAAGTTAGCACTGTACCCAAAAAAAAACTCAGCCTCCTCTCCCAGGCTAGGTGAGGGAAGTTAGTTCTGCTGCTCCTCAAGCCCTGGCTGAAAGGGGGTTGCCCCCCACTGCAGAAAGCTGAGGAGGAAAGCAGAGTGGACACACCTGGCAGCAACTCTCAAGCCAGGTTGCCACGATTCTACAAAGGCTTCCTTCCATCCCAGCAGCTGAAAGGGCGCAACATCTCTCTAGCTGGTGGTATGTCTGTTGCCTGACTTAACCTCACCCTTGATTTCAGAATTCAGACATGATGAGTGGACATGTGTATGGGGAGTGATAGAGTTAACGCGTACATCAGGACCCACAAAATGCTGGCTTTCCCGATGGCCTGTCTCTCCTCCCAAACCTAAAGCGAAGTCAGCCTGCACTTAACTAAAAACACCTGCCACAGAAACAACCTACAAACCAACAGCTCAGCTTCAAGTGGAAAACAGGGCCTGCTCACCTTACCAGGAAATCCCTGGCCCTCTACTGGCTCTTGCTCAAAACCTCTCAGGAAGAGTGCTCCCTGTGAGTGAGGCACTGTCCTCCTCCAATCCACAGATTGGTTTCCCTTAAAGACATCAACCTCATGACCCAATGGCTTCAGTTTTGTCATTTGGCAAAAGAGAGAGAAATACGGACAGAGGGAAGGGGAGATATAAGAGAGAAAGATACTGGTACCTTGTGCTTTTCCTGTGTTTGAAGTAGAGTTGACCTGAGAACAGTGGTCAGCAAACTCATTAGTCAACAGAGCCAAATATCAACATTACAATGATTGAAATTTCTTTTGAGAGCCACATTTTTAAAACTTAAACTTCTTCTAACACCACTTCTTAAAAACAGACTCACCCAGGCAGTGGTGTTTTGTGGAAGAGCCACACTCAAGGGGCCAAAGAGCCGCATGTGGCTCACAAGCTACAGTTTGTCGACCACTGCCTTGGAACAACACAGGTTTGAACCACGCAGGTCCAGTTATACGCGGGTCCTGTTCAATAAATAAAGTCTTTCGAGCCACAGTTTCACCACTGCAGATTCAACCCATCATGCCATGGATTGAAAACAGTATTTTCGCATTTCCAACCACAGATTCACAGCTCAGGTGGAAAATAGTGTTTTCGTCTGTGGTTGATTGAATCTGAGGATGCGAAGGACTGCATGTAGTTAAATTTTAGCGGAGGCAGAAGTTATATTTCTGTGTGGAGGTGGTCAGCACCCCAAATATATGCATTGTTAAAGGCTACCTATACTTTCAAGAACTGGATTTTAGCTATCAGTCTACTTCACATGTAACTTTAAAGGTGTGCATCTCTCCGAAACCAGTTTGGCTCAGTGGATAGAGCGTCGGCCTGTGAACTGAAAAGTCCCAGGTTCGATTCCAGTCAAGGGCATGTACATTGGTTGTGGGCACATCCCCAGTAGGGGGTATGCAGGAGGCAGCTGATCGATGTTTCTAACTCTCTATCTCTCTCTCTTCCTCTCTGCTAAATCCAACGTTCCATTCTCAGTTCCCATCTTATTTGACCTAAGTGGCAACTTTGACCCGACAGATCATGCCCTAATCCTAACCCTAACCCTAACCCTCCTCCAAGCCATTTCTTTAAAATCTTTATCGATAAAAGTAATACATATGTCCCTTTCCCCCCTATTTACCTCTTCTAGCCTATCCTGCACCCCCCCCCCACTCCCAGCATTCACTACACTATTGTCTGTGTCAGTGGATTATGCATACATGCAATACAAGTTCTTTGAATCTCTTCCTACCCACCTGCCTTCTTTCTTCAGTTGGCCAAAGGCTAATATGTCTTCTGGGTTCTCACCTCTTTTCCCACCCCCCACCCCACACCCCCATCACTTTTCCATCTCTTCTGCTGATTCCTTCTCATCTTGCTGATCTACGCTGAGTGCCCCATGGCTCAGTCTTGTTCAAATCCTGACGATCTCATCTGGTCTCATGGCTTTAACTACCATCTGGGTGATGTGATGATAACTCACAAATGTACAGCTCCAGCGCTGCCCTGAATCCCAGGCTGATATTTTGACTTAGATATCAATAGGTAAGAAAAAATTCCCAAATCAAACATGTTTAACCTTCCTCATTTCTTCCCCCACCAACCCTGATCCTCTCCAGTCTCTGCCTTTCAGTAAGTGGTCCATCTTCCTTCAAAACAAGTTCAGGACCTGATCACTCTGAGGGACTCAGTGTTCTTTCAATATGTTACTGTGTTCCCACTCCAGGGCTTTTGTAGTTGGGTTGTCCTATTCCTGGAACCCTTTGCCCAAATAAGCTCCTAACTTGTTCCCTTCATTTTTCTGCTCAAAGTTCATTTTATCCCTAAACTTTAGCACAACACACTGTCTCTCACGCCCCCCCCACTCCCTACCCCTGTCACTCTGTTTTATGTTTATTCTTATCATCCTCTGACACACTATGTACTGGACTTACTCAACAACCTGCTTATTTATTGTGCCTGCCCTCTGGAGTTCCTTAAGAACAGACTTATTTTGTTCACTTATGTTCTACTAGAGCCCAATGCACAAAATTCGTTCAAGGAACTCAGCTGTTTGAAGCCCTGGTTTCATCTGGAAGGTCTTTCTGCCATTCAGTCTAATTAACATATTAGCTCTTTATTATATAGGATTCCTAGTTCCTAGAACATTATAGGTGTTCAGTAATTGAAGTTTGCATTATAGGTGCTAAACAATTGTAAAATGAATGAGTGAGTGAATGAATGAATGAATGAATGAATTATAGAATTTCTATTCCCATGGGCAGGACTTGGTGGGAGGCCTTCACAGTAAGCCATCAGGTAGGGTCTACTTATTTTGATGGGGAAACCCCCAAATGTCAATGGCTGCAAGCCTTTCTTTTCATGAGTTACCACCCTTTACCCCCTGAATCCATCTAGCTCCTGCCTATGGAATCTAAGCCTGATAGCCAGTATTTTGGAAAATCAGCCCATCAGTGTTCAGTATGCAAATTTTTTATTTCCCTGTGTTTAGTAAGGTTCATTCATTCATTTATTCACTCACTCATTCATTCAATAATTACCAAGTGATTATTAAATTCCAGTAACTGTTCTAGATACTTGACATATGTCAATGATCAAAATAGCTTAAAATCTCTTACTTTTGTAGGTTATAGTCAGCATTTCCAGGTATTCTTTTTTTTCCCTTGGTGGGTATTTGTATCTTTTTTGTTGCTGTTGTTGTTGAAGGTGTTACAAATAGTAGTACATATGTCTTTCCCCACCCTCATTGACCTCCTCCTGACCTCCCCTACTCCTCTCTGTCCCCGCACTTGCCCTTACCCCCACCCCTCACAGTGTTTTGTGTTTATTGTTTGTGCTTATATGCATGCATACAAGTTCTTCAGTAGATCTCTTAACACAAACACACACACACACACACACACACACACACACACACACACACTCCCAACCCTCCCCTGCTTTCCCGCTCTAGCCAGTCAATGAAAGATAAATACATGATCTCACTCATTTGTGGAATATAAAGAACATTATAAACTCTTGAACAAAAATAAAGGCAAAGAAGCATCGAACAGACTGTTAAATTCCAGGAGTTCTTGAATCCAGAGATCCCATCCAGAAAATAAACCTGTTTTCCACGAGGCATGGGGCAGGGCAGTTTCTTAGCTGAGCTGGTGGGGGAGAGACCCTGGGGTTTATAACTGCTCCTTATCTGCACTTCAGCAGAGTGGCTAAATCGAGCAACTCTAACTTTCAGCCAATCCTTCCATTTTCAGCCCCCTTCCTCTAACCTCACTCCACCCTTCACTCTCTCCTTAGGGGGTACTCAGTGCTGGTGCCTCAAATTCTGGAGCTTCCCTGGATGCAGCAACACAAAACAGCTTCCTTCTTTCCTCACTCAGTTCCACGGAAGTCAGTTAGCATTGATGTACCGCATTTAACTTGTCGATGTGATTTTTTTTTCCTTGTCCTGGAAAGTGTATGTGTTCTTATACTCCATTTTTATAATTTTAGACAGCAGCTACAGCTACCTACATTTCATCTGCTATGCTCAACCAGCCCACCTGAATGTCATCTCCAGCATAATCTTCCTTAAACACCACAAGGGAGTTTGAAGAATGTATTCATTGAGCACCCGTTCTGTGCAGGGCACGTCCTGAGCATATAGACAGTATTTGCATTGCCATACATAGGGTACCTGGGGAAAATCAGTCCCTTGGCAGCCCTGCCCCTTTCCTCATGGGCTACCATGAGAATGAAATGAGCTCAGGCATGGAAAGGGCTTAGCATAAGGCCTGGGCCAGATTCTATTCTATTCTAATGAACTGGTATCTTTGTGATCTTTCCTGGAAGAGGCTCAAAGCTCCCTCCCATACAAGAGTTGCTCTCTACAGCCTAGTGCAGATCTCCCAGAATGCCACTAGCAGAATCATGTCATGTATGGCACTTGGGGTCAGTTAACATGTCAACTAAGAGTTCAGAAGACCCTGAACCTAGGCTAGAGCTGAGTGGCAGATGTAATTAGTGCTGACTCAGCAATCCACATGCTCTTCATTAGTCCCCAGCCACCTCTATATGGCTAGTGTAGATCGATGGACCAGGAGCAGAAATGACAGTGTCATTCCCAACTGAGGCCGTGAAAAGTCAGAGGGCCTCCTTTTCCCTCTCATTTCATGGTTATGCCAAAGGTCATATGTTCCCAATGGGGAACTACAAGATGGTAAGTGGAGAAAAAATAAATCCTGGATCCTTGAGTGACTGCCTGGAGCAAGCCTCCAGTCCACCCAATCCAACTGCACTCAAATAGTAACCCAGGAGAGAACTAAGTGTTGGCTGTAGTGAGCCATTGAGATTTGGGTTTTCATTTATTACCACACTGTCTCTAGGGACACAAATCCATTTGAGAGAACTTGTGAAGATAAAATTAAAGGGACTTCAGCATCCACTAATGGCAGACTAGGTAATTCAGGCCAACCTTCACACTAGAAAAATTATATTTTACATGACTGCTCAAACGCACTGAAGAGCCAGCATGGCTGTGAAAATTTACCCGGCCACCTGGGAGGAGATAAAAATTCAAAGTAGTGAGCTTGACATTTGAGGCCCCTTTTCGCCTGGGAGTGTGTTATTGATAACAAAGCCAGTGTTGGATAGCTGAGCAGTTTGATGGCCTGGTATGGATACAAAAGCTGGATGCTGGTGGAAACACAGTGGTGGGGGAGGGACCATGAAGTGCCGTACTCTAGGAAGAAGGGGGAATTGAAAGTAAAAGAGCCTTCACATTGCCTGTGGCCCAGCTTCAAACCATCTGGTGGCCCAGGAGATCTCAGGCCTTGCAATTGGATGAAAGATCCCAGGTTGCTTGTGCCTTCAGGCTCCTGTAAGAAGCAAAGAAGAATCTCTCTGGAGAGAAAAAACAACAACATTATTTTAAGCTTAAATTCACTTATACAAACAATGTTTCAAATACAAATTTAGAACACACACACACACACACACAAAAAAAAAAAAAAAAAAAAAAAAAAAAAAAAAAAAACACAGGCACAGACTGAAATGAGATAATATGAACAAGAATCGCCTGGTCTCCAAATAGTGGCACTAATCAGACTTTGAAATATGTAGTTTATTATGTTTCAGGGAGAAAAAATGGGATTAAAAATTTCAACAGAGAACTAGAAATGTTTTGTAAAAGACATAGCAGAATTGAAAAAGAACCAATAAAAGTTCTAAAGCTAAAAAAAAAACCAATAACTAAAATTAAGTGCACAATGGATGAATTTTTTTTTTTACTGGAATAGATGTTGAAGAGAAAAAGAACTCAAAAGTAAGTCAAAAGAAGATGTTCAGAATGACACAGAAAGAGGCAAAAGACTGGAAAATACAAAAGAGATGGTCGGCATCTTACACACAGTCTAGCATGCATTTAACTGGATTCCTAGAAAGAACATAAAGAATATAGCAAAAGCAGTATCATGAGAGAGCATGACTAAAACATTTCCAAAATTGATGTAAGACACTGAGCCACAGATTGAATTAAATGGACTTGGCAGGAAAGAAAGGACTAATTTTTTAAATAAGCCAATAATTCTAACTCCAGCAAAAGGGTGCTGCAAATTACTTAGCTAAAAAACAGAAAAGGAAGAACAGCTTTGTTGGGGTTGGGAGGAGTCAGTGTGAAATACTAATAGCAGGTTTCAAGTTTTACCTGTTGAATTTAACATCTAGGCAGGGATAACAAACGTGCCCATATTTCTTGAGTAATTGTTCTTTTTCTTGTGTTCAGGAGTCTCCAGATCTTTCCATCTTTAAAAAGAACCAGTTAAACCTTTTTGCCTCAAGAATCCAGCACCCTTAAACTCTAAGGCTTAGAGGCCTCCTTCCCTCCTCAAATCCACAGATTGCCTCCAAGGCTTGATCTACAAATGGGTAGTTACACCAAAATGTACAATGGCTTGCAAGCTGCATCTGCCTGGTGTTCAGTTATAATTATCTGTTCAAGGCAACCTTCCCAATACCCATCACAACAAAATAACGTGCCTTTTAGTTACAGCACCATGATACAGGGCTCCAACAATTTTAATATTCTAAAGGCAAGTTACAGGTACCCTAAATGCTTTGATTTACCAAAATGTGAAATTTCTTCATGTGACACTGACTTTAAATAATTGAGCAAATACAACTTGGGGTCACAATTTACAATATTACCATAAGGATTATCATGAGGTGTTTTTTTTTTAATAGTTATTTGACTTTATTAAGAGAAGGAAAAGAAAACACTGGCTACCATTAAGTTCTCTCTTTTTCTTTTTTTTACTTAGAAAACAGCACGACTTTCACAATAAATTCTGTGGCTAATGGATGGAAATAACATAGCATGCTTTCTTCTCAACGGAAAGTTCCCAAAAGGTTAAAAGATAACAGTGATGATGGCTAATGTTTATTTAGCACTTTCTACATGCCAGAAGCTAGTCTAAGGGACTTACATGACTTCACTCATTAAAGACATTTAAAGACAGATGAAATTATAAATTACACTAATATACTAATGATATAAAGAATATTATTTAATGGAGAATCAGGCAATTCCTTTTTTTAACTCAACTTTGCTGGTACAATTGGGGACCAGAAATATACATATATGTTTACATACATATATACATATCGGAGAATTAGAAAAACACACGTTATAATAATAAACTACATGCAAATGTATTTTTCCACAATATTATGTTTTTCTTCTGAAAGTATAAATAAAATTTTCAAGAACAATGAACAGGAAAATAATTTTATTTTCAAACAACCCTTAACATGCCAACATTAAAATTTTAAATATCATTACATTTTAAAATATATCTGAAGAGTATCCATGTTATTGCCTTATGCAATCAAATATGAACTTTTCAATACTACGTCTAGTTGTCCCAGATGTTTTCATTCTAGTATTTCCCTGTTTAACTACCTCCATATTATTGTTTCCCCTGAATATCATTCCAAATACAGTCATTAAGAATACCTCAATCATAATTTTGTATAACTTAGTCAAACTTTCTAATATCATCAGCAAAAATGTCTAAAGACAGACATTTTTCAAGAAAATTTTACCTCATAAAATGCATGGTCTGATTTTTTAAATTACTGAATGTCTTAACGATTTATAAGTAATTTGGGACATTACTTAATAACATTCTTGATATTATGAAAGGTTGACATTTAATAGTCATTTTTATTAGAGAGTCCTTGAAATTTACTGTCTTGCATAGCCTTTTCTTTCTTTTTTAAAACCAGTTTAGTCTCTCCCATAGTCTGTGACCCTTACTATTTTTTAAAAAGCTATGAGTTCACAGAATCATTTGATTTTTTAGGTCATAGCTCCTCATACATTTGAATGCTCTGCCACATTAACCCAAATGCTTCCCATCCCCTGCACCAGCCAAAATGAGAAGTTATGCACAAGACAGCCCACAGTGTTGTTATTATTATTAAAACTGTTTTTCCTACCCTAAGGTGAAACCTTCTTCCCCAAAACTAATACCTATTTTGGACCCCACCAATCTCAGCACTGGCCCTGGCAGAATGACTGCTGGCCAGTCAACCTCCAGCTTCCTCGGTTGTAAAATGGGGATAAGAAATGTATGTAACTGTGGGAGTGCAGATCCAATGAGGATGCTCTACAGCACCTGGCACAACACAGGGCCTCGATCAGCAGAGCCTTAGGGTTAGGAACCCTCCTAGGCATGGCTGCTCTCAGACATGCAGTGGCAGCTACTGGTTTCTCTCCTCCAAGCCAAATATCCCCATTTCCTCCCATCTTCTTTTCCTTTTAAAAATTTATTTATTTCAGAGAGTAAGGAAGAGGAAGAGAGAGAGAAAAAAATCAATGATGAGAGAATCATTGATCAGCTGCCTCCTGCATGCCCCCTATTGGGGATGGAGACTATAACTTGGGCATGTGCCCTTGATCGTAATGGAACCCAGGACCCTTCAGTCTGTAAGCTGATGCTCTATCCACCCAGCCAAACCCGGTGAGGGCCCATTTTCTTTTTAAAAACATTATATATATATAAATATACCTATTTTGTCAACTTAGCGCAAATTCCATACCCATAAATGTCATTGCCAGATAATATCTATAACATCTCTTTTCTCTATTGCTGATTAAATCTTCTCTCCCCCCCCCCCCCACCTCCAGGGTCCCCACATTTAACCCCTGACAAGCTGGGCTACAGAGAAGGCAATAGGTATGGATACTTTCTGGCTCTAAGGTGAGGGGAAGACAGAGTGCCCCTCAGACATTAGGCTGTATCTGAGAAGCTTCCCTCTTCATACTGGTACGATGTCAGCTCTCCCTCATCCAGGGTCACTGCCCCCTGCCCTCTCCATTCCTGCCTCTGGATTTCACAATTCTGGGTGGTGGCTCCATATGACATCTTCTTTCTGGGACTTGCAAGACTCTCGTGGTTGAGTTCTGTCTCCTCCTCGGCTAACTCATCCTGGTCAATGATTCCACACTTCTCCTCGGAAAGGTTCTCAGGATCAGCCCACTCCTGTTTCTCCCCCGAGGCAAAGACCCCATAGAAGATCACGCCACTGTAGTGTACCAGGGCAGCGATGAGGAACACATTCTGCCATTCCTCGCGGGTCTAGACAGGAAACGGTATTAATCATTATTTTAACGAGAGAGAGAGAGAGAGAGAGAGAGAGAGAGAGAGAGAGAGAGAGAGAGTTAGAGAGATGAACAGAAAGCTCTGGAAAAAAGCACAGTCACCCTAAAGGCAATGCTGTGTTCCTGGGAAGACATCAGAAGCACGCCCGGGATCCCAACAGAGTTTGAGTGTTTGAGAAATGCAAGTGAACACTACAATGAATATGCTTTTTTTTTTTTAATTTAGAAAAAGACTTTACAGAATAAGCATCCTATGAAATTGAGCTTTCTGAATATACAAGAGGTTTCCACTCAGCTAGCAGGTTAAATGAAACTTGCTTTGGGTACCCACTATTTTCAATATCAGAGGTCTCTTCTCACTTACTATTGGAGATGTAACCAGTTGAGCCATGAAAAACACAGTCTTCACTGTCAATAGCTTATTTGTAATTACATGTTCTGTGTAAAATACAGTATCAAAAATAATGGGTATGTGTGTTTAAAGTTAAGGGGAGATAGTGGCTGAGGTTTAGTAGGCAGGTAACCTTATCAATCTTACTGTCTCACGAACAGAGAGGGAAACTGAGTATTCTCCGACTTTAATAATCTCCAAATCCCACCTTTCTTTTCCATCAACAAATAAGAAACACTGCCCAGCCAGCATGGCTCAGTGGTTGAGGGTTGACCAGGAAGTCACGATTTGATTCCCTGTCAGGGCACATGCCTGGGTTGTGGTGGGCTTAATCCCCAGTGTGGGGCATGGAGGAGGCAGCTGATCATTGATTCTCTCTCATCATGGATGTTTCTATCTCTCTCTACCTCTCTCTTCCTCTCTGAAATCAATAAAAAAAAAAATCTATTTAAAAGTAAATAAGAAAAATTGCCCACACTTTTTCCTCCAAGAAACTGCAAGACTTTCTGAAGTTATATTTGTAATAGGCAATGCAAGTTTTAAAAATATGCATAACCCATGGACACAGACAATAGGGTGGCGAAGGCCTGGGGCAGGCTAGAAGTGGGGAAAGGAGGACATATGTAATACTTTCAACAATAAAGAACTATTTTTTAGCCGAAACCAGTTTGGCTCAGTGGATAGAGCATCGGCCTGCCGACTGAAAGGTCCCATGTTCGATTCCGGTCAAGGGCATGCACCTTGGTTGCGGGCACATCCCCAATAGGGGGTGTGCAAGAGGCAGCTGATCAATGATTCTCTCTCATCGATATTTCTAACTCTCTATTCATCTCCCTTCCTCTCTGTAAAAATCAATAAACTATATTTTAAAAAAACTATTTTTAAAAAATAGTAGGATTAAAAACTCCATAGTTTTAAAAATTCTTATTTGTAGTCGAAACCGGTTTGGCTCAGTGGTAGAGAGTCGGTCTGCGAACTAAAAGGTCCAGGGTTTGATTCCGGTCAAGGGCATGTACCTTGGTTGTGGGCACATCCCCAGTAGTGGGTGTGCAAGAGGCAACTTGTCGATGTTTCTCTCTCATCGACGTTTCTAGCTCTCTATCTCTCTCCCTTCCTCTGTAAAAAATCAATAAAATATATTTTTAAAAATTCTTATTTGTAGAAAGCAGCATCCTGAAGCCTTTTCAGTGACAGAGATTAAGAAGCCATATGGCCTGTGGCTGAACTCTGCGTGGATCTGGGCTCCTCCTCCCTGGTCTAAATGCAGAAAGGTTCAGCACTGACTGAGTGCCATACTCTTCTTAGGATGGGTCATTAATGTCTTGCTTATTTTCTGCATAATAAGGAAGTATAACAGAACAATTTTTATGCTGGACCATGTTAAGCAATAGATGGAAATAGGCTATAAAGTTTAATTACTTAGAATTATAAAACAATCTTGAGTAATTTATTCATCCTGAGTTGATTGCCTCAGTTTCTTCCTGTCTCTAAACTCTCTTTATGGAACTTGTCCCCACTACACACACACCTTTTGTCAGTTGAGAGAATGAAACATGAAGTTAAAATTAATCAGTCCTCTTGCCATCCATAAACAATACATTAAAGAAGAAGGAGGAGGAAGGGGAGAAGGAGGAGAGGTGAAGGAAGGAAGAAGAATGGAAGGAAGGGATAGAGGAAGAAATCAAGGGAGGGATAGAGAGATGAAGAAAGAGAGACGAAAAATAAGGTAAGTTCAAATGACTTAGCCAAGGTCAAGGACATACACATTGACAGGCTCGAGTAGGGCTCTGAAATCACAAGGGTGTGCAGTATTTCAGTCCTCTGATCCTCACAGCCCAAAAGGAGACCATTACCTTGTGCTTGGTCATTGCACCAACTATGAGAGGACAGACCATTCCAGAGAGGGTTCCCACTCCATTGGAGATGCCCATGAGAATGCTGGCGTAACGGGGGGCAATGTCCAGGTGGTTGACATTAAAACCTACAATGAAACAACCTCAAAATCAGGGTCAAGACAAGAATTCCAAATACATTTTGGAAACTACTTCATTTCCCCCCAACTCTCATCCATCTAAGTGGTTCCTTCTAGCATATGACTAATGGGTGTACAGAGAGGGCTGGGCTGAGGATTGTCAGGCTGTGTCTGCATACAGAGGAAAACGTGCTTTGATAGATTAGCAATGTCTACCATGGACTCTCCATAGGGAAAATTAAGGCACCTGTGCTTTTTAGGTTCAAAACTCCAAAATAATGGTTTTCAATACCGCAAAGCAGAAAGCCTGGGTAACATCTATTCAGCATAAACAATCACACAATCATATTCAGTGTGATTAGAATCAAACCCTGCCTCATAACATCCTTCCTTCCAGCCCTCCCCTCAACCCCAACAGGCTACCGTAGGGAAGTCTGCCTTAGTGGCCAAATAGCATACTGGCTAAGGTACTTTTTAAGTAATACAATTGCAGAGACATTGGAGAATCCCCTGTAATTTACAAAACACTTCTGTATAATACTTGCTTTTGAGTCTGTAAATCTAGATTTTTATCTTATTTCTAACTCTTAAGTCATTTTAGGCTTTGTTTCCTCATCTCTAATATAGGGTATTATTACTACTTAAGTCATAAAATATGCTGTAATATGAGACCCAGGTGAAGTTGTATATAATATCCCATGGCAAATAGCTAAGCTCTGCTAACTACCACTAGCCACCACTAACCACCATTAACTACTACTACCACTTGCACAACTATCACTAGCTACCTCTACTACCACTAACCACCACTAACTACCACTAATCACCACTACTTCCACTACCATTAGCAGTATTACTCCTGCTATGACGCTGTTGCTAGGCATCTCCCTCTCTTTGATGAAAAGAGGCTACCGCAGGGAGTGGTAAAATAATAACTCGCCAATACCTTACTATTCACCCGTGTATCAGGAGAAAAGAATGAGTGGGAATGGGGAGGAGTAATGGCAGGGGAAGGCCAGGCTGTGAAAGGGGCAGCTTCAGGCCCTAAGAACCAACTCTACCAATATTGCCCAAGGGTGCATTTTAGTCAGACAGGCGTGCCTCTGATAGCCGAATTGAGATGCAAACCTGGACAAAGGATTTAAACTTTCTGAATTCCACTTCTTCATCTGAAAATTGGCATAATAATTCTTATACAATTGTAAGAATTCACTTAAATAATGTATGTTCACTGCATGGCACATAGAGGTTGCTTATCCATCTGTCTTGATTCTATTTTAATACCTGAACTGGCAAAGTGTCTGGCACACAGTAGGCACTCAATAAATCATTATTTAATTAATTATCAATTTGAGCCGTGACATGACAGCAAGGGGTTGTAATTTCTATTTACTCATTTTTTTGTGTTTTACTTTGCTTTTTAATTCTCTACTCTGTGCAAAGAATCTGAAAATAGGACCTAAAATAAATTGTTTTTCTGAATCTGGCACATTGGCTGGTTGATTTTTACTACTTCTATTCAGGAAAATTTTTGAGAAAACATTTTTTTTAAAAAATAAACATGCCATTTCTTTCAGATCAAAGTGGCAGACAACTCGAATATGAAACATCTGCAAAATTAATTAATCTTGCTGTTGATTTCAATGTGATAAACACTAATTAGAAAAGAAACCAGAGATAAGAAGCAATTAACATGATTGTCGAGCATTATATTCCAACGCAAAGCCCAGGCATCTGCGTTCAGTTAAAGATAAGGTCCAATTAAAGATTAGGTTTCTAGCTGCACAATCCCGGTATTGGAGGGAGAGGGGGGGGAATCACTGAGAAACTCAGCTTTATGTGTGGGTGATGTGGTTTTGTTTTGGGGTTTGTTTTTTTTTTTTCTTTTTTGTAGCATATAAAAAATATTTTTGTTGGCATCCAAGCTGGGAGAGTCGGTTTTCTCTACATAGGACATTTCTCAAATGTGTATTTGTCAATGTCACAGTCTTGACTCTCTCGTCTATAATCAGCTCCTAAATTGTGCCAGTCTTCCTTGGCATCTCTATGAACTCCTTATGATGGTGGCAGGTAGTAGATCCCAGGGAACTCTCACCCCCATGGCCACAGTCCCTCCCATTGTATCACTGTCGGTCAAACAAGCCTGTATTCCAGTCCCAGCCGCTTACTTACCTGGGCAGGTTAAGTCACCTTTCCAAGCGTCAGGGTCCTCACTGGCTAAGCGGACATAGCAATACCCTTCTTGCAAGGTTGCTACAAGGGCTGAATGAGACCATGTCCAAAAAATGGCTAGCTTGGAGGAAGTGCTAAAAAAAATAATGGCAGCAGCTGTGCTTTGGAATATTGGGTTTCACTCCTTCTGACTGTGGCTTACTTGGCAATCCGGGAGCAATATGAACCTAACTATTTCAACATTTCTGGAAACAGAATATGAATCTCTTCCACATCATAGAACTATAGGGAAGGCATTCTTCAACATCTAGTGGAAACAGGTCAGAATTGCTCTGCCCATGCCTCAGGGGTCGCCTGTACTTTGTGTCTTTTCCCAAGATGGAGAAACTGGGGACAATGCCAGCTGCACCAGGCTCCTCAGGCCAGTCCTCAGTGACCTCACAGTCATTGCCAATAGGCGACATTCTCTAGCCAGAGGCCCCGCTGGCAATGCCTGCCTCCTCAAGGAGGAGAACCCATTATAGTTTTCCTTCCTTCCTTCTAAGTCTTGCTGGATCTGTAGAAAAGATGTGGACATCCAAAGGACACTTTACCTGAAATAGCAAAGCCACTAAACCCCACAGCCAGCACCAGAAAGGAGATAGCCACCCCTTTGGTGTGGGAAAAGCCAACCACCAGGAGTAAGGTTGCCTCCATGCCAAAACCTGCGAATGGAAACCCCAAGGGGGGAAAATGTCATTGTCATGTCAGTCAGCCAAAGTTCATCCACTTATTAAATAAGAATCTATTAATATTTCAATGGACCTGATGTTTAGCACATACATTCTGACACAGTGCTTACAACTATTACCCAGGTGCTTCTTGACTACATGACGATGCTACTGTTGCCCAGGTAACTATGCTGCTGTTGCCCAGGTGACGATGCTACTGTTGCCCAGGTGACGATGCTACTGTTACCCAGGTGACTATGCTACTGTTACCCAGGTGACAATGCTACTGTTACCCAGGTGACGATGCTACTGTTACCCAGGTGACTATGCTACTGCTGCCCAAGTGACCACCCTACTGTTACCCAGGTGACCATGCTACTGTTGCCCTGGTGTTCTGTGAGCCTCTGCCATTATCTTGGTGCACCTTGAACACTAAAGGATCCAGCAGATTCCAATGAAGCCCCTGGGATGAGGGATGTTTATCATCAGTTGCTTCATGAGCAGTTGCCCTTGCAAATTCTAACACTAAAACTCTTCTTTATACTGTGAGTGAGTCCCCTTTGCTTACATGTTATGGCCTGTCACAGAAAAAAAAAAAAGTGACCACACTTCAATATTTATTGCCAAAAGTGGCCTTCTATAGTGAATAGCTGAAGCAAAATGCATAAAGTGGAATTCTTCCCTTTCAGTTCACCAAGCTCTCCGGCCTCAAAAGTCATGTGATATTCACACAGAAAACACAGTGGGATAGAAGTGCTTTCTGTGCTTGTCGTTCAGGATACATGACTCCAGCACAACAAAAAAGCACTAGGAAATTCTGATGATGCTCCTCTGACAATCCAAACAACCACACACTCACACACACACACTCAGCCAACAGCAGACAGAAGAATGGCAACTTAAGTACCATTTCCGGTATAAACATGCCCTATGAAATGAGAGACAAGGATACATCGTTCTCAAGACTGCTTCTTCCAGACATCTCCACAAGACTGTCCATAGATCCTTCAAAGCCAACATCCCCAAGTTCTCCTATTTCTTACTCATAAACCAACAAAGCAAGCCACCACTGCCATGCTCTTTCTTCTGCTCTAAATTAATCTTCTATCCACCTGTGTTTAGAACCCAGACTTAGAGGCAGACAGGGCTAGGTTCAGATCTCACCTCAAAACCACCCATTATGTGACCTTCAAGTGACTTGTGATCCATTATGAGGACAAGTCACTTCACCTCTCAGATTCCTTATCCAAAAAAAAGAGGGGCGGGGGAGAGATAATAACACAACCTTATAGGGCACCGGAAGATTAAGTGAAATTGGGTTATTTAAGGTATTGAGCACAGTCCCTAGCACATGGGCACGGCACAACACATAGCAACCAAAAATCCAACACAGCAATCTCAAAATCTCCCTCTTTCTCGGCATTCCCATAAGAATCCATGGAGTCAGTCACAGAAATATCTGTCAAAACCAACCTTGCCCTCTCCTCCTCGGCCGCTGTCCTTGGCCTGGGCCCCATCACCACTCACCTGGGCAACTTCAACAGCCTCTTCACTGGTTTTCCCATCCCTTCCTCCTCTGCTCCATTTTCCACATCACTCTTTCTAAACCACCGATCTAACCATTTGTGCCTTTACTGAAAACTGTTGTAAGGGTCCACAATAGTGTTATTTGATAAGTCCCTCCTGCTGTTCCTGTCTCACCCTCTGCTAGCCCGCACCTTCCAGCTCACCACTGAGCCCATATAGCACCCTCTGCTGTAGTCCCACGGCACTACCAGCTATTTCCTAGACACAACACTGTTTATGCCTATACGTATTTTCACCCACTGTTCCTTTACCTGGGATCCTCTTCTCCCACCACTTATTTCTCTTTTTCTGGAGGAATCATATCCTTTAAAGCCCAGTTCAACTATTACTTCCTCTAGAAAGCTTTCCTGACAACCCTGCCCTCACCCCCCAGTGCCTTCTTCTTACTCAGAACTTTTCAACGTTGCCTGGTATAATTTTTCACCTGTGTTTCTGCCTCCTCAACTGAACTGTGGTATTCTCCAGGAGAGGTACTGTATATATAGTACAGTACTGCTGGGGGGTGGACTTAGGGGCTTTTAATATCCTTTCCAGTGATTAGACATAACCTCCGAGATATACTCTGCAGTTCAATTTCATCTCTTTCTAGAAAAGCTGCTTAAAATCGCTTATGAAATCCATAGTACCTCCACAGTTCATGATTTTTCTGACGGCAGTTGTGCTCAAAATTTGTCTGCTTCTTAAATAATCTGCCAGTTGTCCTCCAACAGGCACAATGATGGTCATAACCATGTGTGGGAGTGCCGACAAGAGCCCCACCTGGATGGTAAAAAACAACAACAATGAGCTATTTTTAGCTGCTTTCTCCAAATGTATGGATTCCCTCTTCCCACCAGCTACCCTGCCTACCATCATTACCACTAAATTTCATCATCTACTTAAAGGGGACCCAGGTAGGCCTGAATTCTGTAATAAATACATAATGAATGAGGGAATGATTATAAGAGTGGACCTAATTGCCTCCTCCAGCAGATTGGAAGCTCCTTAAGGGCACAAGTGGCTGTTATACATCGTAGAGACCCCTACCACCCAGCATAAGGCCTGGTACATGGTAGTTAAACACTTAGCACAGAGTGAATGTTCATTGATGGCACCGACTTAGCTCTTCCCCAGTCACTTCAGATAGTACCTGGAGCTACGCAGACATCTATCCCTAGTAGGCTGCTGTTCTTCCCTTGTAGGAAGGGGGCTTGATTCCTTTTTCCCCCCTTTTTTTTATTAAATTTATTGGAGTGACTTAGTTAATATGATCATATAGGTTTGAGGTGCAGATTTCTACATTATGAGATCTGTATATTACACAGTCAAATCTTCTCCCATCACCGTAAATTATAACAATTCTTTCATGATGTTGGTTTAAGTTTCACCATTCATACCCTTCCTCCATGAAATACAGGCAACATAGTGACTGGGAAACATTTAAAACAGCTTGTAATGAAGGCCTTGGTCACTATCATCATAACCACCATAATGAAGATAGGAATGATCTGCAAAATAAGCTTTAAAAGCAGCTCTCCACAGTTCTGATCCTTACTATGAAGAAATTAAGTAACTATGTATGCTATGCACAGAATGTAAGACTTGTCTGACTTCCAGGGCATTAGGTGTCATACAACTGATATAAATTACGAAAAGCAATGTAATTACATTACCATGCAAAGATTTTTTCAGTAGACACAAGAGATTTAAAGTTCGAGAACATTTGAAGCATCTATGTGTTTACCTTACTTATTGCAAATCCGAAGACCTCTTCAAAATAAGCAGGCTGACTTATTAACAGCAAATAAAAGGTCCAGCTTCTGCAAAAATTTGCCACAATGATTGCATAGACCGGCAATGATGTGAAAAATTTTTTCCATGGTGTATTAAATTTCTAGAGAGTAAAAATACCATATGATTTTTAGGGAAATATGTTGACATGCCATTTTTCTTTTTTTATTTATCCATTACAGCTGATATTCAATATTATATTATATTATATTATATTATATTATATTATATTAGTTTCAGGGGTATAGCATATGATTTAGACACATATAATGTACAAAGTGTTCCCCTAATAAGTCTAGTACCCAACCAGCACAAAGATAATTATTACAATATTACTGACTATATTTTCTATGCTGTATTTTACATCCCTATGACTATTTTGTAACTACCAAATTGTACTTTTTAATCCCTTCATCTTTTCAACCTCGTCCCTCAAACCTCCCAACCCCCACCACCATCAGGCAACCATCAGTTGACATGTTATTTTTCTTAAGAAGACAACACAACCACTAAGAGAAATAGTCATAGAGAAGAGAGAGGCAAGTCTTCATCTATCCATCGAGACTTACACTTAGGCTAACCACGTTGGCTCCTTCTCCGATACTTGTCTCTATGTAGGTCCTCTCCTCCTGGGATATTGTTGGATGAGCTGCCGGGCACTCATAGGCCTGCAACAGCCAAAAAATGTACCAAATAATGCCAAACATACCTAAAACAAAAGGTTAAAATAGTTAAAAAAAACCAAAGGTTTGATGATATGGTCTCATTCCCTCCCATCTCTAAATTTTTCCATTTTCTTTTCTTTATTTTATTTTTTTATTTTTTTATTTTTATTAAGTTATTATCTTTGTACATATACCATTGCCCCCCCTCCCATAAATTTTTCCATTTTCAAAATATTCCCAAACAGTACTACGTTCAGCTAGGACAGTGGTCGGCAAACTCATTAGTCAACAGAGCCAACTATCAATAGTACAATGATTGAAATTTTTTAAACTTAAACTTCTTCTAACGCCACTTCTTCAAAATAGACTCGCCCAGGCCATGGTATTTTGTGGAAGAGCCACACTCAAGGGGCCAAAGAGCTGCAAGTAGCTCTCTAGCCGCAGTTTGCTGACCACGGAGCTAGGAGAAAGGATTTTGTTGTTATTCACTGGTATTTAAAGAAAGAAACTCAAACTTTACTATAAATGTTGAATGAATCCTAGGTAGTCAAGTTATTCCTTGATATCCTATCGTAAACACTCGGTCTATCCCATTACCCAGTAAAATACCAGCTCTATAGTCACCATGGAAACTCATGAAGTCAAATCACTCACCATAAATATAAAAGACGGAGGCCCAGCCAATGTACTGCACCAACACCCCTGCCAGGGGCATGGCGATTACTGCTCCAGCATAAGAACCTGGAACAAGAAAAGATTGAGGGATACTTAGTGTTCTCGTGAAGCCCTCTCAACCCACTTGGAGTTCACATGGTTGGGGTGAGGATAAACCAACTGAGCAGGAGTCAGAAGGCCAGAAGGGACAAGCAACTCCCAGCATGCCTTAGCCCAGGACTTCCAGGAGAGAAAGGTCACAAGGTTGCTCTTGAACTTCACCCAGGTACCCTGGAGGGGTTATTCAAAGATTGCTCAGGCACAGCAATGTGATGGAATAAAAAGATGAGAAAAATCTAAGGGAACTTAAGAAAAATTCAACCAGGCATAATATTGGGTGCTGAAGACAGCAGGCAAAGAAACATGGATCTGCCTTCCGGAGCTCACAGTTGAGAAGGATTATTGCCTACATCTTTAAATAAGGAACCTCAAACTATTCAAGGATCATGCTTTTTTTAGAGTCTTAATTTTTTTTTTTAATCTAAGGAAACAGTCTAATGGCAGGAGGACCGGCAGAGATGCTGTCTCCACCCACCTCCTGGATGAGTACATTTTTAGGTTTATTTCTTACTCTGTAAACACTTCACCTGGTAAATACTTACCTGTGTGTGGATGTTTATCTTGTCTAGACAAGATAATGAGGGCAGAGGCAGTGACCTGGCTTCCGCTATCTCCTGCAGCTCCCTAACATCTGCTGGAAAAACATGAGCCCTGCAAACTCCCAATAAATATGAACTGAGTAAAAGAAACAGCTATCTGAAATGCCCCCTAGGTTGTGAATGAAAAAAATATCTTGCTTCAGAAAAAGTGAGCAGCGAAAGGCAATTCTGTAGCTCAGAGGGCAATGCTGAGGAAGGCCTTCAGGCAACGGAGGTTTAGAAGGAGGAGATGAAATCCCATCTTTCCAACCTGGGCCAGGTCCAACCCCGAATCCCAGATCTGGACATCATGGCCCTGAGGAGGTGTCTGCATCCCCATGAACTATTTTCCTCAGACAGAAGATGGGAGAAATCTCTACAGCTGACTTGCGGGGGGGGGATGAAACCTGTATGTGGAGATGTTTGGTAAGTTACAGTTAGTGCTGCATGAACACCAGCTAAAACTGCTTTGTCGCGTACAGTATGTTGGCACACTTCTTTCTTTTGCTTCAGACTTCCCCAGAGCGACAAGGGAAACATTCCTGGGCATCCCAGAAAGAGCTGTACCCGACTCTGCTGTGTGCGTGGAGACGGCCCAATACCCTGGGAGTGGGGGAGAGGCTCCTGTTGAGCTGATGCAGAGAAATATCCGGACAGGGAGAGTCAGGGAATAACCAGCAACTAAGATGCATTGGGTACTGTCTGTGTGCCCAGCGAGGTGCTCAGTATTCTGGACCCATGATTTTATTTAACCCTCCTTTCAACCCGACAACGGTGGTACCAATATCACCCCCATTTTACAAGAAGGAAACTAAGGCTGGAGGAGGGGAGGTAGGTTGCAAGAGTTTACACAGCTGTGAGTGACAGCAACCCAGGTCTGTCGGAATCCAAAGCCTTTACCCTGAGCTACTTACTAATTCAGGCCTGCCTCCCCCACTCAGAAAGACCTATTTCCTCCTACTAAGAAGCATTCTTTCATCCAAGGAGTTTTATAACTTGAAGATGTCCTTCTTTCCTGTCTATTCCCTATCTATAAACAAACTCTTCCTCATCCTTACGGACATGGTTGCATGTAAGATCCTCTCACACTCACCCACAGCCCCTAGCACATCTCAATAGGCACTTCACCCTATTGCCCAGGGAGCTGGCTATGCCTCCACCCATCAGTACACTCACCACAGGACAGAGGAGCCCTCGAATGCTTGCTGAAAGGCATGGAGAGTGGGGAATGGCTGCATTGGGGGTGAGAGGGTCCCCAGTTCTGTCCTCACTAGTTGTAGAATTTATATTTTCTCCTCCCTCACCCTTTGTTTCCTCTCTAAAACAATGGCGATAATTAGATGTTTCTAAAGTCCCTTCTAACTCCAATATTTTTAAAATATATATTATTGACTTTTTTTACAGAGAGGAAGGGAGAGTTAGAAACATCGATGAGAGAGAAACATTGATCAGCTGCCTCCTGCACACTCCCTACTGGGGATGTGCCCGCAGCCAAGGTACATGCCTTTGACCAGAATCAAACCTAGGACCTTTCAGTCCCCAGGCCGACACTCTATCCACTAAGCCAAACCAGTTTTGGCTAACTCCAATATTTTTTTTAAGTGTAGGAACCTTTTGGACCCCAAGCTTGGGTCTCCTTCTAATGGCATTTTGCCGTGGCTCTTCTTCGACACCTTAGCTGGAAATGTAATAAAGCCTGTCGCTGTGATCAGGTACCTTCCTTTGAGAGTCAAACTACTTCTGAAAGACACTACGCATGAGGAGCGGCACTAGTCACACTTGTTTTGCTGTCAAATCAAAAATGCAAGGCCTCATAAGTAAACCATCCAAGGAAAATTAGGCCCAGGATCTGGCAGTTCACAAGATTGGCTGGGGCAATACATTCTTCTAAAGTTGGTATATAAGGTCAATAGTGTGAGTAGAAATGACCTTGGACTGCAAACAAGAGGACAGGAGTGGTTTCTGAAGACAAGAGACGCTAAAGATGACAGGACATCTCAGCGGTGCGTGCAGTTCCAAAATGGGCACATTGGTGAGTATGTCACACTGCTGCCAGGGCTGATGATGATGATTGAAGTAGGTACAGAGGAAGAACAAGGGAGAAAATACAAATATCCTCAGAAATAAAGAGGAAGCGTTCTTTCTCCTTTAGCATTAGCTCAGGTTAGCTTCTCTCAGGAAAGGCACGTTATTTTTGAAAAACTAGACTGACCTAAATTCTGATCCTAATTCGGCCCAGGTCCCATCGTGACTTTTGCCGCCTAAGGCATTTTTGTCTTCCTGGGCCCTCCCCTGCTTTAAAAAAAAAATTAAAAATATTTCACAACTGCGTTGATTGATATCCTAAAAGAAACGTATGATCCTAATACACTCACCACAAAAAGAGGTCGTGGCCAGTCGGCTTCTCTCCAAAGGTGGCGCCCACTTGCTCCACATCCCGTGGCAGGCTGGGTAGGTCACACCCTGGCAAAATGGTTGAAAATAGATTATTTATTTGATTTTACTCCATTTTTTGTTTGTCTTCAAAATATGGACTTTGATTCTTTAATAACGACTACCATGTAAAAGCCCAATTCATAGACACCAAATAGCATGTGTCAGCTACTGGGACTGACAGTATAGATCTGAATACCAATTCAAAGGTAAGCATGGTGGAGAATGGGGGAGGAGGTCTTTGTATTTCATATTATACAGAATATCACTATAGAAAGGGATTTCTTTTTTAAAAAATGAAAGAAAGGAAGAAAGAGAAAGGAAGGAAGGAAGGAAGGAAGGAAGGAAGGAAGGAAGGAAGGAAGGAAGGAAGGAAGGAAGGAAGAGACTTCTTCTGAGCCCTGGACAGGTAGCTCAGTTGGTTAGAACATTGTCCCCAATATACCAAGGTTGCAGGTTTGATCCCCATCAGGGCACATACAAGAAAGAGCCAATGACTGCACAAATAAGTAGAACAACAAATCTCTCTCTCTCAAATCAATTTTTTTTAAATTCTCCTTAAAAAAATACTTTTCCATGGCTTTAACTACCACCTATTATGTTAGCTTACTCTCAAATCTTAAAAAAAAAAAAAAAAAAGAAAGAAAGAAAGAAAGAAAGAAAGAAAGAAAGAAAGAAAGAAGAAAAGGACTTCCGTAATCACCTAGTGCATCCTCTCATTTCAAGATACAGAACCTGAGGCTCAGAGCCATTAAGTAAGTAGACTCTAGTCTTCATGGCTGCAATATCATGTTCTTCCCATCATGCCAGTATTTTGGGGAATGTGATATATACCCTTCTGGTGGGATTAGAGTTAGGACTAGTGGAGCTAGTGCTACAACAACCTACATTTTTTAATATAATTGTGGCATATATATTCTAATATGCTTCAGAAAATAAGTAACTAGCACTTCATATCCCTGATTTCAAAAACTGTTATGGGCTGCCCAACCTATGAGGGAAGGTGAGGGGGTGAAGGGGTAAGAGATCAATCAAAGGACTTGTATGCATGCATATGAGCAGAACCAGTGGACACAGCGGGAGGATGTGCTGGAGGGGCGGCTGGGAAGAGGTCAATGGTGAAAAAGAAGACTTATGTAATACTTTAAGCAATAAATAATTTAAATTTTAAAAAGAGAATTGTTATGATGAGGTTCTTTGTTTTTTGGAATATAACCATGCCCATTGATTAACATTGGCTCCTTTTGCACCATAATGGCTGGCTTGAGGAGTTGGCCAAGTCCTCTGGCTATATCATGCTACCTCCTTCATTGAGCTAAATCTCTTTGTAAGCTACACTCTAAAACTTCACAGATTTATTAATAAATCCATTTAAATTGCGTCAGTGGGAAGAGCTCTTGCTATGTTTAGGGCTTGGGTTTCATCATTTATTAAATGAAAAGGGTTGGATCAGGTTATCTCCAAGATCATTTTTTACACATCTAAAATTCTACACTCTATGCAATGGTCCTTTATTTTGTTTAAATTAAAGTGTTCATAAGGGTGGTCATAACCAGTGAGGGGAGATAGCAAAACAAGGTGGAAGACAGAAAACCGAGTAGAGGGAGTTTCCTTCAGAAGCGGAATTTCCTAAAGGACCATGTTGTCTCCAGCAAAAACATGGAAAACTGTGAGGGGGAGCATCTCCTACCTCCACCAGACCTTGCAAAATCCTGACACACATGACGCAGCCGTAATGCACTCTGGCTGCAGAAGGAATGAACATGTTCAAGGTCGACGTTAGGAAGATGGCGGCTCCAAAGACCCTGAGGGACCAAAACACTGTTAGGCCTGCTCATCGCTGTGGCAGTTTAGTTAAACATTAGGAACAAAACAAAACAAAAACAGAAACAACAACAATAAAAAAACCAGTTTCTGGAGGACCACTATGGGAATTAACAGGAAGAAAAATGGATGTGTTACAGTGTAGTATGTCCCAAACTAGACTGCTGGGCTGCTTTGGTTCCCAAGCTCCAGACCCCGGACCAGTCAGGGGCATGTTTTTAGCAATACAAGGATGACCTGCCTGGATGAGGTCCTGATGCTGGAGACTGACCCGCATGTGGTGGGCTCCTGGAGACCCACCACAGCAGACCCATTCTGACCCATACCTGGCAACTTGTGCACATTTGGGCGGTGTCTCCTGCTGCACCATTCTGCTCTCACGTTACCAGGAGGGGATACAGACTATCTGAGAAGCATGCTGTGTCCTGGGACCAGCCAAGCACAAGGCGGGCTGTGTTCCTGTCTCAGCCCCTGACTCTCTGCCTGTGTCACTGCCTTGTCCTCCCCACCTTGACCAGTGTTGGAGAAAGCAGACAGCAATCTTTAATGCCCTGCTCTCTCACACCTGTTCATGATGCTTCAGCCCGTTTTACATGCTGGGAAATTATGTATGATTTCTTTTTGCGGCAGAAATGTAAGCAGTAACCCAAGAGATCATAGAAGCCAACATGTTATCACTTTAAAAAAAAAAAAAGAATAGGTAAGTGGAAATAAAAAGGGACATAAATTAGACAAGAACATAAGTAAATACTGTCTTGCTTATATATATTTATTCTATGATAGTGACTTTCAAACTTTTTTTACCTTGGCCCATAAAACAAAATATATTTTATACAGCAACCTAACACATATTCATTCACACAAATGTAGCCAAAACAAATTTTAAAAACCAAAACTTAAATGTACAATGAGCTAAGATATTTTATGCTATTTTCTTCTATTTAATTATCTTCTCTCTCTCTTTAAAAAATGCTCATTGGTACATCATTATATTGATTTCATTGCCATCTAAAGAGTTGTGTTTTAGAATTTGAAAAGTGCTGCTTTATAAAATGCATATTTCACAAAATCCATGTACATGAGATCAAACCGGACACACAACTGGAAGGGGCCTGGGGCATTCAGTGCACTCCTTTCTGGTACATATACACCTCCCTCGCCTCCCAGTGGCCATTCTCTTTGGCAGGAATCCCTCCAGTAACAGAACTCACTGCTTCTCGTGGCACCTCATTCTGGCTTGGCTACTTTAAGTTGTCCAAACACCTGCTATTGAATATCAAGGGCATTAAAGACATCTTGTGATCTAGAGGCCAGTCCCTACTCACATGACAAAACCTGTAGGGGACATGACAATATTTACATAGGATCACAGAATGTCACGGGTCACAGGGAACCCACACACAATCTAACCCATGCTCCATTTCACAGGTGTGCAAGCTGAGGCCCAGAGAAGGAGGGAAGGTGACTCAGTAGAGGGCATCAAGTGAGTGACTCAGAGTCAAAATTTTTTTTACTACATAATCAAGATAAATTAGATTCAATAAAAAGAGATTCTGAAGAACAGGATCATATGGGATTGATATCTGTTGGAATGGCTCCTGTCTCTCCTCTATCCCCACATTGAGAGCCAGCTCTGCAAACTTGGTAGAAATGCAAAGCCATGTTATGGTCTGAACAGCACGGTTGATCTTACCTGTTAGCAGCAAACTTGTTTGAAATGAAACCACCTGGAATTTGGGTCACAATATAACCCCAGAAAAAAGAGCCATGGATAAAGCCCACCGTCTCTGGATCCCAGTTGAACTGTGCTACCTGAAAATGAGAAATCATATACAGTTACATTTGTAAGAAAACGCTTGCCCACCATTTTTCACTGAGGATCCTACATAATAATCCCATGAGTTCCTTCTTTCTTTTGCTTATTCAATAATTATGTATGGAGGGCCCTTGTGTGCTTGGGATATAGCAGTGATCATGACAAAGTACCTGCTCTCAGGGAGCTCAGCTTGTAGTGAGAGACTGTGTATGAATTTACACATATGTATATATGATATATTGTATATATGCATGTACATATTTATATATATTATAACATATATATTATATATACCAAATATATATATATATACCATCATATATTATGATATATATGTATAGATACCATTTATCTGAGTCCCCTTAGAATCATAATAACCCCCAGTATGAACCATTAGCATAAGTCAAGCACTGTATCAGGCACTGTGTTAGGCTGTAAACATGGTCCCCAAGAGGCAGACATACAAAATCCTGGAACCTATGAATGCTGTCTTATTGGGAAAAGGGTTTTGCGGGCGTGATAAAGTCAAGGATCTGGAGATGAGTTTTCCTGGATTATCCAGCTGGGCCCTAAACCCTAGGACAAGCACCCTTATAAGAGAAAGGCCAGGGAGATTTGAGACAGATAGGAAAAGGCCTTGTGAAGACAGGCAGAGCGGAGGGATGCTGTCCGGAGCCAAGGAAGGCCTGGAGCCACCAGAAGCTGGGAGAGAGCAGGAAGAATCCTCCCCTAGAGCCGTGGGAGGGAGCACCGCCCTGCAGACACCTTGAGTTTGGACTTCTGGTCTCAACACCTGTGAGAGAATCAGGTACTTAATATACGTATTAGTACCATATTTGATCTATAAAGTAGGTCTTTTATCCCCATTTCACAATGAGGGAAATAAAGTTAGCAAATAATTCCATCTTCTTGCTCACATTTTTCTATTTTTTTTTAATTACAGTTTACATTCAATATTATTTATATTAGTTTCAGGTGTACAGCATAGTGGCTAGACAATCATAAACTTTACAAAATGCCCTCCCCCAATATTTCCAGCTGGCCCCAGACAAATACATTATTATTGACTACATTCCCTAAGTCACATGTGTCAAACACAAGGCCCGCGGGCCAAATCCAGCCCGCCAGGCCTTGCAATGTGGCCCGCACCGCGCTGTCATCACTGCACTCCACTGTCAGTTTATGACATTGTCAGTTTATGACTGTTCAGTAAACCATTCGGCCCGCGATTTAGGCTGGATTTTAGATTTTGGCCCCTTCTCTGATTGAGTTCGACACCCCTACCCTAAGTCATACTTTACGTCCCCATGACTGTTCTGTAACCACCAATTCCTTCCAAGAGGATTCCCCCTTCCTCTCAGCACCCTGGGCCTCTCCCCTGCTGAATGAACATCTGAATAGAAACAGGTAAGGCTGGACTGAGCCAGATAGCCTCTGTTTATCTCCGGATTTTTTCCCCTCTATCTCTCCCTAGCTACCATGTTTCCCCGAAAATAAGACATCCTCCGAAAATAAGACCTAGCGCATGGAAAGATAAGACATCCCCTGAAAATAAGACCTAGTGCAACTTTGGGAGAAAAAAATAATATAAGACACTGTCTTATTTTCGGGGAAACAGGGTATCTATATCTATCTATCTCTATCTCTATCTCTATCTCTATCTCTATCTCTATCTCTATCTCTATCTCTATCTCTATTGCCCTCCCTCTCTCCCTCCTACCTTCCTCCCTCTCCCTCTCCAATCTGAACCCAGAGATTCTAGTTAAACAGTACTGAACTGAAACAAGGCCCACTGGAGTCAGGGTGAGTTACTAGTAAAGGCTCAAGAAATTCAGCTTTGAGAGCAGTGAGGAACCATGGAAAAGGCAAGAGAACAGTCCATGGAGAGGCCCGGAGGATGGAGCAGATTCAGAGAGAAGCAGAGGAGAGCCATGAGGAGTGAGTGTGCTGGAGGCCTTAGCTACAGGGTTCCTGGCTCCCAGGAGGTCCTGCTCTGCCTTCCTGGCAGGGCCTCTGTTCGTGCCTTGGAAACAGTGACATAAAGACGCCTTCCCTCCTCACAGTGGAGAGCAGCCTGGATGTCAGTCCCACCGCAGACTGGGCCGCACGTCCAGGGCACTTGCGGGACACACGTCCACAGCAGCGCTGCTCTCCGCCCTCCTCTTTCCTGAGATCCCCGCTAGCCTCCCATGATTCCCTTTTTGACTCGACCCGGTTCCACTGAATTCCTATTCTTTTGTAACCAGCAAACCCTTCCCAGGACACAAGGGCAACTTGCTCAAGGCCTCAGAGCTAATAAACAAGAGTCAAGTTTGAAACCGGGCCTGGCCAGTTCCAAAGTCCAAGCTCTAAATCTTACAGAGCTCCTGATTCACAGGAAGGCATCTAGACTTTTCCTGAGGGTAACAAGAAATAATCGTTTCTCCAGCTCCCATCATTTATTGCCTACCATATGCTAGGTTCACACGCTCTAAAACTCATAATTATGGAACTGCAGCTGATCATTTACACATCAGCTAAAATGACCTTTTATACCAGCAGTGGGATATATATACCACGTATTTGCAAGACCTATCTAGTCATACTGCTTAAGCCTCTTGCTCTTTTGAAAAGAGGAATTTAAAGTGATCTCTGTGCAAAATATCTAGATTTCTCTCCCTAAAAGGAAAAATCAAACAAACAAAATTAGCAGCCATACAAGGCCTTTTTATTGATACAATTAGTGGAATCCTTCTGGCATCAGGCTGACCAATGAGCTGATATCTAAGCTCGGTTCTGTGTGGATAAGAGAGAAATAGCCTACTACCCTACATGAGAGCTGGTTAGAGCTTCGAAATGCTACTCAACTTCTACTTTCACCGCCAGCGAAAAATGATGTCAAGTATATTTTAGATCTTAATCAGTTTCTGTAAGATTCCAGAGGGCAAAGCCATAGAAACTACAGAGCGCACACCAGCGTGGTGCACCAGCATTGGTGCTTGGGTTTATCAAAAGGCCTTTTCCGTGGGCCTCACAGTGGACTCTACTGACCTAGGCGTATGGTCTCAGGCGGCAAACAAACGGACACCGGCATCGCATTGTGATCTGGGCCGCGGCACACAAGGTTTAATGAGCTGGCCTTGCTCACAAAAGGCCAGGAGGATGCATGCGACACACATCTGCAAGCTCACTGATGCTCATTGCTCTTTGTTTTAAAAATGTATGATATGCTCCCTGCCCCTCGATTGCCTGCCCCTACCCCCACCCCTCAGTGAAAATAAACAAGGGTATCCTTTCGAACAGGTGTAGCTGTGACATCAAAGTGAAGAGTCAGAAGAATCTCCATGGAGCTCTTTTCTCCTAGCAGAATAATCTCTTAGAAAAGGCCTTGTGGCAGCTGGAGGGCACTACGCTAAGTGAAATAAGCCTGGCAGAGAAAGACAAATCCCATGTGATTTCTCTCATGTGTGGAATCTAATAAACAAAATAAACAAACAACTTAGAAACAGACTCATAGATACAGAGAACAGACTGACCTCTGTCAGAGGGGAGAGGGGCTGGGGTGAAAAAGGTGAGGTGATTAAACCAACAAACAGGAAAACCAGACACAGACAGTATGATGACTACCAGCGGGAAAGGGGTGGGGGAGATATGAGAGGGTGACTGGAGGGTAAATGGGGACAGAAGGAAAATTCACATTGGGTGGTGAACACACAACATAATATACCAATGTCATCCCAATAAATTCAATTAAAATTCAAAAAAAGCCTGCAGACCAACTCAAGACTTTTTTTTAATGGATTGGAATCAACTTTTCCCACATCAGTGCTTGACAGGAACTGGTCTGGGTAATGCTAACAGAGGCGGCATGAAGGAATGAAGGAGGGCGTTCTGCAATCATGTCTGGGAAGCACCGCGTTCCATGGCCCCCTCTGGGGTTCCCCATAGAGCACAGCACAGAGAAGGCTCTCATGTCACATAGCAGCGCCTTCTTCACAGCACAGCCCACAGAGCACTGACTGGCCAGACACCAGTGTGCGACACTCTGGTCTAAATGTGTGTTCAGTTGTGGGCAGGGACCAGACCAGACAACTATTAGATGCCTCTCCACAAATGGATGGATTTCCACTCATCATTCCAATGCATGGGTTCAATACAAGGAAACGTGCATTTATTGGGTATCTATTGGGCTTCTATTTTCATCTTTCTTTTCAATGATTCTTTAGGCCTCCAATTTAAGATATTAACCAATGAGCCCTGGCTGGTTTGGCTCAGTGGATAGAGTGTCAGCTTGTGGACTGAAGGGTCCCAGGTTAGATTTTGGTCAAAGCCACATGCCTAAGTTGCGGGCTTGATCCCCAGTAGGGGACATGCAGGAGGCAGCCAATCAATGATTTTCTCTCATCATTGACATTTCTATCTCTCTTTCCCTCTCCCTTCCTCTCTGAAATCAATATATATATATATATATATATATATATATATATATATATATATATATATATATATCTTACCAATGAACTTATATGCATATATGCTTAACCCATGGACATAGGCAATACTGTGGTGAAGACCTGGGGGGGCAGGGTGGAGGGAGTCAATGGGGAAAAGGGGGAGACATTTGTAATACTTTCATCAATAAAGATAAAATAAATAAAAATAAGCAAAGGAGATTTTTGACTTTCTGGTGATTCATAAAAACAACACTATTTAAGTCACGTCAGAGTATGCTCCCTTGTGACTACAACAGCCTGGAACTGGGCCTTCTGCTTCCACTCACGTCAAACCTGCCCCCCGCCCCCTGTTGTGGAGCACAGATCTGACAGTATGGCCTCTCCTTAAAGTCCCTCTGTGACTGCCTACACGGTTTACCAAGCTTGACATGACCTGACCCCTTTCCCCTTGCTGCCTCCATCTCCTGATGCTCACCCCCCAATCTACGCTCCTATGGGGTGCTCACCCTGGAATCTGTGAATGGGGATCTGTGAACTGGATGGGGGAAAATCAGCATCTTTATTTCTACTAACTGCTAACTGAAATTTGGCGTTTTCTGCAATTATGAATGTGGGCGACAAACCACAGTCGTATTCTCAGGACCTATGACTCTATTAGTAGTGGGAATTATCGATATGGTCACATCCGCATGGCAGTTGTTGCCACTGTCTCAAACTACGGTTTATAGTTCAAATTCGAAAGCACACTGATGTTTAGACCCATTGCTAGATTTTGTCATCTGATGTGTTCATAAAGAAGCTCCTAGGTGTCTGTATTGCAAATTTTATTTTCAAAGATTTTGATATCTGTATTTTAATATTAGTTTCTTTTACAATCCCATAGATTTAGTTTTAAGAATTTAAAACATGATTTTGACAAACAGTTCATAAGTCTTCACCAGGCTGTCAAGCATGACACAGAAAAGATGAACTCCTGTCTCAGTTCTAAATTCATCACTCCTTCTCTCTCTCTCTCTCTCTCTCTCTCTCTCTCTCTCTCTCTCTCTCTCTCTCTCTCTCTTTCTTTCTCTCTCTTTCTCTCTCTCTCTTTCCCCTATAGACTTGGACACATAATGTTCAAAGATTCTTATTTCTCCCCCGCTGAAACCTTTAATGTCAAAGTCTTCCTCATCCTTCAGCTCCAGCCCTCACTTTCTCTGGGAATTCTTTCACAATATCAAAGTCTGTACTACGTCCCCTCCCTTCTATGATCCCGACCATTCTGAACACCCCAACATAGCACCTAGACCCCCGAATTGTAATCGCCTGCTTGTATGTCTCTGTGAGAACCGCCGCCCAGCCTGCATTGCTCAACATCTATCCCATCACCTTGCTCGGTGCCCTCTACCTTTCCGTCACACCAACGAATGAGGTGCAGTGCTCTCTTTCACATGGTCACGTATTTGCACAGCTACCGCCAAACAAGCTCCGCCCGCAGACGGACCCTGACCTGAATTTCCGGTTTTCCATCCACGTAGATGGTGCTGTTGTTGACCATTTCCACGATGGCCACTCCAAGGTTGCACCGAATCCCGAAGGAAATGCAGAACCCCAGGCCGCTCATGATGGCGATGATGTAGCGCTTGGGGACGCCGCAGCACTGGCAGTCGCAGAGCGGGGGGCTCTGCCTGGACGCCGGCACCGGCCTCCCCTCCTCATTCAGCTCGATGTCATTCGCTTCCTCGTTGGTCCCGTCGATTTTTCTACAGCGGGAAATGCACGGGCAGAGAAGAAAGGTCAGGAACGTGATAGTCACAAAGAAGAAAGTGTCCCGAGAACGGAGAAGGGAAACACAGGAAGGATGTAGCCTGCATTTTTTAAAAAATATATATATTTTATTCATTTTTAAGAGAGAGGAAGGGAGAGGGATAGTTAGAAACATGGATGAGAGAGGAACATTGATCAGCTGCCTCCTGCACACTTCCTACCGGGGATGTGCCTGCAACCAAGGTACATGCCCTTGACCAGAATCGAACCTGGGACCCTTCAGTCCGCAGACAGATGCTCTATCTGCTGAGCCAAACTGGCCAGGGCCAGCCTGCATTTTTTAATGTTATCACTGTTCCCCTCATTACTATTCTCACTACAATAAATTGTAAAGGCTAAAATGACTGCTATTCTGGATCACACGTTGCCCGGTGATAGGGAATAAGTCATTGCAATCTCATAACAACCCCACGAAGTAGATAGTGTTCTCTGGCCATTTTATAGATGAGGAAACGGAGTCATCTGAAATGGGATGCGGGCCACAGACCAGAGGCCGTGTCTCCAACAATGTGCTTCACTGAGTTTCCCAAACCGGAGGACTGTGTACAAAACACCCAGTCAGTATTTCTCCAAACCACCCCAGCCATGAAGAGCAGGAAGAGGCTGAGACACAGTCCCAGATCAGAGGGGACTACGGGGACAGGACGGTTAAGTGCAATGTGGTATCTGGACTGGATCCTGGAACAGGAAAAAGGACATCAGTGGAAAAAGTAATGCAACTTTAATAAAGTGTGGGGAGTAATTAGTAATTCATCAGTGTTGGTGCCTTAGTTTTGACCGATGTGCCCTAGTAATGTAAGCTGTGCACATTGGTGGAAACCAAGGCAGGAGTATATAGAACATCTCTGAACTATCTCGGCAACTTTTCTGCAAGTCTAAAATCATTCCAAAAGAAAAGTTTCATTTTTTAAAAAACAAAACAGCAGACCTGCAGGAAAGGTGGAATTCTGAGCTTATGTAGGTCTCTTTCACCAAAGCTGAGGTCCTGATAAGAAATGGTATCCTGAGAACCTGGATGAAAGGGTATCTGAGACTTGGGTTAGGGGATAGATGCGCTTGAACATCTAATACCCTAAATTCCTCTGAACCCTCTGGACCTGCAGACGAGGCCACTTCTCCTGCTTGGAAAGTATTGGTTCCACCTCTTTAAAGGGAAAGTATAAGTACTTGCAAGGAGAGCAGAATCCCCCGCAGTCTCCCTTGGGGAGTTTGATTTAAGATCCAGAGGTTGCCAAAACCAGTTTGGCTCAGTGGATTGAGCGTCAGCCTGCAGACTGAAGGGTCCCAGGTTCAATTCTGGTCAGGGGCATGTACCTTGGTTGTGGGAACATCCCCAGTAGGGGGTGTGCAGGAGGCAGCTGATCGATGTTTCTCTCTCATCAATGTTTCTAACTCTCTCTCTCTTCCTCTCTGTAAAAAAAAAAAAAAAAAAAAAAAAAAAAAAAAAAAAAAAAATCAATAAAATATATATTAAAAAAAAAAATATCCAGAGGTTGCTGGCTACATTAATGCCCAAATAACTCCCTAAACCTAAATGAGTGGTTTAATTTCAAGACAGCAAGTGGGAAGAGTAAAAACAGTTCATTAGAGAGGTAGCATAGTGTCATGACTAATGATGGTGGGCAGAGCACATCTGGTTAGAAAGCCGGCTCTGCCACTTAAAAGCTGTGTGACATTGGGCAACTTACTTAACCTCTCTGTGCCTCACTTCCTCATCTGTAAAACTGTGATTGTAATCGGCCCTACCTCAAAGCATTGATAAAATTAAATAAGTTCATAGTAGTTGGACCATCGTGTTTACTATTATCATTTATTACACATAACTAGAGGACACACCCATATTGTCATTTAAGTTGGACAAATCTGTCTATCAATTTCTGGACATTAATGTCCCGAGTCGATGCCTTCTATGCCAGGTGGTCCAATACTGGACAATAAGTGAGTGCATCATCTTTCTTCCGACACTTCTGAAATATTATCGTACCGTTAGCTCATGAAATTGGTCAGCTGCTGCTTATCAATGACTGCTCTCAAGGAAGCCTACCAGTGCCTGACTGTATCAGCCTCACGTGGGAACTTCAAACACTCCCCTGTGCACCTGCCATGCCCTTGACCGTGAGCAACTCTCTGTGGTTCAAGAGCAACTCACGAATTCCACTTAGCTGAAGATTTCAGTCTCAAACATTAACAGACATCTACGATGTACCTTGTGTGCTCAGTTAGAAAGTCGGTATTTCTGACTTCCAAATATTCTTACTCTTGTCCCTTACACAACAGGAAGTCATGCTTTGTGATTTTTTTTTATTTTTTTTTTACATTGGATTCAGTCCCCTGGCTTAGTGTGAAAAATCAACAAGGGAGAGGATGTCCACTATTAGAAGCCAGGCCCTGGGCAAAAAATTTTATATGTCATTATCTTCCAGACTTGAGGTTAACTGACACCAAGTGTGTGGCAGAGCTGGTCTCGCTGGAGAAGCCCGAATTCTGGAGCCCAGCTCAAAGACCGCTAGAGCTGAGCATCAACGCAGACCACTGGTCCGTTAATGCCTTTGTTTCCTTCCTAGGCCAATAATTCCCCTGTGGGGATCACTCAAGGAAGGGGTCTGAGTTTGGCTCCATTTCAGCTAACGTCATCCTAACAATTGTGAGGGCACTGCTAACATCCAGCGTGCATTTAGTGCGCTCTCTATCCCAAGCGCAGGGACTGTGATTCCGTTCCGGGATTCCGTTCCGAGGAAACTGTTCAGAGTCCGAAACACACAGCCTCGGTTCTAGGTTGAGGTCACACAACTTGGAAATTACAATAGTAATGTTGTTATATGCCTAAGTAAACCAGCTGGCAAACAAAAGGATTTTTAAGTGGCTCATCTACTCAAACAGCAAAACCTGCGCCGAAGAGAAGTCTCTTATTGAAAAAAGAAAAAAGAAAGAAAGAAAACGGACAGAATTTCAAAACAGGAATTTAACTTAAAGTTGGAAAAGAAAATTCTTAAAGACCCTTTGCCAAGTATTTTATAAGCCAAGAGTCCGGTGATTATAAATGGCGACTATGGTCCAACGTCATGGTTTTCCTTCCTGACTTCGTCAGATTCCTTTGTCATCAGGTGACTATGCCAGGGAAGCCACCGTGGATCCTTGTCTGCATTTTTAATCAAAGGCACACCACCACAACAAGGTGTTACTGGGGGGAGGCTCAACAGGAAGGACAAAACACTCTTAAAAGAATGGGCTCTTTTAATCGTAGCCTGTGTTCGGCACGTTTATTATGCTTTCACCAAACTAGGTTTTCATCTCTGCATGATAATGGGGTCTGATTGGAAACTTTTTGTTTTTAATGAAATTAATAAAGCGCACAACCCAGTTCTCTGACTATGAAAGCTCATCAAGAGTGACACAATATCCCAGCTGGTGTGGCTCAGTGGTTGAGCGTCAACCTACGAACCAGGAGGTCGCAATTTGATTCCTGGAGGTCATGGTTTGATTCTTGAGAAGGGCACATGCCTGGGTTGCAGGCTCGATCCCCAGTGTGGGGCCTGGAGGAGGCAGCCTATCAATGATTCTCATCACTGGTGTTTCTCTCTCTCTCTCCCACTCCCTTCTTCTCTGAAATTACATATATATATAAAGTATATATATACTTTGTTTTAAAGAGTGACACAACAAAAAATGTAGCACCCACAGGAGCCCCTGTGCTATAAAACACAAGAAGTGAAATGAACCTCAGTGTGCCTAGACACGTTGCATGCTAATGTTTTTAAATTTAATAGATAACATAGAAAAGTTAAAAGAGATACCAGGTGACATTTTCACTTACCATGATTAGAAATAATCGTTCAAGCACATAAAAATCTTAACAAGGGTATTTTTCGCATTTATTTATATCACAGAAATTAAGGGAGTCATTTTACCTTCTGCATGAGGACTGCTTACTAATTCATCAATAAAAACCTAGGAAGGCACTTACTATGTCTATAAAAAAAAAAACCACAAATTAAAATGTCACATCAATTCATTCACTTAGGGTAAACTCTCCTTTCAATAATAATATATTTTAATTTTTTTAAAAAATATTTATTATTTTTTGTTTGGTCCAAAGCATTTAACTCAATGATAGACCTTAACATCTCCCACTAAAATCATGTGAGACTTTCTGCTTTAAAGAATACTAATTTCCTACGTTACCTTCTTCAAACTATGGTATAATTACACTTTTACACAATCAGGAACCACTCTTTATAGTTTATATGGCAAGCTAAACAGTTTGCAAATATCTTATTTTCATTTACAGTGGGGGGGAAATGAAGTAAAAATGTTTCTTAAAAAATTATTTCAGCTCCAAGCATAACCATATATTTCATTCCTAGAGAATTAATATGAAGTGCCGCCATTTCCCTAAGCCTTTCCAAATTCAATGCCAAACACACGCTGCATAAATCACCACGTCCAGTAAGTGCTAGTCCTGCTGTCTCAGCAGAACCCTATACTTTGGATGTATCTCTCCCTCCCCAGGCACAGACTGCTGAAGCTGGAAGGGGCTCCAGAGCCGTCGAATCTGACCCACCTTCTGCTTATTAGAAATGCGTCTTTAAAAACATTAAGCAAAATCCCTGAAGCACTGGCAATGCGAAGCTGCTCAGAAATAAGCCTGAAGTTGGCATTCAAACTTTACCTTTGTAAAATCCCCAGCGAGTCTCCCACGGCATTCTTCACTCCTTCCTTCCCGGGTTTCAGGATTTTCTCCTTGAAGGTATCCAATGCTTGGAAAGGCATTTTGCGTGGGGGACACCTCGGAGCTGGTTACCAGCCAGTCTCAGACGCTGTCATCCTCCCTCATTGCCAGCCTGGGGACCACTCTGCTGTCCTCGATGAGCAGTCTGAAGTCAGTTCCCATGCAGGTAACTTCTTCAAATCAAGAAGGAGATGAAACTCAGCCCAGATCTTTCACGTTGAGACAACACCCTCCACACACACACACACACACACACACACACACACACCCACACACCCCAAAAAAGAGGCCAGGCCGAGGGAGCCTGGTTGGGAATTCAGCCCCTTGCAGAGCTCCAGGCTCCGCAGCAGCTGTGGGGCTGCCTCAGGCTGAGAGCAGCCCCGCTCCCTCCCTGGGGCGGCAGCTGGAGAGGCGGAGTGGGCTCCAGCCCGCAAGGTGCTCCCAGCCCAGCAAGGCCAGCAGCCACAGCATCCAGCCCTGGTGGAGTGTCTCCCGCCCCTCCTGCTGCCTCTGACCACATCCCCCTGCGCCTCCCCCGGCTTGGCTGTGATCACTGAGTGATCCGTTCCAAGGTGATGCTATAGTAACGAGCACAATACCTGCCCCCACAGCTGGGGCTTATGAATGGGCTCTCGGCCTGGCAGGCACCCAGGATGGAGTGGATGAAACATGGACAAGTCCCCTGCTTTTCTGAGACCTGGCCCTGCAGACGGGCTCTCTTGGCCACCACAGTATGCCTCTGAGGCCCCTCGTGGGAGCCATGAGACAGTGTGTCACCCGCTGTCCTTGCATGTGGTCCTTGCAAGAATGTTTATTCTTTTTTTAAAAATATATATTTTATTGATTTTTTATTTTTATTTTTTACAGAGAGGAAGAGAGAGGGATAGAGAGTTAGAAACATCGATGAGAGAGAATCACCGATCACCTGCCTCCTGCACACCCCCTACTGGGGATGTGCCCGCAACCAAGGTACATGCCCTTGACCAGAATTGAACCCGGGACCTTTCAGTCCGCAGGCCGACACTCTATCCATTGAGCCAAACTGATTTCGGCAGGAATGTTTATTCTTGAGGAGGATAAATGCAAAACACTTGCCCCAGACATCTAGGAGGGCTTTTCTTGGCTCCTTATCAACAGAGAATGATCCCCCAAGGTGCCACTGGGCACATCTGATGGAAGAGCCTGGAGCGGGCCTTGGACCTGCTTACAATGCTTCCCTGGCCCTCACTGTGCCCGAGAGAAGCCCAAGTTCTTTATCGCAGCACCCAAGGCTCTCCATGGGGGACCCCAGCCTTGATGCCTGTCACTCCGTTCTTCATATCAGACTTCCCTGAATTCAGCAAGCTCCCTATCCATCCCTCCACCCCCCGGGGTTCGCTCAAGCTGTCCTCTCTGCCCGGGGAGCTCTCCTCACCCCACATCTGGGGAACATCAAGGGATTCTTACATCTCAGCGAGGCATCACCTCCTCTAGAGACCCTCATGGACAAGGTCCGCCCTCCTCTGTCCCCTAGGACCTGGCACGTAGCGTGTAGCGTAAATCTTGCTGGATCGGGGTTACAATATCACACATGGATGGGAGGCAGGGTGACGCCTCCATAAATGGAGCTGCCATGAAGAAATGGCCTTGTGCTCCCAAAGCTCCAGTGCTCCCATCCCCCGGCCTCCACATGCCCCATGACCCCCAAGCTATGGGTCTCAGGTTCCTCAGGAGTCATTTCCGCAGGACCAGCTGCTGCCCTCTGCACGCCACGGTCCAACCCTTCTCCAAGATTTGAATTAAACTGATCTAAACCAGAGCTGGATGCTTGGTAGATTAAATACTACGGTACTGCCAATAACAACTATTATGATGATGGGCAATATGTATTGAGCTCTCTGGTGCAAACTCTGGGTTAATAAGCACTCCTCTTGGTGTATTGTCATAGTCCTCCTAACACTGCTTTGTGGTTAGTAATTTATTTTCCCCAACTTTACTGACAGGAAAGTAGAGCTAAGAGATTTCAGATCCAGCCAAAACCGGTTTGGCTCAGTGGTAGAGCGTCGGTCTGCGGACTGAAAGATCCCAGCTTCAATTCCGGTCAGGGGCATGTACGTTGGTTGTGGGCACATCCCCAGTAGGGGGTGTGCAGGAGGCAGTTGGTCGATCTTTCTCTCTCATCGAAGTTTCTAGCTCTCTATCTCTCTCCCTTCCTCTCTGTAAAAAATCAATAAAATATATTTAAAAAAAAAAAAAAAGATTTCAGATCCAAACAGCCTGGCTCCAGCCAACTCTGCTCTCTTTCTTATTCCCCATATTCTCAGTTCTCCCCTCTCCTCTCTCTCTCCTCCCTCTCCACCCCCCACCTTCCCCAACTACCTCCTCTGACTTTATGAGGTCTATTTTATATATCATGGACTTCACCCTTTTGAAGTGAACAATTGGTTTTTCATAAATTGACCAAGTGATGCAAGCATCACCATAAAGCACAAAATAGATGGGACATTTCTATCACCCTAATGAAATCCTCATATTCATTATTAATCCTGGCTCCCATCCCCCACATTGCCCCAGGCAACCATTCAGCTACTTTCTGTCTTTACAGAGTTGCCTTTTCTAGCAATTTCATATAAATGAGATCAGACAATATGTGGTCTCTTGTGTCTGGCTCTTTTCACTTAGGATAATGATTTTTGAGGTCTGTCCATGTAGCAGCTTATATCAGTAGTGTCTTCCTTCTTTTTCTCTTCTCAGTGGAATAGTTTATTGTATGGACATACGGCATTGTGCTTATCCACTGTCCTGCTGATGGACATTTAAGTTGTTTCCAATTTATGGCTATCCTATATAATAAAGATGCAATATGCAAATCGACCAAATGGCTGAACAACTAGTTGGCGAGGGGGGGCGAGGGGAGGGGAGGGGCCGGTCTGTGAGCAGGCAGCACCAGGCCAGCCAAGGTGAGTGCCAGCGGGCAGAGAGAGGGGATGGTGATGGGGGGGAGGGGCAGGGAAGGCACTGGTGACCAGCAGAAGCAGAGGGGCGATGGAGGGGGGAGATGGAGGGCAGGGCATTCTCCTGATTGGCCAGCCTGGTTGCCTTCGACAGAGGTCCGCTCTCCAGGGGGAGCAGGCCCAAACCTTCAGTAGGACATTTCTTGAGGGCTCCTGGACTGTGAGAAGGTGCAGGCCAGGCTGAAGGACCCCCATGAGTGCACGAATTCTCATGCACAGGGCCTCTAGTTATAAATAAACTGTTAAGAACATTCCTCTGCAAGTCTTTGTGTGAACATATCCTTTCAATTTTTTAGGAGAGCAATTGCTAAATCATATGGTAAGTCCATTAACTTTTTAAGAAACTGCCAAATTTTCCCTAGCTGGCTTTGCTCAATGAATAGAGCATCAGCCTGTGGACTGAAGGGCCCCGTGTTCAATACCAGCCAAGGGCACATGCCTGGGTTTCAGGCTCAGTCCCCAGTAGGAGGCGTGCAGGAAGCAGCCAATCAATGATTCTCTTTCATCATTGATGTTTCTATCTCTCTCTCTCCCTCTCCCTTTCTCTCTAAAATCAATAAAATTTACAGATTTTTAAAAATCCAATGGCTCTAAAAGCAGAGTATTAAAAGAAAGAAAGAAAGAAAGAAAGAAAGAAAGAAAGAAAGAAAGAAAGAAAGAAAGAAAGAAAGGGGGGGAAAAGTAACTGCCAAATTATTTTCCAAATTGGCTGCACTGCTTTGCTTTTCCACCAACATGCCTGTGCTCCATATGTGGCACTTACCACACTGATGGACTCATTCATTTCCTGGTTGGTTGGTTTCTTCAGGGTATTAGCACAGTCAACCATTATCACCAGTGCCTTAAGAGGGCCTGCCACACACCCGGCCCTCACGGAAGGCCCAAATGAATACATGAATAACATGACCTTCAGTTCTGAAAAATCTGGCTTTTTATGTTGTTTCAACTACCAACAGTTCTATGTAGAGGTTAAGAGTACAACTCTGTTATTGCTAGACTTCCTGGGTCCATACCCCATCTCTGCTTCATTTCCCAGGTGTGAACTTGAGTCAGAAGTCCCTATTTGTAATTGGGGAAATACTGGTTCATTTCATCCAGTGTTATTACGGCATGGAAACACTTTCCCATGCCATAAATGGTGTCTTGGAAAAAAAAAAAAAAGATTCAAGGCTACCTTAGGTTGTGTCCAAGGCCAAAATATCCTCGAATTTCTGCTAATGTCATCAATAGAGTTGCATCATAATAAAGCAACCTAAAACTGTGGGAGAAAGTCAAGATCAGAGTGTATTTTGGAAAATTTCTCATCACCTTCACTCTTCTTAAAAGTGCAGCTGAAATGCAGAGTATCCAGATAATTTCAATACATAAAGCAGTGAACAAGGCACACATTCAGGACATCAAGAATTAAGTTGAGCCGAAACTGGTTTAGCTCAGTGGTAGAGCGTCGATCTGCGGACTGAAAGGTCCCATGTTCGATTCCGGTCAAGGGCATGTACGTTGGTTGCGGGCACATCCCCAGTAAGGGGTGTGCAAGAGGCAGCTGGTCAATGTTTCTCTCTCATCGACGTTTCTGGTTCTTTATCTCTTTCCCTTCCTCTCTGTAAAAAAATCAATAAAATATATTTAAAAAAAAAAAAAAAGAGTTTCTCTTTCATTGATGTTTCTCTCTCTATCCCTCTCCCTTCCTCTCTGTAGAAAATCAATAAAATATATTAAAAAGAGGATCCAAGATGGCTGTGCCCAGGTGAACACCTAGCCGCAGCCGCACACAACAATTTCAATAAAATACAACTAAAATATAAAAAGGACATTGCCCAGAACTACAGGAAGGTTGACTGACTGGAAATTTTACAGCGAGAAGCAAGGAGAAAACCAGAAGGAGGCTCGGAGGAGCTGGAAAAGCCCAAGGTACGGAGACACGGGGCGCGCGGAGAGGACGGAGCCAGAGAGGAGGGAGGCCGAGTGCCTGGCGGGCGTTCCCTAGCGGGAAGGAGATAAAACTCCGACTGTGCTGGGCCCCCAACTGCTCTGAACCCCAGTTCTAGCCCAGACCCCTGGGACCCAGGCTCATCCATAGGGAGCCGGACTGTAAGGCGGGACTCCAGAAAAGCGGCGAAAGGAGGTCCTGGAGGCGCGCACACTGCGTGCAGAGAAGGGACGGTCGGCTGTGCTGCGGGATTGCCCTGGCCGGAAGGAAACTGGGGCTCCAGACTGCTCTGAATGCCACCTCCAACTCCACTTCCAACTGAACTGAACCCCAATACCAGGCTCATTGGGGGAGAGTATAGACTGTTTGGCAGCAGGCGAAAATCAAGGGCACCTTTCTCTCAGAGGCGCCGGCAGCGAGCACTGAAGGACCCGCATAGGGCGGAGCTGACGGAAGCCAAAGCTGCAGGCTCCACCCTGAAACCCTGTCCCATCTGTAACTGCGAAATGCGACAACAAAATAGATCACAAACGAAAGAAATGGAGGACAAAAAGCGTCTGGATATAGAGTTCAAATCTACACTTATAAGGTTTTTCAAGAATTTCCTAGAAAAGATGGATAAGACCTATGAGGATATGAAAAGAGATCAACTAGAATTAATAAGGAGCCAACAAGAAATGATAAAGGATCAACAAGAAATGATAAGGGATCAACAAGAAATAAAGAATACATTGTCTGAAATAAAACATATTTTACAGAGTCCTAAAAACAGAAGGGAAGATCGCAAGAATCAAGTCAAAGATTTGGAACATAAAGAGCCAGAAGACACTCCTCCACAGAAGCTAGAAGGCAAGAGAATCCAGAAAATTGAAAATAATGTAAGAAACCTCTGGGACAACTTCAAGCGAACCAACATCAGAATTATGGGGGTCCCAGAAGATGAGAGAGAGCAAGATATCGAAAACATACTGAAAGAAATAGTGACAGAAAACTTCCCCCACCTGGTGAAAGAATTAGACTTACAAGTCCAGAAAGCTCACAGAACTCCAAACAAAAGGAATCCAAAGAGGACCACACCAAGACACCTCATAATTAAAATTCCAAGAGCAAAAGACAAAAAGAGAATATTAAAAGAAGCAAGAGCAAAGAAGGTAGTTACCTATAAAGGAGCACCTATATGATTGTCAGCTGACTTCTCAACAGAAACCATGCAGGCCAGAAGGGAATGGCAAGAAATATTCAAGGTAATGAATAGTAAGAACCTACAGCCAAAGATAATCTATCCAGCAAAGCTATCACTCAGAATCGAAGGTCAGATAAAGAGCTTCACTAATAAAAAAAAGCTAAAGGAGTTCATCACCACCAAACCAGAATTATATGAATTGCTGAAGGGGGTTCTTTCAGAAGAGAAAGTAAACAAAGATAAAAATTCTGAACAACAAATATGTAACTATCAACAAGTGAATCTAAAAACCAAGGAAATTAAAAAAAAAAATCTGATGAACAATAGTAACTTGAATATAATAGAATCAGAGGTATGGAAGGGGAGTGAACTGATGATTCTTGGGGAAAAGGGAAGAGGGGGGCGTGGGAAGAGACTGAACATAAACTGTGCACCTATGGATGAGGACAATGGGGAGTGGGGAAAGGGCATAGGGTGGGGTGGGAACCTGGTGGAGGAGAGCAATGGTGGGGGGGGGGGGAGGAACATTTGTAATAATTTGAACAATAAAAACTTATTAAAAAAATAAAAAAATAAAAAATATATATTAAAAAAAAAAAAAAGAATTAAGTTGAGCCGTAGCCAGTTTGGCTCAGTGGATAGAGCATTGGCACATAGACTGAAGGGTCCCAGGTTCAGTTCCAGTCAAGGGCATGTACCTCAGTTACAGACTAGATCCATGGCCTGGTCAGGCTCATGTGGGAGGCAACCAATTGATATCTCTCTCGCTCACATCAATGTTTCTCTCTTTTTCTCCCCCTCCCTTCCAATCAATGGAAAAATATCCTTGGGTGAGGATTAATTTATAAAAAAAAAGAATTAAGATAAAACCAACCTACACACTTTCAACAAATATTTGTTATGAGGCCCTATCCTTCTTTTCATTTAAATTCTAGAAGCCAGATATTCTCATCAATCTGTCATAACCTATCCATGTGGGAAAAAAAAAAAAATGTACCTGAAAAGGGACCAATAGATGGACCATTACTTGGGACACAGTGACATCTTCTGGTAGTTCATAGACTAAATACATTTATGCCAGGCATTTACACACACACACACACCCCGTCCCCCATGGTGTATAGATTGGCTGTTCAGTGTACCTTTATGGAGCCCATAAGTGTGGATTCTTACATTTCTGAAATGTTCAATGAGGCATAAATTATTAGCTCTAAAATAATACTACACTCACTTATTTTGTTCCTTGCCTGGCTGTCATCCTGGCTTAATAGGAAATATTTTAAGCAGCCAATGTTCAAGCAAATTTTTTAATTGCACTTTTCCTGGTAATCAAATCATCTGACCAAACTTGCCGCCATAATTTAAGTGCTTTTCATATAATCTCAGAATTTAAAAGGGCCTTGGGCGTTACCTGCTGGACCTCCTCCCCAGTATGACCTGTTTAATTTTGGGAAAATGTGATCCCTGAGTAATCATTCGATAGCATCAAAAACAACTTTAGAAAGGCTCCACGCAAGGCCGAGCTCAGGCCCCATCTCCTCTGAAGACTCCTGGTCTAGGTGGGGTGTCTCAGCACGTGTCACTCTGTCCGGTAACTGCCTGCCTACTCGGCTACCTTTGTAACCACAGCACAAATTCCTTGAGGGGTAAGGCCTGTTTCTCATTACTATTTGTGACCCATGAATCTCACAGCGCCAAGCCCAAAGCCTATTTTTTCACTCGTTTTTGAAAAATAGAAATACTTAAGTAATGCTAGGTGAGGTACCCGTTTGACCACTGCATTTACAAAGACTGGCAGCTTTAAGAACAGACTTGGAATACACTGTATGAATGTTGATTCCTACATTCAAATTCTAGACATTCGAGTCTCAATCTCATTTATTTTTGTTGTTGTTGTTGTTGTTAAAGCATGGAAGGGAAGGGAAGAGGTAGGGGGAAAGAAAGAGAAACATCAAATGTGAGACACATCAATTGGTTGCCTCTCACACGTGGGGCCAGGGATTGAACTTGCAGCCAGGTCCATGCCCTTGACCGGGAATTAAACCTATGACCGTTAGGTCTGTAGGCAGATGCTCTAACCACTGAGAACCCGGCCAGGGCTCATTTCCTCCCCCCACCCCACCCCTTTTTTTTAATCTTTATTGTTTAAAATATAACATAGGTCCTCCTTTCTCCTCCATTATCCTCTCCAAGCCCACTCCCAGCCCCCGATCTCCCAGGCCCTCACCATCCCATTGTTTGTGTCCTTGGATTATGGATATATTCATTGATTGCTCTCTTTCCACCCACCCTCCCCTGTCTTCCCTCTAAGTTTCAACTGTCTGCTCATGTCTCTGGGTCAATTTTGATCATCAGTTTATTTAGTTCATTAGATTCCACATATGAGTGAGATCATGTGATACTTACCTTCCTCTAATTGGCTTATTTCACTAAGCATAATACTCTCCAGGTCCATCCATGCTGTTGCGAGAGGTAAGAGTTCTTTTTTATATTGCCAGATAGTATCCCATTGTGTAGATGTACCACAGTTTTTTTATCCACTCATCTGTGAATGGGCACTTAGGCTCTTTCTAAATCTCAGCTATGGTAAATTGTGCTGCTATGAACTTAGAGGTGCATATATTCTTTCTGATGAGTGTTTTGGGTTTCTTAGGCCTTATTCCTAGAAGTGGGATCACTGGGTCAAATAGGAGTTCCATTTTTAATTTTTTGAAGAAACTCCATACTGTTCTCCACAGTGGCTGTACCAGTCTGCATTCCCACCTCATTTACTTTTACATGAAAGTCAAACACTAGCTTTCCTAACAATCTAGGCCATCTCACAAAGGAACATGTACAAAAAGAAGGAAAAAAATAAAATAAAATTATATATATATATATATATATATATATATATATATATATATGGAGCTGCATTAACTAGGGTATAATTAAATTAGCTAAACATATTTCCATCTCAGACACATTTTAAAATAACTCTTTTAAAAAAGAAAAGTTGTTGGTAGGAGGCTTGGGGGAGGTCAAGTGGGGAAAAGGAGACATGTACTACTATTTGTAATGCTTCAAACAATAAAAAAAAATTAAATTTAAAAAGGAAATTTGTTAATATAGGCTAGGCATATATAACTCACAAATGGCTTTTCCTAGCAGCATAAGGACATACCATGTAGCCCTGGTTTAAAATGGTTTAGCAGCCTGTCTGGCATGACTCGGGCGGTTGAGCATCAAAGTATGAATCAGAAGCTCACAGTTTGATTCCGTCAGGACACATGCCCGGGTTTCGGGCTCTATCCCCAGCTAGGGTGTGCAGGAAGCAGCCGATCAATGATTCTCATCATTGATGTTTCCATCTCTCCTTCTCCCTTCCTCTCTGAAACAAATAAAAATATATTTTAAAATAAAATAAAATGGCTTAGCAAATTCAGGAGTATATCAGAGAGTGAAGTCAGGAGACAAAAATCACACAAGATCCTTGAACAGGGCCATTTTAATAAAATAATTAATTCATAGGTGATTACTTAAAAGTGAAGAGAGTTTTTAGGGGTAAAATAGGCAGGTTTAGGGAGTTTTAGGAATTAGGGGGTCCATGGGGGAGGGAGGCACAGCTGGCTTGGGACTTGGAACTGGGAAAAGGCATATATTCACAGAGAACTAAAGACGCCAGTCTAAGGGGAAAGGAGACACCCATTCACAGGAGAAAAGGGGAAAGCCACCAGGAGAAAAACAACAGAGAGAAAGAGGAAAACAGATTTTCACAGGAAATAGAGAATTCTACCATAGGAGGAGAAAAAGAAGGGCCCCACGTGGGATGTGTGTGTGTGTGTGTGTGTGTGTGTGTGTATTATATAATATATATATAAAATTGACTTCAGAGAAGGAAGAGGAAAAATTAGAAACATCAATGAGAATCATTGATCAGCTGCCTCCTGCACGCTCCCTACTAGGGATCGAGCTTGCAACCCGGGCATGTGCCTTTGACTGGACTCTAACCCAGGGCCCTTCAGTCCACAGGCCCACGCTCTATCCACTGAGCCAAACCAGCTAGGGCCCCACGTGGGGTTTGAGCTCTGAAGCTGCTATAGTGACCAATCAGAGAAGAGTATCAGGACACAAAGAACTGCAGCCTTTATAGACCTTGGGGGCTTAGTGGACTACCCCTTTGGAACCTCCTCCCCACCTGGGAGTCTGTGCTTGTTTCCCCATAAGTTCCCACCTTTTCCTATACCACCTTTTGTCCGTGGTTTCATTCTTCGAATCCACCGGACAAGGACCCTGGAAAGAAATCACCTTCGCATCCTGCCCAGAGGAAAACCACGTGTTTCAATTTGATTTCCATGTTTCAAAAGAATAGGACTCTAAGGAGTCCAGAACAGTTGCAAAAACAAACAAAAACCCCAGCTCAGCCGAAACCAGTTTGGCTCAGTGGATAGAGCGTCGGCCTGCGGACTGAAAAGTCCCAGGTTCGATTCCAGTCAAGGACATGTACATTGGTTGTGGGCACATTCCCAGTGGGGGATGTGCAAGAGGCAGCTGATCGATGACTCCTTCTCGATGTTTCTAACTCTCTATCCCTCTCTCTTCCTCTCTGTGAAAAATCAATAAAATATATTTTAAAAAAAAAAACACAAAAAAAAACACACAGCTCTATCTCTAAGCCAAAAATGAAAAACATGAAGGAACTGAAGACTAGAAGAGGCTCCTCACCACGCCCCGGCTGGGTGCTAGGGAAGGCCTCACGGGAGCACAGCCTGCCAGTGCTGAAGGAGCTTGTGGAGGGAATGGCCCACAGAGGACAGTTCCTGAGGGAGGGCCAGGTGCCACAGAAGTAGCCCCTGGGGAGGATCTGCACCTCGGGGGCAGGGTTGGCAGGTGTGCACTGAGTGCCATTAGCTGGAGCTCCTCTGCTGGGGCCACGGGGCTCCTACGAATGGAAATGAGGAGGAGCCCAGGGCGAAGTGTGTTCTGGCAGCTACTGCTCAGCAGCGCCATCTCAGGCCCCCTACCCAGGAGGTACCACTCTGCAAGCTGGCGAAGCAGACGCCTCTCTAGGGCCCTGCTCCAGTATTACAAAGCAGGGCCAAGGAGGGATTTGGAGCTGGAAGACAGTAAGTGGTAATGGCCATGGTTCAGTCTTTTGGCTACTTAGCTTCCATATAACCTACACCCGTGGTCGGCAAACTGCGGCTCACGAGCCACATGCGGCTCTTTGGCCCCGTGAGTGTGGCTCTTCCACAAAATACCACGGCCTGAGTGAGTCTATTTTGAAGAAGTGGTATTAGAAGTTTAAAAAATTTGGCTCTCAAAAGAAATTTCAATCGTTGTACTGTTGATATTTGGCTCTGTTGACTAATGAGTTTGCCGACCATGGATCTACACTAATGCAATAGCTACTCGTTGGCTACTGAATACTTAACTGTGACTAGCCTGAACTGAGTTGCGCTAAGTGCAAACCAAATAGATACTATATCTCAAAGATATATGGTAAATGTCAAATATCTCATTAAATTTTATATCAATTCCATGATAAAATGCTATTTTGGCTCTAGTCACGTTAAATATTATGAACATTAATTCTGCCTATTTTTTTAAATGTGGTCACTAGGAAATTACATGTATGGCTTGTACCCCACGTATTAAATGCTCCCTGAGTAGCTTTGGACAATGTTTCTAGTTCCCAACAAACTCCAGTTGGTGAGATGGCTGTTTGTAGTGCACCTCCTCCTCGAGGTTACATGCTTTAATTCTGATGCATGCTGCAAGCACTGTTGACCTAGCTCCCCAGCCCTCCTCACCTACAATTCAGAGAAACAGCCCACAGGCAAACTGTGACTAAACATTTGTCCTGTCATTTCCCTCTTCAAAGTCAATTTGCAATGAACACATACTTGCCACAAAGTTTCAACAAAGGCAACTCCAGAAGAATTCATACGGTAAAGGACATAAAGGATGCGACATGGCAGAGTGGTGGGACTGCAGATTAGGAGACCATCTAGCTTCTCTTCCTGGCTCTGACCAACTTGGGAAACATGTAAACCTCTGGCCCTGTTTCTACATCTGCTTAGAGAAAGATAGGGCTGAATTATTTCACTTCTATTCAAAATGCAACATGAAATTCTTTGAGATTGTAACCATCTTTCTAATAGAATTAAAAATTCAAGACATTTTCTGAAACTTGTTTTAGATATATATGTAGAGAGAAGCCTGGTGCATCAAAATGCATGCAACTAAGGGGGGATCCCACAGCCCAGCCTGCCCCCTCACAGTCCGGGAGCCCTCAGGGGCAGGTGACCCAGTGATCAGGGGAAGGTGACACCCCCATCACACCTCTGCTGCTGCCACTGCCGGCAGCACAAGCCTCAACCGGCCCTGGTTACATGAACCTCGGGTGACCCTGGGTAACTGGGCAGCTGCCATCCAAGGCTCGCCTGCACCTCAGGCCCACCCTGAGTTGGGCAGCCTACACCCTATGCTCGCCTGCACCTCAGGCCAGCCCAAGATGGCTGGGCAGCCGACATCCGAGGCTTGCCTGCGCCTCGGGCTGGTCCTGGACGGCTGGGGGGCTGAGGGTGTGTTTGGCCACACCGTGCACCTGCCACTCCCCCACCTGGGCTGAAAGGACTGTGGGATTCCGGTGGAGCTGAGGGGACTGGGTGCTGCCATCTTGTGGCTATGGGTGCCGCTATCTTTGTGACGGCATGATGGTCAATTTGCATATTCCCTCTTTATTGAATAGGATATATAGATTTCAGAGAGGAAATGAGGAGAGCTAGAAACATCAATGTTGAAAGAGAATCATTGATTGGCTACCTCCTGGTTCATAGGTCAATGCTCAATTGCCTAGCAAACACCAGCCATATATACTAGTTTGCATTATATTTCTTTTTTAAAAAAATATATTTTATTGATTTTTAACAGAGAGGAAGGTAGGATAGAGAGTTAGAAACATCAATGGGAGAGAAACATCGACCAGCTGCCTCCTGCACGTCCCCCATCCCCCCACCAGGGATGTGCCCGCAATCAAGGTACATGCCCTTGACCGGAATCGAATCTGGGACCTTTCAGTCCGCAGTCCGATGCTCTATCCACTGAGCCAAACCAGTTTCGGCTATAAGATATTTCTTAGTGAATGTCAGTTAGTTTGAAAACCATTGATGTAATCTTTTAAATTCCTATGTAACAATTTTATAACAAAACAGATCAATAAGAATTCAAACTATTTCAAGACCAATAAATCACAAAGCATAAAATCACCACTTATATGGAAAGTTTTATCAAAGCTAACATTTATTTGGTGCATACTCTGTGTTTGCTCTCAGGTGCCTTCACATATATCTTTTCCTTTAATATGTAAAAGCAATCATGTGAGGTATTTTACAGGTTAAAAAGACAACATAACAAAGAACTACTTCCCTTTAACTTATTCAGGTGAAGAGAAGGGTTATAAGCATTCCAACATAAAAACAAAAACAAACAAAACAAACCCAACCAAGTGCATGGTCTATTTCCATTTCCTTTGTACATCTTCTACATATATCACACACTTCAGCATTAGAAGAGCCGGTTCATACAAAAGGGAATCTTCCTTGAAATTTTTGTCTACAGGTGCTTTTTAACTTACCAATTTTCTACTCTAAGCACAAAAAAAAAAAAAAAAAAAAAAAAAAACTTAAATGCTGTCAATATCTGAAATAATTTTTAAGGTGATCTAGTACTTTGAAAATTCTGTTCACACAAATAAAAGTCTAAATATAGAACTTTTTCAGAGGCTATTTCTCAACAGAAAAAGGCAATGGTAACAGTTCAATTGATGGAAATGATTTAAATAAAATACCTTCAAGAAAATAAAGTGTAGGGAAATTATTTTCTATAGATGTAGCACCGTTACCTCAATAAATGAGCAAATTTCAAGATGTAAGAATTACATATAATTTTTCAAGTAATCTATTTCATACTTACAAGTTTAAAGTATATGTTATTACATTAAGCTTTCCTTCTAACTAAAAGTTCAACACACTGACATCAAGGTATTTTACAAAATAAAAAGCAATTTCCTAATAAACAGTGACTACTAAATTGTTACAAAGAAAAACTCTTAACATTAAGCAATGTTATTCCATATGTAAACTTTTGTCAAGAGAAATATTGTGTTACAAACAAGACATAATCTGGTCAAGGTGAATGTATTTGACAAAACACTTGATCTTCCTAGTGATTTTTATTTCTTGGCTGTTTTTTCAGAATTTGAGTCCTTTTTCTAAAACCATGTAACAAAACACAGCTCATACAGAACCCGAATATAAAGCTGACTTTTTTTAAAATATGTTTTTATTGATTTCAGAGAGAGAGACAGAGTGATAGAAACATCAATGATGAGAGACCATCAATCACTGATTGGCTGCCTCCTGCACGCCCCCTATTGGGTACTGTGTCCACAACCCAGGCATGTGCCCTGACTGAAAATCAAAAGGTGCCCTCCCTGGTTCATGGGTAGATGCCCAACCACTGAGCAACACTGGCCAGGTGCTGATTTTTTTTATTTTTTAAATTATGCTCTTACTGAATGCCACTATCACTATTACCATCACTTTATAATCAAGTACTGTCTGGTCAATGATATATTTAGTATGTGTATACATATGTATTTGAATGAAAACAGTATCAGCACACTAAATAGCATATGATTTATTTTAAAGAATTGCTGGTCTCATATTTAAAAACCACAAACTCTACGGCAGTAACTATAATACATATATATTCATCTGAAAGATGATTTTAAAGTTTTCATATAATGGCAGAATATAATTTAACGAAATAAAAATAACGTTTATAACATCCGGCTCCACCTGTGATTGAATGAATAATCAGCAAATCAAAGAAAAACATCAGAGAAAGGTTTTGAAAAATAAAGCATGTTTCCTGTTAGAAGAATTTATTCTTTCCTTCTAAAAATATCTATTTATAACTTTCAAATAAAGGTTTCTGAAATTCCTAGAAAAGGAGTAAACTTTAGTTGTAGTAATTGATGAGGTCACACTTTATCATGGTAAACTCAAAATTAATCTCTTGGTAGCCAGAAGATACAACTGCTCATTTTTATAGAAGTAAAGTTTATTACATTTGAAACAATACAGCAGAAATCTCAAATGTTTACTCATTAAATATAATTTAATTCTTACAAATCTCCTTTTGAAAATGCAATTCATATATATCGCAACCTCGGAATTTTGAATTCAAGTGAAATATAAAGGCAATAGTCAGGAAAATCACTTTAGGGAGCTTTGTCAAATATATGCACAAATCAGTACATACCTCTCCTGTCTGGACACCATAGGAAAAAAAGTGATTCTAAATATATCCAAGGAAATGCAGAAAAATACATTACTATTTGAGGCAGACCATGCTAAAATATAATTTACAATGATTAATTTGCATTTAAGGTGGTTAATAATGCCTTTAGTTTGAACCAATGAAATCAATGTTAAGTCAAATTTTGCAGTATTTGCTCGGTCTTTTGTACTAAACATTAGTTCATCTGAGAAGTAAATAAGATTGGAAAAAGTAATGATCCTTTTCTCATTATGCTTATTATTTTCTCACTCAGTCATACTAAATGCACACAAATCAACACAGCATCAAGATTTTTCACATATTGAAATGAAGACTAATGACTTGTGAAGGCAGACTATGTACCATGTAGTATTTAATAGGTAAAACTTGCAATTACCATCAACTCAATTTTTTAAAATAACAAGATTTACAAGCAAAATAAACATTTGATTAAAAAATTTTGCTATTCAAGGTACTCAGGTATCTTCTCTTTGAGATTGGTACAGGTTGGGTCTTTTAAAAAACCCGAAGAGAATATGGTAAGAGGGAAAAAATTCCTCAATGCTTTAAAAAACTCTACTGTTAGAGGAATCCATACAACCACTATGCTGGCATAGAAACAGGTGTTTTCTATCTTAGAACCATTCATTTTCCCACAGAAATAGTTTCTCCAAGCCAACTATATAAAGATGTAAATCAGTTCACACATGATTAAAATTGAATCCTTTAAAAATAGGAGCAATACACCTCACCCAAATAGATCTTTTAAATCATTGCTAGCTGAACTGCTACTGTTCATAGTAGTTGGTGGCTGTGCAAAGTTCTGTGGGTTAAAGAAAGGATTGGCTTGCATACCAAAGGCGGATTGTCCCATCACGTTCATTTGTGTTCCCATTACTGAAGCGCCCATACCTGGAGACCCTTGAGGAGGTGCAAACTGATTAAGCCACTGATTCGGTTTCTGTTGTGATAACTGGTTCATGCTAACTTTGGGTTTCTGAGGGCCAAAGAGATTATTAAGAGCAGACATATCTGGGGGTCTTTGCTGAGTCTGCTTTGCACCGGCAGGAGGAACCCCCACAGCATTGAAGTTTGGCAAAGCGGGAGGTGTTCCCATTGTCATCGTGGTCACGCCAGGTGTGCTTGGACTGCTGAAGAAGTTCTGGTTTGTATTAACCGGCATGTTGAATCCTGAGGTCTGAAAGCCCATGTTAGCATTTAGGCCATTTGTCAAATTTCTCTTTGTATTATCAACTGGTGCAGAAAACATCATGCCAAGGCCCATGGAAGGAACAGAAGTGAAGGTACTTGAAGCAGAGCTTTTAGTGGTACTAACAGACAGGCTGGTCAAAGATGACATATTATCCATCAGTGTGTCTGTCAAGTCCTTAGTCTGAAAAATATGAGGGAATTACTTCATCTCCAAGAATTATAAATTACTTTAAATTAATAAACATTTGATAGATTATATTATAAAGGACAAGTTAAAATTAAGCTCAACAGTCTACACCACATGTGTCAAACACAAGGCCCGCGGGCCAAATCCAGCCCGCCAGGCCTTGCAATGTGGCCCGCACCGCGCTGTCATCACTGCACTCCGCTGTCAGTTTATGACATTGTCAGTTTATGACTGTTCAGTAAACCATTCGGCCCGCGATTTAGGCTGGATTTTAGATTTTGGCCCCTTCTCTGATTGAGTTTGACATCCCTAGTCTACACCAAGTTAGCAAACCATGCCACAGACCAAATCCAACCTATCAATACATATTTTTGTTTTTTCACAGATGAACATTTGTAGTCAATTTGCTGATAAGGAACACTAATTTTGAACTCAAATGAATTGTTGTCTTCCCCACCTTTTCCAAAATTAGTAAATCTTTATAACAAAAATGGATGCTTTATTATTTTTATATTTTGAACTCTATCAAAACTTTATGAAAATTTCTTTTCTTTAATATTACATAATTTTAAAATATTCTGGTCCTAGCCAGTTTGGCTCAGTGGAAAGAGCGTCAGTCTGTGGACTGAAGGGTCTCAGGTTTAATTCAGGTCAAGGGCACATGCCTGGGTTGCGGGCTTGGCCCCCAGTGTGAGCAGTGCAGGAGGCAGCCAACCATTTATTCTCTCCTATCACTGTTGTTTCTATCTCTCTCTTCTTCTCCCTTCCTCTCTGAAATCAATAAAAAAAATTTTTTTTAAATATTCTGGATTTTGCATGTTGACGCACTAAAATGTTTCCCAGAATTTTAGAGATTAAAAGATAACAAAAAAATAACTTAAAGAAATCTTTGAAGAAAAAGTTATTTCTGAAACCAGTAAGGAATGTACACTCTTTACAAGCAGGGACTTTAATCACTGCCACAGTACCAGCACCTATATAACACTGCCTAGAAAATAGTAGGAAATAATTCCTGGTCAGGAAATACATAAAAAGTATTCCTAAACCAAGTTACAAGCCCAACTACAATTGAAACACCAAAATTTGAAAATTATTTTTTAGTCAAAAATAGGTAAATGCATATTATATTACTGATCATTTCAAAGTGAACAGTGTTTAATTAGTACCAAAGGACTTAATATTTAAAAAACAACAACAACAAAAAAAAACAACCTCCTTTCATCTAGCTTCCTCTTTATTGGTAACAAGAATACAAAACATTATCCACCATGTAGGGTATTGAGGAGTTGTTGGAAAATCCTTTATACCCATACGTCTCAAATAAAGTATTATTTACAATACCTTTTTATACAAACCCCAGTAAGCAGATTAAATTCTATATTACCTTACTCTCTAAGAGTAGTGTATGCTTTTAAAAAAAACAAATGAACTCTGACCTGTTTCACTGGAGCAATAGGTGTATGTACTTGGGGTTTAAGAGGCTGCTGACTTTTCAACTTCTGTGCCTGTTCCTGTTCTTTTGCTAATTTTTGTTTTTCTTCAAGTGTAAGTGATGCCTTAAAACAAAACAAAACAAAAAAATTAACTGACAACTTCATAATTCTATTAATAAAACAGAAGATTTCTTTTTTTGTAAAGCAAGTCTTGGTATGTTTGACAATACCAAATAGTTTGCAAACTACTCATGTATTGGTGATTGCTACAGGTTAAGTTACATTTTGAATTAACTTTAAACAGAGAAAAATAATTTTTAGGTAGAAAGTTACAGAATCTGTGCTAAAATATTTCTAGTATGAAAACAATTATTGTTTTAAGAACATTCATTAAATCATATTTTTACAGACAATGAGAATATGATTAGGTGATTTCATTTTACAAAATTAGAAGATTTTGTTCAACTTTAGTCTATTTCACTCCAAAAATATTTTAGGAATTCATAAAAAAGCAAAGGAAGAAGTAAACAGCTTCTTTCACTATGCCTGCATCAAATTTGACATTTGTCCATTTCTTTTTCAATCTTGCTAAACTATAAACACAATTTTGAAAAGCCACAATGGCTTTACACACATAGATATTCTCATTTGTTGAACGAAGAGGAAAACTGCCCTCAGCAGAAATTCAAAATTGAAGTAGTATTTTATATTGGATGCTACCAATATTTCAATTGGAAATAATTTTATAGTTTAGTATTCAAAATCAGAAGCAGAAAGAAGACATAGAATTTACCAAGGGGTGTGACACTGACCAAGTACAGCAGAAAAGACAAAGGAGTTAGGCAATCTAGAAATGTTACCCTGTGGAAAGCTGTAATAAAGCAACTAAAAATCATAAGCAGTTTATTCTCAATGTGGGTCAGCTCATGTTTCACTGTTAACTTTTAAATTTCATAAAAATAATGTTTCTTATTAAGATGCTAAATATTATTTCCCAACAGAAGTCTGCGGTTTACAGGAAACTCTGTGTGTGTGTGTGTGTGTGTGTGTGTGTGTGTGTGTGTGTGTACACACAAAAAAATACTAGAGGCCCTGTGCATGGGTGATGGGGGGGTCCCTCAGCCCAGCCTGCATCCTCTCCAATCTGGGACCCCTCGAGGGATGTCCGACTGCTTTAGGCCCGATCCCACTAGGGGCAGTCGGACATCCCTCTCACAATCCAGGATTGCTGACTCCCAAACACTCACCCGCCTGCCTGCCTGATTGCCCCTAACTGCTTATGCCTGACAGCCTGATCACCCCCACTCCCCTGATCGACGCCTAACTGCTCCCCTGCCAGTTCGATTGCCCATAAATGCCATCCCCTGCTGGCCTGGTCACTCCTAACTGCCCTCCCCTGCTGACCTGGTCATCCCTAAATGCCTTCACTTGCCAGCCTGGCTGTCCCTAACAGCCCTCTCCTGCCGGCCTGGTCATCACCAACTGCCCTCCCCTGCAGGTTTGGTCCCTCCCAACTGCCCTCCCCTGCAGCCTGATCACTCCCAACTGCCCTCCCCTGCTGGCCTGATTACCCACCACTGTTCTCCCCTGCCAGCCATCTTTTGGCAGCCATCTTGTGTCCACATGGGGGCAACCATCTTGTGTCCACATGGGGGCAGCCATCTTTGACCACATGGGGGCGGCCATCTTGTGTGTTGGGAGTGATGGTCAATTTACAAATTACTCTTTTATTAGATAGGAGATATGTGTGTGTGTGTGTGTGTATGTGTGTGTGTGTAGATATATATATATATATATATATATATATATATATATATGATAAAAAGAACAGTAGTAAAGAAAGTTACTCTTTTGTGTTTATTCTGTAACACATCCTCTTTATTTTCTGATTCACCACCAGTCAGAAGGTCTGTTCCAATGTTGTTAAAAACTTTGTCAATCTGATGAAACAGAAAAAAGTCAACTGCTTAATTGACATAAAAACATATTGTGATTTTACTTCTTAAAGATCAAAAGCCCCCAAATGAAGCACACTGTGAAGCACTTTTACAAAAACTTAATCTAAATATCTTCATACCTGAGATCCAACATTTGTAACTTTTGTCTCTTCAGAAATATTCCTTTGATTTCCTATATCCAAAGACCTGTAGGAAAATTGATAATTATGACAAAGTAATAAAAAGAAATGCATGTTTTTGAAATATGCATGCTAAAATTAATTCATTTACATGGAGTTTACTAGAACCCCTGAAAATGCAACTTCATTCTTTAAGAAGAGTCATAAATAGTTTTCACTATTTACTAGTAGTAATGTCTGCTTGCCCTAAACTCCAAATGAACATTTGTATACAAGTCTTTTTTTTAACTCAATATTTGAGATTTACAGCAAAATTTACTCAGAATGTATTAAAACCAGGCAAGCATGGTTCTTACCATCAGTTTATACACTGAGAGATAAGATGTAATATGAGAAAAGTTTGACTCTAACAATAAATGCTATAATCATTGTGATGTAGACCAGATCTACATCTTGAAAAAAAAAGATAGGATTTATATTGGAAAAAGAAAAAGGGAGTGTGTGTGTGTGTGTGTGTGTGTGTGTGTGTGTGTGTGTTGGGGGGAGGGGGGGTATTGGGAGGATAAGAACACATATGTAAGACCTTAATCAATAAAGAAAAAAAATAAAAGAAAAAAAGAATTTTCATTTATACCTTAAGTATAAATGCTAGATATTAAAAAATTGTTACAAATTTTTAAAAATTATTTTTCAGGATTTCTATATTTATACAGTCAATTGATCAAGCATCATAAATATACATATATATACTAGAGGCCCAATGCCGGCACTGGCTTCCCTCTGGCACCTGGGACCTGGGCTTCCCTTGCAGCCCTGGCTTCGTCCGGAAGAACATCCAGTCTAATTATTATAGCATATTATGCTTTTATTATTATAGAAGATCACAGAACACTTAGAGCACACAAGGTTATTTCACATCATTCTACAACACACCTTGTATATTTACTTACATAAATCTTCATCTTACACTGGGGTAGAAGCTAAAGAATTTCTATTTGGGAACCTTGCTCATAATTGGTATCAATTTTACTGATTGTCAGATGTCTTTGGCTTATGGTCAAAATTTAACAAATATCCTAAAACCCTGTGTGTGTGTGTGTGTGTGTGTGTGTTTTCCCCCTGGAGCAATGAATACAGCAAAGATTTTTATTTTAATAAACTAGCATTCTCTAGTGCAGCAGTCAGCAAACCACAGCTCAGGAGCCACATGTGGTTCTTTGGCCCCTTATGTGTGGCCCTTGCACAAAATACCACAGCCTGGGTGAGTCTATTTTGAAGAAGTGGCATTAGAAGAAGTTTAAATTTTAAAAATTTGGCTCTCAAAAGAAATTTCAATCGTTGTACTGTTGATATTTAGCTCTGTTGACTAATGAGTTTGCCGACCACTGCTCCGGTGCATAACTTTTACATTTCCTTTCTTCCTTTGAACATAAAGTGAACGTTCTACAAATGTTTCTGGAGTTAGAGGAAAGAGAAAGGGGGAAATTAAAACACCAAGGTTAAATATATTTAAAAATATGTTTAAGTGGTTCTCTTGATGATCAACACCCTGAGTTTACAGCACCAGCGGGCTATGCTGACAAGATTTCCTCAGAAACAGAATTCTCTCTATGTAGAGAAAATGCTAAGATTATATCATATTATTATACTTTTGTACTCAGAAATAACATTAAATTTTCAACAAAAATCTATTTTTAACTCAGTTCAATTTAATATGCTGGGATTTTATTTTTTAATGCTTGACATATAGTCAAGCTAAAATCCATCAATTTTCCTAGTCCGTATTTCAGAAACTAATCATTAGGTAAATTTAATCTCACACTTAACCACAAAAAATTCACATGCAACCTACTTACTTCTGCTGTTCTTGCATTATGTGAAGTTGTTCCAGTTTAGTCTTATGTTCAGACTCCAATCTATTAAGCATCTCTTTAATGACGGAAATGAACGAATTGAACTGGTATAACAAGAAGTTGATATGGTTATAATGTTTCAAGTTAGCAACAAATGTTATCTAATAAGATAATTCAGCAAATAAACATAATATCCTCTATTTTCATCAGAATATGGCCTATTCATAGTATTGATATCACAAAAAGTGTATTTAAATTCAGCATATCAGAGCAAGTTTTCACAATATCTTAGTATGGTGGTGTATATAGTTGATGAGACTTTTAAGTTCCAGAAAACATGTCTCAATTAATTTTATATCCTGATTGTCTAACAGCTATCATTCATGGGTCTCATATAAATTCATCCTCAGCAGACTGCATGGGTCTCATATAAATTCATCCCCAGCAGTTATTAAATATTGATTTTTCTAGAATAATCAAAATTTGTGCATATCTAGAAGCAATCTGCTTAATAATGCATAAAAATATTACTGTGTATTCAGACTATTATAAAAATGTTTGGCCAAAGTAAGCCTTGTTTTCTAAAAAATTAGAAATACTGCCGAAACCGATTTGACTCAGTGGATAGAGCATTGGCCTGCGGACTGAAAGGTCCCGGGTTCGATTCCCGTCAAGCGCATGTACCTTGGTTGCGGGTACATCCCCAGTAGGGGGTGTGCAAGAGGCAGCTGATCGATGACTCTCTCTCATCGATGTTTCTAACTCTCTCTATCCCTCTCTCTTCCTCCCTGTAATAAGTCAATAAAATATTTTTTTTAAAAAAATACTAAGTAGCCCTAGCAGATCTGGCTCAGTGGTTAGAGCGTCAGCCTATAGACTGAAGGGTCCCAGGTTCAATTTTGGTTGAGGGAACATTCCTGGGTGGCAAGCTTGATCCCCAGTGGGGAGCGTGCAGGAAAGAAGCTAATCAGTGATTCTTTCTCATCATTAATGTTTCTTTCTCCATCTCCCTTTCTCTCAAATCAATAAAAATATACTTTAAAAAAATACTAAACAAACATAAATAATCTAACTTTCAAATAATTAAAGTTCTTAAAGTAAATCTAATACTATATCTTAATGTAGTAGTTAAACTTTGGTTAAATAATTCTTATAATCCCCTTCAGGATCATCATTAAAAAATGTATTTAAATAACTAGAGGCCCAGTGCACAACATTCGTGCACTGGGTGGGGGGGCAAGGGGGTATCCTCAGCCTGACCTATGCAGTCTGGGAGCCCTCGGGGGATGTCCAACTGATAGCAGACATCCTTAGCGCTGCAGCGGAGACAGGGGAGGCTCTTGTACCACTGCTGAGCTTGCCAGCCATCTGCCTGACTTCTGGCTGAGTGGCACTCCCCCTGTGGGAGCACACTGAACACCAGGGGGCAGCATTGAGCGTCTACCCCCTGGTGGTCAGTGCACATCATAGTGACTAGTTATTCCGCTGTTTGTTCAATTTGTTTGGTCATTTTGCACATTACCCTTTTATTATATAAGGTACCATATACTATAGGAAAAATCTAGAAACTTCCTTCCCCTCTCCAAATTTCATTAACTACATCTTTGTGCTAGGTGCTTATACATACACTATTTCATTAATCCTCACAACCCTTCAAAGTTGAGTTACTAACATTTCTACTTTATAAATGAGGAAACTCAAGATCAGCAAGAGAGAAAGTAAATGCCCTGGCTGTTGTGGCTCAGCTGGTTGGAGAGTTGGCCCCTACACTGAAAAGGTCTTGGGTCCTTTGAATCTCCCTTCAGGGCAAAGACAGGAGGCAACCAATCCTATTTCTCTCTCACATCGATGTTTCTCTCACTTCCCCTCTCTAACATCAAGAAGCATGTAACTTACTCAGAGATATAAAGTAACTTATATGGCCTAAGTAGAATTCATACCATGTCTCCAAAGCTTAGCTCTTTTCTACATTGCATTGCCTCTCACCATGCTCTACCATCCATTTATCCTTTGTCTTACCAGGAGAGTAACAAAAGGCATGTTTCCTTACTGAGAATGACTCTTCGCTAATTAGTTTTTTAGTTTTTAATGAAATATAACATACTAACAGAAAAATATACATATAAGTGCACATCTCAAAAAATTCACAAACTGAACTTAACCAGCAGCCATATGAAGAAACAGAGCATTGGCAGCACCCCAGAGATTCCTTCTGCTCTCTTCTAGTCATTTACTGCCCCCCACACCCCAACACACACCCTGTGAGTAAACACTAGCTTGGCTTCTAGCACCTAGTTTTGACTATTCTTTCAATCCTCTTCTATGTCCACCTTAATTTGCTCAACATGTTTCTGGCAGTCATCCATGCCGCATGTAGTTGGTGCAAGAATTAACATAGGCCTGACTGTTCTCCTTGAAAGGCCTGCTTACGAGGTCGGCCCTTGGCTGGTGTCCGGGAATTTAGCGGGTTCCCCCATTAACTGGTGATAGTGGCAAACTGTGCCTAACGGCACAAAGAATACATTTCATGCAGAACACCTGCTTTTCTTCTGGGAGCCTGAATTTGAGAACATGACAGGCAGAGGGTGCTATTGATCAGCTCCCAATAAAAATCCCCAGGCACTGAGTCCAATGAGCTTCTCTGGTTGGCAACATTTCACACACATTGTCACAACTCATTGCCTGGGAAATTAAGTGCATCCTGTGTGACTCCAGCAGGAGGTATCTCTGGAATTGAGCCTGTACCCCTGCCCACCCCCCCAATCCCCTACTTTGCCTTCTCCCTTTGCTGATTTTGCTTTATATTCTTTTACATAAGAAGTCACCCACTCACTGCAGCCAGAGTGGCTCAGTGGGTGGCAGTCGCTCCTTGACCCTAGTGAGGGCACATGCAAGAGGCAACCAGTCAATGTGTCTCTCTCTCACATTGGTATTTCTCTCTCCCTCCGTCCCTTGTCTCGCAATGAGGAAAATGTCATCAGTCCTTGGGTTAGGAAAAAGGAGGGGGGGGGGGGACCCTCCCTCTGTGATTGTGTTTTAGTTGCTGTGCTGTATGAAATTTGCTGGTTTTCTTTTTCTTTTTTTTTTAATTGATATTTTACAGAGAGGAAGAGAGAAGGATAGAGAGCCAGAAACATCAATGAAAGAGAAACATCGACCAGCTGCCTCCTGCACACCCCCCACCGGGGACGTGCCCCAAACCAATGCACACGCCCCTGACCAGAATCGAACCTGAGACCCCTCAGCCCGCAGACCGAGGTTCCATCCACTGAGCCAAACAGGTTTCGACGAATTTGCTGTTTTTCAATCAAATGCTAAAAATATATTTCCCTAAGTTACTTCATCTTTTTCACATAATCATAATATACTTAGATTATTTTACATCAGAACTGACAGAAGAGTCTTGAATTAGGAACCCTATCCATAAAATATATATGAAAGCGAGCATTCTAAGTTAGACAACTAACAATTGTAAAATGCTATAACATATGAATCAAGTATTTCTGTTGATGAAAATAGGCCCCTAAAAAAAATCAACCATAAAGCTGAGCAAATCTAACACCACATTTCAAGTGAAATTATATATCCTAAAATAAGCACTTGTGAATATTTTAAATACTTTAAATCATAAATATAAGAACAGAAATGGTCCAAAGTTGAAGACTCTTGGACATATGATCATCCTATTCTTCCTCAACATTCACTTTGTCCCTTTTTGGCCAATCATAATCTCAACCGTGCCATCCAAGATATAAAGAAACTTAACAAGCTGAAACCGTTGTAATTAACCTAGTTATTAATAATAGGAAAGGAGCAAAGTGGGGAGCCAGATATTACAAGCATGTCATTTAGGCAGCTTTACCTGGAAATTACAACTTTACCCTCCTAGGGGTCCAACAAGAGCAGACAGACACATACTCAGTAAAGTTGAGGGGACTAGCGAAGGTGGTTGCTACCAATCACACCTAGGGACAGAGGTGGCAGGCCAGAATGGGGGTGGCCACTGCAAGGGTGCAAAAATGTGGGATACTTAATTCTCTGGACAAAGAAGCTTGCTCTCTTCTGCTCTTGGGACTCTTGGGACTTATGTGACTCTGGGCTTGTGGGGCTCCCTTGCATTCACCCCACACACAATGGACTAATGGACTGAAACTAGCCTGATGCTGAACTGGACCCCGCTCCAACATGGAAAGGAAACTCCAGACACTGGCTTTGCCTTTAATTTTACTGAAACCCCAGCTGTATTTCTTCTAAGACTGGACTAAGGGAAATGGTACCTTGGAAACTTAGGGGTATAAGTCCAGGCAAATAAAAATCACTCATTCTCCTGAGCAAGTCTTAGAAAAATTTTTTCTCAAGATACTGTAAGAACTACACCCCCAGCAACCAGTGGGGAAAAGGACCCTCCACTTCGCCATAAAACAAAGCCCAAAATTAAAATTTAGGAACACAAACTTCCAGAGGCTTACCCTACCTCCTCAATGAAAATTGGAGTCTGATTCATGTCATACATTTCTCTAATTCCAAAATTCCATTCACTCAGCACTTTCCCAAAACCTCTCTTGTTTAACTCCTAGCTTTGCTCTAATTCACTTTCAGTCCTTAATTCCGAATCTTGCCTGCCTATCTATTTCTGAACTCTCAGTTTAACAGTAATCCTTCTCCTTTCATTATACTTCATTAACCACTAGTTCTGTGGTGAACAAACTACGCCATTACTCTGTACCTCAAATTTTCTCTCAATAAATATTTTTGTTTCTGGCACTGCACTAACTGCTGAAGATATATTGAAGAATAAGCTATAAAAACCAGCCTTCCAGGACAGTCAGGCATGTTAAGTACATAGCTGTGATAACCACAGTGATAAAGGTAGGCAGAGAGGCAATTTTATAATACTCTGAACACATTACTCCTTTGCTCATATACCATACCTTCAATGTTTGAATATCTAAATCATAACTTTTCTAGACTAACTTATATCACTACTCCTCTATTATAGTATAGTTATCTCTCATTCAAATTAAATTCTTCATTCCAAGTGGCAGATAGGGCAGAATGGTTCCTTGTGATTTCATTCTGCTACTCATTCCTTTGTGCAATCTCCTGTCTTGAGCATTGGCAGGACCTGTGATCTGCCTGTAACCAACAGAGCATGGCCAAGGTAATGGAATGTCATTCCCTTGATTACTTTATAAGACTGTAATTTCCATCTTTCTAGCAGATTCTCTCTCTTTCCGGCTTTGATAAAACAAGTTTCCATGTTGGAGAGATCCATGAAGCAAGGAATTGACAGTGGCATCCAGCTAAGAGAGAGCTAGCAACTGAGGCCCTCAGTCCAACAGCCCAAAAGGAACTGAATCCTGCCAACAGCCATGTAATGAGCTTAGAGGCAGAACCTTACACCAGCCGAGCCCTCCCTCAGGTGAGACCTAGCCTTTGATGGTAGAAGAGAAACTGAGCAGAGAATTCAGGCTCTGGTTTGGCTGACCCACAGAAACTGATATAAGTGCTTGTTGTTTTAAACCATCAAGTTTATGGTGACTTGCTATGTAGCAATAATGACTATATATTCCAGGCACATTACATTAGTATTTATTTGTTCATGTCTACTTCCCAAATGTAAAGTAGCCCCAAATCCTATACATCTTTCAACATTCTGCTCATTTACTATTTCCCAATGAGCCTCCAATAATCCACCCTTCCACCTCACATACCCCTTACTTCAAACCCATAAGCTTTCACTTAACTCTGTGAGACAGTTTTCCTTGTTTTACCAATACAAATATGTAATATATTTAATGCCAAAAAACAGTAAGCTGAATAAAGTGAATGAAGCACAAAATTCCTCCTACCTGGTTGAGATTAAGATTATTTTCAATACTCAGAGGAATCAGATGAGGCAATACTTTTCCAGCCAGCTGCTCTTTGGTGATTCCCAACTTCTTATGAGTAAAAGTACATTTGTAAATGCCTGACAGAAAAGAATAAGAAAATTTTATAATTCAATACCACAAGTTAATAGAAATTATGAAAACAGCTTATCTACATGAAATCTCTTGACAATCAGTTTAGCTACAAATGTTTCCTTATCAGTGCTTAGGATGAGGATGCTCTCACATATGGCATACGGAATGATTTCCAGCTTTGTCATCAGTTTAGATTTAAACACCAGGACATATTTATCCTGTATTCTTTGGTTTAAGAGCAATGTAATAATAGCATAACATTAAAAGCCTATGAGAACTAGGTACAGTTCTTACAGTGCAGCAGGAAGATTACAGAATGCCCTCTACCCTGAAAACATTCAGACCTCTCACTCAAGTAGAGACATCTACTTCAAAGTGTATGGGTAGAGCTCCTATATATTTATTCATCTTAAACTAGTAACACTCAACATGCTTTAATCTTAATAATTTAATTCATCTCCATACAACACTCCTGTATTATCGCATCAATTTACTGGACCTTCAAGACTACTGGTTACACCTATTCCACAAACCCTGCATTTAATCAAAGAGCACATTTACTCCTCGTTCTTTACATGTTTTTGTGTTGTAAGCATTTTGCATAGAATCCAAAACTGAGTAGCACACCATCTCCTATTATTCTGTTAATGTACACTTTACTTATATACTGAAAGCAACTTTATTGTGAACGTACTGAATGCTTATTTGTTGGGCACTATACTAATTACTTTCTCTTCAGTTTTCTCACAAGACTCCACTTATAATGATGTTATTTTCATCCTCATTTGATAGATGAACAGATTGGGACTAGGGCTCTTTCCACTATACCAAACACCTTCTCAAGAAAACTAATTTCTTTGAGCTCGCATATTTCATAGCATATCCCAAAAGTGCCACGTTTCCAGAAGTCCACAATAAATCACTTGCTGACCATTCCTGCAAATATTTACTGAGGACTTTCTATAGACCACTGTAATAGATGTTAAAAATACATGGCTGAGTAATATAGTTTTTCTTCAAAATTAATGAAGAACTTCAAATTTAGTAACAAGTGAACTTTTGTTTTTGTGATTCCATAATTATGTCTGTTTCACTTAGTAGAGTAGACCTCCAACATTTCCAGATTGGACACTCATAGCTTTAACTGTTCATAAACAATTTCAGAGTTCTTGACATAACAATCTAATTATGCTGATACAAAATGTGCCATAAGGCTAATATGCTTTATCAGCACATCACTTAGCAGAGAAACATAGGGCTTAAGATTTAAACATATCTAAATTAAAAACCAACCCTGGCTGGTATTGCTCAGTGATTAGAGCATCATCTGGAGCACTGAAGGTTCACGGGTTGGATTCCCAGTCAAAGACATGTACCTGGGTTCCAAGTTCAATTCCCAGCCCTGGTCAGGGCCTGTGCTGGAGGCAACCCACTGAAGTCTCTTTCCCCACAGATGTTCTTCTCTCCCCCCCGCCCTTCTCCCTTCCTTCTACACTCTCTAAATATCAATGGAAAAAATATCCTTGGGAAAGAATTTAAAACAAACAAACAAACAAACAAAAAACCAAACCAGTTCCATCACTTATCAATTGTGTATTCTTTAAGAACTTACTTCACTTCTGAGCCTCAGTTTACTATTTTAAAACAGAAATAATAATATCTATATCTCATTGGATTTTGGAGAGTACATAATAAGATAATGCAGATAAAATACTTAGCGTAGAGCCTCTTACAAGCTGGGTACCAAATAAACCTTAGGAATTACCATTAAGACTAGTATCAGTATTTCAAGTAGCTTTTTTTGCCTCTCTTTTTGGTACCATTTTACAGGGCAAACTATGTGCTATCATGGTATTTGTGAAGCTAGAATTCCCAAATGTCTTATTCCTTTTTAAATGTCAAGGTTCTACTGCTTTTGCTAAAATTAACACAAAGAAAAGTTATATCATGGCATTTATCCCATCATTCTCCAATTACTGAACGCTATATATGTGAAAGTAGAGTACAATGGTTCTATAGAGTGAAAAATGTATTTGCATGACTGTAAAATGATAAAGTAGTATCAAATGACAAAGTTTTCAGCTACCTAAAATCCCCATGAGGACTGCAGGTTCCTTGGATGGAATTTGTTGTAAGAAGGGCAGGATATCATCAAGTACAAACCACTTATCCAAGTATTCCAAAATCTTTCCTAAGCATACTAATGAATTTACACGAACCTATTAAAAGAGGTAAATTGAATTAGTCATTTAAAGTCTTTGTAATATAGAACAAAATATTTAAGTATTTAATCTTCATACAGGCATGTTAAAAATAATTCAAGAATGAAAGTAGGTTTAAACGCTCTCATCCTTTATTAATACAAGAAATTCACATATTTACTAACTCCCCTGACTTGTTTCAGAAAAAAAATTTATGATGACTTTACAAGGATAGTTAGCTTAAGGTATAGAATGACTTCAGTTTTGTTTCACTTTAAGTAAAGTGATTAGGACTGAAGAAGCTTTGCTATGTATTTACTGTACTAAGAACATTTCTTTGGGGCATCTGAGTTATAAAAAGGATTACATTCTCCCACCAAGTAATCAATTTTACTGGGCTTCCAGTATTTTTCTATAACTCAGGTTTAATTCATTCTTTAAATATTTTATCAACATGCAAAGAGAATCCATAATTGTCCTACATAAAATTGTTTCTAAATATATCTTTAATACAGCTATTAAAACCTGATATTTAGGAACTCTTTTATAGAAATTCTATCACTCATTTGATTATTTTGGTAAATATTTCATACTCTATTTTTTTAGCTGAAATTTATAAAGACAGAATACTTTGAACCAGGATCTTATTAATAAAACACCATTTATTCTTTTTTTAAAAAGTAAACTAAGAAAAGCAGAAAACGGTTTAGTTTAAAAAACACTTTCTGCAAGAAAGATGAAAATATTTTTCTGAAAAATAATATGTAATTGTTTTCTGAAACCCAAACAAAAGGGAATTTATAAATTCAAAATTATATCTGAAGGCTAAACATGCTCTTACTTTAATAACAGGAACCGCTGCATTTGTTATATATGTATGTATGTATGTATATAAATATACACAAAGATATATGAACTAAAAAAAGTTTACTGTTATTTTCTTTCACGATATATAAAATATTAGTCATGTGAGTCATGAAGAAACAGAGCTCTTGGAACATTTTATCTATCTTTGCATAGAATTTTTTTCTTCTTTATTTTCAGGGAACTGTATTAAAATATAACTTTAACTCATGATTCATGTTTCAGGAATTTCCTAGCATATTTAAACCTTAGAGGTCTAAGTCTATGAATGCAATTCAAGAATTCACATTTGCCACTGTGAAGGTAAGAGCATTGAATGTAATCTATAAAATGCAAGTCCATTCAGTTACTGTTCTAAATCCATTCATTATAATTCCCTACAAACAACAAGCCTTTAAGGGCTCAGTTGGCATCTTTAAAGGGGATATAAACATCCCTGAGCATTACAGATTATTTAAGTACCCATGCTTCCCACCTTAGGACTCATCTAAAATATCTATTTTGACAAAATGTATGCCACCATAAAATCTATATGATTTTTAAAAGGGCATTTTGAAAACTGAGTTTTAAGCTATATATTACTACTATGTAGTTTGAAATTTTAATCTTAAAATTAGAAAATTTCAGAGAAATGGACTGCATTTCAAATCCTTTTAATGTTGATGAAGACAGACACTCAGAGAGGTACAGTGACTTGCCTAAGAGTACAAGGATAATTAGTAGCAGAGTCAGAATAAGAACTGTTTTTTCACTTCATTTCATACAAGTTCATTTCAGTAAACAATTATATTTTTTCCCACTTTAGTGTTGTGTCCCATTTCAGAGTCTTTCTACCAAAAAGAAAAACAAAAAAATAATAATAAAACATGAACTAAAATGGATTAGATGGTTGTAAGATAAGAGTATATAATTTAAACTTCTTTTGCCTATAAATCTATTAAGCTACAAATATTTACTTTTATTTAAATTCATATTTCACACACACCCCCCAAAAAATTGATGAGATCTCCAAAGAACTATCTTTGCTAAATGCAAGTTTAATGCTATGCCCATTATTAAATATCAAAGTAAGAAGTGATCAGGTGAAAGAAGGGCATTTCTCTCTGTTTTTCTAAAGCTGGTATTTGCAGTGAAAAGAGTATTCAATGCTACTTCTATAAAGAAATATGGATAATTCTTATGATCAGTTATAGAAAAGGTTGGGCACATTTATTGCCCCCAATATGAGATCATAAAAACTTTGTTATTTATCCTACCACCCTGACTATCAAATAACAGTATTAAAATTCTCTATTGAAGGAGACAACTACCCTTACTCTAAACTTTTTAGCACAACTATTTTCCCCATTGATACTCTTATTAATTTATTTTTTATTGTTCCCTTTACTTTTTTGAAAGTAAGCAAATAAGTGAGGGATAAAAATATTTAGAGTAGATGACTAAAAATAAAGGCAGTTTATAAAAGGAAGTCATTTAAAAATGCTTAGGTTTATACACCAAGTTAAAATCTCATGATTACTTTAAAACTACCATCAAAATAGTGAATTAAACCAGAAAATTATTAAGAAAAAAAATACTCAAATTTTCTATTAAAGCACTCAAAATTAAGGGATAATGAATAAGGTCAGGAATGTACTACTGTAAAATTATATATCAAGGAAAACTATAGATATTGCTCACTTTTATAGTACTTTAGTAGTTACCTATAGCCAAGACAAAATACATGAACACTCTATAAAAGGGTCATTAAACAATAAACTTATTTAAACAAATGAGAAAAAATAAAAAATTAATATGCAATTACTTACAGCAAGGGAAGATGTTTGTAGACATGCATTTTTAATTCTTGGTATCAAAGCATTTTTCATAGATGGGTAGTCTATAAGATTTGCAAAGGTTGGAATGATGTTTAGACAGAGCTCCTATTAAGAAAATTAATTGGATCAGTCTTAAGGACTCATCTTTTTTCTCACATATTAAAAAATATTTTGCATTTGCATGGCTAATTTGACACATAGTTTGAAAAACTTTTATGTACATTATATCGTTTTGTCCTTTCAATAACTACTTGAAATAATAGTTATTTTCAGTTTTCAATTTTACAGATGAGGAAACAGGCTCAGAAGACCTTACTCAAAACTATACTAGGTCCTAAAACTAGCATAGAATACCACAATCCCCTGGTCTCATTCCTAATTTCTTTCCCTAATAATAGAATTCTTAATTTATTTTTAAAAATAGGAAACTTGGGAATACCTAAGTTTTGCTATCTTTCACAAAGACGGGAAATTAAAAATAAAAGTTATGAAAAACTATTACTCTTAAATAAGGAATTTCTTAGCTGCTACATATATCCATATGATAGAATGTAATATAAACATTTTTTAAAATATATTTTAAAACACTGTTTAATAATATTGGGGAGAAAATGCAATAAGACACTATTATATAGCCCCAATTTTTAAAAGGTATATGTACATGTGTCTGTCTCTAGGCTTAGGATAAAAGCCTGGAAGGATACCTAGAAATGTTAACTGCAGGCTCTCTGGGAGAGGATTTCAATTTTCTTTATGTTTTTAAGTATAATACTTTTAAATTCTGAAACATTAGCAAGTATAACTCACAGAAACAAGTAAAAGTTATTTAAAACATTCTTGTTAACTAATGCCTTGACACAGAGTAAATAATTGGAACTGGGAAGTCTGAGGATAATAGGAAAAAGGAGGATGACTGAGGATAAGTGGACTAAGTGAGATAAGGAAAAGAACCAAAATGGCTGAGAACCAACTGGCTGAAGAACATCTCAGATACCTTAGAAGGGCCAGAATGATCCTTGTAGCAAAGCATAGCAGAGGGATTACTAAAGAAAATGGAAGTATAAATGTGTATCAGAGAAGGAGTTTTTGACAATACCTGTTAAACACATTCATTTGTAATTAGCAGACAGAAACAAGTTAACTACTAAGAATCTGTTATCAAAATACTGGGAAGCATTTTTACTTAATTTATTCCCAGATTTTCAAAAGGCAAATAGAGTTATATGTTCATATCCATTCAGAACTATAATAATTCCATGGGTGGCATTCCTGAGGATAAGAAATACAAGCTACATTTAAGGACCCATTTTCCACAGGTGGGAGACAATTAACAAGGGTGAGTAGTCAGTAAGAAACTGTGCTCGTTACCAAAGGGTGCCTTCTTAAGGAAGATCAGTCTTTAATTGATAAGGGGAGGGGAGATAGAAAGAGAACTATGATGTATAATCTAGCAATAGGTTACAAAGAGGCAAATCTTTTGAATTATGATTAAGTCACTTAGCAAAAGGAAAGGAGAGTTCTCTCCATAGGAGACAGGATGAAGAACCCAAAGAATAGCACATTCTCAGGAACTTCTGCCTTGTATTTTTACTTTTTCTGTAATTGGTGGTGGGGAGAGAAGAATGAACATAGCTTCTATGTTTAATCTTAAAGGTAAATAATGTAAGAAAACTGGTACAGATAGATTTCTATTAATGCCTCTAAGAACCCTAACTTTTGTTAACCATCTCCTTCTTTTCCAAATGTATTTCTAATCTCTCTCTAGCCTGTTAAATACCATCAAACTTCTACAAAAATATCACTCCAAAAATGAATTTCCAGCCGTATACCTGCATAAAGCTTGAGGAAAAGATTTCTGTATCTTGCTCTTGCTCTAGGAATCTCCCAAAGCTTAGACAGGCTTTAACTTTATCAGACTCTTCACCAAGCAAGGTTTGATGCAAGTTCATTGGACTGGTGACTAAACACTTATCCTATATAATAAAAGCCCAATATGCAAATCGACGGAACAGCAGAATGATAGGTCACTATGACACCACTGACCACCAGGGAGCAGACGCTCAACACAGGAGCTGCCTGCAGCCAGGAGGTCCCAAGCCAGCCAAGGTTGATGCCAGCAGGGGAGGGGGACCCAGTCACCCTGCCAGTCACTCTGCAGAGGGAGGTGACTGGGGGCTGGGGGCGGGACTGGCAAGCAGGCGGCCAGATTGCTCCACCCGTCACTCCACAGAACAGCCCTGATAGCCGGCCAGGCCTAGAGACCCTACCTGTGCATGAATTTCATGTACCGGGCCATTAGTATTGAATATCATACATGGTGGTTTAAATATCTCAATAAAATACTGGCTGATACCTATTGGCAAAACTAAACCCTTATTAAGAAAAAAATGGCCTTTTTAGGTCACTTAACTTTTCCTCTCCTTCCTAATCTCACTGAATATAAAACCAGGTTGGCTACACAGAGCCTGTGGGAATGTTTCAAGAAGCTTTAAGTGACAACTCCTTTGGAAAGGGCTAAAAAGTAGAAGTACCCTTTCCAATAACCCATGTCATTTGGACAAAGGCAACATATCCCTGCCTTTTAGAAAGCATGCCCTTATAAAAATAAAATTTTTAACTTAACTTCACAACATTAAACAAAAGAATTTAGCAGAAAAGAATTGAAATTAGTAAAAAAAAAAAAAAGTGACCTTATACATGTGATATTAGGCTCACATTAAGGAAAAGAAAACTATGGTCAATAACTTTTAAAAATTAAAATTCTGTTTTTCTTTACTATAATCTATACTGAATTTTTATATTTATATATTATCAATATTTAGCAATGAAATGAAAAACTTTTGGAACCATTTTTATAGTAGAATGTTCTTAATATCCTATATAATAAAATCCTAATATACTAAGTGTCTGGTCATCCAGTCATCTGTTCAACCAACCAAAGGGTAATATGCTAATGATATGCTAAGACTGCTCAATCACTCACTATAATGGGCACTGACCACCAAGGGGAGACAGTTGACCGGTCAACAATTGTTATGATGTGCACTGACCACCAGGGGACAGTCAACCAGTCGCTATGACATGCACTGACCACCAAGGGCAGACACTCCAACTGGTAGGTTAGCTTGCTGCTGGGGTCCCACCGATCTGGACTGAGTGAGATGGGCCAGACACAAAGTTGGAGCCCTCCCATGGTCCCTCCCTGGCTGACCAACCTCCCGTATCCCTCCAGGTCCCTAATTGTGCACCGGTGGGGTCCCTTAGCCTGGCCTGTGCACTCACAATCCAGGACTCCTCAGAGAATGTTGGAGAGCCAGTTATAGCCTGATCCCACTCAATGCAGGAGCTGCCCCGGTGGTCAGTGCACTCCCAAAGAGGAAGCGCCGCTCAGCCAGAAACCAGGCTCATGACTGGTGAGAGCAGTGGCAGTGTCAGGAGCCTCTTCTGGCTCCACAGTAGGACTAAGGATGTCCAACTGACAGCTTAGACCCACTCCCTGGCTGAGCGGGCCTAAGCCATCAGTCAGACATCCCCTGAGGGCTCTCGGACTGCAAGAGGGCACAGTCTGGACTGAGGGACATCTTCCTCACCCCCATCCCCCAAAGTGCATGAATTTCGGAGGAGCCCTAGTTAAGTATATATTTTTCAAAGTAAAAAAAACAAAAACAAAAAACTATACCTTTAATAGTAATCCAAAATTTCTTCCCATGTAGCCAGCCATAGAATCAAATTTTAATAGCAAAACTATAAAACTAAGTTTGGCAAAGTGCATGATGTTTTAACATCACTTTTGTGACACAAAAGCAAAGTAAATTAGGAATGATTACACTAAATTACTGTTTGCTTTTCTACCTACCTGCTACACAAATTAGCTTCAATGCAGAAGGAACATTTCTGAACAGAAAATTTACCAAGCATGAAAGAAAATTATGAGTATGGGAAGAATTACTTGGTATTTTCATAAGAAAAAGGCACATACATATTTGACATTTTCATTTACATGTAAAATATTCATGTAGGAAGAAAGTATATAATAATCTAAACTATAATCAATCAAACCTTCCAGAATAGTACATTTCTGATAAGTAAAAGCAATGACTCATTTTGCTTCACTAATACAGGTATTTGTAAATTGATTCTTTAAATTAGTTAAAAGACCACTTCCATGATGTGAGAACTCAGCAAGAGGTCAGCAGAGTTGGCAACCCAGAAGAGGGCCTTCATTAAAACCTGGTGCTGCTGCCACCCTAATCTTAGATTTTGTCTCCAGAACTGTAAGAAATAAAGTTCTATTGTTTATAAGCCACCTGGCCTGTGGTATTTTGTTCTAGCAGCCCAAACTAAAGCAACCACATTTGCCCTTCAGGAAATAATCATGACCTGGGTCAGAAGACCTGGACTCATCCACTGACATGGAACCCTCCCTCCTGGTCTTCAGTGTCCCCACCTCTACATGAGGGAGAGAACCACATGATTTCCAAGGGACCATCTGGTTCCTCCAACATCCTCTGGATCCAGTGGCTCTACTTTGTGACTGCAAAAAAAGTTGCAATTTTGGCTGAATTGGAAAGGCGGATGGATAGAAAAGGCCCCTCATGCTCAGGAGAGACACACCTGTGGGCTGCGCCTCTGAAGGTGGCAGACAGTGAGGGGAGGTTAGTGAGGGAGCAGGGCAATCAAGCAATGATGAACCTACGGGCAGACACACATCTACCAGAAACAGGAGATGGAAGTCAGATACTACCTGGTTTTGAGTGTCCCCCCAGCACTTAACTACGTGACACCTTAATCTGAGCCTTCATTTCCCCCTTGATCCATGGACGAGCTAGCAATGTGTCTGCTGAATTGGGTTTTGAACCCTGAGGAGCTAATGGAACAAGAAGTCAAACTCTGGTCACCTGCTGGAGGGGAGGGGCCAGTAAGGGGAGCCCCTCCCACCTACTCCCCACCCCTGCTGCTCCCGATGCAGCAGAGCAAAAGGTACTGGTACCTCTAAACCCAACTCCCCACAACCTTCTGCTATCAGACGAAAGCAAGAAATCCGGACTAGACAAGAGCCATTGTGTTAAAATTTTATGTGAAATTCTGTAAAGGTAGAGGTCACCTGCCCACGAGGCCTGGCCTGTCGGCTTCCACTCAGCACTTGGTGTGGATGGCTGTACTGCCCTTCTCCTCAAACTCTTCCTTGCTGACCCAGAGCTGCTGGAAGGCCTGCAGGGAGGCCAGGATGGAGCCACCAGTCCACACGGAGGTCTTCCTCCCAGAAGCTGCAGCCACTACGGGGCTGTCCCCAGGGCACAAGAGGCTCAGCTCCCTCTGGAAGCGCTCAGGGAAGCCCTCCAGCATGGTGCAGCCACCACACAGCAGCACATTTGCAACCATCTCCTCCTTGAAGCCCGCCTCCTGGCAGTGGCCCAGGCAAGTGGCTGTGAGTGCAGGGAGCCCGGGCTGGCTGCTTCCCACCAGGGTGGGATTGAAGAGCATCTCGGCGCACTGGAAGCGCTCATGGCCAATGGTGATGACCTTGCCATCTGGGAGCTCGTAGTCCACGCGCAGATCCTCCAGGTCCAGGCCAAGCTCCTCCTCAGGCTGGAAAGCCGAGTAGCAGCACATCTTCTTAATGTGGTCAAGGATGTACAGGTGGTCGTCTTTGGTGAACTTGTGGCCGGCCTTGATGAGCAGCTGCAGCAGGTAGTTGGTGAGGTCGCTCCCGGCATAGTCAACAGTGCCAGTCAGGCCTGGCAGCACGCTGCCTTCTGAGATGGGGACCACATTTGAGACACCGTGCCCGCTCTCCACCACCAGCCCGGTGGTCTTGCCGTAGGAGTAGATGGACAGCAGTGACTGGGATGTCACATGCATGGCGGGGATGCCAAAGGTCTCAAACAGGAGCTCCGCATACTTCTCCCGGTTGCTGCTGGGGCTGAGCGGGGGGTCGGAGACCAGCACGGCGTGCTCCTCGGGGAGAATCTTCATGGCCTTGTGGAAGATGTACTCCCAGATGCTCTGGACGCAGTCCCAGTCCACCACCATGCCGTGTTTTAGAGGGTTAACCAGCTTCAGGGGTGCCTCAACGTTGAGCAGCTCGTGGCCCACATACATCTCCTTGCGGGCATCGCCCACATCAGCGGCCTCACAGGGCTTGCCCACTGTGGAGGAGATGAAGTAGGTGGGCCTTGGGTCTCCTGCATAGCCACACTTACAGTACTGCGAGCCCAGGTCGACGATGAGTGCCTTAATCTTGTGCACATTCTTGGGCTTCATCTTCAGCTGAGTGGCTGAACTTGTGTCCCGAATGCCAGCATCAGGAGCTGACAGCGTTCCTGCCACTCCATTGTCACCATGAGCCGTGCCCGTGGGCATGGAGCTCAGGTTGTTCCTCGTAGTCATCTGCCTTCCTTGCTCACTTTCTCACATCCACATCCTAGAGCTCCATGGAGAGAAATGCTCCCCCTCCAGCATTGCCAGAGCAACTACTCAGGATTGTGATGTCACTGGGTGCTGGTCCATTCCAGCAGCCAGGGGTTGGCTTGGCCTTGGCACCTGTGATCTGTCAACCTCACTCCCATCCCCCTAACTTGACTTTGCTCACAACAAGCAGGTGACCAGCATGGTTTTAGGAACCCAAGCACACTGGGGTCTCAGAGATTTGTATTCCTACCCCCTTACAGCCCACTCCTGACCCCCTGCTCACTAACTGGACACCTTTTCCTTCTCTGCTTCTTGGCTGCCAGAGTGATACATATTTGACCCCTTATAGTAAGCCAGGCACTGTACCAGGAACCTCACATGTTACTTCAGAGAATCCTGAGAGGTAGACAGAGCTGAGGAAATTGAGGTTCAGAATTCCAATGACTTGCCCATGAGCACACAGGTCTTGGAGTGTTTTTAGTTTAACTCAAGTTCATCTAACTCCAATGCACCAGGTCTCGCTACAGAGTATGATGGCCCCAACAGTACTTTCATTCCTTCAACATTTACTGGGCTTTGTGGTGGATCCAGCCCAGTACAGCCTGCCAGTGATAGGTAGGAACCCAGTCACAACCAGAGCCCAGCCTCGGTGGGAAGAAGATGGAATTGATGCAGGGATTTTACAGATGAAAGTCCATTGGGAGAACAGAGATGCACAAAGAAGGGAGCATTCATTGGACATAGGGAGTCAGAAGGTTCCCAGAGTGGTGATGCTCAAGTCAAGTTCTCAAAGATATGTGGATATCTGTAGACCATACAGCCTGAGCAAAGGCTCAAGGAGGGCATGGTGGGGAACTACTTATAGTTAAGGTGTTTATTTTTTTTTTAAATATTTTTTTTATTTTATTGATTTTTCACAGAGAGGAAGAGGGAGGGATAGAGAGTTAGAAACATCGATGAGAGAGAATCATCGGTCAGCTGCCTCTTGCACACCCCCTACTGGGGACGTGCCCGCAACCAAGGTACATGCCCTTGACCGGAATCGAACCCAGGACCTTTCAGTCTGCAGGCTGACGCTCTATCCACTGAGCCAAACCGGTCCCAGCTATAGTTAAGGTGTTTAGAAAAATGGATGAGCCCTGATTGGTTTGGCTCAGTGGATAGAGGGTTGGTCTGCCGACTGAAAGGTCCCAGGTTCAATTCTGGTCAAGGGCATGTACCTTGGTTGCAGGCACATTTCCAATAGGGAGTGTGCAGGAGGGAGCTGATCAATGATTCTCTCGCATCGATGTTTCTGACTCTCTATTCCTCTCTCTTCCTTTCTGTAAAAAAATCAATAAAATATAAGAAAAGTAAAAAAAATGGATGAAGCTGGAATGTCATGGAGCTACCCAGGGAGGGCTCACATGCTAGGAATAGGAGCTTGGATTGAATTGAAGACAGCTGGAAAACCATAAGTACTCTAAGCAGAGAAGTGCTCAGATTTGACTTCTAGAACAATTTTAGAAAGATCTGTGTATAGCTGTAATATAAAGTGGCAAAACTCTAAGACCTGAAAGGAGAATTGAAGAAATTCTTATAAGACTCAAAGGCATTCTAAAGTAGGGCTGTGATAGTGTGGAAGAGAGCAGGGGCAGATTCTAGAAAAGTTAGAAGGTAGAATCTAATTTAACTGGTTGGTTAGCTCCTGTGCCATCTCTAGCCTCAAGCACTGCATTTACATTAGAGGACTGGATTAGATGTGGAGAGTGAAGGAGAAAGAGGAACTTCTCATTTCTGCCAAAAGAAAGAAAGATGGTCTATCACCCAAAATGGACAAATTCACTAGTTTCCCATAAGGCCCTCCATACCAAAATGCCCCCAAACCCAACAGAAACCGAATCTATGAGGACTTCGGTGACAAAGAAATAAGAGAAAAAAAAGGAAAGGGAAACAACTGGGCCGAGGAAGTTTTCAGTGCAGAAGTAAGTGAAGGAGTAGGAGGCATGGGTAGGAAAGAAATGGGTGGTTATTGCTATGAAGCATGTAAGCATATTAATGAAGAACTCATGGGAATTTTTGTTAGCTGAACTGTTTCTGGAACATGGCACTGTGAAACTGGCTTATGTCAGCAACAACTTTATAAGGATCACAGTTATAAGCATCACCAAGCTCCAGGGGTGGTATCACAAGTCACAGAACTGGAGGATCAGACACAATCTGGAAGGAACAGTTGTGAGTCATAAAGTTGTACTCACACTGGACAGATATAACTCTCTGAAGAAGCCACTATTTGGTCTTGGGTCTACTTTTGAGATTGTGCAGGGCAAGCCAATTCTTCCAGGTGACAACCCTTATGCTATTCAAAGGCGGTGCTCAGAGAAAAATTAAATTAGCTAAGAGTGGGTACATTTTAGTAACTGTGTATGATGCAATTCAATGGATTAACATATACTACTGAGTTATTTATATGAAAGATTTTATGACTCAAATCCAAAGTGTACTTTACATTTTCTTTTGCTTTAAGAATCAAAATCATCACTAAAGGGGGGAAGAAATCAAATATTATACCTGGATCTGAATGGAAGGAGCCTCTAGTGCTCTGTAAACCATTGGTAGGACACTGTTCTTTATTTCATCAGGAGGAGTTTTGGTTAGTAGCAAATCCATTTTTTGTAAGAAAATTAACAAAATCTGTGTAGAAAAAGGAAATAATTCATTAAATTCCAGAATCTTTACATGATTTTATATACGCCAAAATTAAAAGAATATTCTAAAGAATAAAATTCTAAAGAATAAGTTATATATTTTCACACTCACCATGTTGCTAGCCTGAGGGCATGGAAGACAAAAACATACAAATCAAGTCTCTTACATTTCTGGAAGCACAATATTTAACATCTGCTCTCAGTTTAGGCATTTAAATAAAGACTAATGTCCTAACTCTCACAAATCTTCAGTAATATGTCACTCACCCACAAGTATCAACTATCTGGAAAGCAACTGGGTAAACCTGGAGAGGGATTTGGGATGGGAATGGGGGGGATGAGGACAATTATGTGATACCATAATCAATAAATAAATTTTAAAAAAAGAAATAAAAGCCTCAGGGCAACAAAATCATATGGCCCCCAAAAGTAAATTCTGTCACTTGGTTTCTATGAAGCTCAAGAGAAGAAAAGGTATAGGAATAAAGAGGACTGTTAGGGAAAACTCTAGAAAATGTCTCCGTTCATTTTTTGACCTAGCTGCCACCATCTACCTAAAGTATAAGGAACAAACTGCCTTTTCTGTTCATAAAGAATACTTAGACTTGCTAAGGCTCGGTTAGAATTTTTCAGAAGAAATTTTTAGCTTGGTCTACTACGGAGGAAAAGAATACCAAAGAACGAAGGCCAATAAGAATTCAAATGGTATCCTTGGGATACTATACTGACTAATGCATAGCTTAGTCACCTTAGTGGACATGTGGCTCCGCTATTTTCCCTCCTGATATTTTAACAGTATTTGCGTGAGTCTGCTTCCAAGTCACCAGTTCCTTCATCTGCCTTTTACTTAGCCACAGGAATGCCTGCCTTACCACAAAGACTTCCTTCTGTCCCACTCCTTTGAAGGGAAGGATTATAAACCGCCTGCCACAAAATCATTAAATCAGGTAGCTGATAGTTTATTAATAAGTGAATGCCATGTAGTGGCAAAAGCAAGTAATAATTTACTATGTGCCAGAAAATTTCATTTACTCTCAACAGCCTCTTTCATTTTGGAAATGAGCAAAATGGAAGCTTTAAAAGATTAAGAACTTGAAGTAAGGAGATAAAGGATAGATTCAAACCCAGGTGTATGATCCTACTGCTCTTAAATCCAAGACCACCTTGAATCTGGCAAATAAATATTGTAACATAGTTTACATCAGGCACTAATTATGTTTTTCATTTTCAATACACACATGTATTATTTTTGGGTGCAATAAGCATTTTCCCTTTTCTAATGAAACTCTTCATTAAGAGTAAAATAAAAGAGCCGGGACCGGTTTGGCTCAGTGGATAGAGCGTTGGCCTGCGGACTGAAAGGTCCCGGGTTCGATTCCGGTCAAGGGCATGTACCTTGGTTGTGGGTACATCCCCAGTAGTTGATCGATGATTCTCTCACATAGATGTTTCTAACTCTCTATCCCTCTCTCTTCCTCTTTGTGAAAAATCAATAAAAATATATTTAAAAAAAAAAAAAAGTAAAATAAAAGAGCCGAAACTGGTTTGGCTCAGTGGATAGAGCGTCGGCCTGCGGACTAAAAGGTTCCAGGTTCAATTCCGGTCAAGGGCATGTACATTGGTTGCAGGCACATCCCCGGTAGGGGGTGTGCAAGAGGCAGCTGGTCGATGTTTCTCTCTCATCGATGTTTCTAGCTCTCTATCCCTTTCTCTTCCTCTCTGTAAAAAAATCAATTTTTTCTTTTTAAAGTAAAATAAAAGAGAAAACACTGGCATAAATCTATATAAATGAAGAACCCTGAATAATAGAACAAACAAAAAACAAATAAAAACACTTAGGTGTATAGGAGAAAAAGATATACTTCTTTTTCCAAACCTGTAACTTTTAATAAGGTCAATGGGAGCAGCATAACACATGCACAATCTCATTATAATTAATTTTCTGAGAGGTGAACTTATAGAGAACTGCAGACATTTACTTGGAGAGTTCAATTATAATCTTAAGATTGGTTAACTTCAAACATGAAAAATAGGTGACTAATGGAAAAGAAGTCTCATATTTATCTCAATTTTTTAAAAGTCATATATTCCTTGTTTTCCATGATAGTTTCCATTGACCAATATCCCTGAATAACAGCAGATAAATAGGAAAATTATCTATATACATACCTGTATTGGCTCCTGCTGTTTAAAGACAGGGCCAAGGTCAGGTAGAATTAATTTGACATATTCTTCTTTGGTGCATTCTTCAGCAATCATTAGAACATTAGGCAAAACAAAAGGTACCATGTCAGGGTTTACAAATTCTGAAGTCAAGCAAGGCAAAATTCTCTGCACAATGACACGCTGAAAGGAAAAAAATGTTTCATAAAACTAAATGTTATTTCAGTTCTTTAGTACCAACATTGAAATTATAGTTTAAAATCTCCAATCCCTTTGGGTAAGGTGACCATATAATTTATGGTTGAAATGGATATTTAAAAGTAAAATAGGGTGCTATTACCAATTATGGCAGGACAAAGACATAATTTGGTAATGTCCCAAATAAAAAAGGATACATAATCACTCTTCCTTTAGGAAACCTTCCCTCAATTAGTCTTCATGAATATGTTTTTCCTCTTAATTCCTTCATTACTTATGACTCATACCACACAATTTAAATACTATCCTATATTGTTAATTATTGCTTCACACATGTTACACTTACTATAAAGGCCTTGAGAGCAAGAATAATTTTTGTCTCCTCTTTATTCTCTATAGAATTTAAGTAAAGGACTAGACAAGCAGTACATAATCAATTACTATCTGATAAATTAAATATGTGACATTATTTTGGAATCCAAAATTTTTCTTTTTCAAACAGCGGTTTGTTTCTTTAGCATTCACAGAAACTATACTAGTATATACTATTTCTTATTATACTATACTATACTATACTAGAAGCCCAGTGCATCGATTCATGCACCAGTGGGGTCCCTTGGGCTGTCTTGCAGGGATTGGGCCTAAACAGGCTCTCTGACATCCTCTGAGGAGTCCCAGATTGCGAGAGGGTGCAGGCCAGGACGAGGGACCCCACCAGTGCATGATCAGGGTCAGGGAGGGACTGCAGGAGGGCTCCAGGACGTGTCCAGCCTGTCTTGCCCAATCCCAACAGGTCAGACCCTAGCAGCAAGCTAACCTACTGGTCAGAGTATCTGTCCCCTAGTGATCAGTGCACATCATAGCAACAAGTCGAACAGACCTTGGGCAATTTTGGTAGAACCTTTGGCAGTCCTTTGAAAAACTGTGATTTCTGAAGGTTATCTCTTTGGAATAAGGTATCAAAATACTGCAGTGTTACTGCACCAACATCATCAAAGAAAGGAATCTAAAAACAGAAAATAAAGTTATTTTGATAAGCATTAAGGTACTTCTCATATCTGCAACTGCCAAGTTTGATGAAAAAATATTTAGAATATTTAACAAAATGCTAAAAGATTACTTCATAAAAATTCTAATTTAAAAAATCAGAATAAGGAAGTAAATTATTTTTCTTTCCAAGTTCAAATTTTCACAAGCAGTACCTTTGAGTTGGCTGGAATTTTTTTTTTTTACATAACTAGTAAAATACTGAAATATTAAGTAAAATAGGTTGGAGGTACAAAGAACATCATTAACCTATTAAAGTCCATGCTTATATAAGTGAACAAGAGTTGTAGTGTCCCAAACTTTTGCATGTATAACTATGTAACAACTATTGCTTCTTTGAAATCTTAATTTTATATCAGAGCAGGTATATACATAAATTATTTAAATGTTTAAGAGTAAAAGAAACTGAATATTTAACACATTCAAGAATACAGATATTATCTGGGGACTATATCTAATTAAATCTTGTTTTAGAAGCAGCTTATCTACTTTCACAGATTTTCTGTTCCTCCACCTTAGGCAGAAATATATGTGTACTCACTTACCTTTGTCATTTGATCTGCATCTGGTCTTACAGTTGGAGTTACATTTAACAGTAGTTTTACATGTTCACGGACTTCCTCAGGTATATTTGTAAGTGAACTAGATCCTAAACGACTCAACTATTCAAAAAAGTGGCAATATTAATTAAATATGAATAAAAATATTCAGAGAAATGCATTTATATTGTCAAGTTCATTTAAGAAACTTAACATTTACTTAAAAATATATTTTTAGATTCAAACAAATTGCTAATTCTACTACTGCAAGATAATTAAAAACTTATCTTTATTAGCTGATTATTTCTATTCCTAAAACAAAATGCCCAGTTTTTTAGATCATATTTTAAAATTCAGTCTAGTAAATACATGTCATGATTATAGTTGTAGTAAGACTTGAACTAATTCTCATTGATTAGAGAATTACTTTTGCTAAGTTGATTTTATGCAAACAGACTATGACACTCATCTCAGAATTATCTGAATACATTTTAGAAAAAAAAAAAAGCAGCACTTAAATACTTTTCTAATGCAAGCAAATATTTAAAGGTAAATACCTGATCCAACTGCCTACTGAAACTCTTATAAATATCTTGCTTATTAATTTCAAATACAGGTTTCCCTTTGTTAAATACAGCATAAATGACAGTTCCTAAAGAGTACATATCACTGGCTGTTTCACAGCTCACAGAAAGTATGTATTCAGGAGCCAAATATTCAGGATTTGGAAGACACAATGATGGTAAATTTGGGTCCCATTCTTTACATGGAAACTTGGGCTATAAGAAGACAAAAAAGATTTTATAGCTTACACATTTTAAATTAAAACAAACCTCTATCGAGTAACAATGATCTAGTTTAAAATTCATAATTAGCCACGTAAGTAAAAATTGTCATCCCCACCTTAAATCATAAAATTCTCTCATTTCCAAATCTGGAAAGTACATGGAACAAATTTATATAAATATAAAAAGATCTTATATTGAGATTACTGAGTTCTCTTACAGAAGACTTTAAGATACACTATGTTTTGATTCACAGGGTTCAAGTTTTATGGGCTCAAATAGATTATTGATTGAAACCTTATTCTTGTACTATCCATGTGATTTAATTAATAGGTTCAAAAAGTTGTAAGATTAAACAAATGTATAGAAAATAGACTTAAATAGTCCTTTACCCACAGTACATAATCAATACAAATTCTTTCTGCTTCCCTTAAAAATGTTTACTTAAATTACAAACCTATCTTAGGACAAATCAAGGTCTCCTTAACAACTATAAATAGTGAAAACTTGAAATACTGCAGTGTTTTCCAAGTGTAAATAGGCAGGTTTAATCACTAAGTAACAAGTAGCAGCTTGAGGTTCACAACATTTGTTAGTGCATTTGACATGGTGAGGAAAAAAATATCTTAACCCAACAGTCCTCAAATTTATTTAAATCTAGCATCTTTTTCTCAAGCAACATTAACTATTGTGGAATTAATGAGCTGAAGAATACTCTTAGGTACAATGAACTCTAAAAATTTTCTATAAATTTAAGCATACCATTGTACCATGCAACCTATTTCTAGACATTTGTCAGGCTTATAAATTCTCTAAACCATTCCAGACACCGTCACAAATTTCCATAGCTTTAAAAAATTAGAACACTAACACCTTCATTACCTCTTGTTCAGAAGGATTGGTCGATGATACACAAAAATCAAAGCCCATTATTTTCCAAGCTCCACTTTTATTCAAAATTATGTTTTCAGGTGTAATATTTCCATGAACCATTTTCACACTGCTATGCAAAAATGACAATCCTTCAGAAACCTGTAAATGTAAAAATAACCAGACATTTTTACATTAAATAAAACTCCTTTCAATTATAATAAAGTGTCTCATAAATCATAATTGCAGCCTCTCCCAATAAAAGGTTTTTTAATTGTCAGATAACAATTAAATTTCATCACAAATGCAAAAGTGCAGAGGATAAATGAAACAACAACCAAGTACAACTATTAAGTTCTTTTCTTAAATTTTGTTTGTTTGTTTTGAGAGAGAAAGGGAGAGGGAGAGAAAAAAAGAGAGATTTGTTGTTCCACTTATTTATGCATTCATTTGGTTGTTTCTAGTATGTGCCCTGAGTGGGGGTGGAACACACAACTTTGGCATATCTGGAAGATGCTCTAACCAACTGAACTACCCAGTCAGGGCCATTAAGTTCTTTTCTATAAGCAAAAAGATAATACAAAAGCACTTTACTATCCAAACTTACTCAATTACTGATTTTGAAAACGGAGAAAATCTTTGGTTCCTGAGTTACAGATAGTAAATATTAAGAGATACCTTTGTCAATTTAATTCTAATTCTTAGTATTTTTTAGACTTACACTTCATATTGAAATTCAATTTTTCTGAATAGCATTGTGCTCAGTTTTCAAATATTAAATAATGTTCTCTCATTCTCAAAACATTTAGGTTTACTGAAAGAAGCCAGGCCAAAATAGGGCATACATATTGTATAATGCCATTTATAAAATTCTATAAAGGACAAACCAATTCATAGCGACAGAAAGCAGTTCAGTGATGTCCTAACGCGGCAAAAGATAGAAAATAAGAAACAGTAGGGGAGAGAAGGATTATAATCGGTATGAGGAAACAAAGGGGGCGCGCGGGACGACTAGGTGGTAATGGGTATATGCAGGATATATGCATTATTTTTATTGTGGTGATGATTTATGAACTTATAAAACTGTGTATTTTAAATATGGAAGTTTTTGTATGCCAACTAATTATACCTTAATAAAAATGTTAAAAATAATAAATGGAATGAACAGTTAACTGTCCTCAAGGAACTAAGAATCTATGGCAATTTATTCTATAGAGCTGAAGATATTTTGCTAAGCAGGGAAAGAAAAATAAAAAAATATGGACATATATGAAATGGCTTACTATATCTCGATACCTATTAAATAATTCCTTTAAAGATATAATTTCTTTTTATTAAATGCTTTATTATTTCAATTTAATATTTATGAAATGAATTCAGAAGATTTAAAACTAAAAAAAATCAAAAGGGAACCACCCTATGCACCAGTTAATGAGTGCCCTTATCCAAAGGTTACCCATATTATGTTTCCAACAATTTAAATAAGTCTAGAAATAAACTACAGAAAATTCTAGAACAAATAAATAACTTTTAAATTAAAAAAAAAAAAAATGCAATGATGTCTACATGGCTAATAAATTTGAAATAGCCAAAAACAATTTTGAAGGAAAAATTATTTTCACATGATGAATAGAAATACATACCTGAAGCAAACCATATTTAGTTTCTACATCATAAAGTTTATAATCCTTAATGTCTGGAGACACAGTAGAAGGCAAATTTTCCCAGTTACCTAGAACATTGGCTAAACTGGCAAAAACTGGTTCTGTACAAAATGCCAAGCAATCCCTGTTTTAAAAAGAAAAAAGGGTAATTCACTAACATTCTTTTTCCACATTATCGAAATTATGTATACCTAAAATATTATTGGTTCTATTAACAAAAACATAATCTATTTTAGATTTCTCTTCAGTATTAACTTAATAATTCAAACCTATAGAACAATGTCTCAGGAAGCTTTGCATAGGAATTATACAGGTAAATCATTCAACAGTCTTTTAAACTAAGTGTTATAACCATTGTGATACATTTTTTTAAACTTAAAGTCGGAAATAAAACATTATTTCAACTGCGCTTTTTGATTATTGATATTCTTCATGGAAAACCAATAAACTAATTTAAAATATTGTTACATTATACCTAAACTATTCTCTTTATTTATAAGGCTATAATTTTCAGACTATGTGCAAAGGAAGCCACAGATTTCCCATAAAGGCCTCTGGAACAAGAAGAATCAGAAAGAGGGACAGAGCATAGCTCCAGGTCCCCTATTCCATAGAAGCAGCTTTGCTTTTTATGTATTTTATATACCACTTGAAAGGTGTCAGATTTTTGCCCAAACCGGTTTTGCTCAGTGGACAGAGCATCAGCTTGTGGACTCAAGGGTCCCAGGTTAGATTCCCATCAAGGGCATGTACCATGGTTGCGGGCACATCCTGGTGGGGGTGCATGCAGGAGGCAGCTGACTGATGTTTCTCTCTTATCAATGTTTCTAATTCTCTCTCCCTCTCCCTTCCTTTCTGTAAAAAAAAAATCAATAAAATACTTTTTTTTTTAAACAGAAAGGTGTCAGATTTTAAAATTTTTTAAATTACTGCTCTTTGCCCAACTGGCGTGGCTAAGTGGTTGAACATCAACCTATGAATCAGGAGGTCAGGATTCTATTCCTGGTTAGGGTGCATGCCCTAGTTTGGGGGCCGTACAGGAGGCAGCCAATCAATGATTCTCTCTCATCATTGACATTTCTATCTCTCTCCCTTGCCCTTCCTCTCTGAAATCAGTAAAAATGTTTATTTTTTTTAAAATGACACAACATAAATTTCATTTTCTTGTCATTCTCAGCAACAGATCTCAAACTCATCCTTGAGAAAGATGGAAGAGTAACTTAGGGCTATTGACTAACAAACTGGGCACAGTAGGTTAAATATACAGAACAGTACTTGAAACACACATAAAAATAGCCCCCAAAGAGTGAATCAATGAAGAGAGGACAGGAAATTCTAGCAAATTAACAAAGACAGCAACTTTCAGACAGGGACTGTATTCTATACTATTTCAGTGCTGAGCACAGAATAAGCAAATAGACTCAAGGCAAATGTGAAGAAAGCTTCAGTTAATATTTCAAAAACAAAACATATACATAGAATATGCAAATAAATTTTAGGAAAATAACTAATCCTTAAGAACTCAACACTCAGTTTATAAAAATTTTTCACTGACAGGAAACTATATAGACAGATTTCATATATAAAGTTATTATAAACTATTTGTTCAGGAAGTTTCTTACATAAGTTATATAAAAATTTACCTGGATTCTTCTAAAGGATGCTGGACAGTAAGAAGTCGAGGATGCCGTAGCCGAGTTAACTGTTGGACTCCTCGTTTTAGACAATCGATGATTTGATCCTTTTCAAATTTTTGATATTTGTCAATCAGCTTTTTATCAAAGACAAAAACAGCCACCTCCTAAAAAAAAGAATTGTGTAACTAATTTTAACCAAAAATATGTAAGAGTATTAAAATTTTATTTAAGTGTCACAACAGTCTTCAAGTAATTAAAAACTAATAACCTGGAAATTGTAGCACCATTTAATACTTTTCTGATATCAAAAAGCTGGTTTCTTCATGATTAGTAAATCTAAATATTTTTAAAGGTATAAGACCCACAGCCTCAGCTAAGAACAAAGGAAAATCATATCTGAACTCTGGTATCAGAGGTACACATAATCTGTGTGCAATGTGTTGTCCCAAATTTAGTAGTCTATTATGTAACCAGAATTCATATAAAAGTTAAAATGTTTAAAAATTCAAAATGCTATTCATAATGGTAATGCTGGAGCATATTATAAAATTTTGAAATCCTTTTTAAAAAAAAGATTGTATACACAAAACAATTTATAAGCTTCTTTTACATATGAATAACCTATAATTTCTCTCTCCTTCTACTCTATCCCCATCTTGTTATGGGTAGTAATGGGAATGGTTACCAGTGCAGGAAGATGCTTCCCCATCACCTCTCTTTGAGATCATTCACAGCTTATTTTATACGACCAAAATCATACATCTTTCTTAACTCTCATCTTGCTTTCATTCTCTCTGTTACCCAGGAAAAATAGTTCCCATCCATTTACCAATCTTAACAAGTCAGTCAAAAACTAGCTATATTGATTATTGATGAATAATCACTGGTATATCTCCATCATAAATACAAAGAAAACTGATAAAGCTGGAAGCAAAATTAACAGGAATCAATGCTAGCTTTCCAAAATTCTTTGAAAGATTTCTTTCCTTTTTATTGAATTTATTGGATGACACTGATTAACAAAATTATACAGGTTACAAGTGTGCAATTCTACAACACATCATCTGTAATTGTTTTGTGTGTTCACCACCCCAAGCCAATTCTCCCTTTATCACCATTTATACCCCTTATGTCCTCCTTCAGTTCCTCCCATCCGCCTCCTGTTATGAAAGATTTTAGAATGGCTCTTCCAGAATTTCTATAGAAGTCTCTTTCAAAAACTTCTAATTAAATTTATTATCACTAAACTTCAATATCCAAAATAATATCTTTCCATTTTATTGCTGTTCTCTTCTAATTATTTTTACATTATGACTGTTTTCACAAGTTAGCCTAGCAACCTAATCACATAACAGAGATTTCACTGCAGAATTCCAAACCAATAAATTTCTCAAATACAACCTGTTTTAAGTTAGAGATTCTTTATATATGTACAAGTGAGTTAAGGATATTAGAGGATATCCTTAACTTAAATCTCTGAAAAGTGGTAACATAGAGGGACTATTTAGTACTGAATTTTAACATCCCATTCCCTAAGCATCTGTGTACTTTTTAGGAATTCTTTCATTCCTAATAGCAACCCTATGAGTCAAGTTATTATCCCCAATTCACAGATGAGGGTATTGTGAAAAAGATAAATGTATTATCTAAGATTTCACAACTGGTAAAATGAAAAAAATCAAGATTCGAACCCAGTCAATCTAATCCTAAGGCCCACATTCTTAGTCAATATACCATTCTGTCTCTCCAGAAATAACACATAGCCAATATATATCGAGCATCCCAGTAAAACATGACATATGCCTTCAGGAAAACAATCATTTAAGTGAGAGCTTTAAATAAATCCACATATAAATACATTATTTTATCTCTTTTGCTCATTATGAGACACAAGACAATCTGGAGCTAAGAGCATAATATGAACTAAAAACAAATGACCTAGAAGTTCAAGTTCCTATCTCACAACTCATATGCACAGCCTTATTTTAGTAAGTGTTCTGCTATAACACATTTTATAAATGCATCCAATTTAAATCTGTTTGTCTTTTCAAGATGTTTTACGTCTTTAAAAACAGGTCATGTGAAATGGCTCTTGACTCTTGCAATTTCACCACCTTCAGTTCATAAAGAAGAAAAGCATGAAACTCTCTCAGACTTCTTTTAGGTCAAAGATGAAAGATTCCTACATAGGTCAGAAGGGGTTATATTTTCATTGTTTCAATCAGTTAATTAAAGTAAACCACTTTCAACAAAGTTGTTACTAATTAACTAACCCTTTAGGCCCCATACCTACATCCTATGAAAAAACTCTTTCATCAGAAGACTATTATCTAATTTCTAACTTGTGTTTTCCTTCTAATACTTCACTATACTAACCTCTGCTAACAAATATCACATGTGTATACTCCTACCATCTTATATGTTTACAAGTTTCTTGAAGAAAGAAACCATGCCTTAAGTACCTCTGTACCCACCACAAGATCTACACTAGAAGACAGATGTTTATTGCCTATTGGTAGTCAATAAAGATAAGCAATTACATGAAGCTTTTCATTATCGCCTTGAATTAAAATCTTTTCAACTTTTCATTATGAAAATTTTCAAACATACAAAAAGATAATATAGTGTAATCATCCAATATATCTTCCACTTGAAGATTCAACAACTGTTAACTCTAAGTAAAAATTACTAAAACAAAATGTAAGACATAGTTAGCACTCTATAGTTTGGCTTTGTGAATAGACCATCAGCCTGCGGACCAAAGGGTCCCGGGTTTGATTCCAGTGAAGGGCACATACTTTGGTTGCAGGCTCCACTCCAGCAACCAATTGATGTGTTTCTCTCACATTGATGTTTCTCTTTGTCTTTCCCTTTCTCGACCACTCTCCCTAAATATCAATGGAAAAATAGCCTCGGGTGAGGATTAAGAAAAAAGCAAAAAGAAATGCCAACTGGATCAGAACTATGGTAAATAAATCTAAATATCAGGTGAGTAAAAAATATTTTTTAAACAATATTTTTCCTAAATAGCCTATCTTTAAATTTAAAAAGGCAATTAAATAATTTTTTTAAAATATATTTTATTGGTTTTTTTACAGAGAGGAAGAGAGAGATATAGAGAATTAAAAACATCGATGAGAGAGAAACATTGATCAGCTGCCTCCTGCACACCCCCTACTGGGGATGTGCCCACACCAAGGTACATGCCCTTTACCGGAATCAAACCCGGGACCCTTGAGTCCACAAGCCGACGCTCTATCCATTGAGCCAAACTGATTTCGGCTGAAATAAATTATTTATTTAAAAGCAAATGTTTCTCAAAATGGAGGCTATATATATCCAGAGCCAAACCAGCTAGGACTGTATATATCTTTTGCTATAGGACTAATTTATAATTTTTAAAAGCTACTTTGCTTACTACCAAGTTGAACACTTACTGAAAACAAGATAGTTTAAGTTAGTGGTCGGCAAACCGCGCTCTTTGGCCCCTTGAGTGTTCTAAAGCCACTTCTTCAAAATAGACTCGCCCAGGCCAAAAACCAACCTCTGCACATGAGCCACGAAGTTTCAATCGCACTGTATGTGCTGTGGAAGAGCCACACTCGAGGGGCCAAAGAGCCACATGTGGCTCTCGAGCCACGGTTTGCCGACCACTGGTTTAAGTAATAAAATCTAAGTTAATGTATACCAATGTCTAGGGTTTCCTAACAGCAGTCATGACCTCCACTAACCTATCCCTCAAGCCACCAGAGATGATTTTTTTAAACACAGTGGTTCCCGGTGATCTCTATTTTATGGGTATTTCATGACAGGCCAGTGATGACTGCCAAGCAACACACTCTTTTTTTCATGCAATTTGCAACAACGTTTCTTTCTCAAAATAAAGCAAAATCTAAAATTTTATTTAGACTAAGTTAAAAATAAGGTCATTTTGAGAAGACTGAGAGATAAAATACTTATTTATTTTTAACTATTAAAACTAGTTATTCGAGCCGGGACCGGTTTGGCTCAATGGATAGAGCGTCGCCTTGGGGACTGAAGGGTCCCGGGTTCGATTCCGGTCAAGGGCATGTACCTTGGTTGCGGGCATATCCCCAGTAGGGGGTGTGCAAGAGGCAGCTGATTGATGACTCTCTCTCATCGATGTTTCTAACTCTCTATCTCTCTCCCTTTCTCTCTGTATAAAATCAATAAAATATATTTAAAAAAAAAAAAAAAAAAAAAAAAAAAAAAAACTAGTTATTCGAATCTCTTAGCCCAAAGTCCCTAATCTGGTGTTTACTTCAAAGTCAAATTTAAGATCGTATATTCTGCTATACCAGTAAAGCACAACTGCAATCAAGTACACTACATGCTACATCAAGAAAGATGCCCTCAGTCTCAATGTCCCTTTATAGGAGGAAGTAAGGAGGGGAAGGAGTAAGGAAAGTAACATATTTCTTTGTTTTTTTCCTTCCAATTTCTGTAAGTTCAGAAAGTTCTATATCTTGTCCTATATGGTAAAACCAGTCACATGTAGCTATGGAGCATTTGAAATGTGACCAGTGCAACTAAAGAACTGAATTTAATCTGATATAATTTCAATTAATTAAAATAGCTATATATATCTTGTGGCTACCATACTAAATATATTGAATAGCAAAACTCTAGATTACTTTCTGTGATTTCCATTCAGTGCCCAGGTGGGTAAAGACTTAGCTATTCCATCAAGAATGAGCCAGTAGTCCAGAATGGATAATCAGTTCTAACCCATAGGGTATGAAAGAGGCAAAGAAAAACATTTCAAAACCACATCCACAGAGAACAATGAAATATTTCAAAACTATATTTTTCATCAAAGCAATAAATTTGGGGGTGAGGGGGCAAGAAATATAGTACAGTTTCCTAAGAGAACCCAGTTCTGGCAGTCAGCAATTAAGAACTGCTGTATTACTGTACAGTAGTTAATCAATGATCCCTTATCTGTGCCTTGTTCTCATGTTCTATGAGCAACAGCTCCAACATTATCAGTGGATGTCAGCGTATGAACTACTAATATAAACACCAATACCTAGGACACTTTTGGTTAAGCACAAAGACACTATTATGTTGCCACATCCTTAAAAGTAATGTAAAATTCAGTAAACTTGGTTTTTTTTTCATTTTCCCTTTATATAAATACTTATAAAAGCAATTTGTGCTATTGTGGGAGGTTGGTCATTTACAGGCTTCATGACTTCAAACTTCATGAGCTTTTTAAGTAGTCAATACTCAAGAAACCACTTACTTTGTGATGAAATTTTGTTGAATTTAAAGGGAAAACAATGTTCAAAAAAATGACAAATCAGTCAGCATTGAAGTATTGCTAAGTCAATATTGGACTTAAAGACTCCCTCCAAATGGCAATAAAAACAAGATTTGCAGGTCAGGTGCAAACCACATACCAGCAATATTTTTCATAAAAGTATAGCAAAGTCAATTTAGTCTTAAATAGACTTGTTTGGGAAATAAGCTGGTTTTGGAAAAGTGACAAATAATACATATCCACAATTATATGACTGTGATAGTCACCGGAAAATTCGTGTAATAAATCCCATAAGCCTTACAATCCAAATGTTTCACTTTTAGGGAAGTAAAGTACTTTTAGAAATGGTGATTTTTCTTTTTAAAGAACATACTTCTACGGAGGCCTTAAACTGGAAGGTTTTTCAATTCTTTAACAATTCCAACAGAAAGCTGAAGTAAAATTTAACATTAATGATCCTCCACATTTCTAAGAACAATCTGTTGGGTCTCCTAAGTTAAATTTAGAAAATAATACTACAACTCATTCAAACTACTCCTCACTAAAAGGTCAGTTAGTTTTCAAATAACTTTAAAATCAGTATATAGCAAGACATGTTAGTATTGATTGTAGCCTACAAATATAACTCTTTCTTTATATATACATATATATACACACATATATATACATATATATTCATATATATGTGTGTGTGTGTGTGTATATATATATATATATATATATGTTATTGATTTTTTACAGAGAGGAAGGGAGAAGGATAGTTAGAAACATCAATGAGAGAGAAACATCGGTCAGCTGCCTCCTGCACACCTCCTACTGGGGATGTGCCCACAACCAAGACATATGTCCTTGACAAGAACTGAACCTGGGACCTTTCAGTCTGCAGGCTAATGCTCTATCCACTGAGACAGTGGTCTGCAAATTCATTAGTCAACAGAGCCAAATATCAACAGTACAAGGACTGAAATTTCTTTTGAGAGCCAAATTTTTTTAACGTAAACGTCTTCTAACACCACTTTTTCAAAATAGACTCGCCAGGCCGTGGCATTTTGTGGAAGAACCACACTCAAGGGTCCAAAGAGCCGCATGTGGCTCTCAAGCCGCAGTTTGCCAACTACGGCACTGAGCCAAACCGGTTAGGGCAATGTAACCCTTTCTGATGGTAAAACTTATTCAGGTTAAATGCAAAAGAAGGGGGGGGGACAATGGTAAGATATGTATACATATAATACCTTAATTTAAAAAAGGAAAAAAAAAAAAAAGGAGCACTTAGAAAAAAATAAAAGTAAATAAATAAATAAATAAATGCAAAAGAATATTATACAATAGAAGTCAATTTTCAAGAAGACTATAAAATTAAAGAGGGAATGAGAATACACTACATAAGAATGCATTTAATGCCAAAAAAATTTAACTGCTTATTTTCCCAATAACTTATTGACAAATATGAAAAGGAACATGACAATTTTTATTCTAAAAACATACTTTGCTAAATATTAAAATGTAATACTACATAATCATTTGTGTAGCTATGTTTATTAAGTAAACAAAATTTAATTATAAAATGAAATTATATATCAAACAATATACTCACAACCAGGAGATTCAAGGCATGTTTAAAAGCATTTGTTTTTGTATGACTTCATCAGACAAAGTGAGAACTAAAGAATCCATAATTTTTGGCACTTAACATAAAAATGCATTCATGCATGTTATGATCCTTATTAGCATGTGTTTTTTCCAATTGGACTCAATGAAAACTTACCTGTTTTGTTGACTTTTTTGTGCCATTAAAAATCTTCCAAGCTAGCCCATTCCCACCACTGGCAATGTGACGACCAACATCGAATTCTCTAGTGACAGGATTTCCCATTACAGCACTAGTGACGTCGGCTGTTACTTTTGTAACAGTACTCTTCAACTTATTAAGCATGGACTCCATGGCTGCGATATTGGGCAATTATAATTACCTAGAAACACAGGGGGATAGGGGAGCTCTGATCATTTCTTTATTCTTATTTAAGCCCTTACCATTCATTACTTAGTATGAAAAGCTTAATATATCTAAACATTCAGCAAAACAATCCTATAGAGCTACATAATGGTTTAGTCTTCTGAGAACACAGCATAACTTTCGTGCAAATTTAAGTCTAGGAACCAAACAGTTCTCTGCAACCTCAACCGTCATAGACCAGGAAGAAAAAGACATATTTACACTTGACACTGACATGAATGTTGCTCAACTATGTAACTTGGACCCTTTAAGACATACAGTGGTGTAAAGGGTCTGAATCTTTCTTCGGACTAAAAACAACCATGTAAAACTTGAAAGGAACTAAAAACAGTAGATTTAAATCCAACCATATAAATAATAACATTAAGAATAAATCATTTTAAATTCAAATTAAAAAGCAGATTATCAAATTAGATTTTTTTTAAAAAGGATGACCCAACTTATGCTGCTTAGAAGAAACCCACTTTAAACCACTTTATAAGATGACTAAGAGAATGTGAAAATATACTAAGCTGGTGTGGCTACATTAATTGACAGAATAGGCTTGAAGACAAAGAGGAACATTTCACAATGATAAAAGTCAATTCGTCAAGAAGACATAACAAACCTAACTCAATAAGAGAGCTTCAAAATAAATACAGCAAAAAGTGACAAAACTGAAAGAATAGAGACAAATCCACACTTATAGTTGGACTAGAATATCCTCACTCAGTAACAGATGGATAGAAAGACCAAGTAGACAGAAATCAGTAAGGGTATAGCCAAAACCGGTTTGGCTCAGTGGATAGAGCATCAACCTATGGACTGAAAGGTCCCAGGTTCGATTCCAGTCAAGGGCATGTATCTTGGTTGCGAGCACATCCCCAGTAGGGTGTGTGCAGGAGGCAGCTGATCGATGAGTCTCTCTCATTGATGTTTCTAGCTCTCTATCCCTCTCTCTTCCTCTCTGTAAAAAATCAAAAAAAAAATATTAAAAGAAATAGAAGAAGAGTAAATGATATATTATGGGTGAAAGTAAGGAATATGGCAAGACTAAAGAGAATATCAATATGTATTTCAGAAAAGAGGGAAGGAGGAGAGAGAGAATACAAAGCAAGAATACAAAGAGAAAAAACACTAGGAAATAGGGACAAAAAATATAGGAAAGAGATGGTGAGTGGGCGGGGTGCTAGTTAAATGGTTGTTTACTTTATAATTAACTAGAGGCCCAGTGCACAAAATTCATGTGAGGGAGAGAGGATGTCCCCTCAGCCCAACCTGCACCCTCTCCAATCTGGGACATCCCTCTCACAATCCGGGACTGCTGGCTCCTAACTGCACCCTCACCCTCACCCCGTGCCAGCCTGATCACCTCTAACCACCTCTGCCTGTCAGCCTGATCACCCCTAACTGCCCCGCCTGCCTTCCTGGTCACTCCCAACTGCCCCTCTGACAGCTGGGTTGCCCCTCATTGCCCCCCACCCCCTGACGGCCTTGTCGCCCCATGCAGCCTGATGTTCAGTTATTAATGTGAGGGCATCATGACCAATTTGCATATTACCCTTTTATTAGTATAGATATTAAATTTCATTACGTCCTATAATATATTATATATCAAAATTTTAGAAGAGAGAAGTTGCTGAATTAAGAAAATAGCTGTAAGGAAGGGGGAAAAAGAAAAAATTAAGAAACAAGTATGCATTAGAATTAAGAAAACTTACTGGCCAATTAAAGGAAAGGGACAAAACTAGGAATCCCATCAGGTGTCTAATTTCAGAATCTAGGTGCAGAGTAAAACCATTTACGAAGGCAAGACTTAAAGCAGGCAACTGTCTTTTGTGGAAGAACTCAGTTTTGGACAGATTGAATTTGAGTTGCCTTAATGATTTTCATATGGAGATATCTAATAGATTTCAAATATGTGGACCAAAAACTTAGGAAAAAACGTCTTGATTGAAGATCAAAATTCAGGCACCATGACCTTATAAGCAGTGCAGTAATTAAGACTGTAAGCTTGAAAATGGTAACCCAAGGAAACCTAAGAGGAATATCATGAGAGCAACAGAAGATTAAGGACAGATAAACTGAATGAGTTTGTAAAACAACATTTTGAATTATTAGCAATAATCTTTTAACATATAAAAAACCTAGAGTCTAAATATCTTTTCTTAAACTAAGTGATAGTTTTTCAGATTTTCACTTTATTAATGAATAAAGAAATAAGTATATGTTTTACAAAGAAAGTTATAAATGACAGAAATATATATTCATATAAGCCATTTCCCCTTGTACACCACAAGAATTCACTTGAAATTCAATTACCTCCCCCTCCTAAATCTCAGCCAAAATAAGGTTTGAGAGAGCTTCAGTATGATCCCCAGAATATACCTTTTTACCATCTGGCTCGGCCATCACTTGGCTTTTAGTAGAACCAGTAGGTGAATCTGTTGTATTACTACATTTTACAAGCACCTGATGAAAGGTGGGTTGAGTATTATAGTACCTGATGGCAGGTAGTTTAAAGGAACTGGCAATTCTTTCAGTTCTGCCTACTCAAAAACTCTAGACATAGCAAGAATATAGTAGTTAAATTATATAATGCTAAAAATATGTCCTGAATTTTCAAGTAACACAAGTGCAAAAAGAGATTCTTAATTCACAAGAAAATACTGAAAAGAAGAACTTGCATTTTTACTAGAAACTAGTGTCCCGGTGCATGAAACTCGTGCACAGGGGGTTAGGGGGTGTCTCAGACTGGCCTGCACCCTCTGGGACCACTCAAAGGATGTCCTACTGACCGTTTACAGGGATTGGGCTAAACGGGCAGTCAGACGTCCCTCTCACAATCCAGGACTGTTGGCTCCATCCATTCACCTGCCTGCCTGATTGTCCCCAACTGCTTCCCCGCCACCAAATACCTGCTCACCCCCGCAACTGTCCCCCGTGCCAGCCTGCTCACCCCCAACTGGCCCCCCTGCTGGTATGCTTACCCCCAACGGCCCCTGCTGTCCCATCCTGGCCTGATCACCCCCTGGCTACCCAAGGTCCCTGCCCCTTTTTTTCTTTTTCTTTTCTCCTTTTTTTCCCCCAGCACCTCCTTGAGTGGAGGCCAGGGCCAACTGGAAGCAAGTATCTAGGACTTATTATCTTCTATAATTGAAACTTTGTAACCTTGAGCAAAGGCCAGGAACAGCCAGGGCAAGCAGAAAGCTTGGCTTCTTCCATTGCCAGGGCAACCCAAGCCTCCTGCTTGCTCCATCTCCATGGCCATCACTTATTTTTGTTGGGATTTATTTATCTCTTATAATTGAAACTTTGTAGCTTTGAGTGGAGGTCAGGCTGGCCAAGGCAGGTGGGAAGCTTGGCTTCCTCCATTGCCGGGACAATCCAAGCCTCCTGCTTGCTCCAGCTCTGTGGCCAGTCACCATCTTGGTTGGATTAATTTGCATACTCGCTTCTGATTGGCTGGTGGGTGTGACTTGTGGGTGTAGCAGAGTGATGGCTAATTTGAATGTTTCTCTTTTATTAGTATAGATACTGTAATATAAATAAAAAGGTTACTGTGATTACATCTGATAATGAAATCATGTTTAGTAACTGTTCATCTCATGGCACCTAGCAGAGACTAGACTTCCTTTTTTCTTTCTTTTTTAATATATTTTATTGATTTTTTTTTACAGAGAGGAAGGAGAGAAATAGAGAGCTAGAAACATCGATGAGAGAGAAACATCGACCAGCTGCCTCCTGCACACCCCCCACTGGGGATGTGCCCGCAACCAATGTACATGCCCTTGACCGGAATCGGACCTGGGACATTTCAGTCCCCAGGCTCTATCCACTGAGCCAAACTGGTTTCAGCAGAGACTAGACTTTCAATAAGCACAAAATATTACACACTGACTACAAAGAACAATATAAATGAATACAAATAAGTTCAAAATAGTTTGTTTTGTTCCTTGAAGAGGTACCATGGTCTAAGATTTCTTTCTATATAAATGTCTAAAAATAAAAGAATATCATTTAACCTGGCCAGTATGGCTCAGTTGGTTAAAGGGTTGTCTTCATACACCAAAAGATAGTGGTTCAATTCCTGGTCAGGGCACATACCCAAGTTGCAGGTTTGATCCCTGGTCTTGGATGGGACAGAAGGCAACCAATCGATGTTTCTCTCATACAACGATGTTCTCTCTCTCCCACTCTTCCTCTCTCTAAAGTCAATAAAATTAGAAAATAATAAAATTAAAAATAAAAGACTACCACTTCTATAGTCATTTAAATAGTTAAGCATTCATAAATGAAAGCTTATCATCTGAAATAAGAATTACATTAATATGACATAAATAACTTTGGTAAAATGTTTCATAAAATTTGGGGAAATTTTTTGTACCTATACTCCCATATGCAGCACTTATCTGTTTTTACCTAAAGTAAGATAATCTTGAGAAATATTCTTGAAATACATGTTTTCTTTTTCCTGTAGGAGCACTCAGAGATTAGAAGTTTTAAAAAGATACTTAATAATTCAATGAGATTTATTTTTAATGGCTACTACCATTCTTTGGCCTATACCAGTGGTCGGCAAACTCATTAGTCAACAGAGCAAAATATCAAAAGTACAATGATTGAAATTTCTTTTGAGAGCCAAATTTTTTAAACTTAAATTTCTTCTAATGCCACTTCTCCAAAATAGACTTGCCCAGGCCGTGGTATTTTGTGGAAGAGCCACATTCAACGGTCCAAAATGCCGCATGTGGTTCTCGAGCCACAGTTTGCTGACCACAGGCCTATACTAGTACAGAGGTCATGCTTAATCTTACTCAGAAAACAAAGATTATACCAGCTGAGTACAATCATTCTCTTTACAACCTCAGAAAGTACCTAATATTATCAGTTGAGCTAGGACAGATAATTTACAGAAGACAAACCCAATTTTAAGAAATAAATATAAATCACTAAAGAGACTTAGCAATGTATTATGAAGTACACGTCCATTCAACAAGGAGAAAATAAAACATTGTTTCCATCACTGCTTGCAAACTTAAGACCATTGTGCAATAAAGTTTAAAAAGCAACACGACAGATTATAAGGAAACATATGCTTAAATGTCAAATTAGTAATGTGAACAATAAGTAAGATCTGAGGAGAGATTATATCCAACTCTTTTGAAGGTACTTCCAGACTATGTACCTGGTTTAGTTTTTACTACAGAAATCAATCAGATTGTTTAAATTATTGTAATTTGTTTTTTAATGTAGAAGCACTGGGGTTGCAGAGTCTTTGGCTAGAAAAGACAGAAAGGAGTAACTGGGTAGGGAATTTGACTAAGTGACCTAAGGTCACTTCCTTGAGCCTACAGTTCTTTCCTGACTTAAGAACATATAAAATCTGAAATATATGGTGGTACAGTTATGTGAAAACTGTATTCATAAAATACTGAAGTGTTCTAAGACAATGATTTTCAAACCCTACTGAACATCTAATAACATTTATCAACTGAGTACCTTGATAAACCATTTAGATGCTTATGTAGTATCTCAAACTTTTGAATCAGAATTTATAAATGTGCAGTCAGGGCATTTGTATACTGATCAGCTCCCCCAGGTGATTCTGATGTGCAGTGTGAGAATTCAGTGTTATATAATTCAGTACACAACCTTCAGTAGCAAGAAAGCCTGAGTTCAAAAGCCAGTTCTTTTTTTTTTTTTTTTTTTAATGTATTTTTATTGATTTCAGAGAAGAAGGGAGAGGGAGAGATAGAAACATCAATGATGACAGAGAATCGTTGATTGGCTGCCTCCTGCACGCCCCCTACTGAGGATTGAGCCTGCAACCCAGGCATGTACCCTTGACCGGAGTGGAACCTGGGACCCTTCAGTCCGCAGGCTGATGCTCTATCCACTGAGCCAAACCAGGTAGGGCCAAATCCCAGTTCTAATACTTAATACACTGTGATCACCAACTAACTCCCTAACACTATTTCTAACCTTTTCTTTTAAAAAGTGGGAAAATATCACACATTCTTCAAGTGATTTCTCTGAAGATTAAAGATGATGAGGCATGTAAAATGTTTAGTACAATTCCTGGAATATTTAGGAAGCATTCAATGAATTCATTCATTTAACAAACATTTATTAAGCACTTACACAGTATCAGAAGATGAGAAACATCTCATTCAAGTATTAAGTGTTAATAAATATGGCAACTCTGTAATGGTGTTATGAGAACACATAATTAGAAGAATCTATCCTAATCAGGAAAGTCTTCCTGAAGTGAGCTGCATGATGAGTTGGCATTAACTGGATGGAAAGGAAAGGAAATGCATTTCCAAGCAGAAGCGGCTTCATAACCAAAAGCCATGTGCCTGAAGCAGAACAGTGACTAGGGAAGAAAGGAATGCCGGAAAGCAGTGTGGAGATGAGGTTGGAAAGTCAATAAGGGGACTCAAGCAGGCTGTTGAGAACTTTAGTTTCTTTTATAAACAATGATGAAAAGTCACTGAAGGCGACATATTGGAGACAATATGATTAGATCTATATTTTTAGAATGTCACTCAGTATGGGGTGGAAACCTAGAAGGAGGCACTGTAAATGCAGCTAGACCATAATTAGGTGGCTAGTGATACTTCACATGAGAGATGATCGTGGCTGGATCTAGTGGCGAAGATGAAGACAGACAAATATTCAAGAAGCACAGTCAACGGGACTTAGAGATTGATAATGAGGAAGCTGTCACACTTCTATAGAAAACTAGAGGTGTGGTGCATGACATTCATGCATTGGGGGTGGAGGTGGGAGTGGGGGGGGGGATCCTCAGCTGGACCATCCTGAGCCCTTTCACAGTACAGGAGCCCTCGCAGGATGTCCACAGGGAGCGGGCCTAAGCCATCAGTCAGACATCCTAATCACACTGACATGGAGGCCGGCTGCTGTGCTCACCAGCCCATCAGCCTGTCAGCCCAGTCTGTGGCTGAGTGGCGCTCCCCCTGTGGGAGCACACTGACCACCAGAAGACAGCACCTGCATTGAGCATCTGCCCCCTTTTGGTCAGTGCACGTCATAGCGACCAGTCATTCCTCAGATGGGTCTATTTGCATATTACCTTTTATTATATAGGATTATATAGGATGATAGATGATGAAGCCAGTCACTTGAGTTAAACACAATAAGAGGGCTTATTTCGGGGGAGGAGGGGGAGATAAAATCATGAATTTCAAACATGTGATCAATGCTAGTTATTCACAATTATAGGGTTATTTGTACAGAAATATTCTGTTGTATGTAAGTATAATGTGCTTGTATTTATTTTATTAGTTATTTGTGGGTCTTAGAGACAAAAGAATAAGTTTCTGAGGTTTCTGCACATGTGTAAAGTGGATCTGAAAGAATTAAGGTCCTCCCCTTTCTTAGGTTCCTTTCTTTTACACAATGCCCCAAAAGCGTCTTTTAAGAGTACAGTTTAATAGTGACAAGAATTTTACCTATACTCCGCTGATAAATCATTTTTAAATTTAAAAAAAAAATTAACATTCATTCGAAAGAGTAAGACAGGAAGCCAAACAAAAGCACCTGACTCTCAAACCATTACCAGAGCATGAGGGGGTTTTACAGGGACAGGCTGTAAAACTACATTAATTTTCCAGAATGGAGAGGCACATGAATCCAATCTGTAAAGCAAATCATCATACAGACAATACCTGAATTTGATCTACAAAAAATAATAATAATAATAATAGCTTGCAACTTACAAAAAAAAACATCTTGCAACTTACAATTGTAAGTCACTACTGCCTTTAAGTCGCTTAAGTCTGGAGACTCATGAACTGTTACAGGAGCTGACTTGACAGCAGCGGTCTCCTTAATTCCTAATCACAGGAAGGTATTCATTCGTATCGCAAGAAGTTTTTTTGCAAGCTTTACAGGTCTAAACCGTCCTCCATCCTTTCTGTCCCGCTTAGTAGGAGAAAACCTCGAGTGGACGGCGTTTTTTCGGTCTTAACAAAACACCTGCCCCACCCACCTCCAGCACAATAACCTTCCGTTCCAGAACCAGAGTCCCTGTCAGAGCGCTGGGGCCCCGGGGGGGCGGCCCAGGCTATCCGAGGCCGACCCCAGCCCCACGGGGAGCCATCTCCTCCAGTCCCAGAGGAGGGTCCAATGTCCCAAAAAAGGGCACCCAGAGTTCGCCGGCGGAAACCCGAGCTGGCTCCCGGGCCGGAGCGGGGCGCTCTCCCGGCGGCAGACGGCTCCAGCCGCGGTCTCCTCCCGTCGCTCCCATGCCTCGTCCGGGGGCTCGGGCCTCGCTCGGACCCGCTCCCCGGGCTCCACGGCGCGCGGGCGGGCGCCCACACAGCCCGGCCCTCGGCCCGTCCCCCTAGCAACAGTCGCCAGCACCGGGGGTCCGGGGAGGCCTAGCCGGGGCGCGGGCCCTCCCCCGTCTCCCCCTCGCGGGCCTCGGAAGCCCGTGCGGAGCGCGGCCGGTGAGGGAGGTCACTCGGGGCCCGTGGGGGGGCGGTCACTCACCCCTTTTCCTCTTTTTCCCCGGGAGGGGCGGTGCTGGGTCGTCTCCCCGGCCCTCACCAACGCCTCCAGGCGGCTCCGGCTCGGCTTCGGCGGAAGCGGTCACCTCACTCCATAGCCTCCGCCACCCGCGCGCCCTCACAGGCTGGAGCCGGAGGAGGGACCGGGGAGGGGAGGGGAGGGCCTGGGGAGAAAGTAAGGGAGAGGGAAGGAGACCCGGAGACCGGCCGGCCAGGGCATGACGTCACTTCCCGCTGGTTCGGAAGGGGCGGGGCCCGCGGGGGCCGCCTTGGTCTCCGCCCCCCGAGGATCAGGTGGGGGTGGGGCTTCGGGCCGGGGGCGGGGGCCGCCTTGGTCTCCGCCCCCGAGGATCAGGTGGGGGCGGGGCTTCGGACCGGGGCAGGGCTGAGGCCACCTTGGGCTCCGCCCCCCGAGGATCAGGTGGGGGCGGGGCTTCGGACCGAGGGCGTTGGCCACCTTGGTCTCCGCCCCCCGAGGATCAGGTGAAGGCGGGGAATCGGGGGCGGGCCCTCGTGGCGGGGCGGGGCTTCGGGCCGGCGCGAGAGCTAATGGCGGTTCTTTTGACTCCGCGGTGTCGTATTGGCCTTGGCAGCCAGAAGCGAGCTCTCCGGCCCAGTGCGGAGCGAGTCCGCGTTTCGTAAGCCGTGGAAGTGGCTTCTGCCGGAAAAGGACAGGTAACCCAACCAAATATTAGAATCTAGGGGAGGGCGGCTGAGGGGAGCGGTTGGTTTGGCCCTAGCTGCACCTCAGGTTTCTGGGGCCTGCCCCCTTCCTGGCACCGCCCCTTTCCTGGTCTTGGCCCCGCCCCTTCCCGTGCTTCTGCCCTCTCTGGTCTGGACTTAAGATCCCTGATGGAGCTTTCCCAACTACTCTCTCTTTGGGAAGTCCAGGAAAGCAGCGATTTTCAAACTTTAATGTCATTTGGGGATTTTGTTCAAACGCAGTGTGTGGATGCAGGAATAGCCTGATAATCCGCGTTTCTTATAAGTGCTGTTGCAAGGTTGTGGGTCCACTTGCTGCATTTAGAACTACTGGAGGTTGGCCGGGACCGGTTTGGCTCAATAGATAAAGCGTCGGCTTGGGGACTGAAAGGTCCCGGGTTCGATTCCGGTCAAGGGCATGTACCTTGGTTGCGGGCATATCCCCGGTAGGGGGTATGCAAGAGGCAGCTGATCCATGACTCTCTCATCGATGTTTCTAACTCTCTATCTCTCTCCCTTCCTCTCTGTATAAAATCAATAAAATATATTTAAAAAAAAAAAAAAAAAAAAAAAAAGAACTACCGGAGGTTGAAGTATTTACTAGGTGGCAAGTTCCTTGAGCGCAAGTTCCTAGTTCTTCCAGCCCACTTGTTTAATGAAGGTTAAAGGCACATGGTCCGTTGGGATATATCATTGTCTCCACCACTCAGACTTTTACCTTCTCCACCCCACTCCAGCCCTACCCCATCCTTCACGCCGAAAGTTGGTGCAATCTTAGTAACTATTGTATAGTTTGCTTAAGATTGGGGGAGTAGAAAAAAAAAAAAAAAAAAGCATAAGCTTGTCCTAGCCCAGTGGTCAGCAAACTGCGGCTCGTGAGCCACATGCGGCTCTTTGGCCCCGTGAGTTGTTAGCAAAGGCCAGTTTAGGAGTACCCTATTTAAGTTAATAACAATGTACCTACCTATATAGTTTAAGTTTAAAAAATTTGACTCGCAAAAGAAATTTCAATCATTGTACTGTTGATATTTGCCTCTGTTGACTAATGAGTTTGCCGACCACTATACTAGCCGGTTTCTCAATGATTTAGAGCACATGTGTCAAACACAAGGCCCGCGGGCCAAATCCAGCCCGCCAGGCCTTGCAATGTGGCCCGCACCGCACTGTCATCACTGCATTCCGCTGTCAGTTTATGACATTGTCAGTTTATGACTGTTCAGTAAACCATTCGGCCCGCGATTTAGGCTGGATTTTAGATTTTGGCCCCTTCTCTGATTGAGTTCGACACCCCTAATTTAGAGCATCAGCCCAGGGACTGAAGAATCATGGGTTCAATTGTGGTCAAGGACATATACCTCAGTTGCAGGCCCCATCCGTCCGGATCGTGGGGGAGGCAACCAATCGATGTGTCTCTCACACATCCATGTTTCTCTCTCTCTTTCCCTGCCTCCCTTCCACTCTATCTAAAATCAATGGAAAAAATAGCCTGGGTCAGGGGGAGCAGAAGAATATCCTTGGGTGAGGATTAACAACAACAACAAAAAAAAAGCACAAGGTTGCCCTGGCCTGGTGATTCAGTTGGTTGGAGCATTATCCCGATACACCAAAAGATTGTAGGTTCCATTCGCAGTCAGGGCACACACATAGGTTGTTGTTACGAAGCGAGTCCCCAAGAGATAAACCACCGGAGCCAATTTGATTAAGCATGCTAGAATTTATTACAGATTCGAATCTGGGCTCAAACCTTGGCTGACGCAGCAGCCGGCAAACACCCAGGCAAGAGCCCCGATGGAGGGGCAGTCCCTCCTCTTATACCTCTTTTTCCCATCCCATCCCACTGTTGGTCTCTCACTCTCTGATTGGCCCCTCAGGACAAAGAACTGGCCGTCTTTAGCTGTTCCTTAGGTGATTTACACAACCTGGCCTGTTTTGCTTCAAATAGAATGTCTGTTCTGACTCCCAACGGGAGTGCAGCATGCTGCGGTTTTTTTATGACCCCAATTTACCAGCCTGATCTGGAGGGAGGCCTGCATGTCCCACCCAAAGGAACTCCCGGCACTGAGTTACCACCGACCTTACTCCTTTAAACTTCTTCCCCCTGGCCTGGTCTGTCTCCAGAGTCCTTATCTCTTGGGCAGACGGGGCCGACTGTCACAGTTGTGGGTTCCATCACCAGTCCAGGTGAATATAGGAGCAACCAGTCAATGTTTCTTTTTCTCTCTTCTCTCTCCCTTCCTCTCCAAAGACAATAAAATCATGTCCTCAGATGAGTATTTAAAAAAAAAAAAAGCATAGGTGTCAAAACTGAAAAAAATTAAATATTTAAATTTTGTGTAATTTAAACATGTGTTGGTGTTTTTTTGTTTTAATTTTCAGGATGTTCTGGTCCTTTTCAACCTACTCAGCTATGGGATGGTATTATTCATTCCCATGAGACTCAAGTGGAAATAAAAAGAGGGAGGCATCATTTACGAACACACAAAGACTGTTTTACTGGTTCTGATACTGTTGGTGTAGTATTAAGTCATCTTATGCAAAATATGTGCCTAAGTAGTTATGATCTCTCTCGTCTTAAAGGAGTTCATCTTTGCCAGTTCTAATGAACCATAAAGTATTTCAACTAGTAGGAGTGAGGCTAGTCAAAAATGAGAAGGATTTAATAATAATAAAAAAATACTGTAAAAAAAATGAGAAGAAATTGAAATTTAAAGATTCAAACAATAGACTACATAGGTTTCTAGGCAATAAATCGTCTTACTTTTTTGTGAAAGAAAAAAGGATGCTGGGAATGGATTTAACAGATAAAATAAATGCAAAAAAATCTTCAAGGTTAGTGTTAATTGCAATACTGTATTGTATTTAGATTATGGCAGAACAGTTGTCATTGAGCTAAAATTGAATATTATGCTTTCAGTATTTTTCAGAAGTCAATAAAAGAAATAACCGTGCCGAAACCGGTTTGGCTCAGTGGATAGAGCGTTGGTCTGCGGACTGGAAGGTCCCAGGTTTGATTCCGGTCAAGTTATGTAACTTGGTTGCAGGCACATCCCCGGTGGGGGGTGTGCAAGAGGCAGCTGATTGATGTTTCTCTCTCATCGATGTTTCTAGCTCTCTATCCCTCTCTCTTCCTCTCTAAAAAATCAATAAAATGTTTTTTTGTTTTTTAAAGAAAAGAAATAACCATGTAAAAATTCATCATTTCAGCATTTGCTCTAAAACTGTGGTGGAGGACATTAGCACAAATTTTGCAGAATTTATACCAGGAAAAACTTTATATCCTGTGATGAATTGTATGTTTCCTAATTTTGAAAAATGACTTAACCAAATTAAAAAAAAAAAAAAAAAAGACAAGGTTTCTGGAAACTGTGCAAAAGTTTTCTATCATAGTAACAGTGTTCACCTTATAATTATTCTTTAAAATATATTCTTCTCTTTATTTACAACCCTAATCTATCCTCTTTTGGTGATATTCTATGATATTCTATTATGTAATAACTAGAGGCCCAATGCACAAATTCATGCACTGGAGGGGTCCAGCTGATCTGGTAGATTAGAGTCAGGCCTATCAGGAGGAGGAGATGGCTAGAGGTTGGCCAGCCAGCCCGCCCCTGATTGGAGCCCAATCAAGGCTGGGCCGGTTGGGGGAAGAGAACGCATATGATTGGCCCTGGGGACCTGCCCCTAATTGGGGAGGGGGCCAATTGAGGGCGGGTCAGCTGTGGGGAGGGTCTGTGGGTGGTGGGTCAGCCAACCCCACCCCTGATTGGTGTAAGGGTGCCAATCAGGGTAAGAACTGCCTGGGGGAGGGGCACAGGCCAATAGGGCTGGTGGGGGCTGATCGGGGTGGGGCTGGCTGGGGAAAGGGGCTGTCGGTGGTGGGCTGGTCGGTCCCACCGCAGAATGGGGGTGTGGTCTGATCAGGGGCCAGCAGCCTGCAGGAAGGGCCGTGGGTGGTTGGCCACTGGCCCTGCCCCTGATCAGAGTGGGAGGGCTGATTGGGGGTGGAGCTGGCTGGAGCCACAGGCTATTGGCGGCAGGCTCTGCCCCTGATGGGGGTGGGGGTCTAATCAGGGGTGGGGGTGGGCAGGGGTAGGGACTGCAGGAGGTGGGCTGGCTGGCCCTGCCCCCTATTTCTGTGAGAGGAGCAACAGGGGCAGGACGGCTGAGTTGGTGGGAAAGGCCAGGGGGTGGGAATTGGCTGCCACTCCGCCCTTGATCCTTGATCGGGGTGGGAGAGGCCTATCGGGGGCGGGGCCTACTGGGGGGAGGGGCCTAGGGAGGTTGGCCAGCTGGCCTCAGCGCCTAATCCACTGGTTTGCTGGCTGTAATGGTGTCATAGCAACTGGTCATTCTAGTTATGGCATTCAGGTGGCTGGCTTTTTATATATATAGATTTTATTACTTGTGTATTTATTGTAAGCTGCCTGAGATATTTTTTGGAACTAGTGAATATAAGATTAAGTTTAATAAGTTGTTATTTGAAAATTTGGTCCTATATATAATATAATGGAAAAATTCACTTATTATTTCTTAACAGACCAGAAGATGAAATAGTTTCAAATCCTCTAGCACAGAAATTGGTGAGAAAAGAATTAAGGAACTTATTCTTGCAAAGAGAGGGAATCTGGCTTACCTCCAAATATCACAGTTGACAAACCTGTTCTCCTGCTTTCAAAAAAAGGTAATTTGTTTTCATTATTTTTTTCAGAAGTTTGTAATGAAGAACTGACTTTAAAAAAAGTAAACTTTATATTTTAGAACAGTTTTAGGTTCACAGAAAAGCTGAGCAGAATGTATAGAGAGTATCCATATACTCCTTCCTTACTGTCAACATCGTGCAACAGAATGGTGGTTACAATCCATGGACCTCCAGTGATAAGATTATTGTCAAGCCCATAGTTTACATTCATGTTCACTCTTGGTGGTGTGTATTCTAGGGGCTTTGACAGATGTATAATGACATGTATCTACCATTATAGTATCGTACAGAAAAATCCTCTATGCTTCACCTATTCACCCCTCCCTTCCCCCTAACCCCTGGCAACCACTGATCTTTTTACTGTCTCCAAGAACTGACTTTTCAGATATAATAGAAGCAGTGTGTTTGGCATATTGACTCACTATTCTCTTCCCCGTAAAAGTTTCCTTCTACCTAGCAATTACGTCAAAGAAGACAAGTGAGGCAACTTCGATCCAATAACATTTAGTTTATTTTTTGCAACCATGATCAGATTAACCGAAGGTGCTATACTCTGCACTACCAGTCCTTATTCTTTTTAATCCAGTACCATCATCTTCTAATGAGTGTATCCTCTGTCCATTGTGTGAAAATAGGAGGAATATATATAGGCTTAAGACTTTCATTAAGACGGAGATTTTAAACATTAAGTAAGAAAACAATAAACTATTAAGTGTTATATATATAGAGAGAGATTTTATGTTAAAACAAAAATCAGCCAAGTCTGGGAACCACTGCTTTAGTTTAGGCTGCTTATTTTATAGACTAGAGGCCCAGTGCACAAAATTCGTGCACGGGTAGGGTCCCTAGGCCTGATCTGTAATCAGGGCTGATTCGTGCCTTCCAGCTACTGCTCGGGGCCTTCCTTCATTCCACACCACGCCCTGGTAGTCATCGCATGTCATAGCGAGCAATTGAACTCCATGTTTCCCAGTAGAACTCCCGAGAGGACACTTTGCATATTTGCCATATATACATATGGAAAATTAGAGAAATTGGATAATATGACAAGTTTTTACAGTTAACTAATGGAATTACAATTTAGACCTAGATTTTCATACTCTTTATCTATTGTTTATCATTATTATTGCAACAAAGTGTTGTGAATGATAAAATGTGGGAATGAAGTGTGTGTATTTGGTATGACAACTGAATGTGTCAGCCTTCAGAATAGAGGAACACAAAAAACTGTTTTAGTTTTCTAATAATAGTATTGTTTTCAGAGAAATAGTTCTTTAATAAGTTACTAATAGGACTTTTTCCTTTTTTTTTTAAATCCAGTAAGGTGGGTTTTTTGTTCTTTGATTTATAAAAAGGTTTGCAAAAGAGAACTAACTTCAAATTGACCGGTAGCTCTTATATTTAATGCATTAAAAAGTTCACTTTTTTTTGGAAGTTACAATTTCATACTAAAACTTTTGGGGGAAGTATATTAGGAAATTTCTCTGCTCTAACAAATCAGACATGAATAAAGTTTAATGCTATCCACTGAAATCTGATTCTTCTGTGATCCTCAAGCACAAAAACAACCCCATGAGAGCTGTGCCCATATGTGGGTATTGACAAATGTGGACTGATTGGCTAGAGGCTATTTATGATCTCAAGTCTTTACTAAAAGATTGTTAATTTGATTTCCTTTTGGCCAATAGCTCACAGGTAGCAAACTCAGGTGAATTTAGGAGCCAAGCAGACTTGAGAGCCAGTGAGTACTTAATCATCAAAACATATAGGAAAAAAAATATACTATTGTTTTGCTTGAAATATATGGCCCTTTCAGGCTATTTTTCCTTTTCCGGCTTAACACAAAGATATAATTACAGGGAAATTAATTTTTACTGTAGTAAAGCCAACAGAACAATCCCATGAAAATGGTATCTAGCACTCGGCTGGGATACAGCAGAGAGCAGTGGATTTGTGGTTAACTTGAAATAACATGCAATGCAAAGGGGGGTACCCACTGATTCATATCAGCTGACTTTGGTCAGGGATTAATTCAAGCCAAGAGTAACAAGATCTTTTTTAAAGAGAAGCTTGAAACCTAGAATTTTATATGAAATATCCCATTTCTATTCAGGTTATTTTTAAAATATATATATTTTATTGATTTTTTACAGAGAGGAAGAGAGAGGGATAGAGAGTTAGAAACATCAAGGAGAGAAAGACATCTATCAGCTGCCTCTTGCACACCCCCGACTGGGAAAGTGCCCGCAACCAAGGTACCTGCCCTTGTCTGGAATCGAACCCTGGACTTTTCAGTCCGCAGGCCGACGCTCTATCCACTGAGCCAAACTGGTTTCGGCCTGTCCCTTACTCTTGATTGGAGCTTAGGCTCACAGTTTTTAGCGATTGGCTATCATCATAAAACTTTTTAAAAGTACAAATTGAAGAAATGTTATATATTATATAACATTTTAATATTTTCTTCTGTGGTGTCAAGGTACTGCCTGGAGTCTTTTTTTCACTTCACTAATGTTGCCTGCCATGTAAATTGTACCATTCAATATAACTAATGCACTGTAGAACATTCTATCAAAGGTAATTATATCACAGGGACATTCTAACAAACATATTTTGATATAATACGGGATTAGAAAACTGTGGTATTTAGTGACCTTTTAGCAAAATGAAAGTAGAGTGACGTAGTATCGCAACTTTTTTAGCTACGTAGGTGGCTATATAATTCCATGTTGAAAACAAAATATGGTTTGATAATGCTGGATGTAATTACACAGGTGTTTGGCATATATAGAATTATATAGACAATTTCCTGTATGTTTGAAATATTTCTTAACAAAAACTTCTAAGTTGTAAAAAAGAATCCACAAGCCAAATACAGCATCATAGCATTTTAATTGCTACTTTTAATTGGCTACTAAGTTCTATAATCTCCATTTTTTGTCTCATTCTTTGTCATTTTGGTAATCCATGTAGCAGAAAGTGAGATAAGAACAGAAGCACTGGAGACAACACAATTCCATCTAAGATTGTGGTTGTAGCTGGAACCAGTTTGGCTCAGTGAATAGAGCGTTGGCCTGCTGACTGGAAGGTCCCGGGTTCAATTCCGGTCAAGGGCATGTACCTTGATTGCAGGCACATCCCCAGTGGGGGCTGTGCAGGAGGCAGCTGGTCGATGTTTCTCTCTCATCCATGTTTCTAGCTCTCTATCCCTTTTCCTTCCTCTCTGTAAAAAAATCAATAAAATAGGTTTAAAAAGATTGTGGTTGCCCAACAATAGAGAAGAATTAGGACGGCTACTTATTATTATGGCTATTGCATCAGAGCCATACTTGTAATGCCTACAAGTTACAAAAACAGGTAACAAACTATAACAATGTGACAGTTTTTGGCTACTTTAAAAACTGTTCAGACGGACAACAGTGTAGTAATTGTGATGGAGGCGGGGAGAGATGATGGGGGAGGGTTAAAGAGGGATAAGTGTTCATGAATGGAGACCTGACTGGGTGGTAAACACAATTCAGTGTACAGATGATGTGTTGTGGAATGTGAGCCTGAAACATGTATAACTTTGTTAACCAATGTCGCCCCAATAAATTCAATAAAAAGAGGGGAAAAAAACTGTTTGAGATAATGTAATCTTTCTGTTTACAGTATAATAAAACAGTTGTCCTGAAAATTCTTGCCAAAGCAGTTTTTCATACCAAATCATTATCAAAAATACGGGCAGAACAACTCATTTGGTTTCTACTGGAATATCACTCTGAGCTCTTCAAGGTATCTCTGGCATTTTGCCTGGGCACATTGAGTACCAACCAAGCTATTTCTGTTAAGCAAAAAAGGCAAGTAATTCACTTAATAAATAATCTATTAAGTGCCTGGAATGTGCAAAGTTTGAAGAAATGCTCTCTTCTCCTACCCACTAAAAAGAAGGAAGCCGACTTAATGTCAATATTTGAAAATATATTAATTCCTTCAACCTATTTCTGGTGCATTACTATGTGCCAGGCACTGTTTTATTTAGGCGCTTAGAATACATTAGCAAACAAAACACGAAGATGAGAATCCTTGAAGAGCTTATATCCAGGTGATCATGACAGACAATAAAAAAATACAGCCCTCACTGGTTTGGCTCAGTGGAGGGTCCCAGGTTGGATTCCAGTCAAGGACATGTACCTTGGTTTCGGGCACATCCCCAGCAGGGGGTTTACAGGAGGCAGCTGATTGATGTTTCTCTGTCATCAATGTTTCTAACTCTCTATCCCTCTCCCTTCCTCTCTGTAAAACAGGGGTCTTCAAACTACGGCCCGCGGGCCACATGTGGCCCGCAGAGGAGTCTGATCCGGCCCGCCAGGTTTTTTGGGCAGTGAGCGCAGCCGAGGTGTTACAGTAGGAATTAGTAGTTCATATAGTCCGGCCCTCCAGCTCTCTGAGGGACCGTGATCTGGCCCCCACTTTAAAAAGTTTGAGGACCCCTGCTGTAAAAAATCAATAAAATATATATTTTTAAAAATACACACAATTATCAAGTCAATTCATATAGTTTGATGGGGGCAATAATGTAATAGAAAAAGAAAAAAAGAGCAGGTTCAGAGGACTTATGGTGCTAGAGTGGGTATGACTGGGGACGTATTGTATTAAACAGGGTGGCCAACATTGGGCTCAAGGGGAGAGTAAAATTTGAGCAAAGACAGGAAGAGAGAGTCAACCAATGTCTGTGGGGTGGGAGTCATGGTTTAGGGGAGAGAGATTGGGTCCTAGAGCAGAGGCTCTGGGGGGTGACCCAACCCATTTTTAGTGAAGTGGTAAGCAGAATGGAAGGCAGTATGAGATGAGGTCAGAGATGTGGGCGCCCTTGTAGGCCATTGGAGAGACTTTGCTCCTCCTTGGAATAAAATGGGGAATCACTGGAGGGTTTGAGCAAAACAGTGGCCTGATATGACTGACATTTATAAAGACAGAGGCATGGTGCATGAAATTCATGCATGAGGAGGGATGTCTCTCAGCCCAACCTGCACCCTCTCTAATCTGGGACCCCTAGAGGGATGTCTAACTGCCCATTTAGGCCCAATCCCTACTGGGATCACAATCCAGGACTGCTGGCTCCCAACTGCTCACCTGCCTGCCTTCATGATGGCCCCTAACCGCTTCTGCCTGCCAGCCTGATCACCCCCTAACCACTCCCCTGCCAGCCTGATTGATGTCTAACTGCTCCCTTGCCAGTTAGATGGGCCCTAACTGCCCTCCCCTGCAGACCTTGTCACCCCTAAATGCCCTCCCCTGAAGGCCTGGTCACCCCTAAATGCCCTCCCCTGCAAGCCTAGTCACCCCTAACTGGTCTCCCCTGCAGGCCTGGTCCCCCTCAACTGCTCTCCCCTGCAGGCCTTGGTCCTCCCCCCCATAACTGCCCTTCCCTTCAGGCCTAGTCACCCCCAACTTTCCTCCTCTGCTGGACTGGTCACCCCTAACTGCCCTCCCCTGCAGGCTTGATCACCTCTAACTGCCCTCCCTTGCAGGCCTGGTCCCTCCCAACTACCCTCCCCTGCTGGCCATCTTGTGGTGGCCATCTTGTGTCCACATGGGGGCAGCCATCTTTGACCACATGGGGCAGCCATCTTGTGTGTTGGAGTGATGGTCAATTTGCATATTACTCTTTTATTAGATAAGCTGTGGCTTTTGTGTTGAGAATAAATTGTTGAGAGGCAAGGGTAAAAGCAGGAACATCTTTTAGCAGACTGTTGTAATAATCTGGGCAAGAGGGGTAGCAATAGAATTAGTAAAATGTGATCAGATTTACAAAATATATCAAGAAAATGATTGTTTTTTTAGTCTCACTACTGTATTTTAATACTGATAGTGGCACTTTTTTTTTTTAATATATATATTTTATTGATTTTTTTACAGAGAGGAAGGGAGAGAGAGAGAGAGTTAGGAGAGAGAACATCGATCAGCTGCTTCCTGCACACCTCCTACTGGAATGTGCCTGCAACCAAGGTACATGCTCTTGACCAGAATCGAACCTGGGACCTTCCAGTTCGTAGGCCGACGTTCTATCCACTGAGCCAAACCAGTTTCGGCAGTAGCTGTGATGATTTTATGACAGAATTTCAAGAATACATACAGGCCAAGTGATTTGTTCCCCAACAAGTATTCAATTTTGATGACACAGGCCTCTTCTAGAAGAAAATGCAAACGAGAATCTACATTACACTGAAGTCATTGCAGGACACAAGTCAGTGAACGATAGGCTGATGTTATGGTTGTGTGGCATCATGAGCAGAGACTTTATTTTATTTTTTTTATTTTTTTTTGCCCCCCTCCCTCTCTCCCACACATCCCCTCCCTCCCCAGAGTTTTATGTCCATTGGTTGTACTTATATGCATGTATCCAAGTCCTTCGGTTGATCTATTATCTCCCCCAGATCCTCCTCCCCTCCCCGCTGTAATTTGACAATCTGCTTGTTGCTTTACTGTCTCTATATCTATCTTTTGATTCATCAGTTTATAATGATCTTTATTATCCACAAATGAGTGGGGTCATGTGGTGTTTCTCTTTCATTGATTGGCTTATTTCACTCAGCATGATGTTCTCCAATTCCATCCAGGTTGCTGCAAATGATGAGAATTCTTTCTTTTTTATGGCAGCATAGTATTCCATTGTGTAGATCAGTGTTTCCCAACCTTCTCTCATGATGAGAATCACCTGGTGGAGTTGTTAAAACGCAGATTCCTGAATCCCAACTAAGAAGTGCTAAACTAGAATTTTTGGGAACATATAGGTAAAATTGCATACCTAACTTAGTGCTCTGTATATAACATCTGTGTTAGAGCACTAGTTAAGTATACAATTTTACCTATATGTTCCCAAAAATTCTAGTTTAGCACTTCTTAGTTGGGATTCAGGAATCTGCGTTTTAACAACTCCACCAGGTGATTCTCATCATGAGAGAAGGTTGGGAAACACTGGTGTAGATGTACCATAGTTTTTGGATCCAATCATCTGCTGACGGGCACCTAGGCTGTTTCCAAATTCTGGCTATTGTAGATTGTGCTGCTATGAACATAGGGGTGCATATATCCTTTCTGATTGGTGTTTCTAGTTTAAATATATTTTAACTAAATCTAAAATAAATATATCTAAATAAAAAAATCTAAAATAAATATATTTTATTGATTTTGTACAGAGAGGAAGGGAGAGTGATAGAGAGCCAGAAACATCGATGAGAGAGAGTCATCGATCAGCTGCCTCTTGCACACCCCCTACTAGGGATATGCCTGCAACCAAGGTACATGCCCTTGACCGGAATCGAACCCGGGACCCTTCAGTCCCCAAGCCAATGCTCTATCCATTGAGCCAAACTGGTCCCGGCTGATAGTGGTACTTTTAGTAGTATTTCTCCAAAGCCTGTACAAAAAAAATTGTTTCCTTCATTTTTTTGTTTAAAAATTTTGTCTCATATCATAAGAAATTAACATTGGTTCAAATTTTGTAGTTCTGTCAACCTTAACTGAAGTTTTTTTTCCATTATTTCAGAGAAAAAGGTGGTAATTAGAATATGCAAGAGATAGTCCCCATATTATGAATTTTGAATGAAATATATTCTAGAAACTCATTTGTAACTCAGTTGTTATGTACATAGTTATTTTTGTTTTTGTTTTCATCAAAATCCTATATCATAAAGGGCAAATATGCAAATTGACCTAACTGTGGAATGACCAGTTGTTATGATGCTCACTGACCACTAAGGGCAGGGGCAGATACTCAATGCAGGAGCTGCCCCCTGGTGATCAGTGCACTTCCACAGGAAGAGCACCACTCAGCCAGAAAACTCTGAACCAGGCTCATGGCTGGTGAACTCAGCAGCACAGCGGCAGCAGTGTTAAGGACACTCGGGGGATGTCTACCTGCCAGCGTAGGCCAGGCTGAGGGACACCCCCTCCCCAAATGCACAAATGTCGTGCCCCAGATCTCTGGTATATAATAAATGGCCTGGCTGGTGTGGCTCAGGGATTGAGCATTGGCCTATAAACCAGGAGATCATGTTCAATTCCAGTCAGGGTACATGCCCAGGTTGTGATTCTCAATAGGGGGTGTGCAGGAGGCAGCAGATTAATGATTCTGTCATCATTGATATTTCTACCTCTCTCTCCCTGTCCCTTCCTCTCTGAAATCAATAAGAATATTATATATTTCATATATATGTATATATGAAATAAATGGAGGTTGGGGAGCCCAGGTTACATAAATGTTTAATTCTACAGTCACTAAACCCAAGCTCATGTCTATAGTTTCCTTGTGAAATGGGGGCCAGATTTCCACCAGGAATTTAGAAAGGGCATTTCCTCTCCCTCTTCCTTAGCACTTCCAGGGGTCTTCAAACTACAGCCCGCGGGCCACATGCGGCCCGCAGAGGAGTCTGATCCGGCCCGCCAGGTTTTTTGGGCAGTGAGCGCAGCCGAGGTGTTACAGTAGGAATTAGTAGTTCATATAGTCCGGCCCTCCAGCTCTCTGAGGGACCGTGATCTGGCCCCCACTTTAAAAAGTTTGAGGACCCCTGAGTCTTAGCCTATCACTTTTTTTTTTTTTTTTTTTCCCTCATCCTGCCTCCTCTTCTGGGTAAATGAATCCTCCTCTTTCCTACATACAGGCAAGAAATTAGAAAGGATTTTTTTCATTTTTTGACCTTCCCTTCATGTCAAAGTGAGCAGTGTTTTGAAACATACTGGCCTCAATTTTGCAGCAGCCCACAAAGCAGAAAAGGAATTGACGTGGACTGCAGGAAGTGCGGATGAGGGATTCAGGAAGCAGGGAGAAGCCCTCTCATGACTGGTTTCTGGAGATTAGGGCAGGAGGTATTTCAGGGTTCCTGAAATGGCGGCATTTATAATGGAGGCTCTCAAATGTGCCAAGTTTTTCCCTGTTACGGAGCTTTTCTATGCTGTCTACTGTCTGTCTGGAACATTTTTCTCCCAAATCTTCTTATGGCTCACTCCTTCCCATCTGTTCAGGCTTCTGCCTACAATGTTACTCTCAGCAGAAGCCCTTCCCAATAGGATGGCTACCCATCGTCCTCACTCTGGCCTGTTACCCTGCTTCATGCTTACTCAACAGCACTATCACTACTTGAAAATAGACTATGTATTTGCTGATTTTTTTTTTTTTAAAAATTTGTGGTTTTGGTGTGCTTTTTAAAATTTATTTGCAGGTGTTGTGTGTGTGTGTGTGTGTGTGTGTGTGTGTGTGTTTTGTTTTTTTTAATTATCTTTCTCTTCAATGAGAATGTAAGCTTCAAGAATTCAGAAACATGATCTGTTTGTCACCTAGAACATAGCAATCACTCACTAAGTTTTTATAGAATGACAGAATGAATTAATGGAGACAGCTTCATGACTCGAAATTGGCAAGAGTATAGAAGCTAATGCAAAAGGCAGCCTGGGGCCCAGGGGGAAGAAGCTGTGTAGACAGGAGGTTCAGCATTGGTAGGTGTGGGGATGTCCGCTGTAGCAATATTAGCTGAGGGGGATACATGTAGTCTGGGATTACCTTTGTGTAACCAAAACCCGGAAAAGGAGCATTTATCCATTCTAAGATAATAATGTTTTCATGTATTTTAGAGCCACTATTTACATACTTAACATGTAATTACAATGTAAGATTATTTAGATCAGGGATTCTATAGTACCGTAATTTTTTAAAGACCATTACACTAATGACTGCTTAACCTAGTTTCAGATGTAGTTCACACTTGAAAGTAGACAACTGTAAGAATTCTAAAAAAATTTCAAGAATTCATACCTTTTATAATTCAGAGGTCTGCTGCCCACCTCTTCTCCCCAGCTGGAATCTTTTCCCCGACTCACTGGTCAAAACCATTAAATTTTTATCTATGTCTCTGGATAAAATAAAAAAAAATCATATTAAATATTTGAAAATCCCTGTTTTTATGCAGACACCAGTTACTTTTTTTTAAAATATATTTTATTGATTTTTTACAGAGAGGAAAGGAGAGGGATAGAGAGTTAGAAACATCAATGAGAGAGAATCATCGATCAGCTGCCTCTTGCACACCTCCTATTGGGAATGTGCCTGCAACTCAGGTACATGCCCTTGACCGGAATCGAACCCGGGATCCTTCAGTCCGCAGGCCAACGCTCTATCCACTGAGCCAAACCAGTTTCGGCACTAGTTACTTTATTGGACTTGGTTAGTAAGAAACTGAAGAAGCTTCTGCATGGAGAAGATTCAGATGCCGTATCAGGTACTAATTCAGACTTATTCCTTTTTTATCAACGATAGTTATAGCCAAGTAAGTTGGATGGGACTGAGTATGTAATAAATATAGAATGATGACATGTAATAAGGGGGTTACATTCAGGCTACTTGTTAATATCTCCAGAGCAAGTTCTCTAGTTTTTTCTATGTTTTGTTTATTTTTTGGAAGCCCTGTGGTTACCTTTCTTCTAAAGAAGTGAACACTTTCTCTCATTCTGCTCCCAAGTCTCACCGCCCCTTCAGCCTATCACCCACTGCAGCTTCCAGGCTCCTGCACTCTCTGTTGTCTGTCTGTCTCTGAGTCTTCCTATTGTTTTTCATTCTCTCTCCCCTCCCTCCTCTCTTTTAGGAAATGACCTAATTTTACAGAGAGGAGCCTGGCCAGCAGTTGAATAGGCTCCAAGATTTTTTTCATTCAGTGTCCTCTGGCAGTTCAGCTCATTCCCTAACTTAGGATTTCTTTAAACTAAAAAATAGTTTTAATGCAAATTTCCAAAGATTGTCATGTGAGAGACAAAATAGCATAATTGCCATAACTGGGTTATCAGGCCCAAATTGCCTGGCCAAGTCCTTTAACCTCTTTATGCCTCAGCTTCTTCGCCTATGAAATGGGGAAAATAATGACAAATACTTCATAGTTATAAAATACTTAATATTTAAATTAATGATATATTATAACCTATAAATATTAAATACTGCTAATGTTTAATATTAATGGACACTAATGTTGAGCCTACTATGTGTCAGGCACTAACATGGATTTATGAAATTATTTATTCTATACAATAATCTATGTAGGTATTATTATTATCCCATTTTTATAAATAAGATAACTGAGGCTTAGAGAGATTAAGTAACTTGACCAACTAGAAAAGTAGTTAACATTTTTTTCCTGTAAAAGATGGTTCCTAAGGCATTACTAATTTTTAGAAAAAAACATTCATAGAATAGGACATACATTTATTTGCCTGAGTTACTGGGATTTCTCAGCTATTTTCTCTCATGTCCTTCTTTGAACACAGGGCATATGACAACAGAAATGTTACCACCTGTATTCTATCTGTTTTGATGCAGTTAAACAATGATGCTAAGTATTCTGAACCTAACATCAGGGATCTTTTCAGATTAATTTGATCTCATCTAACTTCAAAACAAACCTCATTTGGCTGCCATTTACTCTATTAGCTTTTCACATTCAATTCTTCATGATTTTTGGCTTTTGAGGAAAATGTAGGAATTGTAGGCATTTTAATATCCATTTCCATTCAACATCCATTCAACAATATGCTTTAAAGGGAGATAATGAATATAAGTGCTTTGCACAGTGCCATGTGCTATAAGCACTTGGACAGTGAAGAGGTATCTGTATTTTTCCCTAAATAGCTTGACTATTTTGTCTTTTTTTTTTTTTTTGGTGGGGGGGGAAGGGGTAAGGGAGGCCAGGGTATTCTGTTTCTTCTTAAAGTTTATCCCTCATCAGTAAAATTGTCACACTATATCAATATGCAATTTAATGGACTTTTAAAAAACCATCTGTATGTTCTATTATGATGCTCTTTTCCCCATATTTGAGTTTCTTACCAAGTAATTGATTACTTGAAATTCATCTGTTGATGTAAAAAGCTCCTGATATCAAATATTTATCCATTCAATTATTCACCAAAGATTTTTTTAAAAAATATTTACTACATATCAGACTTTGTATAAGCACCAAAAAATACCAAGATGTGTAAGATAATGTCTCTGCTTGCAATAAGCTCATGTTCCAATGCTCAAAGTGACTAGCACATAGATGTTTAATAGATATTTGGTGAATAAATTCAGTGGAAGAATTCTGTATGAGAGAGACAACCATTTTAAAGCAATCTATACTAATAAAAGGGTAATATGCTAATTAGACCAGATAGATCAGACGTTATTCCGGACATCCTTCCTGACAAAGCCTGAGGCATGGCCAGCCTGCAAACCACCTGTGCCCCCCCCCTCCCGGCAGGGACCCCCACACCGATCTGGGGCATGGCCAGCCTGCAAACCCCATGACCCCCCACCCTAATCCGGAGCCCCCTTCAGGGCAGGCCAGCCGGTCCCCATCCATGCACCAGGCCTCTATCTAACCCACATGTGTCAAACACAAGGCCCGCGGGCCAAATCCAGCCCGCCAGGCCTTGCAATGTGGCCCGCACCGCGCTGTCATCACTGCACTCCGCTGTCAGTTTATGACATTGTCAGTTTATGACTGTTCAGTAAACCATTCGGCCCGCGATTTAGGCTGGATTTTAGATTTTGGCCCCTTCTCTGATTGAGTTCGACACCCCTAATAACCTAATAATAGAGTAATACACAAATTAACTATCACTCCACCACACAAGCCATGCCCATCAGCCAATCAGGGCAAATATGCAAATTAACCCAACCAAGATGGTGGTTGATTTGCATATCAAGACAGCATAGAAAGAAGCCAAGCCTGAAGAAGGGAGCAAAGCTGTGGAGAAGCAGGTGGGGTGGCAGAGAAGGGAGGAAAGCAGGTGGGGCAGCGACCGCCACAGGAAGCCCTATTGCAGGAATCTTCCTCCAATGGGCCACTAGTCCTATATAATAAAAGGGTAATATGCAAATTGACCCTATCATCAGAACAATCAGAACAACTGCTGGACCAGTCACTATGAGGCACACTGACCACCTGTTGGTCCCTTTCCCTGGCCAGCAGGCACCAATCGTCTGATGGCCACCCATAGTGGGGGCGGGACTAGCAAGCAGGCAGGAACAGCCAGCCTCTGGGTCCCGTTCCCTGGCCGTCAGGCACCGAAGTCAAACGGGGAACCAGCGGTGGGTGACAGCGGGGGGTGGGATCAGTTTCGGCAGCTGGGAAAGATGGCCCTGATCACAGGCCAGGCCTAGAGAACATACCAGTGTATGAATTTCATGCGCCGGGCCTCTAGACTATACATATAAAAGGCTAATATGCAAAGTGTTCCCTCAGGAGTTCAATCACTTGCTATGAGATGCGCTGACCACCAGGGGGCGGCATGGAACATGGCAGGCAACCAGCAGTGGCGGTGGGGCGCTGAGGGAGTGAGAGAAGGAGGCAAAGAGGCAGAGAGGTAGGGGGTAACTCCATGGTGGAGGCGCATGGGTGGTAAGGGGAGGAGAAGTCAGGGAGGTGGGGAACCGGATTGGCCCTGATTGCTGGCCAGGCCTAGAGACTCTACCCATGCACAAATTATGTGCACCAGGCCTCTAGTCATAGTATAACAGGGATGTGTATGAGCCAGAGGAGGTTATGGAAGACTGGAGGATAATTTACCTGATCTCATTTGAGGGGACCAGACTAGGCTTGTGGAAGCGACAATGCCTACTAGGAATCTTAAAGAATTAGTAAATATTAGCTAAACCAAAAAAGCAGTGAAGGATATTCCGGACAGAAGGAACATTGTCAGCAAAAATAAGTAAGTGCTAGAAACTGCAGCCAAGGGGTTGCCAGGAATTGAAACTAGAGAAACAGGCAGATGTCAGGTTATGAAGGACCTTATTTAGCAACCATGGAATTCACTAGGCATTTGGGAGCCGTCGAGTTATTTTTAAGAAAGTGATATGTCTAGATTTGTATTTTAGATAGAGCATGCATAGCTGCCATTGGGAGACAAGTTGGCCAGGGGCACTGGAGGCAGGGTTCTTAATTAGGAGGCTAGCGTGCTCCAAGTGAGAAATGACGTAAGCCTGTACTGTGGCAGGGGCAAGAGGGATGAAGAGGGGGGAGCAGGTTTGAGATATAGGTGACTCACAGATGACTCTCAAGTTTCCAGGTGGGGTGACTGCCACCGATTCAGAGAGAAACACAGGAAGAGGAACACATTTAGGGAGATGATTGAATCCGTTTTGGTCTTTTAATACGTGTGAGACATACTAGTCAAGATTTTCAGCAGGGAAGCTGAATGTGCAAATTTGGAGCTCAGGGAAGAAATAGGAGCTAGAAATAAATGTCTGGGAGCATGTGGAAATTGAGGCTGTTTAGAGTATATTGAGTAAAATAAGAGGTCCAAGGATAAGACATTAAGGGACAATAATGGTCAAGGGGTAAGTTAATGGAATCTATCAATGAGACAGAAATGAAATGTTAGGAGGGGACTTAGGTGAAGTTGTATTCATTAAGCCAAGGAAATACATGATTTTAAGGATTCCAGCTGAAACCAGTTTGGCTCAGTGGATAGAGCATCTGCCTGCGGACTGAAAGGTCCCAGGTTTGATTCCAGCCAAGGGCATGCACCTTGGTTGCGGGCACATCCATAGTAGGGGGTGTGCAGGAGGCAACTGATCAATGTTTCTCTCTCTGTGTCCCTTTCTCTTCCTCTCTGTAAAAAAATCAATAATATACATACATACATACATATATATATATATATATATATATATATATATATATATATATATTTTTTTTTTTTTTTTTTTTTTTTTTTTTAAATGATTCCATTTTAAGGTGGTGATTTTAAGGTGGTGGAAGGTTAGGACAGCCACTGACCACGTGGAGCCAATTAATAAGAGCTGATTTAGTGACTTGTATTTTTAAATAGACTTTTATGCTTTTCTGCTGCTAATCTGTCTTTGTCAGTTTACTTTTCAGGCCCAGCCAGGGGCCCAAAGAGGAAAACATTTTTTCTACCCAATAGTTCCAGTTCATTAGCCATGTCACTTCAATGCCTCAAATTCCTCTAGAAACTGGGGGAGTAGTTCCTCACTACTTCTTACACTGCATGGGGTTTTTTGGCCATCAAAATAAAGTATGTAAAATAAAAGTGTTTTTGCTAAACATAGAGCACTTGTGAAGATACAGTATTATTACTCTGAAGCAAAATATGAGTATACTGGGCTTTCCACGCCCCACCTTTCCCATCTCCCTCCTCCTTCCCCCACCCCAAGGCACCTTACCTTTACCCTTCTCTCTCCAAGCTCCAAGGCCCCTACTTTTGCCTCTGCAACTTGTTTCCTGAGCCCATTTCTTCTATCACTTACTTCTCCTACCTCTGTGACTTTCTAAATAAACCTTCTCTTATTTAAAAAAATAAATAAATAAATAAGTATAGTAAATACAATTATCTACAATATTTTTTTGGGGGGGGGGGGGGGAAATCTAGAATAAGGCCAGTTTGAGTAAATACTTTTTTTGTATTGTTTTTAACTTGCTTCTCCTATTGTACTTTTCTTTTTAATTTTATTGTTTTTTATTTATTTCTTAAAGTATTACAAATAATAATATATATGTTTTAAATATATATATTATTTTATATATATATAAAATATATTTAAAATATATATAAAATATATTTAAAATATATATAAAATATATTTTAAATATATATAAAATATATTTAAAATATATTTTATTGATTTTTTACAGAGAGGAAGGGAGAGGGATAGATAGTTAAAAACAGCAATGAGAGAGAAACATCCATCAGCTGTCCCCTGCACGCCCCCCACTGGGGATGTGCCCTCAACCAAGGTACATGCCATTGACCGGAATCGAACCCTGGATCCTTCAGTCTGCAGGCTGATGCTCTATCCACTGAGCCAAACCAGTTTCGGCTATGTCTCCTTTTTTTTTTTCCAAGTGACCTTCCCCCAGCCTCTCCTGCCCACGCCCCCTCACCCCCCACATGCCCTTACCCCACTTCCAGTGTCTTACGTCTGTTGGTTGTGCTTATATGCTTGCATACAAGTCCTTCAGTTGATTTCTAACTGTGCCTCCACCCCCCTATAACCCTCCCGACCTTCCTGATGTAGTTTCACAGTCTGTTAAATGCTTCTTTGACTCTACTTTTGTTCAAGTTTATAATGTTCTTTATTATCCATAAATGAGTGAGATCATGTACTTTTTTTAAGGCTTCACATTTTGCCAACGCCTAACATACAAGGAATTTGAAAAACTCAAGGAAATGAGAACTTAGTATCTTCACCAGTTGGCTCTTGAGATTACTACCGTAGTAACCCCAGCATCTCTTGGAAACAAAGAATGAAATTAATTAAGGAATTTCAAAAACACCATCCATCGGGAAGCTTTGCATTAACATTTCTGTGGCAGAAAACCACCATTTGAGAATGTAAACAAATCTCTGGGGTTTCCTCAAACTAACACACTGACACCTCAGGGGCAGAATAGCTTCCAAGCACTGTGAGTGTAACCGCGCATAAAATGTCAAGGAAGGTGGTCAAGAGGTACAAACTTCCAGTTATAAAGTAAATGAGTCCTGGGATGTAATGTACAGCATGGCGACTATAATTAATAATACTTAAGTACATAGTTGAAAGTTGCAAAGAGAAAAAATTTTTTTAATGTTAGGGAAGGCTGAAACCGGTTTGGCTCAGTGGATAGACCGTCGGCCTGAGGATTGAAAGGTCCCGGGTTCAATTCCGGTCAAGGGCATGTACCTTTGTTGCGGGCACATCCTCAGTAGGAGGTGTGCAAGAGGCAGCTGATTGATGTTTCTCTCTCATCGATGTTTCTAGCTTTCTGCCTCTCTCTCTTCCTCTCTGTAAAAACTCAATAAAATATATATTTTTAAAAATGTTAGGGAAGTTTTTAACTTTAAAAGGGGATATGTTAAGTTCATGTAAGCTAATGTACTTAATTATCATGCTGCTGAAGTCATGTGCTAAATGTGCTACTAGGGATCTGGTACATTTACTATCTTTAGGTTGATTTTCCCACAGAAAAGGAACATTTCATACCTGAGTTCTCTAAAGAAAACTTGCACTTTCCTTAGCATATATTATTTTTAAGCTATTCCCTTGGGCTGCTATTACTTAAAAACTGAATCATCTAAATAGTGTAAGGCTAAGAAAGTAGATTTTAAAAGCCATACATTTAAAATTCATGAATATCTAAAACCATGATTTTGCATTATCTACTACTTCTTTAGAGTATTTTATGGCTTTCTTCTTTCCTCTCTTCTTCCCTCTTTCTATACCTCCCTCCCTTCCTTTTTTTTTTTAATATATTTTATTGATTTCGTACAGAGAGGAAGGGAGAGAGATAGAGAGTTAGAAACATCGATGAGAGAGAAACACCTATCAGCTGCCTCTTGCACACCCCCTACTGGGGATATGCCCGCAACCAAGGTACATGCTCTTGACTGGATTCGAACCCGGGACCTTTCAGTCCCCAAGCTGACGCTCTATCCATTGAGCCAAACCGGTTTCGGTCCTCCCTTCCTCTTAATTGGAGGGACATTCCTGGGGAAAGTTTCCATTCTATTGTTCTGTGTAAGTCTAGTGGGGAATTCCTTCCTATTACTATGAGTGGCTGGAAGTGTGTATTACCAGGTCCTTGGATCTGATGATTAAAAGATTATATATAACCTTAAGTAAATACCTTCCCTCTGAGCCTGTTTTGTTTTTTACTCTCTCAGCCGAAACCAGTTTGGCTCAGTGGATAGAGCATCAGTCTGCGGACTGAAGGGTCCCAGGTTCGATTCCCGTCAAGGGCATGTACCTTGGATGCGGGCACATCCCCAGTAGGGGGTGTGCAAGAGGCAGCTGATAGGTGTTTCTCTCTCATCGATGTTTCTAACTCTATCTCTCTCCCTTCCTCTCTGTAAAAAATCAATAAAATATAAAAAAGACTTCCTTTTATAAAAAAAAAAAAAATACACATACAGAGACTGCATTTATAAGACTGTACCAAAAATATCAGAGGCACGAGGGAGAGCATGTGGTATGGTAGACAATGAGAGAATGGGCTGTGGAGTCAGAGACCAGGATTTTCTAGTGACCTATTTGGGTTCAGAAGGGAAAATATGAGCAAGTGAATGACTTTGATTAAGGCAAAATCCAATTTAGAAATAGAATTAGTAGAAATTAGAGTTGCTCAGCAATGCTTGAAATGCTTTATCATTTAAATTGAATGACATTTCTTAAAGAAGCTTATTTTCATCAACATACCGTATTTTTCGGACCATAAGACGCACCGGACCATAAGACGCACCAGTTTTTAGAGAAGGGAAATGAAGAAAAAAAGATTCTGAAACAAATAGTGTCCTAAAATATTTTATGTGCATTAAAACCCAACATCACAGTCATAAACACATGTAATCAACCCTGTAAAGTAAACAGCAGCATTTAGAACCATTTTAGAGCCGGGCAAGCACACAGAGACCACACAGAGCCGGGCAAGTAAAAAACCTTTTTTTTTACAGTATATGTGTAGGCTATATTTGGACCATAAGACGCAGGGACTTTTTCCCCCCACTTCTGGGGGGGAAAAAGTGCGTCTTATGGTCCAAAAAATACGGTATATGCTACTATTAGATTAATCTTGTTTACAAAAAAAAAAATTTCCTTCTACTGAATGGTTTTTGTAAGTTGAGGCATTAATTCCTAAAGAGAAAATCCTAACCAAGAGGTGCCACTCCATCTAGTGACAACTCCATAAATTACAGTTATTAGGCTTAAATAGAATTCCCAATTTGAGAGACTCATTATATGCAAAGTATTTTTTCCCCTGTATAAATAAAACCCAGCTCCCATCACTGTAAAGCTTACCTCCTGTTAGAATATCCAGTAAATTATAATGGGAATTCACAGCCTGATCTTATATAATTCACATTCTTAGATACTATCCAGATTAAGTAAAAGATTTTCTAACTCAAAGAAACAAATGTTGATACAAAACTCTTCTCACATATAATTTATATGCATGATATTCAAGATTGAAAGCCATTCTTGAGATCCTTCTCCCCCCCTTCCCCGCCAGAAATCCTTCTTCCCTGTACTCTACACAAGTGGATTTTGGGGTGCTTTTACTATACACCTGCTGGCATGCTAGAAAGATTTTTGAACATAAAAACCAGAACGTTGGTGTTGTAGCTGCAACTCTGTCCTTTAACAACTCTGTCATCAATGACACTATTAGGCAACTCTTTGTTGCCCAGTTGATTCCCTCACAGGTGTATAATTCCACATTTGATTAATGCCAGCACTCCACTTCTGGCCAGAGCCCACCATGTCATGCATAACTACCTATATGCCAGGTTTGAATTCTTTCTCTTTGGTACTTGGGAACCTCCATGAGGTCACAGATGTGGGTTGAAGGAAAGGTAAACAGTGCACTCAATTCTCTAGGGGTGAGCTCATGCCACTGACTTGTCCAACCTGAGTCCAAACTTGTATGGACCACTTCCACTGGACAAAGGCATGCTGCTGTGCGTGCCTAACCTGCGGAGGCAAGGGAAATGACCCCAGGAACAGAACTGAGAGCAGCGTTTCCAGTTGTCCAGTATGCATAAAGATATGGCTGGAAATACTGGCTAATGGGTTGATTGGAGGATTAGAGACTTGAAAACAAAGACAAAACAACATGGGAATGAGAAGCTTCAGGATAGTATGTGAATGGACATCTCAACATAGGCCAAAAGTGCAAGGATACCTCTGTCCTGTATGAAAGCTCATCCAAATCCTGTTCTTTGGAGATCAGGGGTGGGGAACATCCGGCCCTCGGGCCCTCTAAGTCATTTGGTCTGGCCCTGCCAAAGCAATAGGGGTGACTTAATTAACTATGTGACCAAGTATAGCAGGCTAATTTTTAAGTTGATAATTATGTATGGCCCTTCAATGTTATAAATATACAAATGGCCCTTGGCAGAACAAAGGTTCCCCATCCCTGCTCTAAGTGGACAGCATAGCCTACACTGCGGTTGTTAGTTAGCCTCTTTCCCCAGCCACCCCAGTCCTTGCACAATTATGCTACATTCTGGGAAAATTCCCTTAGCTTCTTTCTGTTTTTCCATCTTTAGTACTATCTGTTCTGCTATTTAACCATGAACTAAGCATAAGAAATCTCTACTTAAGGGAGCGGGGAGTGGCAGGGGGTGTCAATTGGGGACTTTAAACAAAACAAACAAACAAAAACACTTTAAACAAATCTCTACTTTTAATTTCTAAGATCTTTGTTATAGCAACCTGTTGTTGTTATAATAGATGCAAGTCTCTCAGAGAATATTACTTAAAAAGTTTCTTTTGCTTATTTTATTCCCTGGGGGTTCATTCTTGTTTGCTGGATTTGGTGGTGTTAAGCACCGCTCAAATGTTTAATGTTTGGGTGTCTGTTTTTTCATTTATGAATTCCCCGTTTTCCCTGACAGTGAATTAAGTTCTAATTAGGGTGTCTTTCCCCAGCAGGAAGAAAGTGTACTAAATTTAGGACCCTGCCCAGAATTCTTTCTAATGAGGTTTGAGCTCTTGTCTTTAGCCAAAGGTCAGTGCCACAATCAACTGCCCCTTTAAGTTTTTAAAATTCTAATACTCTTAGTGGATATGACATTATTTCAGTTTCTATTCTGTTTCTCTTTCCAACTCTTACATTTCTACTCTTTCTGCTGAGCCTCAACTCCAAGAAAGGGAGTTGAGTTTAGCTGTTTCCATCTCATTCTTTATATGGCTTCCCCATGATCTCCTACTCGCTGGATTTGTCCTAAATTAAAATACCTCTTGAGCCCTGACCCGTTTGGCTCAGTGAATAGAGCAGGGGTCTTCAAACTACGGCCCGCGGGCCACATGCGGCGGCCCGCAGAGGAGTCTGATCCGGCCCGCCAGGTTTTTTGGGCAGTGAGCGCAGCCGAGGTGTTACAGTAGGAATTAGTAGTTCATATAGTCCGGCCCTCCAGCTCTCTGAGGGACCGTGATCTGGCCCCCACTTTAAAAGTTTGAGGACCCCTGGAATAGAGCGTCGGCCTATAGACCGAAGAGTCCCAGGTTCAATTCCAGTCGAGGGCACAGCCTCAGGAGGCAGCTGATTGATGTTTCTCTCTCATTTATGTTTCTAACTCTCTATACCTCTCTTCTCCTCTCTGTAAAAAATCAATGAAACATATTTTTTAAAATAAAATAAAGTACCTCTCGAATTATTCTTACATCTTTAGTTTTCTCCTTTCCTGATCTGGGTTTTCTTGTCCTATTTTCTCTAACAACTTAATCCAATTAGTTTTCCATATTTTAAAAAGTTTCTCTGCATTTGTTCATTAATGGCACCCTTCAGGATTTACTCTCCTAATAAAATATATGAACTGTTTCATGCACATAATAAAGTATAGATTCTAATACAATAAACACCTATGTGCCTTCCACCCAGGTTGAGAAAGAATATATCACAAGTAGCATCTGAGTGTTCTGTGTATGCCTCCCTGATCTCATTTGCCTCTAGTCTCTGAGCTTAAAAGGATTTGGGACAGACAGAGAAGTAGATGGACATGATCAGTTTAGTATATTAAAGCCAATCATCACTGAATTAAAAATTTCAAAACCAAGATAGAAAAGCTTTTGAGAAGGCAGTTCTATCTTGATTACTCATTGCTATAATCCTAATCTTCTATCTTAAGGTGTATATTATGCAGGGCCAACCTGTTACTTCCCTGCATGCAAATTATAATAAAAATATTAAACTCTAATATGACTAAGTGCTGTCTCCTAGTAAATCTCATACTTAAGATCATCACTAATTTTTCTACATTTTTTGTTACGTGTTCAAAAAAATCATTAATGTTTTTCTAAAATAATAGAGATCTTTAATCATTATATCAGACAATGTTTATTATTCTGAGCTAAAGTTAAATGTTCTCTTTGAAGTCAACTTATTTTATAATATTAAAACATCTCTAGCAATAAAGTTTTCAAAATTAGGCAGATATTGAAATACATGGGAGCTTTGCCTAAACCAGTTTGGCTCAGTGAATAGAGTGTCAGTCTGTAGACCAAAAGGTCCTGGGTTCGATTCGGGTCAAGGGCATGTACATTAGCTGCGGGCACATTCCCAGTAGGGGGTGTGCAGGAGGCAGCTGGTCGATGATTCTCTCTCATCGATGTTTCTAACTATCTATCCCTCACCCTTCCTCTCTGTGAAAAATTAATAAAATATATTTTTTTAAAAAATAAATACATGGGAGCTTTGAAACTACAGATAAAGGATTAGGCTCTATTTTCATTAATTTAAGAAATGAATTTTTATGGTCTCAAAAAAGCACTCTCAGACCTACACTGTATACATAAATTCTGGTCTACTGTAGTAAGGATATGAACGCATATGCATCATCCTCAGTAGAATATAACAGAAGCCTTCAGGTGAGGGCATGTTTTGGGAATGCAGCCTTGAAGAATGCCCAGTTCCTCACAGCAAAAACACCTGGCTGGTAATAACAGTATTCTATCTGACCAAGATCAGATCCTGACAAGTCAAGAAAAACCCTTTAAGTGGGGCTTATCTTTTTACTTCCAACTACATTACCTGAAATTCTAGCACTGTTCAACTGTATGGTCGCAAAAACTTTTTTATGCCACCAGCATCTTTTTTCTACAATGTCCACAAATTATATGTTAGTAATTGTGTATCTTCAAACTCTGTAATGATAACCAGCCTCGGTCTCGGAAGGACTGACCTGGCCTTACCCCAATATAATTCAATATATAATTGTAGTTAATACCACAGCTCTTTCACCCAGCCCAGCGTCTGTCTCTTCACCTTAATTTCCCTATGGGAAACTTCCTTCTTTTACTCTAGGCTGTCTTATTGGGACTGTCAAAGTCCCTAAAGCCATAAGGTAGGCGCATGATCCCAAGTTGGGAAAAGAGACTGGGAGGAATTTGATTTATGAGCACAGGCCTAAGATAGAAAATACAGAAGCTGAGATATTTTGATGGCAAGGCTCTGTAAGGATTGTCTCTTAATTTCTATAATCTAGATGCCTAAGGTTATCTGGTTTTTATTCTTAGGGCTGTTGGTCCAGCTTTTTCCTAAATTTTCCGAGCTGTCCTCTGTCCTGCTGATAAATGTTGTTTCGCTTAGGATTGCTCTAATGAGTTCCTACTGTTTGCCATTAAAGAAGCCTACCTTTAACATCTTAATATGCTTACTGTAGATTAGATTTTAAAACTAATATTCATTTCAGTCGAACAACCGCAAGTTAACATCAAATTTATTTCAATCCCCCAAAATGGTGCAGTATTTTTATGAGTGAATACATTTCTGCCAACACAGTGGTGACTAAAAACACTTCAGTAAATTGGTTTTAGTCTCCACATTTTCAAACTTACTCTAAGTAAAAAATAAACATTAAACACACATAAGAATGGTCTTTACAACTTAAGTATATACAAATAAGAATGAGAAATTTAAAATAAAATACTTGGTTCTAAAAGAGAGAAATCATACCAGACTGAAAACACTTTGGCCAATTCCTAGTCAGTCACACAAAACTACCTCTTAAGGAAAATGGACCAACTATGCTTTCAACTATGAAGAATTAAACCTAAAATGCATTTACTCTTTCATCTTCTAGTGAAAGATAACCTATTCTGAGAAACAGCATAAGCATTGTTACAGTAATCTAGCTCCTAAATGAAAATAGGGGCTGAGTTACAGTTCACTTAGTAACCTAGCTGAGAAACCTTTGAAAATTATCCCTAGATCAAAGTATTTACATAAGTTCAAGTCTTTTTCTTCAGATAAAAGGTAGCACAGATCCTTAACCTTTAAAAAGAACATATAAATTAAACCTTTGTTGGAACCAGTCAAAACTTTCAGAAATGTTTCTTAAATATCAAATTTCTCTTCACAGATGCTATGTCCATTTTCTTCATAATCTTCTCTTGTTACCACCATATCTTCAAAATCATCATTCTCTGATATCATTTTTCCTCCTTCCCAGGAATAAGTAATAGGGCTAAAAATAAAGGTAACATAAATGAATCCAGATGATCTTATAAAACTAAAAGGCAAAAACATTAATTAGTCACTAAAATGTAGCAGGCACTACCTAACAGAAGTCATTAAAGTGTGAAAATAATCATAAACTTCATAGGACTAAAGCAAACTCAGAAAGAAAGGAATCTTTATCAACGTTACAAATAGTTCTTCTTTTGATTTTTCCCCCTGTGCTCTGAATCTATAATAATAAAAACATAATATGCCAATTAGACCAGACAGCCAAACGACCTTCCGGACGGAATACCGGACAACCTTCCAGACAAAGCTGTGGCTGTGAGGGCCAAGCCCATTACATGAATTTCGTGCTTCGGGCCTCTAGTTCTTATAATAGAAAACAAGAATACAAGCAAAAGATCAAAAATACATAAAATGAAAAACACTGTCGTAAGTGAGTCTAATTTTAGTATGCAGTAAAGATATGTCATCACACAGCAACATAGTTATTATAACTCCCATTTTATAAGTTTGGAAAATAAGGGCCAGAGAGATTAAGTCTGGAACTAGATTCAACCAAACTGTTATCACACCGTCCGAGCTTTTGCTGCTATACTCTGTTGCCTCTAATAAATGAAACATTTAGAAAACACAGTGCAAGATAAACAGTTACATGGTAGGACATGGACAGTAAGTAAAACTAAAGCATGTTAAAATTTAGTTTGGCTTTGTTTACAAGCAAGGTTATATACTCTGTGTCTTAACTTAATTCTATTTCTACTGTTCCACTATCCCCAATTCAGTTTCAAATCTAAAACATGAGAAATAAAAAAGTTAATGTTTTCCTTATTGTATTTCCTAATCTTGCTGGGAGAGGAACACACACACACACACACACACACACACACACACACACACACACAAACGTATCGAGCAGATGTGCAATACAGATTTGATGAATAAAGAATAAAATTATTTCTGTGCATCCCTTGGCCTGCAATGTGTTTAACTCACACTTAAAATGCAGGATAAGCCCTGGCCAGTTTGGCTCAGCAGATATAGCCTGCGGACATGGGTCCCAGGTTCGATTCTGGTCAAGGGCACATGCTTGGGTTGCAGGCTTGATCCCCAGTAGGGGGCGTGCAGGAGACAGCCAATCAATGATTCTCTCTCATTGATGTTTCTCTCTCTACCTCTCCCTTCCTCTATGAAATCAATAAAAATATAAAAAATAAATAAAATTCAGGATAAAGCTTGGCCAGTGTGCTCAGTTGGTTGGAGCGTTGTCCCATATACCAAAAGGTTTTGGGTTTGATTACCGGTCAGGGCACATAACTACGTGGTGAGTTCAATCCCTGATCAGGGAGCATATGAAAGGCAACCAAGTGATGTTCTCTCTCCCATCAGCGTTTCGCACTCTCTCATTCCCCCTCTAAGATCAATATGCACACCCTAGGAAGAGGATTAAAATAAATAATTAAAATAAAATGCAGGATAAAAATCTAGTATGCTTCATACTGTAAGGAGTATATGAACATCAATGATGATAAAAATAATTTCAATATCTAATGGTAGTTTATTCTTTTACCTGATAGCTATGAAATAAGTAATCAGATGAGGGCCTGCTGTAGGTTTTGAAAATTTCTACTTTAGCTTTAAAACAAAACTCTAAAATTACGTCAAGTGTGTGGGGTCTCTGCCACTTAAAACTTGGGAGGGAGCAATTATTAGATGTATGTTTGGTAAGAGATCCTGACTCCAGGTAAAGAGAACTGGGTTTTGATTTGGTCACTGCTATCAACTCACTTCCTTTGACAACTTATGAGTTCTTGCTTTTTCATTTACAAAGTAAGAATATTGGACAGGATGATGTGTAAGCCTTCCTTACAGCTCTAAAATTCTGCCTTAATTGTTTTTACCAGTAAAGTAGAAATGATATCTGCTTTTTCTCATAAAACAGGGTAGGGGAATATACCATATAAAACAGTTTTGAATTTAAGAAAAACTAATTACATTTAAAAGTTAATTTAAAATATAATTTAAAATATTTTAAACTATCTTAAAACATTCCAAAACAACTTATGGACATAACTTACCTCAATGGGTAAATTCTTAAATTTCTATACTTGAGAGAAACTCTCAGGAAACGACACACCTCAGATAACTCAAACAGATAATAACCTAATTGCTTTGCCTATAAAAACTCTTAGGAAAGCCGAAACCGGTTTGGCTCAGTGGAGCATCGGCCTGCGGACTCAAGGGTCCTAGGTTCGATTCCAGTCAAGGGCATGTACCTTGGTTGCAGGCTCATCCCCAGTGTGGGGTGTGCAGGGGGCAGCTGATCAGTGTTTCTCTCTCATCGAAGTTTCTAACTCTCTCTCTTTCTCTCCCTTCTTTTCTGTAAAAAATCAATAAAATATATATATTTTTAAAAATATCTTAGGAAAGAAGACTGACTTACAATAGGGAATTGATCTCATATTAACTAAGTGCCCAACATGTTCTAATCATATGGTGGACACTTCACATACTTCATAACACTGAATCTACTGAAATGAAAGGTTTGTCACTTCAATTTTGTTGCTGTTGTTGTTAACCCTCACCTGAGGATATGTTTTTCATCGCTTTTCTCACAGAGCATGGAAGAAAGGGAGGGGGGGAGAGGGTAAAGGAGAGAGGGGAGAGGAAGAGAGAGAGAAACATTGATGTGAGAGAAACATATCGATTGGTTGCCTCTCAAATGAGCTCCAACTGGTAGGGGGTTGGGAATGGGGGGGTGGGGGAGGGGGGAAGGGAGTGAACCTGAAACCCAGGTACGTGCACGTGCCCTTGACCAGGAATTGAACCTGAGATCCTTCAGTGTGTGGGCCGTCACTCTTAACCACTGCACCAGTCAGGGCTATCACTTCAATTTTTGAGTAAAGGAAAATGAGGATCCCAAAGGTGAAATAAACCCACCAACGTGGAAGAACCAGGTTTTAAACTTGTCTGCTTATCCACAGTCCACCTGATCTACCGTCTGCCATGTTTTGTGTCTATATGAGCCAACACTTACTTTTCAGGCAGCACAACAGAAACATCATAATCTGTTGGAGTGAGACATCGAACTTCTGAGTAAACCCGATCCCTAAATCCTGGGAAAAGGGAGTTTCCTCCTGTCAAAACAATGTTCCTAAAAAAATGCGGCTGCATTTCTTTAAAAGAAAAAAAGGGAGAATGGAGAGTAAAAAAGGCATTAGAAAATCTGTTTATCTATCTTTATGGAATAATAAGGATGAGGGCTTAGGTGAAAGCAATTAGGGATCACAGGTACTGGTTGGGAAACCATATAATATTTTTATAACCATATAAATTATAAATTTCTGAGATTTTTATAATGATATTATAAATATATTAAGCAGAAATATGACCTCTAGATATTGAACAAAGGCTAAGGTGAGGGGCTGAACTATGGGGCTACTTACTATAAGCTATACATATATCAGTAACATTCTATTAGCGGACATTTGATAATTATAGCTGTTCTTCCCTAAAATGGGAGGGATCTTTGTGTAGGTTGAGACTGAGCTAGTGAAAGATGAAAAGGAGGTCCTTTGTGACATTTTAACTTCATATTATCTCACTCAGACAGGTATTTGTGTAAGTATTATGCAATAAGTATTTTCACTTAATAGTGAAAAATACTCATAATCTATAATAATATTTAAAGAAAGGATCTTGTTTTGTACTCATTAAAGATACATGATGGAAAATATTAAGTGCCATATGGTTAGCCAGTATTAGAAGCCAACTCAGCACCCCAGGGAAATTTATCAAGAATTACAATACTGAGCCGTCACCGGTTTGGCTCAGTGAATAGGACTGAAGGGTCCCAGGTTTGATTCCAGTCAGGGGCACATGCCCTGGTTACAGGCTCGATCCCCAGTGGGGGGGTCTAGGAGGCAGCCTATCAATTATTTTCTCTCATCATTGATGTTTCTGTCTCTCTCTCCCTCTCCCTTCCTCTCTGAAATCAATAAAAATGTATTAAAAAAAAAAAAAGAATTACAATACCGAGTACTGTCATAAAACAAGGAATGAGTCTATATTGACACTGAGTCTCCTGGCATGACATTAAAGGAGTATAGTATAAAATGTTGCATATCTCATGACTGCAACTTTATATAAAGTATGAAATTAATATGAAATATTAATATGAAAATTGTTGTAAAATAATTAGATTAAGCTGCTGGCATTATTGACTTTCTTTTTCATTTTTCCTTTTTTTAATATATAGAAAGGAAAGGATGTTCCATATGCTAGGTTTTCTCCAATGCCTACTGCTCCTTATGAACTAAAAAGACATTTTTAAGATATAAAAGTACTCTAGCACTCAAGAATATTAGTTAAATCATATTTAACTAATCAGACATCACTCCAAAGTATCATCCTTCAATCTCATTAAAATTTTATCAATCCAAATATAACAAAAAGAATAAACCAATCCTACCAACAGCTGAAAGCCATTTAAGTTGCTAAGTTATAAAGTCATATTCTGTGCAAAGGTGGGTTAAATTAAAACTTTTTCTAAAATAAATATGATAATCTAATACTCATGGAGAGAAGAATTTCTTCAAGCTTAAGTGGACCATTATGACTTTTCCCATATGAGATGTAAGATCTGGGACCGATAAAGAATTACTCAAGTATATTATTGGATCTAGAAATCTCTACAAGTAAAAGACTTGCTATTTCCTGAAATTATTTAGAAGAAACAGATGATTTCTCGAATTCACATAAGGTTTTGTAAATATATCATTATTACTCAGTATTTTAACTATGTACCTTCAGGTAAGTTCTGAATTGAATAGACAACAGCTTCTGGAATTCCCATTTCTTGAATTCCTATATCAGAAGGATTAAAGAGTATTTCCGGAACAGCAAATCTCTCATTGGCCAGACGAAGAATTTGTTCCCCAGATTTATATTTTCCACTTAACACCATCTCTTCCCTTGGCTTAAAGTAAGAGATAAAATGTTTACTACATTATCTGGCTCACATGACATATAATATTTAGTAATATGTAATACTAATATATTAATGTGTTCCTGAAGTTTCAGGTTCTCAAAAGTTAGAAATAAGTAGTTTTCTCTCCTGTTGCCTAAACTACACAAATAAATAATTGGTGATGCTAACATAGCTATTTCCCCAAAGATAATCTGGTTTTATTCCACATATTTTAAAACAGAAAGAAAAGAACAGATGAGAGAGAACTTCATAAACTACTTATAATAGTAGACTGACTGCATTTCCAGAGAACAAAGAACATACTCTCAATAGAAAACACTTACTGTCTTATGTTTCTTCCGTTATCTATTTCCCTCCCCTATTGCTTATTGAATACTGTGGTTCATTCTATTAGGATATTCCCTTTCCCTTGTGCAAAAAGCCTACATCTTTACATTTATTATTTATTTAATCTCTATTTAAAAGTCTGTTTCTAAATGACTTAAGCAAATATATGGGCATTACCACTGAAATTCTTGTTATTGCTAACCCACCCATCTGTGAGCTGTGTTCTTGAGGAATTGAGGGGGGTGGGGGTGGGACCTCCTTCTATAACATTCTACCATCATTAAAATAATATCCTGTCTCAATTTTACTAAGAATCATCAGCTTTTCTAAATTCAGTTATAGACATTCACTTCATTTGATTCATATATGCAATTTTCCTCCCATAATAGAGTATATCCAAGTCCTTTATATAGGTATAAAAATACTTAAAATAGCCCTAGCTGATTTTGCTCAGTTGATAGAGCATCAGCCTGTGGACGGAAGGGTCCCAACTTCGATTCCAGTCAGGGGCACATGCCCAGTTGTGGGCCTGATCTCCAGTGGGGGGCATGCAGGAGGCAGCCGATCAATGATTCTCTCTCATCATTGATGTTTCTCTTTCTCTCTCTCTCTCTCTCTCCCTCTCTCTCTCTCTCTCTCTCTCCCCATTCCTCTCTGAAATCCATAAAAATATATTTTAAAAATACTTAAAATATATAAAAAGAAATATCAATGATTCAGTTCTCGGTCAACTGTATCAATATTTATAACAGGCAAATAACCAACTTCTGTTTATCTCCAGATTTGTCATTCAGCTGACAGTTCTTTTTCTAAATAACTTTAGTGAGACATTTATTAATCATTTATGCACTTGTGCCTGGAAAAATGGCCAACAGGAAGGCAGCCATCAACAATTCTGTTAAGACTACACAATCCCAGCTGGATGCTTTTCAAATCTGAGATGGTCACTTGGAGAAATATAATGAGGATTTTTCAAATTACCTTACAAAAGCCCTTTTTAATTGTACTAAAGTCAGGCAAAACATAGTCTATCATTACTGTATTTTCTTCTCCTTTCAACCTAGAAGACAAAATAGAAACGTATGAAATATTTTACTATGTAAAACATTCCCAAGAATCAACTTCCCAATTCTTAGAATCCCTTTATACATACTTGGCAATATCCATATCCTTATAAAAATCCTGAGACACATAGCATACATCTTCTTTCACTTGATTAATCACGTGCGTTTCATCCATAACATGTAACTGCCTAAAAAGAAATAAAAATTTTAAATGGAAAAGAGCCCAGAATAGTATAGCTCAGTTGGTTGAGCACTGTCCTGTGCACTGAAAGGCCATTGGTTCATTTCCATCCCTGATCAGGACACATGCCTGGGAGGTGGGCTAGATCCCATTCAGGGGAAGGGGTGCAGGAAACAGCCAACAGATATTCTCTTATCTCCCTTCTTCCTTTCTCTCTCTCAAAAACATATTTTTAAAAATGATATGGAAAAGATTTATATATAACTTATAAATATCATTTTAAATCTTTTTTTCTGAAATTAAATTTTTAGGTAACTAATTTTTTAAAACAGTAAATTCTTGAATGGGTTAAAATATTTGTAACTTTATGAAATACTTATTTCCATTATTATTATTTTTTACTTAAACTTTTATTGTTGACACTTGCACATGAACCCCATTTCCCTCTTCTTTGTCCACCACCACCACCCAGCCCCATCCTATCTATTTCCATTATTTTATTTTATCTCCACATCATCCCTCTAAAGGCAAACATAAGTCCAGTTTAAAGAAGGAAACTGAAAATGTGTTAAGGGGTAATGTTTACACAATTAAAGAGCAAACTTTTTCCTCCAACCATTCTGAATAGAATCCTGCTTTTAACTCTGCACTTTCTTTTCTAATTACAAAAATATTGTGAGTCAGCACACAGTACCTGGCATGTAATGGATGCTAAATAAATATTTAATGAGTAAATTATAAAACCCACAGGCTTAATGTATAAAGATTTATAAAAAACAAAAATTTATAAATATAAAGATTTATAAAAAAAACAAAGGTTACTTCCTTTGAATATATAAGATTATATACATGTTTACTTTTTATGTTTTAGACTAAACATGATCTCATGAACATTTTCTTATGCTATTACGTACTCTTTAAAAATTATTTCTTTTTGCCCTAAAATATTCAATCAGAGTGATCTATTAAAATGTATTTGGCGCTCTGGCTGGTTTGGCTCAGGGGATAGAGTGTCGGCCTGCGGACTAAGAGGTCCCAGGTTTGATTCCCGACAGGGGCATGTACGTTGGTTTCGGGCACATCCCCAGTAGGAGGTGTGCAGGAAGCAGCTGCTCATCGATGTTTCTAACTCTCTATCCTTCTCCTTTCCTATCTGTAAAAAATCAATAAAACATATATCTTTTTAAAAATGTATTTGGCAATGTTCCTAATGTAGGAAATTTAGATCAGGGAGGAAAAGATACCTAGGTATTTATAAACATGGACTTAGGAGCCAGAGACTTAGGTTTAATCCTAAATTAGTAGCCAAGTTACTTTATCTTTTTGGGACTCCCAACTCTTCAACTCTAAAAAGGTAATATCGCCAATTTAACATAGCTATAAGTCTATCATTCTAATTAAATATATAAAGTGTTTAGCTAGTCCCTGTATTCAATAAATAATTATTGCTTCTGCCTTAGCCAGTTTGACTCAGTGGATATAGTGTCAGCCAGCGAACTGAAGGGTCCCAGGTTTGATTCCAGTCCTAGCAGAAGTTGTGCAGGAGGCAGCCAACCAAAGATTCTCTCTCATCATTGATATTTCTATCTCTCCCTCCCTCTCCCTTCCTCTCTGAAATCAATAAAAATTTATTTTAAGCCCTGACCGATTTAGCTCAGTGGATAGAGCATCAGGCCATGGACTGGGGGGTCCCAGGTTCAATTCCGGTCAAGGGTATGTATCTTGGTTGCGGGCTCGACCCCCAGTAGGGGACGTGAGGGAGGCAGCTGATCAATGTTTCTAACTCTCAGTTCCTCTCCCTTCCTCTTTGTAAAAAGTCAATAAAAATATATTTTTTTAAAATAATAATTATTGCCGAAACTGGTTTGGCTCAGAGGATAGAGCTTCGGCCTGAGGACTGAGGGGTCCTGGGTTCGATTCCGGTCAAGGGCATGTGCCTTGGTTGCGGGAACATCTGATCAATGATTCTAACTCTCTATCCTTCTCCCTTCTTCTCTGTAAAAAATCAATAAAATATATTTTAAAAAATAATAATTATTATTATTGCTTCTATATTTTTGCTTTTGTTTTAACAACATAGTCATATACACCATATTCCGCCTTCTCCAAGATGCACAAATGTACCAATGAAAAGAAAAGTATGCTAATTAAACTATGACAATTCTAAGGTATCAGCGATTGAAAGATTCACCTCAATTTCAAAGGTTAAAAATGTAAAAAAAAACCATACAACTCAGGAGTAATGAAATATAGTACTTTTATCTATATCTCTGAACATTATTATTATTTATACATATTCTAGAACACAGAATATAAAATACTTAGTCTCTTGGTATACTGCCAAATTGTTTACCAGAAAAGTCATTTCAAGTTGTGCTCCAATCAGCAGCAAATAAAGAGTGGCCATATCACAAATCTACATCATTTGAAAAAGTTCCATAAGTGTGAATAGTTAAATGATATTTTAATGTGTATTTTCTCTAAGAAGTGCCATGAAGAAGAGGAGTTCTTATCTATTTTGTTAATTCATGTATCCCCAGCTCCTAAACAAATAACTGATAAGGATTTGATTTAAATCTGTAATTTCTAGAGGTGCTTAACATTTTTTTATATCTAAGAATTATCCATATATACCCTTTGCATGTAACTCTCTAGTGATCGTCTATCTGTGCCACTGACCATTTGTTTTCTGAGAATTATCTAACTAAGGATAGCTTTCTTATGGGTTAATAAGAGCCAGTAATCAATTAAAAAAATAATCCTGCCGAAACCGGTTTGGCCCAGTGGATAGAGTGTCGGCCTGCGGACTGAAAGGTCCTGGGTTCGATTCCAGTCAAGGGCATGTGCCTTGGTTGTGGGCACATCCCCAGTGGGGGGTGTGCAGGAGGCGGCTGATCAATGTCTCTCTCTCATTGATGTTTCTAGCTCTCTATCTCTCTCTCTTCCTCTCTGTAAAAAATCAATAAAATATATTTAAAAAAATAAAAATAAAGTATATTATTATTGACTTCAGAGAGGAAGGGAGAGGAAGAGAAAGAAACATCAGTGATGAGAAAGAATCATAGCTTGGCTGTCTCCTACATGCCCCACACTGGGGATCAAGCCCTCAACACAGCATGTGGCCTGACCAGGAATTGAACTGTGACCTCCTAATTCATAGGTTGATGATCAACCACTCAGCCACACTGGTCAGTCTCCTTATACACATTTTAAATCTGTCTTACAATGCACATGACAACATTTATCATTTTAAAATATTAATATGTTACCCGGGACCGGTTTGGCTCAGTGGATAGAGCGTCAGCCTGCGGACTGAAAGGTCCCGAGTTCGATTCTGGTCAAGGGCATGTACCTTGGTTGCGGGGACATCCCCAGTAGGGGGTGTACAAGAGGCAGCTGATCGATGATTCTCTCTCATCGATGTTTCTAACTCTCTATCCCTCTCTCTTTCTCTCTGTGAAAAATCAATAAAATATATTAAATAAATTAATAAATAAAAAATACTAATATGTTAAGTTCTGTAGAATTGGGGAATGTCTTTTTTAGTGGACAACATCATTTTAAATGCTAGAAAGCTTTTCGATTTAAACATCTTACTATTTATACAGCTTTTTAAGCACTAATCATATAGAAATGCCACCTAAAGTTACAACTAAAGGTAAAGAATAATTTTTTAAAATGTATTTTATTGATTTTTTTTTTTTTTTAATAGAGGAAGGAAGGGCAGAGAGTTAGAAACATCGATAAGATAGAAACATGAATCAGCTGCTTCCTGCACATCCCCCACTGGGGATGTGCCCGCAACCAATGTACATGCCCTTGACCAGAATCGAACCTGGGACCCCTCAGTCCACAGGCCACCCCTCTATCCAGTAAGTCAAACCAGTTTCAGCAGGAATAATTTTAAGTTGCTTGAAAAACTTCACTGCCAGCATCCCATCCTCCCAAAGAATAAAAGTTAACTATTACCTATAAGATATGATCTCCTTTAGATGATTGGTTAGGAGTTTCCCACCCACATTTATCCTAAAAAAGGAGAAAGGAAATTTGGATCAATTTATCACACATTTTTCAGTTTTATTCTAAAAAATAACATAAAAATTAAGTGCAACTCACCGAATAATTGCTTCTTTTTTCTTTTTACTCCTACAATAAGGCACTATATGTGTAAAGGAGTACCCACTATCAACAATGATACAGCATAATTCAGAAGGGTTATCTCGGAAATACCTATGAGCACTGAGAGCCCCGGCTATTAAAAAAAATGGTAAAGAGAAAAAGAAACATTGTAATTATTTTAAGCAATAAAGAAAGGTAGAAACTAAGGCAAAGACAAATGTCTTCTTTTGTTTATAAGAAAAATGTTAACTTATTGTATTCATAACTCTGTCAAAAGTTCTTTATAGTGTTTAAACTTTCAAATACCACTTTTTGTGGTAAATACAAATTTGTGATCAATTTTTAATATTCATTTCATAGCTTATAAAATTATTTTAACAGCAGCTAATTTTACTGAGCATTCATGACATGTTGGACACTATACTAAACCCCACTGAGTATGTGTGCTTTAAATCTCACAACAATCCTATTTTACAGAAACTGCAGCACACAGAAGTTAAATAATGGCCCAGAGTCATACAATTAGAGCCAACCAGAGCCAAGATTCAAACCTATGCAGTGTAAGCTTCTCAACCTTGAAAATACTGACATTTTGGGCCAGAAAATTCTGTGCTGTTAGGGCTGTCCTGTGCATTGTAAGATGTTTAGCAGCATCTGTGTTCTCTACCCACTAGACAACCAAAAATGTCTCCAGACACTGCCAAATGTGCCCTGAGGAGCAAAATCACCTTTGTTGAGAACACTGTTCTAGAGATTCTGCTCTTAACCATAATTCTGCTCTTAGTACTAGAGGACCAGTGCATAATTTTGTGCATGGGGGAGAGGAGAGATGGGGGGGAGGGGGGATAGGGGGGTCCCTCAGCCTTGTTTGTGCCCTCTCACAGTCCCCTGGCCTGTGGGGATCGGGTCTAAACCAGCAGTCGGACATTCCCCGAGGGATGTAGCAGTGCACCAAGCAGCAGGCGGATAGGGAAGAGCCAGGGCCTAGGCCAGGTGCTGCGCTGCTTGCTCTCATCCCGGCCCTGACTGCACCTGCCGCTGCTGCTCCGTAGCACTACCACAGAGTCAGGAGAGGCTCCCACCACCGCTGCTGCAGCGGCAGCTACACTCACCAGCTGTGAGCCTGTCTTCTGGCTGAGAGACACTCTTCCTGTGGAAACACACTGACCACCAGGGGGCAGTTCCTTCATTGAGTGTCCTTTCCCTGGTGGTCAGTGCGTGTCATAGTGACCAGTCAACTTGTCATTTAGGCTTTTATAGATATAGAATGTTGCTTTATACAACTTTAATTCTGGAAGCTAGAGTACATTCATTGTACAGCCTTTAATGTAATTCTAACCTTTATTAAACTTACCCCTGGATGATAGTGACAGAATCTATGTTGGCAATCTGACTATTAACATTTTTTCAATCAATCCTATATAATAAAGATGTAATATGCAAATGGTTGTTACGCCGTGAAGCGTATTGACTAACCACATAACAACCGGATCATGGATCAGCAGGAGGGTAGGCAGCGCGCTATGAGAGGGTAGGAGGAGGGAGCTACAAGAGAGCGGGGCAGAGAGCGGAGAGCCACTGGAGGGCAGCAGTGAGCTACTGGCGAACTACTGGCGCACAGATTCATGTGCGGGGCTACTAGTAATAATTATAATAACAAGCATATCTGTAACAAAAGATAACTATCTCAGAAACAATCATCTTTCATAGATATATATGGCTAATAACTTCATTAAGGTGAAATATTATATGAATATAAAGATAAAATGAGAGAAATCTGACTAATTTTTAAGGATTCATCTAGTTTTTAAATTCCATGTTTTATTTTTTTCAAATCTAAAATAATATTCTTGGATTTTAAGTGTTGATTTACCCTATTCATATGCATATTCACATAACTCAATTTCAACCAAAACTTTAACTCACCATTTACTCTTAATACTGCTTGGAACTGGTATTCTTCAAATAAAATCTCATTCATTGATTCTTGAATAGAAGTAAAGTTAAAATATGGTTCTGTGATAATAACATTAGTATCTAAAAAATCAACCTAAAAGAGAAAAAAAATCCCAAAAATGTTATAACTTTGTGTTAAAATTATAAACATATTTCACATATATGAACAGACTTATTTTAAACTCACAATAATCCTAGACTTATTTTAAACTCACAATAATCTTATTAATTGAGTATAATAAGACTGATCTTGGGAGAATCCAAGATGGCTGCTCGGGTAGGCAACTAGCCGCAGCCGCAAACAACAATTTTAATAAAATACAACTAAAATATAAAATGGACATTACCCAGAACTACAGGAAAGTCGACTGACTGGAAATCCTACAACAAGAAGCAAGGAGAAAACCAGAAAGAAGCACGGAGGAGCTGTAAAAGCCTAAGGTACGGAGACACGCGGCGCGCGCGGAGAGGACGGAGCCGGAGAGGAGGGAGGCCGAGTGCCTGGCGGGCGTTCCCTAGCGGAAAGGAGATAAAACTCCGACTGTGCTGGGCCCCTGACTGCTCTGAACCCCAGATCTGGGCCAGACCCCGGGGACTCAGGCTCTGCCATAGGGAGCTGGGCTGTAAGTCGGAACCCCGGGGTAGCGGAGAAAGGAGGTCCCGGAGGCGCGCACACTGCCCCCAGAGAAGGGACGGTCGGCTGTGCCGCGGGATTGCCCTGACGGGAAGGAGACTGGGGCTCCAGACTGCTGTGAACGCCACCTCCAACTCCACTTCCAACTGAACTGAACCCCAATACCGGGCTCATTGTGGGAGAGCATAGACTGTTTGGCAGCAGGCGAAAATCGAGGGCACCTTTCTCTCAGAGGCGCCGGCAGCGAGCACTGAAGGACCCGCATAGGGCGGGGCTGACGGAAGCCAAAGCTGCAGGCTCCACCCTGAAACCCCGTCCCATCTGTAACTGCGAAATGGGACAACAAAATAGATCACAAACGAAAGAAATGGAGGACAAAAAGCGTCTGGATATAGAGTTCAAATCTACGCTTATAAGGTTTTTCAAGAATTTCCTAGAAAAGATGGATAAGGCCTATGAGGATATGAAAAGAGATCAACTAGAATTAATAAGGAGTCAACAAGAAATGATAAGGGATCAACAAGAAATAAAGAATACATTGTCTGAAATAAAAAATATTCTACAGAGTCCTAAAAACAGAAGGGAAGATCGCAAGAATCAAGTCAAAGATTTGGAACATAAAGAGCCAGAAGACACTCCTCCACAGAAGCTAGAAGGCAAGAGAATCCAGAAAATTGAAGATAATGTAAGAAACCTCTGGGACAACTTCAAGCGAACCAACATCAGAATTATGGGGGTTCCAGAAGATGAGAGAGAGCAAGATATCGAAAACATACTGAAAGAAATAGTGACAGAAAACTTCCCCCACCTGGTGAAAGAATTTGACTTACAAGTCCAGGAAGCACACAGAACTCCAAACAAAAGGAATCCAAAGAGGACCACACCGAGACACATCATTATTAAAATTCCAAGAGCAAAAGATAAAGAGAGAATACTAAAAGAAGCAAGAGCAAAGAAGGTAGTAACTTATAAAGGAGCACCTATACGATTGTCAGCTGACTTCTCAACAGAAACCATGCAGGCCAGAAGGGAATGGCAAGAAATATTCAAGGTGATGAATAGCAAGAACCTACAGCCAAAAATAAGCTACCCAGCAAAGCTATCACTCAGAATTGAAGGCCAGATAAAGAGCTTCACTAATAAAAAAAAGCTAAAGGAGTTCATCACCACCAAACCAGAATTATATGAATTGCTGAAGGGGGTTCTTTCAGAAGAGAAAGTAAACCAAGATAAAAATTATGAACAACAAATACGTAATTATCAACAAGTGAATCTAAAAACCGAGGAAATTAAAAAATCTGATGAACAATATTAACTGTTGAATATAATAGAATCAGAGGTATGGAAGGGGAGTGAACTGACGATTCTTGGGGAAAAGGGGAGAGGGGGGCGTGGGAAGAGACTGAACATAAACTGTGCACCTATGGATGAGGACAATGGGGAGAGGGGAAAGGGCAGAGGGTGGGGTGGGAACCTGGTGGAGGAGAGCAATGGTGGGGGGGGGGGAAGGGAACATTTGTAATAATATGAAAAATAAAAACTTATTAAAAAAAAAAAAAAAAGAATATCAAATAAATAAATAAATAAATAAATAAATAAAATAAAAATTATATATAAAAAAAAAAAAAAAAAAAAAAAAAGACTGATCTTATTATACTCTGTTAATAGCTGAGCAAATGGAGAAAACTGAGAGTTGAGTAAGTTACCAAAGTTCATATAACTAGTGACCTAGGCTTTGAACACAGGAAATCTGGTAACAGAATTCATGCGCTTAAACTATTATTAAATTTTAGCTGTCTTAATAGTAGCATTTAAGAAAGTGGTATTATCAAATTGTTTAAATATAATTATGCAAAAGTAATGAATAACTATAAGCATTAAGGCTACTGTTATTTTGCTTTTAAATGTTAAAAGTCTAGAAGCTTGAGGATATTTAATGTGTACATAATTCTCTACCACCCATTCTTAAGCAGCATTAACATTTGAACATTTTCTCTATATACTTAAATTCACACTATGGACATTATAAGCACAAATTTCTCATATTGTAATATTCACACATTCAAATATTTAGGCAAAAACATTTCATTGTGAAAATAAAAATAAGATACTAAATTGGCCTAATAATAGAAATCTGAAGTAAACTTTTAATCTTGAGTTTCATACAGAGTATCTCTTATCAACCTCAAATTCCACTTCAATACGGAAATTCTATTCACTTGCACTTATCATATAGAAAATCAAAGCCACGCACAGAATATTAAGTGACTTAAACATATATCTGAAGCATATTCAAAAGTTTATAAACCTTAAAATATAAACTCTAATTTTTCATTTGAGTAAGACTTGGAAATAAATCTGAATACATACTCCAGTTTGTTACCTGATACATTTCTTTTCCAAAAAGGTAATCCCAAACTTGTCTTTGAACATCCCAATTCACCAAGTAACCCTAAAAAATTTTTAAATAAATTTAATCATCAAAAATATTTGAACAATTAAAAAAAGTCAGATTAATATATTCTAAATTGCTGATTTCTGTCTCGTTATGGTTACCTTCACCAGTCTAATGATGTTTGAATTTCAAACTAATTATGTTTTTCTCCTTTTAAAAGTTAAAAAAAATTACAAGTCAACACTATCAAAAGTGTCAAGGGTTCAAAAGATGTAACAATAAGTACAGATGCTTTTCTGCGCTTATTTTCTTTAATGTGTTCATCTCATTTAGTTTTAAGGCAAACAAGTAAAATTCAGTACCCATACCTACAATTAGTAACTAAATCATGGGTTGGTCATTTATTCTTTTTTTTTTTTTTGGGGGGGGGGGGAGGGATGAGAGGGAAAAGGAAACACTGATTTGCTGTTCCATTTATTTACGCACTCACTGGTTGATTCTTGTTGTGCCCTCACTGGGATCAAACCCACCACACTGGCATATTTTTTTTTTTTAAATATATTTTATTGATTTTGTACAGAGAGGAAGTGAGAGAGATAGTTAGAAACATCAATGAGAGAGAGTCAACGAGCAGCTGCCTCCTGCACACCCCCTACTGGGGATATGCCCACAACCAAGGTACAAGCCCTTGACCGGAATAGAACCTGGGTCCCTTCAGTCCCCAAGCCGATGCTCTATCCATTGAGCCAAACCGGTCTTGGCCACACTGGCATATTGAGACAACACTCTAACTAACTGAGTTACCCAGCCAGGGCATGGTCATTTATTTTATTTTATTTTTATTTTGTTAATCTTCATGCGAGGATATTTTTCCATAGATTTTTAGAGAGTGCAAGGGAAGGAGGGGGAGAGTGAAAGAGAATCACTGATTAGTCGCCTCCTGAACACACCTCAACTGGGGTGGGGGACAGAATCTGAAACCCAGGTACATGCTCTTGACTAAGAATCAATCTCGAGACCCTTCATTGTGAGGGCCAATGTTCTAACCACTGAGCACACCAGCCAGGGTGGTCATTTATTTTTAATAGGATACTTTAATTTCAAGTTTTGGTTTTAATAAGATCTTATTTAAAATTTAGCTCTGGCCAGTGTAGCTCTGTTAGTTGGGCAATCCATGGACAAAAAAAAAAAAAAAAAAAAAAAAAAGATTGCCCGTTCATTCCTGGTCATAGCACATACAGGGGTTACAGGTTCAATCCCCAGTAGGGAGCATGCAGAAGGCAGCAGATCAGGTTCTGCTCTCACAGTGAATTTCTTTCCCTTTCCCTTCCACTCTTTTTAAAAATCAATAAAAACATTTTTTAAAAGAAAAATTTAATGGCATTTTTTATTTTTACTTTTGCAAAAGAACATTTATTAAGTAAATTACAAAGGTAGAAAAAGTAATTCCTAGAAGTAATGGCTTAGGAAATAAAGGAAGGGCCCTTGGAGCCTGGAAGTGAGGAAGTTAACGGTAACATGCCTGGGCCAGGAAGGGGAAGGGGAGGAGATGGGGAAGGCCTGGGCATGCTCCCAGGAGGGAAAGCACCTAAATGACATATTTTAGAAATCTAAAGATATTTCCATACATGCAAAATCTTACATATACATTTAACATTATCTTTAAATTTGGGTCTATAATGCTAGAAATGGCATATAATTGAATTACCTTCTGAAAAGGAAGGATATAAAAGAGTCCAGAAGGGTCCTTTATTTCTTCTATCTGGTTAGCAGTAAAAGTTTTAAGACGTGCTGTTTTTGACCTGAACTGACAGTTAGGAATAACCCTGTAAACAAAGAATCAAGTAATATAATTATTCCCTAAATACTTAGTTGCTATAAATACTTTCACTTAACCACCACCCTGGATGCCAGAAAAATATCCAAAACCAGTGTTTCTCATTGTCTTCACATAATAAAAAGTGTCTTTTTTTCTCCCCCTCCCCCCCCCAAAGGGTTATAAACAATATATACCGGTTATATACTGGACCCTTTTTCTTTCGCAAATACTCAAGATACCTTTACAGGTGGGTATTAGTCCTGCCACCACACAGATAAAAGGGCACCTAGGTAAAGTTCCTGGTCTTTCTGGCTTTAATTCATAAATTTTAAATAAAATTCTGGTAAAACGTTTACTAGTACAAGTTCAAAATTCTGGCTGTAACATCAAATTTCCATAAAGTCAAAATTTTCAATTAGTAAGATGCTTTGGGTACAGAAGTAGGAAGTAGTAATATGGTTGTGTCTACCATGAGCTTACAATCTATTTAGGAAGACAAACTAGATCCATTATCAGCACAGGCTTTTCTCTATGCTTAAATACATGATTTTTTAAAAGCTGCATTGTCATCAATCTTATGGTTGTATTGCAATTTTAACAAATCTGGTATTCTTGATTATTTAGCATCCTTCCTTAATTTTTGCTAACCACACACAGTGGCTATAAATCATTCAGAGCATCCTGTATTTACTGTTCTCAAGCATCTCTGATTGATTCCTTAGGTAACTGGTAACAGAATTGCTGAGTCAAAGAATAAAAACAATGATACACATGCCTAAAATATTTTCCAGAAGACTGGAAACAATTTACATTCCTGAGCAGTTCAATTGTCCTTTTTCAAAAGAAAACGGAAAGGACAAGAAAAACACACCCCTCTGTGAATGACAAAAGAAAAGCGTGTCTTTAAAACTGTTTATTCTTTATGCAAACACATATACAGTATCTGATAAATGCTATGATAGTATTTGTTTAATGGACTCTACTGGTATAATGGAGGTCAGCCAATGAGCACTTCGAAGGGCTTAGACACAAGCTTTGGAGTTCTCCAGCTACTAAGACCGTGGTTTTTACATTTCTGGGGGTCATAAAACCCTCTGAGGATAGGAAGCAAGCTGTCAACCTGTCTCTAAGAAAACGCATTGGCCCACGACTCCTGCAGATCTGCAACCCTTTTTAACAGAGCAATTTCCGTTACAAAACAAAACACATGTCCCGCCAAAACCGGTTTGGCTCAGTGGTAGAGCGTCTGCCTGCAGACTGAAAAGATTCCAGGTTCGATTCCGGTCAAGGGCATGTACCTTGGTTGTGGGCACATCCCCAGTGGGGGATGTGCAGGAGGCATCTGATCAATGTTTCTCTCTCATCGATGTTTCTAACTCTTTATCCTTCCCTCTTCCTCTCTGTGAAAAATCAATAAAATATATTTTTTAAAAAAACAAAACACGTCCCACTTCCGGGGCCGCACAGCCCCAAATTAGCATCTAAATTCCAGTTCAAAGCTTCCCCCTCAGCTAGCTCCCAGGAGGAGGCCATCCCCTCGGGCTCAGCCCACGGCCGCGGGAACCGGCCCCGTCCTGACATCCCAGAGACGGAGCGCAGGAAGTGCCGTGTTCCTCGGTCAAAACCAACACTTACGAGACATTCTCGTGGCTGTAACCGATTTTGGCGTTGTAGGCTCCGTTATCCAACACCAACGTCGTCATCTTAGCCCGAAACGCAACGCCTTTTCGGTCTCTTTCCGACCCTTCTCACGTTTTCTTCCGGCACGCTGCGGCCCGGGTGGGCGGAGCTTCAGGGCGCGCTTCCGGTATCCCTTAGCAACGGAGGACGCCGGAAGAGGGAGACAGCTCAGCCACCGGCTCTGCGGCCAGAGTCAGTACTGGGCGTTCCAGCCTCACCCGTTTGGAAAAGTGGTGGCGAGACCGAAGAAGAGTGGACTCTGCTCAATGCTTTCCGCCCACTTCGAATTTGGCCTTTACTATTTCAAAGTTTGACTCGCTATTGCAACCTTCTTCTAAACCCTGTTGCAAACCAGCTGTGTGTGTGTGTGTGTGTGTGTGTGTGTGTGTGTGTGTGTGTGTTCGGATAGTGTTCAGACAGTGACAATCGTGTAGAATAAAGTGCAAAACCATACTCAGCATGGCATTAGATATGAGGTCTCTTCCGTCTCATTCCCCTCCATTGCCCATCCTACTGTAGGATCCAATTACCCTGAATTACAAATATGCTGTTGGTCAATGGCCTTGCATTTTTTCCCACACTCACAACATCCTCTGTCTACTTGTTCTTCAGGACAGAGCTCTGTATCTTTATTTTTTATTTTTTTTAAATATATTTTATTGATTTTTCTTACAGAGAGGGAAGGAGAGAGATAGAGAGCTAGAAACGTCGATGAGAGAGAAACATCGACCAGCTGCCTGTTGCACACCCCCTACTGGGGATGTGCCTGCAACCAATGTACATGCCCTTGACCAGAATTGAACCTGGGACCTTTCAGTCCGCAGACCGACGCTCTACCGCTGAGCCAAACCGGTTTCGGCGAGAGCTCTGTATCTTTAAAAAACCTTCCCGACATTTGCTGAAACCGGTTTGACTCTGGATAGAGCGTAGGTCTGCGGACTGAAAGGTCCCAGGTTTGATTTCGGTCAAGGGCTTGTGCCTTAGTTGCGGGCACATCCCCAGTGGGGGACATGCAGGAGGCAGCTGGTCCATGTTTCTCTCTCATCGATGTTTCTAGCTCTCTGTCCCTCTCCCTTCCTCTCTGTAATAAAATTAATAAAACCAATAAAATATATTTAAAAAAACAACAAAAAAAAACCCCAAAAAACACCTTCCCAACATTTGACATACCTCCTCTCCGTCCTCCTTCCTAAAATGAGGTGCTCCTCCTGTGAGTTCCTGTGATGTCCTCAGCTAACTCCTGAATATCACAATGGCTAAGAGAACGATTGAACTCCTAAGGGAAACTCCTGAGGGGATACTTGGCATATTAACTATATATATATATAAATTGGTGTGCCCCAAGTTAGAAACTTCAACTATTTTCAACTCCAATCTTTGACTTAATCTCTGGAATCTGTCATCTCTACTAATATTGCCTTATCTCTCACCTAAAATAATGCCTCTGCATGTTCAATGCTTTTCCTCCCTCTATTCTCTTATCATTGTGTTCTATCCTCTGTACTGCCAGCAGTTACCAGAAATTGTTTTTTCTAAAACAGAAATCCAACCCTCCCCCCCAATTTCACTCTCTGTAGAAGTCTTCCATGGCTTGACATTGCCTATGTAATAATGTGCATGCATTTGCAACCTCACCCCCCTTCACCACCCTTACAGCATATGCTAGTAAATGTTTAACAACCAGATCTTCAGAAAATGAGATCCTGATGTGTAGTATTTATCACTGTGTGCAGAACAAATGCCATCACAACGGACATTTACAAGCTATCCTGAAGTCACCAAACAACAAATACAGCATCAGAAAGAAATGCACACAGTTGGTTCCATGAGCTGGTATAGGCCAGCTTCAGCACAGACTGTTCAGTAATAGCTCTGACCTATCCGCCTTCACACTACCTACTCTCTCCTCCCAAGTTTCAGCACAAACAATGTCAAGCTCGTAAGTACTACTTTTCAAATATGTACTTTGGCAACCTATAATTTTAAAACAATTAAAAACACGTCTCTCCTATAAATATGTAATAAACATGTGCAACGTACTTATTTGTTATAATAATGTCTGGGGGAAAATTTTTAATGTATTGGTTTTAAAGAGGGAGTGAGACAGAGAGAGAAACATCCATTTGTTGTTATACTTACTGATTCATTCATTGGTTGATTCTTGTATGTGCCCTGGGAGGGATTGGTATATCAGGACACCCACAGCCTTGGGTTACCAGGACAATGCTCTAACCAACTGAGCTACCCAGCAAGGGCTTAGGGAATGGCTTTATTCCCTGCCTGGTTGGTTCTTACATTAGTATTGAGAGGGTTAACTTGAATCGGAGGTGGACAGGGCAAGGATCCAGTGGAAAAACAAAGGCAGGTGGGACGCAGCCAGGGGCAGACGTGGCAGTTTGAACCGTCCTAACCGCAGGAACCAACCAAGCAGAAAGAATAAAATGTTTCTGGACTCAGAGCTAGAGGCATGGGAAAACAAGGCAGGGCCTGTAGCAGCAAGATGTACGAACGCACAGAAACAGGAAAAGTTCAGCCTAGGAACAGAGAAAGAACACACAGAAACAGGGCAAGTTCAGGTCTGCTGTTTGGAAAAAAAAAAAAAACAAAACTGAAGGAATCAATCAAGTGATGACACATTTCAACACAGAGCAGGCTGGTAGCAAATATATTATCTCTGGACTACAAGGCTTTAACGGGCAGTGCACCCTTGGGTCACTCTCCCCTGCGGGGAGTCTGATTTTGCTTGTAATAAATTTCCCACATTTCTGCTTAAATCTTCTCATCCATGGAGCTCACGCTTTGGCGTCAGGAGATAGGAGCCTGGGGAAAAATGCCTCAGCTCACCATTCCAGTTATCAATATGAGTTAATAAATCTTTGATGCATGTTTATTACGTATTTGTCTGACAATCATGATTTTAAGTTTTTAAAAAATATATTTTTATTGATTTTTTACAGAGAGGAAGGAAGAGGGATAGAGAGTTAGAAACATTGATGACAGAGAAACATCTATCAGCTGCCTCCTGCACACACCCCGACTGGGGATGTGCCTGCAACCAAGGTACCTGCCCTTGACTGGAATCGAACCTGGGACCCTTCAGTCTGCAGGCCGACGCTCCATCCACTGAGCCAAACCGGTTTCGGCATGATTTTAAGTTTTTGAAATTTGATAATTAAATGTCAACTAATGAAAAATGTAAATTAATTTGAAACACCGAATTTATGATGGTTTTTGACATTATGTGTTATCTCAATCCAAGGAGAGTAAAATTAAAATTATTACCACGTATTTTCTCAATAACAAGATACTTCAGCTACATTTATTAACCTGTGGGGTTTATTGATACTTAGGAAAAAAATCTGCATTTTGTTCTAGCCAAAGCATGACGCCACTTGCCATTTAGAAGCCATGAACTTTGACGCTTGTCTTTTTTCATAATTGTGTTTCATTTGTGTGAAACATCTTTTCCGGCCTTGTGAATTAATCATAACAGCTACCATTCTATTATACCTGGGATTCTCTAAGAACATTACTTTCATTTGTTTGGTTAATCCTCACAACAACCTCATGAAGATAAATAGCACCTTGAAGCTCAGCGGTTCTTTTCCTAGGATCCCATACCTAAAACCTACAGGACTAGTTTTAAAATGCAAGTCTGACCTCAGAGCCAGTTCTTTCAATACATTAAGCTACATGCTCATATTTTATTTTATTTTATTTTTAAATATATTTTATTGATTTTTTGCAGAGAGGAAGGGAGAGGGATAGAGAGTTAGAAACATCGATCAGCTGCCTCTTGCACATCCCCTACTGGGTTGAGAACAAGGCTGTTAACTCTTTGATTATGCTGCAACCAGGGTACATGTCCTTGACCAGAATCGAACTCAGGACCTTTCAGTCCGCAGGCTGATGCTCTGTCCGCTCAACCAAACCGGTTCAGCTCATATTTTAAATAATATCTCTATTGTAAGTCTGTCTCTGATTCAACCAGATAGAATTAAATCACTCTCTCTTCTGTGTTCTCATAATACTTTGTTTCTGTTTTCAATTATGCTAATAATAATAGCTTTTATCACTTAATTTTGTATTTTTATTCCCCCCACCCCAAGTAGTTTATTTGGGGAGGCCAGAGGTCAGGGCGGCCCTGCATCTGAAAGAAGATGTTGGCTCTCTTGGTAGTGACGGGTGGTTTGTGCTAAGAACTAAGAACCGGTAGGGCAGCAAAAATTTGAACTTGGAACTGCTTGACTGCCAATGGTCTGCACTTGCGGGCCACAATCTTCTTTTTCCATGATCTGGATTAAGGGGGCACCCAAGGTGCCAGGCCCCCAAATCTGGGTCTGCAGGGAGCAGACCCAGAAGAGGGGGCAGGGTGTACGTTCACTAGGCTGAGTAGACACTCCCTTTATATGCATAATCTCATTTAATCCTCATAAAATTCTGAGTTAGGTATCATTACTCCAGTAGTCATATGTGGTAACTGAGGCTGAGAGATATAAATAACTTGTCCAAGTTTACACAGCTACAATGCGGCTGAGCCAGCATTTGAACTAGTCTAATGATAGAGCTCAAGGTCTTAGCATTAGTAATTGACCTTCTACACAAGGCTGTTAACTCTTTGATCACAGGAACATTTGTTTTTATTTAGACATCCTTAGTTATTTGAATAATACCCGGTTTATAGTACATGATAAATGTTAATTGAGTAAGTAGTCAATCCATATATATCTCCTTTCACTCTTCACTTCTTCAGAATGTTGGACTATGTGTAAATACACCCTCCTTGCCCCCCCCCCCCCATGTCTTCCTGATACATCCCTCAGAGGTCGTGTAATTTCTATTCCTCTTTTAGACATCACTGGGCGGTCATTTTCACATCTGAAAAATGTTGGTTTAGGGTTGGGTGGGGTAGAGGTGCAGAGTTGTGATAGTTCTCCTTGCTATTTCAACAATTTCCTTCCTTTTTATAGAAATTTTCAAGTGAAATTTTACATCTTTATTTCTTTAGATACAACACCCTAATGAAGTAAGGCTGATATTATTATAACTCATTTTATAGATGATTAAACTGGGGCTAAAAGTAAGAAAGTTAATTTCTCCGGGTTAACTCAGCTAGAAAATACTAGAGCCAGAACTTGAATTTAGGCCTTTTAATTCCCAGGTCCTGGACTCCATTAGAGCATGTTGTCAACTTTTACTTCCATTGGGATTGGAAATCACCGGATGAAACATTACAGCACTTAGCCAGGAAAGCAGACTAGCTTAGCCAAGGAAAAGAAATTGAGGCAAGAATATAAAGAGCCCTAGCTGGTTTGGCTCAGTGGATGAGAGAGTGTCAGTCGGCGAACTGAAGAGTCCCAGGTTCCATCGTGGTCAAGGGCACATGCCTGGGTTGCGGGCTTTGATCCCCAGCAGAAGACATTCAAGAGGCAGCCAACTGACTAATGATTCTCTTCTTATCATTGATGTTTCCATCTCTCTTTTCCCATCCCTTCATCTCTGAAATCAATGGGCATAAGCTGAGACGTTTGTGGAACAAATTCTTAGGAAATGAAAAAGAGAAGACGTGGCAGGAGACTCGGGGATGGAGACAAGAACAAGAACAGCCATAACTGGTTTGGCTCAGTGGATAGAGCGTCGGCCTGTGGACTGAAGGTTACCAGGTTTGATTCCGGTCAAGGGCATGTACCTTGGTTGTGGGCACATCCCCAGTAGGGGGTGTGCAGGAGGCGGCTGATTGATGTTTCTAACTCTCTATCCCTCTCCTTTTCTCTCTGTAAAAAAATCAATAAAATATATTGAAAAAAATAAAAACAAGAACAGAGGAGGAGAAGGTTTTGGGTTGGGAGTCAAAGCACCCAATAGCATCAGGGCAGCAGCTGAGTAAGGATAAGGGCTGCAGGGCAGCATACCTTCCAGTCTCTGGAACCTGAGTTGCCCCGCCTCTCCTCGGTGTGGCCCCGCCTCTCCCAGCTTTGGCCCCGCCCACACCACAAGACCCCGCCCACCCGCACGCCCCGCCCCCAGCCCGTCTCGCCTCCGCGCTCCCCCAGGTGATGCTGCAGCCAAGATGGCGCCGGCGCTGCTTGCGGCGGCCTGAACGAGATGTTCCCGGCCCGCGGCTGTGGCCTCGGCCAGGGCCTTGGCTCTCTCCCCGGCGTGAGCACTCAGGCGCCCCTCCTTCTGCCGGGTTAAGCCGGACCCAGAGGACGCGGCCCCGAAGAGAGGAGGCAGCGAGGACCCGAGCGGAGCGCGCGGCGCCTCCCGCCTCGGCACCATGGCGGGGCTCATCAAAAAGCAGATTCTCAAGCACCTCTCCAGGTCGGTGAGAGCCCGTCCTGCCGGGGCAGCCGCGCCCGGGGACGGGGACGGGGACGGGGACGGCGGGCACCGGCCGCCGTGCGGAGGCGACCCTGCCTGGGACTGACTCTCGCTCCGGTCGCTCCCGCACCTCCCGCCGCCCGCGGCGCCCGGGGCCGGCTTCCCGGGGGGACCCCAGGCGGGGAGAGCCGACCGCCCGCGGGGGGACCGGGGGAGGCGCGGCTGGGATCGCCCCGGCACTGCGTCCGGGGGCGGCGCGGCTGGGATCGCCCGGCACAGTGTCCGGGGGCGGCCGGGGACACCTCTCGGCGGTCCCGGCGGCGGAGAGGGGGGATGATGCCAGCGTCACCCCGGTGCGGGGTGGCCCGGACCCGGACCCGGACCCGGACCCGGGCTCGGGCTCGCGTCCCCTCGGAGCACAGGTTCCGTTAACCGAGGGCAGAGGCTCTTCTTCTCCGGGAAACGTTAACCTTGTTACTGCGCCGCGGTCACCCTCCTCGCCGTTCCCGCTCTGATCCAGAGGGTGTGCCCGTTTGTTTGCACAGTTAAGATTTGCGTTAGGTCAATAGCCAGGGCTCCCAGCTTTCGCTACCACAAGCTCTTTCTGAAGCCCGTTTAGCCCGTGTCATTCATACAAAAGAGTTTTTGTTTTGTGGGCTTTTTTTTTTTCTTTCTTATTTTGCTTTTTAAAAACACGAGACCCATAAATTTCACGGAGTCAACATCGGTGGCGATAAACCCAAGACTTGTCGTTCTTTCCATTTCCTAAGCGGTTTTAGACAGAAACATGACTCAGTAGGGCTGGCAGTTTGTTTGCTGCTCCTGGCTTTTCCATATTTGTCTCAAGGGGCAGGCTTAACTGTAAGATCTGGTTTCCCAGTTGTTAACCGCGCGGGTCCAAAGCGCTCGGTTATGGCACTTTTTTCTCTGGTATTGGTCTGTAACTTCATTGATTACTTTGAACTCATTGTAAGGAAAAGACTTGGGTACGATGACTTGGTTCTACAAATCGTGGTATAGCACAGGTTATAGGTAGGGGTACAACAGTATTTCTGTGATTCAGCAAATATTTTCCTTATCACATTGAATAAGGCATGTTTTTTAAAGGAACACATTATAGTAGCGTTTATGAATATACATTTCTCAAAATTACCACTAATTAAAAAGTTTCTTTTAAAATTGTACGTATGGCCCATATGGACAACTTAACTTTTGGAAGAAGGTTTTAACTTTATTTTTAATTGATTAGTAAGGTAATGTCTGATTTATCAGATGTCCTTCAGCCTCTCTTATACTTACATCCACAAGAATATTCAGACCTACAGAAAAATGATTTGAATTCCCTTTTCTCATGCTCCCAGGGGTGATAGTACGCATTTCCATTCTAGATGCAAGGGAGGAAAGTTCACTCAATCAGGGAGTGCCTTAGACTTAGTGCATTCGAGTTTCATTCTCCGGCAGAGCAGCTGAGAAGGGCTCTTAAAAATTAATAGCCAAGGTAATGGCTTGCTTCACAAAATAGACAACACCCACATATTCCTTGTTTGTATGATCTCTAATATGTGTTGTAAATAATAGGGAGGATTTTTTTTTTTTTCAGAGATGAGCTTTTGAAACGTGAGTTTTTATTTCATATTTCAAAACAATTTAGGTGATTGAAGAATAGCAAATTTATATTCTTGGATAATCTTGCTGCTACTGCTGTCATCGTTATGATGATATTTATAAATCTAAAGAATGAAGTAGATAAAATAAGATGATAAATACTAGTTACTTAAGTAGTGATGAACTTAGAAATTACCTGGGCCAAGCTTAATTTTACAAGTTATCTGGCAATGAAGATGTCACTATATTGATGTGATTATGTGGCATACAGTTTAATACAGTTGAACAGCAAATGCTTAAACACATTACCTTCCAATAATAGACATTTCATACGACCAGTGCAGGCACCCATGGCACCTTCAGTGCAGGCACCTTCTCCAAGGAGGCTTTACCTGACTGACCACACTTTTCTATAGCATTCCTTCATCCTTATCTGTCATGCTGTATATTTGCTGTTTGTCAGCTGCACTTGAATGTAAACTCCATGATGGCAGGGATTTTTGTTTTGAGTCTAGTGTAATGTACACTCAACCACTATTTTTAAAAAATCCCCACCAAGGATATGCTTTTTATTGATTTTAGAGAGAGGAGGGGAGAAAGGGAGAAGGAGAGGGAGAAAAAGAGGGAGAGGGAGAAGGAAAGAGAGAGGGAAGGAGAGAGAGAAGGAAGGAGGGAGGGAGGGAAGGAGAGAGAGAGAGAGAGAGAGAGAGACACACACACAGACAGACACAACTGGGGAATCTAATATGTGTCCTGACCCATAAACAAAGCCACCACCCTTCCGTGCATCGCATGATGCTCCAGCCAACTGAGCCACACTGGCCAGGACAACAAGTGTTTTTTGAATGAATGAATGAATGAATGAATGAATAGCACCAATCAATCAACTGACTCCCTGACACTCCCTCACATTTCCCCCCTCCCCCTTTTTTTTTTTTTATAACTGAGGCAAAACTCTATGCCACCTATGCTGTGGTACTTTACCTTGGTTTTTAGGAAGCAATGTGTAATTGAATCATTGAATAAATGTGATGTTTATGGTGTCCTAGAAAGGAAGGAGTAAGAAAATGACTCTTCATATATAGGTTGTCTTCCAATAAGGAAGAAGGCTATCAGGGAACCAACAGGAACCAAGTACTCCGAGCTTTGAGATTGAAGTATGGTGAAATTATAAGATCAAAACCAGTCTTACCTTAATATAGGCACAGGAGAAACTGGCTTTGAGTAAATGCTGAACTATTTGAGATGTTTAAATCTATACACGTGTTCTTTGCCTAATTGTTTGTTTTCTGTCCTAAGCATGTTTGTATACTTGGAGCTGATCTGAAACTGACAGATACCGGGGTGGGAGAGAGGGTGGGAGACACGGAGAATGCCATCTGTGTATGTGGTGGGGTGGGGGTTGGAGTCCTTACATTTTAAGAGAAGTGAAACAGGAAGTCTTTGAAGGAGAAATTACTCTGATCTTTCAGACTGTAATTGGCACAAAATATGCTTTGGAAGCTTTCCTAGGAGTGTCCTTTTCACAAGGGAATGGAAAGTTCTAAAGAAAGTTATAACAAGTATCAGAAAGGAAATAAGAGCAGGAGCTACCTTTTAGCTCAAAGCCTCATTATCTTTTACTGTGTATGTCAGTGCGTGCTTGAGCGAAGGCGAGAGGTAGGCGGAGAGAAGCTGGAAGATGGGGTATATTTAAGCGAAGACCTAAAAGGGGGTAGAGAAGATTCAGATACAAATGCTTCCCCTTCACCTCTGGCTCCAGGCATACTGTAATGGGCACAGGGTTTACAGTGGGTGGGAGTTGGCAGGACAGACAGACACTGCACCTAAGTGGAGCCTTTGTATAGTTCTCAACCAGAGGTGATTTTGCCCCTCGGGGGAAATTTGGCAATGTCTGGAGACATTTCTAAATGTCACAACTGGGGTGTTGGGAAGGGGGTGGGGGGCGGTTAAGGGTACTATGTCTAGGAGTTAGAGGCCAGGCATGCTATTAAACATCCTCACAATAAAGTATTTGGTCCAAATGTAAGTAGTTTTGGAGCAGGGGTCCTCAAACTTTTTAAAGTGGGGGCCAGATCACGGTCCCTCAGAGAGCTGGAGGGCTGGACTATATGAACTACTAATTCCTACTGTAACACCTCGGCTGCGCTCACTGCCCAAAAAACCTGGCGGGCCGGATCAGACTCCTCTGCGGGCCGCCGCATGTGGCCCGAGGGCCGTAGTTTGAAGACCCCTGTTTTGGAGGTTGAGAAACTGGTTTAAATTGTACACATGTATGTCAGATGATTCAACTAGGGTTACTGTGCTAGTGAAAATTATTTTGTCTGTAAACAACAAAACCTTGCCCTGTTTAACTTAGGTAAAAAGTTAAATGTAACTAAAGCTGTTGAGGTAGGTCATGGAATAAGGGGAAGGTCTAGAGCTAGCCAGCTCCTGGAACCTTGTGAAAGAGATCTTGGACTTCAGCATTGTTGACATTTTGGACAAGATAATTATTTATTGTGAAGGACTCTTCTGTATGTTGTAGAACGTTGAGCAATATATCTAATATCCACCCACTAGATGCCTGTAGCCACTCCCACAGTCTTGACAATGAAACATGCCTCCACACATTGCTAAATGTCCCCTGGGGGCAAAAAGGCTCTTGGTTGAGAACCACTGCTTTAGGGTGCTATCCCATCTCTCACAACTCTGATCTGTGATCTTTCCTGTCAAGTTTCAGATTCCTGGGAGAGAGAATCTATATGGCCCAGCTCTGTTTACCCATTGGTCCGTTAGCAATGGCAAAGAATTATAGGTGCAGTAAAGATATGGTCATGGGAAGACCTAGTATTTTGAGCCAGGCTTGTTGTCTGTCTTTATTTTTATTTTTATTTTTTAATTTATTTTTTGTTATTTATTAAATTATTATCTGTGTACATATCTTACCATTGCCCCCCCCCCCCTTCCTCTCATACATGCCCTCCCTCCCCAGAGTTTTGTGTCCATTGGTTGTACTTGCATGCAGGTATACAAGTCCTTCGGTTGATCTCTTATATCCCCCAGATCTCCCTCCCCTCTCCGCTGTAATTTGACAGTCTGCTTGTTGCTTTACTGTCTCTATACGTATCTATCTTTTGGTTCATCAGTTTATAATGTTCTTTATTATCCATAAATGAGTGAGGTCATGTGGTGTTTCTCTTGACTGGCTTATTTCACTCAGCATGATATTCTCCAATTCTATCCAGGTTGCTACAAATGATAAGAATTCCTTCTTTTTATAGCAGCATAGTATTCCATTGTGTAGATGTACCATAGTTTTCTGATCCAATCATCTGCTGATGGGCACCTAGGCTGTTTCCAAATCCTAGCTATTGTAAATTGTGCTGCTATGAACATAGGGGTGCATATATCCTTTCTGATTGGTGTTTCTAGTTTCTTGGGATATATTCCTAGGAGTGGGATTACTGGGTCAAATGGGAGTTCCATTTTCAGTTTTTTGAGGAAACTCCATACTGTTCTCCACAGTGGTAGCACCAGTCTGCATTTCCACCAGCAGTGCACAAGGGTTCCTTTTTCTCCGCAACCTCGCCAACACTTGTATTCTGACAGGTGTGAGATGGTATCGCATTGTTGTTTTGATTTGCATCTCTCAGGCTTGTTGTCTTTAATAGGCACTGCACTAAATTACATGCCAGAGGGACTCAATTTAACTTCATCGCAGAAGGTGACTTAATAAGGAATTCTAGACAAAAGAAGGACACGTATCACTAAAAATGCCTGGTTATCAGTTTGGTTTTTGAAGTCCAAGGTTCAGAAGCAGTTGTCTGGGGTGGAAATAAAGAATCTGCAGAGGATCTCTGGTTAATTTAAATAGAATAGTAATGTATTGAAGGATGTCAGTATTACACAGAATTTATGGGAAGGTTAAAAGAACCAGATTTGGAAAGGGACTGGATCCAGGCTAGCTCCAAGCATCTAGGTAGGAGAAACTACCTGACATCGCTACAAGGCATGTTTCCTAAGCTAAGGGGAAGGAGCAAGTAGAAAGGGAGGGTGGCCTGACAAGATTACTGGGTATTTGGAATATATAATAGATTAGGAAGGGTTGAGCATTTGGCAGAATATTTTGACTGGATGGCAAAGTAATAGAGTTTAGATTGCCTCACAGAGTGTTGATGGGCTGGTTTAGGTTGCATAAGAAAGGAAGGAAGGAGGAAGGCAGCAGTGAGAGCCTGTTGAGAAAGGGAAAGAGCCGTCCAAGGGTTGGAAATTTTATCTAGGTGGAAGAGCAGTTGAGAAAAACAAATAAAAGAACTGGAAGATTTGGAGGTTTTGTCTGAAAGGGTTATGTTAAAGTTCAAGGTTTTAGAGGTGGAATGGGCCTAATTTAGTAGTGCATGGTTTCAGATGAGGCTGTGAAGTTAATTGCTGAAGAAGTTAAGGTGCATGTAATTGGAGATGAATACTGTTAATCCATAATCGTTCCTCTGGATGTTCTTAAAAGGAAATACAACATAGATTGTTTAGACTGTCAAATTATTTTCTTTGATGATAATTTTATATAGTTATTGGTAAGCTAATTATTTACATCTTCCACTTTTATGGCAAAGCTCAATTAATTTTTGAAAGTTTATGTATATTAGGTCTTGAGTACTTGGTATTAGAGATTCAAAGATGGGCAAGATATGGTCTCAGTTCTTGGAAAACTTTAGTAATTCTCATTCTGGCATAATAAGCATAACTAAGTGTAACCTATTGATATATACTGCCATTGAAATTAGATTTGTTTTACTTAGATTAGGCAACTGGGAAAAATTGAGTTAATGTTCCCTTTTAGGATTATAAATAATTTACTTTTATAAATTTGTGGATTATTTTTAAAAGTTTTTTTGAGAGAGAGGAAGGGAGAGAGAAAGAGAGAGAGAGAAACATCAATGTGAGAGCCAGACATCCACCGGCTGCCTCCTGCACACCCTGTACCAGGGAATCATGCGCCAGATGGGGAATTGAACCAGCAACCTTTCAGTGTATAGGACGATGCTCATCCAATTGAGCCACACTGGCCAGAGCTAAATTTGGGATTTTTAATTTTTACTATATTTTTATTGATTTCAGAGAGGAAGGGAGAGGGAGAGATAGAAATATCAATGATGAGAAAGAATCATTGGTCAACCGCCTCCTGCATGCCCCCTATTGGGGATCGAGTGTGGATCCCAGGCATGTGCCCTTGACTGGAATTAAACCCAGGACCTTCAGTTCGCAGGCCGATGCTCTATTCCCTGAGCCAAACTAGCTAGGGCTAAATTTGGGGATTTTTAAGGTAACTTTTAATTTTTAAAAGACGTGTTCTTTTATTGATGAGAGAGAAAGAAAGAGAGAGACAGAGACACATTGATAGGTTGCCTCCTGTACTTGCCCCTACCAGGAATTGAGCCCAAAACTTGGGTATGTGCCCTGATTGGGACTCAAACCTATGACCCTTTGGGTGCACAGGTCTAGGACACTCCAACCAACTGAGCCACACTGGCCAAGACAGTGGAGTTTACATTTTAATCAGAGGATGCTAATAATAAGTAAGTGAAGTACATTTTATTGGTTTGTGGTATGTGCTGGGGTTGGGAGTAGGTCAGGAAAGGGGATAAGAAGTGCATGGAGGTAGGAATAGGGTTTGCAATTTTAAATCTATTGATTCTAGAGGCCTTAATTGAAAAAGGTGATATTTGAGAAGAGATCTGAAAGAGGTGGAAACAAATGCAAAGACCCAGAAGTGGAAGCTTGCTAGTTTATTTTGATATATATCAAGGCCAGGGATACTGGTGACAGGTGACATGGAGTGAGGAGTGAAGTGTGTAGAGGAAGATGAAATCAAAGTCCAGGTCTTGTGGGGCCTTGTACTGAGTTGGCTTTTAACTGAGTGAGATTGGAATCCACTGGAAAGTTTGGAAACAAGGATCGCTCTGCACCCAAGTGGAAAATAAATAATGGGAGGGCAAGGGCAGATGGGAGCTCATTTAAGTGTTAACTATCCAGATGAGAAAGATACTGGCTTGGACCTGAGTGGATGCAGTGAAGTTGTTGAGATATCATCAGGTTTTAGCTGTATTTTTAAGGTAGAACTACAGGATTTTGTTGACAGGTAAAATGTAATTGAGAAAGAAAGAGAGCAGCCATGGATGACTCAGGAGTTTTTGACATAAGCAGCTGACAAGGTGGACTTGCTGTTCACTAAGTTGGAGAACACAGGCTTATGGAAGAAGATCAGGAGTTTGGTTTTGGGCACATTAACCTGTTAACCGGGGAATTCCCTTTTTAATTCCGTAACATATAACGGGCGCGTACTCTTTCACTAGGACGTGTCAGTACGTCACGCCTGGAGGATGTAATTTCATATTATTATTATTTTTTTATTTATACTTAAAATAAATGAAAAGACTATGAAATATATATTTTTTGTTTATTTATATATAAAGCAGAAAGGAAAATACAAAATTACAAACAAATTGAAAAGAATACCGACAAAAAAATGGAAACATCGAATTAAAAAATTATAAATTTTACAAACAATTATAAAGATTACAAAAAATATATATATTTTTATTTCGATACACAATAAAAATATAAAAAAGTTAACAATTACAGAACAATAAACAAAAGCACACTAATAAAATAGAAATATTGAGTTTAAAAAAATTAAAATATAGGTGTAAAAATTCAAAACTCAACTTCCGTGTGATATATTTTAAAACAATTGTTGATACATAGTGTTACCTTACAATCTGGACACCAGTATGTAGATTCTTTCCTAACACCTTTTTTGTAGCAAACTTGGCATTTCCTGGATTTAGTTTTTCCTATATTTCTTTTCATTTGTTCTGGAAAATGCCTTTCAACTAAGCGTGATGGTTTAGATGTAGAGCTGCTTGTTGATGTCTTTGGGTGGGTTTCATTATGTTGTTATCTACCAATTTCTCTACACACTCTATCAAAAAGTGTAATCGATCCAAATGACCTTTATCTTTTTTGTATATAATATATGCATTGAAGCAGCACATATCAATTAATCGTAGAAAAAATTTTTTTATAAAATTTTTTTACCTAATTACGGGCAGCCCTGTAGGCCACCATAACTCCATCTCCCAAATCTACGCCGCCCATATTCTTGTTATAATTTAGAACAACATTCAGTTTTTCTTGCCTTCTTCCTCTCTTTTCAATCATTGTCTTTTCGTCATTATGAATAGAACTGAGCATCAATACGTCTTTTTTATCCTTCCATTTTAAAACCATAAATTTGTCTTTGATTCTTACATATGTTCATTTTTCTGTAATTTTTTTGTTTTTATTTCACTAGGGATTCTGATCTGTTTATCCTCATTGTTCCAACAATGTCTGTATTGTTTTGACATAAGAGTTCAGCCAAATGAATTGACCCATAGAAATTATCTAAGTAAATCCTATACCCTTTATTCAGTAAGTTATGTGTTAACTCCAAAACAATTCTTGTTGAACACGTCCACCACTCTCACTAGCGAAATTATACTGATTCCCTCTGTGTCTTAAATTCATGTCGAGATATGTATGGATGACTAATACCTTTGTTGTTCAGAAAAATACATCCTGTCCGTTTCAGGGCGCAACATATATTTCAAGGACGTATTCATATGTCCTACCTGTGCCCGATATTGTTTACGTTTGACCTATTTATATGCCCCACTCGGTTAACAGGTTAATTTGAATACCTTTCAGTTATCCATGAAGATCCCTTTAATTTGTGAACTAATTTACACTACTTGTTTTAGTATGGCAATAACTGCTGAGTCAAAAGATTCCCAAGTTATAAAAGAATTTCCAACCAAGTCTCTTGTGCTCCCCAACAAATTTCTCTACCCATTTCTTTTTACTTGAATAATTTTTTTTGCAATATTACTTTTTACAATATTGCACTTTATCTTCATACTATAGTTCCCAGTATAAACATTTTCTTAATAAGTTGACCTCTTATCAGTTATGCTTAATGTTTTAAGTTCTTCATATTACAATATTTAGGATGAGTAATTTAATATTTCTATTTAATATTGGTTTTGGTCCACAGGAATCGGGCCTACACTGGCAGTTGGACACCCCTGAAGGGTCCTGGATTGGAGAGTGTGCAGGCCGGGCCAGGGACCCCCTCCCCGTGCATGAATTTTGTGTACTGGGTCTCTAGTATACTATAAAAAGGGGCATTAATAATAGTAAGATTTATCTTTTAGAAATACTGTAAATATCCTCATTGATAAGTCATTCATTTATTCTTCCTACCAGTATTTAAAGAAGATTCTGTAAGATATAAATAAAACTAAGACTTGGAATATCTTCTGGCAACAATATGGTAGATGAGTGAATTAATAGAATTTAAGATAAAATATTAGTTTTTTGAGAGAGGCACAGAGTACTATCTGGAACTTTTAAATAATTAGAGACCCTGAGATGGAGGTAGTCTAAGTGTCAGGGAAAATTATAAAGTAATAATAAAATAAAAGCACATAAGTGACAGCTTAGTGATATAAAATGGATAGTATGAAATCCATTTTATCTGACTACAGCATACATACCAAGAGAATATTTAAGGCAAGTATGTAGAGACATTAAAGATGACTTACATCCTCCAAATTTGGCTGCAATTTTATTTTTCATTGTTTTCCGATGCTACATTTCTCTGCCCATCCCCACTTTTTCACCCACCTTTTGTTTTTGTTTTTTTCTATAGCCAAATTGTCCGTGTCCCTTCAGGAAGGACATCCTCTACGGCTTCATTTTACGTGTACATCTTCCATAGGCAACTTTAACTAGGCTAGTCCACTGTTCATCTTCACTTTGAAATGTTTTAGGTCTTAAAGCATATGTTTGTTTTATTTGTTAATTCTGCTGATTGTCATCTCTTTAAAGGGCAGAATCATCCTTATAGGCTCTGAATTCTGAGGACAGTGACTATGCTTGTCTTGTTCACCATTGTTCCCTCCCTCTTTCCCTCCTCCCTTCTTTCCTTTCTTCTTCTTTCTTTATTTTATTTTATTTTTTTAAATATATTTTATTGATTTTTTACAGAGAGGAAGGGAGATGGATAGAAAGCCAGAAACATCGATGAGAGAGTAACATCGATCAGCTGCCTCTTGCACACCCCCTAATGGGGACGTGCCCGCAACTCAGGTACATGCCCTTGACCCGAATCAAATCCGGGACCCTGAGTCCGCAGGCCGAAGCTCTATCCACTGAGCCAAACCGGTTTCAGCCTTTCTTTATTTTTAATATATTTTTTACTGATTTCAGAGAGGAAGGGACAGGGAGAGAGAGATAGAAACATCAATGATGAGAGAGAGAATTACTGATTGGCTGCCTCCTGCATGCCCCCACCAGAGATTGAGCCAGCAACTTGGGCATATGTTCTTGATGGAATTGAACCCAGGACCTTTCAGTCCACAGGCTGATTCTCTGTCCATTGAGCCAAACCAGCCAGGGCCGCCATTGTATCTTAAACATCTTCCACAATGCTGTGGTACGTAGTAGTTATTTAGAAACATATTTAGCTAACCGGAGAAATAAATTTATAATACGTACATTGGTCTTCATAGGATATATAGAGCATGAATTAGTTATCCTGAATCCATTTTTGGCTGGTTTAAAAAGTTGATTCATATCCAAAAAATTTAGATTCACTACTTTTTTCCTGATACTATATTTCTCCAATTTGTTTTTGAATATACAGATGTAGTTTATTGCTGGATTTTTCTTTTTTTGTTTTGTTATTTTTCATAGGTAATTTTACTCTAGTTTATGAAATGAAGTAAGGATTATTACTTTTAACTGGGCCTTTTGACAGTTAACTTCACTATTTGTATTCTTTAGATTGCTTGTCCTAATTGGTTTCATTTAATGTTGAATTATACAGTTTAGTCTTTGTATAACTTTTGTACCATATAGCCATCTAATTTTTGTTAATTAGCATTTTAAAATAAAATTTAAAAAATACATACAGGTATTAATTTAATAGCACGGTAGTAATTCCAGTGGTAAGGAGAATGAAGAAATCATAAATAGCTCATTTATCTTAGAATTTTAGCAGTGTTTGCCTTTAGTAAATCCAGTGTGAGCTACAACTGTATTTTTTTCAAAATGAATCACAGCTTAATATTTTTATCATATCATTCCTCTCCTCTTCCTTCCCTTACACTCGCTCCCTTCTGTGTCCCCTGTGTCCCCGTTCCCTGCAGCGATCCCTGCTGGCTGTGGTGGAGATTGGTGTGCAGTGAATTTCATAATCACTCAAATGAGTACCAGAGGAGTCTAAGAAACCTTGGCAACTGACTACTTGCTTTCACCAGGAATAGGGACCTTTTGTCTGAAATTTCCTGCCCTCAGGTAATAATTCTATTCCCCACGATTTTGTTTTCTTTCTATAAATGCGAGCACTTATTATGCCCATCTCAAAGATACTTAGAGAGTAGTTTCTAATTCTTATTTTAGTCAGATACCAATTGCATTAAAAAAACAACAACGATGTAGCTACAGGCTTGTGCAATTCCTCTCTTAGATTATCTTTTCTAATATATAAGGTTTGACAGTGCACTTATAATCAGCTCTTCCTAATGTTGCCAAAAGAAAAGTTTTATAATTTAGAGTCAGATACTTGGAAATAGTAATTAGCATTCTTTAATGGGTAAGGCTTCAGAGTCTAATTTAATTAATGAGGTATGAAGACTCTTTTGATAAAGAAGATGTTTTGATCAATTCTCTTACTGAAGGATTTAAGAATTTATTTTGTCTACTTAATGTTCATTATATTCTTTATTAAGGAGATTGAAATAACTCATGAGCAGCAGTGAAAACAGGTTTCATTTTTGAAGAATATAAGGACTCCCCACCCCGTTCTTTTTCTCCTCCGCCCTGTTCCTGTTTAAAATTCATTATCAGAGAAAGCAATTAGGTTATAAAACCAGTCATGTGGAAATGGCACTGAATTTCTTTCAATTTAGGGTTCTTTGAAAATCCTAGAAACTCAATTTCAATGATTACTTCTACTGCTTGGAAAATATATCCACATAAATATTTTGAACCTATTCTAAAAGTCTAGTAAGATATTGATACTTAAAGAATAGCCATCTGTGGAATTGTGCAACTTATTACATACCTACCCTACTAGTAATAGAACAGTTGATAAACTTGTTGGCCATATGTTAGCTAGCAATTGTATAGGTATAATTATAAGTACTGTTTTTCAATATTCTTGTCTGCCTTGATTCCATACTATCGTTTCAGTTCTTGGATCTCATAATTGCCACGAGAGAGATGCCATGCTTTAACCTTACTTATTAGGTAGATCATTAGTGAGACCTTTGAGATTCTCTCTAGGATATTGATAGTTAAAAACTTGTTTATTCAAAGATAGTTCTGATTTTGTATATACCTCTAAGAAATCCACTGGGACCTTTGCTCCTGATATATAGTCATAACTGTAATCCTTTGCTTTTTCCAGATTGCACCTCCTTACCTATCTTTTTTGGTCTGGCTTGTACTAAGCTATTGAGGTGTGGTGTTATGATTTTTTTTTTTTTTTGAGTTTAAACCACAGCTATTCATGAGTTTATTCAAGTTACCTACCAACCTTAATTTCTTGGTAATTTCTTTACCTTCTCATTTTAATCAGTTATGATTCCTTTATACTTACATAATTCTTGAGTTTTGTTCTTTCTCCTGAACCTAGCACATAGCTGACTTCTTGGCATAAAGTAGATGTCAATAATATTTGAATATCTCTGTTGTCATTACTCAGATTTAACTCATAATTTCTTGAATCCGTTATTGGAACTAAGTATTCTCATTCCCTCTGGTCTTGTATTTCATTTTTCATCCTTGGCACTGGTACCAGAGAGAGCTTTCCAAAATGCTAATCTTATTTAATTTCCTGATAAAAATCTTTTAATGGCTCATGTTCAAGCTCTTAAAAAAAGTTTGTTTATAACTAGGATTTTTGTCCAAAACATATTAAAATAGAATGTCACTGCATAAAATAGACAGAAATAGAGTTCCTCTAGTTGAGTCAGTAATTGGGTCAGCTGTCATACATAGCATTTCCCTTTTTACTTCTTCCACCTGTGTTGAATCAGGAGCAATCTTCTGAAGTGGCACTTTGGGAATAATACTAAAGTGTAGGATGAAACATTTCTTTTTTTTAAATATATTTTATTGAGTTTTTACAGAGAGGAAGAGAGAGGGATAGAGAGTTGGAAACATCGCTGATGAGAGAAACATGGATCAACTGCCTTCTGCACACCTCTTACTTGGAGATGTGCCCACAACCAAGGTACATGCCCTCGACTGGAATTGAATCTGGGACCTTTCTGAGCCAAACCGGTTTTAGCGAAACCCACATTTCTTGACATGGGATAACAAAGAGTCCTTCATGATCTGGCTTCAGTCCATCTTTCAAGGCTTATCATTTCTTTCCAAACTACCTGATGCCTTGTACTTCATCTTTGCCTACTGTATGTGCTGCTGCTTTGCAAAAAATGTCCTTACTCTTATTCTTAAAAACTCTTACTCTAAAACAGCTCAAATGCTGCTTCCTCCTTGAAGCTTTCCCAAAACAGTATTCTTAAAAAAAAAAAAAATATATTGATTTCAGAGAGGAAGGGAGAGGGAGAGAGAAATAGAAACATGAATGATGAGAGAGAATCATTGACTGGCTGCCTCCTGCACACCTCCCACTGGGGATTAAGTCCACACGTGGGCATGTGCCCTGCTCAGGAACTGAAACATGACCTCCTGATTTATATGTCATTGCTCGTCAACCACTGAGCCATACCGGCCAGGCGCAAAGTAATATTCTTTTTAACATAATTTATCATCTCTTGCCTTGTGCCTACTTTTTATTCTATTTCATTTTTTAAAAATGTTTTAATTTATTGATTTCCGAGAGGAAGAGAGGGAGAGACAGATAGAAATGAGAGAAGAGAATCATTGATCTGCTGCCTCCTGCACACACTCTACTGAGGATCGAGCTCGCAACTGGGCATGTGCCCTTGGCCGGAATCAAACCTGGGACCTTTTAGTCCACAGGTTGATGCTTTATCCACTGAGCCAAACCGGCTAGGGCATCCTATTCCATTTTTATTGTAATACCTGTCACACAGTGCCTGGCACATAGTAAGAACTTAATGTACTGCGATGATTTGTTTATGTGCTGTTTCTAGTGATAAACTCTGATGTCTTTGAAAGCAGTAATTACGCCTTAATTAATCTTAGTTGCCCAAGAGCCTAATCAACATTCAGTTTTTGCCATGAAGGATGTGTCTCAGATCTTCCAATGTTTCAAAAATTTAGAAACCCAGATTTCAATATAAGATTCATTCATTTTTTAAAAAAAATAAATGTTTTTATTGATTTGATAGAGAGATTACTGTGAGAGAGAAACATCGATCGGTTGCCTCCACATACATCCTGACCAGGGATCAAACATGCAACCTGGGTATGTGCCCTGATCAGGAATCGAACTGACAACTTTTCGGTGCATGGGATTACGGTCAACCAAATGAGTCACACTGGCCAGGGCAAAGGTCCTCCCATTTAAAATGTTAGCCACAAAATCAGATTTATTAAAAAAAACACCATGCAGGCCAGACAAAACTTATCTCTGGGTAAAACATAGCTCACAGCCTACCAATTTTCAACCTCTTCCATTCTTTAAATGTTTTTGTGGAAAAACTGGTTAGATAAGATTGATTCTTTACATGTATATTACAAAACTAACCAAGCTAAATAAAGTCTGTAAATTGAGAATGTTAAAAGAAAGGTAATTTATTATGTGTGTACCTTCCTTGATCTTTGTTCCATTATTGTCATTGTAGGTTTCATAATAATAATACTTATGACTTAAATATTTAATAAGTCTCACAAATTGAGATTGAAGGTGAAAATTGCCATGTACTCCTATATGCCTAGTAAATGTTGAGTTGCATTGAAATTTGATCAGTATGATAATGGAAGGTAATTGATCCTAAAATATTGTTGAATTGAAAATTGGTCAGTATGGTAATGGATTAACGAAAATACCTTTTAAGTTAAAATTGTACAAATTTGGTTATAATTCTCTATAAAATGAGGACTTTAGAGGAACTATTCAGGTGCTCCACTTATAAAATTATTTGTTATTTTTTTTTGCTAGTATGAACACTACGTTTGTTTTTCATTTGGCTTAAAGTTTTGCTACACACACACACACACACACACACACACACACATATATATATATATCAGCCATACTCATGATAAGTTACCTTTTTTTGAATATTCCCAAATACAGAATTTATTTGGCTTAGTTATTTTTATAACTAGTGGCCCGTGCACAAAATTTGTGCACATTAAGAGGGAATTAGAATAAATATTTTAATATTGCTATTTGCCCTTTCTCTATAATAGAAGTCAAGCCGTGCTGGGTGGAGGACACAGCCTATGTCTCCCTGCCTCGTGGAACATGCAGCCCCGCCCCCCATACCTACTGCACACACAGCTTCCTGCTGATGGGTTGTTATGGTGTGAGGGCATCACAGCCATTTGCATATTAGCCTGTTATTATTATGGCTATATAAACCAAGAAACTAATCCAATCTTTTATAACTAGTATATAGAGGGATTTTTATGGCTGCGTGTTGAAGCCCCTTGGACTGTGAAAGGGTGTTGCAGATTAATAACTTGATGTTCCTAGCCAAAGGATTTGGCAGTCTATCAGATTTTGGGAAGTATCTCCAAGAACATCCTCTTTTGTATGACTTTAACATGTGGTTGTAAGGTACTGTTCTTGAAATATTGTTTTGAATAAAATCAAGTAGAAGTTGTTAAATTTGCTTACACAAAGAATTGCTTCTTGTAATATGCAGTGAGAAATTCAATCCTTGTAGGGGACCACAGTTTAGGGATGCTTGCTAGTGCTTTCAATTACTTGTTCCTTTCAAGGGTGTTTGAATTGGGTCCAGCTGTGGAGAATGGAACATGATGGGGGAAGAATTTTTTTGGTACCTGTAAGTTTTAAAATGTTGGGTCTGTGTTTTTCTCTCAAATGTATATTCTTTATTATTTGTCATCGCAATCCTAAGGTAATGCTTTAGTTTCAAATTTTGAAGCAAAGAATCTGGTTAAACAGCCTAGAAGCCTTGCCAAACTAGATCAGTCAGCTGTTACCAAGGAAGTACTCTGTTAAACTGTCTTAGATTTACAACTTTCCCTGTGTCTGTAGCCTTTCTTTGGGAAGATGAAATTACTCATAGCTGGGCAGCCACCCTAAATTAATAAGTTAATTTAATGATATTAAAAATCAAATTATGTTGTGGAAATAACCATTATTTTCTGGATAGTTAAAATTAATTTTCTTTCTTTAAGGCAATAGTTCTTGGCCTTTTTGGTGTCCAAAAATCCTTTTGAAAATATAATAAAACTAGTGGCCTGATGCACGAAATTCTGTGTGTGTGTGTGTGTGTGTGTGTGTGTGTTGCGGGGGGTGGGGGTGGGGGTGGGGGGTGTCCCTCAGCCCGGCCTGCACCTTCTCCAACCTGGGACCCTAAACTGGCAGTCGGACATCCCTCTCACAATCTGGAACCGCTGGCTCCTAACTTGGATGCCAGCAGGTCTTTTATTTTTATTTATTAAAAATAAAAATTTTTAGTGCAAAAGTCTATGATTTTTAATTAAAACTGAAAAACTGTCAGGGTCAGGAATGATAGAGGTGGATGGGATCCTGGGGGTGGGGAGTGGGGAACATTGTTGTCAGAATTCAAATGGGGTCTGTGGATTGAACCCTAATGCCATTTGAATGGAGATTTTCTCACGTGGTTGGGTAGGAGTGTCTGATACACGGGAGTATCGGGGCATCCTGTCATGTGTAGAGCATGCTCTCAAACAGCTCAGAAAAAGACGGGGTGGGGGGTGGAATGGGTGTGTATGTGTAAATGCATACACTCACACATAGTGTAACCTTGCTATTTTCGACTCCACTTTTGTGCACCTGCCTACTGGCTAAGATCCATAGCTCCAGAATCAAGGCTTGCAGAGCTTCCTCGGCCTTTGGGCCTTTGGGCCACGGCTAGGGTGCAGGAACCCTGCAGACAGGCCGAGGGCACAGTCCCAGCTGAGGTCCAACAGGTGCCACTGCTCTGTTTCCGCTCCAGTATGTGAACTGGGGTCTGTTTCACGATGGGTTCCGTTGGGGCTTTGGCATTTCTGTGCTTCCTGGTGGCGTCTGGCCTTGTGGGATGGCCAAGCTGGTGCTCCAGCGGCTGCCATTCCCTTAGCCTGAGAAGACTGTGCGGTAAAATACAGGGAAAAGATTGCATCCTAAGCAAGTTCAGGCTGCCCCGTTTCACCCTGAAGGAATCAACAGCACCCATCACATACGGTGTCCTTTCATCGGAAGCTCAGAGAGCTTCCCTGAGCATGTGCAGTGCCGGCTTTCTGGGACCACAGACCAGCAGCGATGGCCACTTGATGGCCACTTGCGGGTGAAGTTGTGACGCTGAGGCGACGCCGGGGTGAATCTGGCTGCAAGGCGACGTCCTGTCCCACGTCCGGGCCTACGCCCCACAGTGAACCTGCGGTCGGGCTCCAACAGGCGACTCAGGGAACTGACCTAGCCATTCCAGTACCGCCGCAGATTCTCAGAGCACTTTTAAACCATCCCGTTCTTCTGGAAAGAAGGGCTTTTTCTACCACTGCCCTACCAGCTCCGTACCTCTGCGCCCTCTGTGCACCCCACCAGCATTGTCCAGTGCGGTCCGTCCAGCACCGCCTGTCCATCTGCACGGCACCGAGGCTGCCTGGCCACACGCGCTCCCGCCGCTCCTGCCCTGGCGGTGGGCTCAGTGCGCCTGCGCAGAGCTCTCACCTGGACCACTCGTCCGTCTGGTCGTGACGGCCCTAGTCTATTATTAGTATAGATAGCCTGAATCCCTTGAATCCCATCCACGAACTTCAGATTAAGAGTGCCTTTTTTAAAGGCCTGGGCTGGGGGCAAGGGCTGGCTAGAAGAAGTCAACGGGAGAGAAAAGGGTACATAATGCAATACATTCAACAAGAAAGATTAAAAAATAAATAAGACCATAAGCAAAATTACTATGTTATGAACTAATTAAAAGATATAATTTCTTGCGAATTACATGTATAATCTTTTCATCTTTCACTTTTACTCTTGCCAGGCCTGTCTTTGGGGTTTTGGTTGAACTTTTGTCTTTATAATAGTGACATATGCTTGTATATATTTAAACATACAGAAAAATATAAAGAAGTAAACCTATTGTAAATCTCGCCAACAACATAGGTACTCTTGGTATTTGAGATTTTATAATGAGGTTTTACATAATTGAAATCACAGGGTATAATTTTGAGCTTTGCATTTTCACCAGACATTATAATATAAACATTTCTTTATAAAATTATCAAAATATAGTACTTTTAAAAAAATATTTTATTGATTTTTACAGAGAGGAAGGGAGAGGGATAGAAAGTCAGAAACATCAATGAGAGAGAAACATCGATCACCTGCAACTGGAGATGTGCCCGCAACCGAGATACATGCCCTTGACCGGAATCGAACCTTGGACCCCTCAGTCCACAGGCTGACGCTCTATCCACTGAGCCAAACTGGTTTCGGCTAAAATATAGTACTTGATATGAATATAACAGTGTATCATAATTAAAGGGTTTATTCCTTTTTGGACATGCTTTCATTTGTTTCCCTTTGTAAATGTCATTGAGATGAACATTCTTATACATAACCAGTCAAGATGTTGCCTGATTTCTCCACTAACCACCTCCCCCCCTCTTTCTATACACACACACACACACACACACACACACACACACACACACACTCCTTTCTGCCCAACACCAGGATATATAGTAAAGTGGTGTGTTCATGAGTCATTTAAATTAGTCTTTGTACATCTGTCCCTTTGTCTATCCTTCCTTCCTATCCGTTTTCTCCTTGAGTGTGGTTATAATAGTATTTTTGAAGTACAATTAGGTTCAATTGTTTCAGTTTCAGTTGTTTTTTTTTCTTCCAGTTTTAGTTTTCTCATTTTATTTTACTTTTTACATATGTAGAACATTAACATGCTTTCCAAAGTCAAAACTATTCAAAGCCAACCCCTTCTTGTATACTTTATCTGCTGACTCCTGATCAAGGATTGTCTGTCCTTCTGGTACCATCAATAGTAGATTTATTTTTCTGCATGATTTTTTAAAATGTTTTTTTAATTAAATTATTATCTGTGTACATATTTTACCATTGCCCCCCCCCACACACACACCCATACATACCCACCCTTTTCTGCATGATTGTCATCAGCATATAAGCCCACTTTTGCTCACTTGAAAACCAAACCAAACCTGGTTTCTCTCCTTTCTCATTGGCCCTTCTTAGTCTTCTTCATTGGTTTCTTACACCTTGGCCTCTTAATGATCCCAGGCCACAGTCTTTGAGCCATTTTGTTTTCCATCTCCATCTTGCAACCATGAACACCATCTATAATACTGGTGATTACAAAATTTCTACTTGTAGTTACTGAATGAGGTTTATATATCCAACTATTGCCTTTGCACACCTTTGCTGGAAATGTGCCTGCAACCAAGGTACATGCCCTTGACCGGAATCCAACCTGGGACCTTTCAGTCCACAGGCTGACGCTCTATCCACTGAGCCAAACCCGTTAGGGCAAGCAGCTTCTCTTAACTGGATTGTTGCAGTAGCCTCTTGTTTGGGCGCCCTGCCTCTGCCCCTGTCCTCCTGTTATATCTTTTCAGTGAAGTGATTTTTTAGAAATGAAAGTCTCTTGTTCTTGTTAAAACCACCTCTAGTCACTCTCATTTTTACTCAGAGCAAAAGCCAGAGTCGTTAGAGTGGCTTAAAAGATCCTGCATGATCTAGCTCGCCCCTGTTATTTCTCTAACCTCTTCTCCCTTTACTCTTGCCCTTGTTCATGTCCTCCGGTCACATTGGCCGTCTTGCGGTTCCTTAGACATGCCAAGCAAGTTTCCACAAGTTTTTGTCCTTGCTTTGCCTCTGCCTGGGGCATTTTTTCTTCTGGTGTTATTTGCAGAGCTAGCACCTTACTTCCTTCAGCTCTTTAACCAAATGCCAAATTTTCAATGAGGCTTTTCCTGCCCACCCTTAAAAAAATTAGAAGGTCCTCAACTTATACCTCCTGCCTTACTATTTTGCTTTATTTTTTTCTCCCCATAGATATCAGAACCTAGCCTACTACATATTTAACTTATTTTTTAGTCCTCTGTATTTTTTAATTCTCCCTCCTCACCTCTCCCATTAAGCTCCATGAATACAGAGATTTTTTATCTTGTTAATTGTTAAAATTCCCAGTGCCTGTTAAATTATAGGAACAGTAAGATCTCACTTAATATTGTCAATGGGTTCTTAGAACTGTGACAAAAGAATGTATAATGAAACCAATTTTTCCATAGGCTAATAGATAAAAATAAGAGTTAAGTTCCTGCAGTGTCTCATCAATGTTCTAAGACAGTGTTTCCCAAAGTGTGGTACCCGTACCCCTAGGGTTTGGTGGGGGTACGCGTTGCACCGGAGTTTGGTGGGGATATGCACTGCACCGTGCTTAGCTGCGCCTAATTCTACGTTCTCATGAGTAAGAGGGGTCCTCAGCGTTACGAAAATTATAGAAGGGGTACACATATGTCAAAAGTTTGGGAAACACTGTTCTAAGAGAATGACATTGAGGACCTGCTGTATCAATTAAAATTAATTGAATGAATAAGTTAATGAACAAAATGGTCAGGGCCTTGGATAATTGGTCTTCTTTTAGCCCTTCTAGATTTTCCTGTCCCTCTTGCTGCATTCCACACGCTGATCTTTTCTTAGTTCTATTTTATACAATGCTCCCTCCTGCCTCAGAACTTTTAGATGCTTTATTTCTTCTTCTTGAAATACTCTTTCTTGCCCTTCTTTTCCTTCTGTAGTTGGTATCTTCTCATCCTTTAGATGCCAACTCAAAAGTTCTTGTTTTAAAGAAGCTCTGTATTAAGACTCCCTACTATATGCTCTCTCTGTCATATAGTCTATTTCAGTGTTTCCCAACCTTCTCTCATGATGAGAATCACCTGGTGGAGTTGTTAAAACACAGATTCCTGAATCCCAACTAAGAAGTGCTAAACTAGAATTTTTGGGAACATATAGGTAAAATTGCATACCTAACTTAGTGCTCTGTATATAAAATCTGTCTTAGAGCACTAGTTAGGTATACAATTTTACCTATATGTTCCCAAAAATTCTAGTTTAGCACTTCTTAGTTGGGATTCAGGAATCTGTGTTTTAACAACTCCACCAGGTGATTCTCATCATGAGAGAAGGTTGGGAAACACTGGTCTATTTGATCTTCCATCTTTCCAACTAAACTGAAACCTACACAAAAGTAGGGACCTTGATTGTACTGCTTGTCACTGTATGTATCTGAATAGTGAATCCGCAATTAGTTCTTATTGAATGTCCCCTTCTAGCTCTAAAGTTCTGCCTTAAGGAAGTGGTAGGTCATCCTATCTAATAAAAGGGTAATATGCAAATTAACCATCACTCTGTCACAAAGATGGCAGCACCCAGTCCTCTCAGATCTACCAGAGTCCCTAAGTCCTGGGGGGGTGGCCCCTGAGAACAGGCAGTGTGAGCAGCCTGGTGGAATGCTTGCTTCGTCGCCGGGCCCGGCTTGGGCTGGCCCCCAGGAGCCAGAGCGGACAGGGACAGGGGGACTGGCCTGCAGCCTTCTGGGAGAGGAGACAGCAGGCCCGTCTCCTGCGGAAGCAGTGTGGCTCCCTTCCGCCTCCCATGGAATCGGCGTGTCCCTCCCGGCTCCTGTGGAGGCAGCACCGGGCCGCTAGTGTGTACTATAATTTATTCCTAGAATGATCTGGGCCAGTTTCTAAAGCTGGGAAGCACTGGGTGATTCTAAAAGGAGTGCCATTCCTGGCTGGGGAGCTCAGTTGGTTAGAATATGGCCCTGAAACGCTAAACTTTATGTAACTTATAAAGTGATCACCCTGTTAGGGTGACCCCCAGTGAGGGGATAGAAGAATTAACCAATTAATGCATAAATAAGTAAAACAACAAATTGATGTTTCTTTCTCTTCCTCTCTACCTCCATCCCTTCCTTTCTCTCCCTAAAATTAATCAATCAATAAAACTAAAAGGAGTGCTAATGTGGACTTACTTGTACTCACTTGCTCTGAGCACTAGTGCAGGGGCAGCAGCTCAAAAGCACCAGGGACACTGTAGCTTTCTCCCCTACACTACAGAAGTGCTGGCAGAGACCATGGTTTCTTTGCTGAGCCCTCCGCTCACAGAACCAGCAGAGGGGAGCCATATTTGAGTCTCCATCCATCTGGCTAACCATGTTCGCCCCACCCCATTCAACTTGTGGCCCACCCAAGCTGCTTCCAGTGGATTTTCCATACAAATGGCCTAGGGAATATAGTCAATAATCCTACCTAATAAAGGGGAATATGCAAATTGACCATCACATCATAATAAGATGGCTGCACAGACAGCAGAGGCCGAGTTACTGATAGAAGCCTTAACAAGCAATCATCAGGGACCTGAGGCTGCATGGCGCTGGACTGGGCAGGGGACCTGAGACTGCCCTCCGCCTTGTTGGGCTTGACAGGGGACCTCAGGCCACGCCCCCTGCCTGGTTCCAGGCTGCGGGACCTTAGACTGCACCCCCTACCTGGCAGGGCAAGCTTGATGGGGGACCTCAGGCTGCATCCTCCGCCTGGCAGTTCTTGATGGGGGACCTCAGGCCTTATCTCCCACCCCAGCACCAGGCTGGGGGATCTGAGGCCGTGCCCCCTGCTCCAGAGGGGCATGATGGGTTCTAGATCTAGCCCAATGGGGGTGGGCCGGCTGCGTCTGGATCTCGCACACATGGAGGGTCGGGGACTTACTCTGGGTCCCGGGTGAGCCCCAGACTCTGACAGAAGGAAGATTTTCATATATATTTTACTTAATTTCTTTCATCTCTGACACTTCTATTATAGAGAAAGGGTAAGTAGCAATATTAAAATATTTCCTCTAATTAATCCCCTTTTAATGTGCATGAATTTCATGCACCAGGTCACTAGTTTTATTTTTAATTTTTTTTGGGGGGGTCACTAGTTTTTTAATAACTATGTATGGTGTTAGATGGGTATTAGATTTATCAGGAGATCACTTTATAAGTTATATAATGTCTAGACACTGGGTTGCACACCCTGAAACTAATGTAATATTGTATATCAACTGTTATTGAAAATAAAAAAATATTTAAAAAATAAGTGAAGAAAAAAGAAAAGGAATGGTGGTAACTATTACTGCTGTTCCTATTATTAAAGAGTACCATTTTTCCTAACCTTCCTTGTAGGTTGGTTAGCGGAATAGGAATATTCCCTCTTGTGACGTAGTATATAGCAAAGTGAACAAAATGTGATATGCACTGCCTTTCATAGTGTCTGGGAAACAATAGATACTCAGTAAATACTCATAAATTTGCAAGACAGTGAGAACCACAGCTTGATTACATATGGGTATATGACTTAAATGTATGACAAAAATGCTAGGTTTTCTCTAATAGAGTTATGGACAGCAGAGATGAAAAAAAAATAAAACTATGTTGAAAAACATGGATTGAAGTAGAGCTTGTCACTGCAGTTTTGGGTTTCTTAGTGCTGCTATTAAATTTGTAATGCTCTGTATATTTGTAAGAATGACTCTACCATAACCGATGCCAAAATAAATGTCAATATATATTCTCTTTCAGATTTACTAAAAATTTATCTCCTGACAAGATAAATCTAAGTACCCTTAAAGGAGAAGGTGAACTGAAGAATTTGGAGTTGGATGAAGAGGTGCTCCAGAATATGTTGGATTTGCCAACATGGCTTGCTATCAACAAAGTTTTTTGTAATAAAGCATCTATTAGGGTGAGATTTTGATAATGTGTGAAAAGCATTTTTGTTTTTTTCTTTTTTAATTTTATCCTTATATTTTAAAAAAAGTATTTTGCTTTAGATAATTCTATAAAGAAGCATTTTTATTAACATGGCTTAAAAAGACAAATACCTTTGTCTAAATCAGGGGTAGGAACTTTTTTCTGCCAAGGGCCATTTAGATATTTATAACATCATTCGCGGGTCATACAAAATGATCAAAAATTAGTCTGCTATATTTGGCCAAACATTTAGTTAACTCACCCCTAATGCCTTGGCAGGGCCAGACCAAATGATTTCGCATACCTTACTCAGCCTATCGGCCGGCTGTTCTCCATGCCCCAGTCTAAATAACTACAAGAATATATACCTTATGAATTTAGTCATATGCTAACATATTAATTACTAAATTATAGATTTTAATTTTTAAAACATTTAATGTAATTACAATAACATTTAAATAAAATTATTAGAAATTTATTAGTAAAATATTCAAAGATTTGTCACATGTGACAGTTTAAATTTATTATAAGTAAACACTTTTAAATGAAGACGTAACTGATAAGTTATCTTAATCTGTGTATTTTTATTTGAAGTTTAATCTCTTTTTCTCATTTGTTTATTATTTTGAGAATTTTAAAATTGTCTTTTGTTATTATTACTACTAATTAAAACTTATTTCTACTTGCTTTGACACTAATGTCTTATCACTTCCAGTTCTTAAAGAGTACGCCTTGTTTTAAAGTCTGCTCAGTGGAAAAAGTGAATGCTAATTTGTTTCATAAAATTAAAATTGGGCAGTAATGAGAAAATTTAGAAAAAAGTTAGTCTCCTTTAATTTTTTGTTCTAACATCCTTAAACCCAAATATCTCCAATGACATGGTATTTTAGTGCAAGTTAGGTTTGAATAATATTTATTTGCTATTGCCTACATTTTATAGCAATGGCCTCACTTCTGTATTTGTCTTGAATATCTATGAAAATATTGGTCAGAATTATAGAATATAAAAAATTGTTAAGTGATCAAAATATTGATAATGTTTTTCTGGGAAGTTTTAACTAAATTGTGAAATTAAAATGTGTTTTAAGGGTTGGGAAAAGAAGATATTTAAGACAACCTAACATTTTTATTTAAAATGATGATTAAACATATGAGTAGTCTTTTATATAATACTAGTGCCCCGGTGCACCGATTTATGCACATTGGAAGGAAATTAATTAGAAGGTGGCCATCAGGACGTGATTGGGTGAGATGACCTGACATGCCCTGGAGCCAGCCTCCAGTGGTTCCTGGCCAGCCAGCTGCACCTGGGGTGCACATGGCTTGAAGGTCCTCTGCAGAGTGAGTGGAGTCCTTCCAGCAGGTGGGGTCTCTGGACCTGGCCTGCAGGGATCGGGCTGAAACTGGCTCTCTGACATCCCCCAAGGAGTCCCAGATCGCGAGAGGGTGGTTCTCCAGTGACACACTCTGGAATTGGGCTCCCTCCTCTCTAGTTCTGGGGTGCGTCACCGGAGAATTGCTGCTGCCAGGTCACCACGGCTTGGCAGCTCCTGCCTTGAGTGTCTGCCCCCTGATGATGAGTGCATGTCATACCTACCTGCCGGTCTGATGGTCGCTTATCCTTTTATATACATAGATTAGGGGTCCAGTGCACAAATTTGTGCACCTTGAAAGGAACTGTGGGCTGTGGGGCTGCGGTGGGCAGGGAGGCAGGTCTTGGCCTATCTGCCATGGCCCCCTAGTCCTCTGTATGTTGGCAGCCCTGCCCCTGCCACCACTGCTTCCACACGCTGATGGTGCTGGCCCCTCTTGCACCCACTGAAGGTGCAGAGCCATTGGGGCCAGTGCCAGCAGTGGGTGTGAGTGGGGCTGGCACAGTCAGCAGGTGTGAGCAGTGGCTGCTGCCCCAATCACCCCTTAGGAGCAGGGGGAGGTGGAGAAGCCCTGACGGGCGATCGCAGCTGGCAGCCTCCACTCACATCCGCTGATGGTGCCGAGCGATGGGGGCTGATGCCAGGCACTGGCAGTGGGTGTGAGCAGAGACTCCGGCATCAGCAGTGGGTACAAGTGGGGTGAGTGCCAGCGCTGGCAGCCAGTGCAAGGCAGGACCGTGGCGTGCAGGAGTAAATAACCACCAAAGGCTTGCCCCGATGACAGTGACTGGTGCCCCACCTTGGTCTGGTGTCCCTGCTTCTTCATCCCACCGTGGCCAACACCCGTCTGTTCCACACACGCTCCCTGGTGGTCATCACACGTCCTAGTGACTGGTTATTCGGTTGTTCAGTTGGTTGGCTGTTCAGTCTGTTTGCATATTAGCCTTTTATTATATAGGATAGATACATCTAATTTTAAGAGTATGAATGAATTGCTCATTTTATTTTGCAATTTAAGAAAGAAGTCATCTGATACAATTTGGTATATCTGTCACTATATTAAGAAAGAAGTTGTGTTGGTTTCTGTTTTACATCTTTTTAATGATTCATTTTAAAGAAAGAAACTTTTTTTTTTTTTTTAGATCCCATGGACAAAACTAAAAACACATCCCATCTGTTTGGTGAGTTCTGAATTGCTTCAGAAATAAACATTTATCTAAGCGTCTAACTTTCAATATAAACACATTCTAGGATTAGAAATTGCACTTGTATAAAATATGATTTTCTCAGCAATATGTGGCTACTTCTTACTGGTTTTCTCTTATGCTCCTATAAAACACATTTTCCCACCAGATACTAAGTGCCTCGAGAAGGGACTGAGTGCATTGTCTTCTGTTTTGATACTTGTCTCTTTAGGCCTTTACAGTGGCACTTGAAATTACTCCTTTCACTTAATATTTACTTAGCTCTTAAAGAAATGAAAGAGGACATAGTCTTAAATGTTTTTATAATATACATAAAATAAAGTATCTAATTGCTTACAGTTTTACTGCATTTCTATCAGTCCTTAGATAAAGTAATAATGGAAATGAGTACATGTGAAGAACCACGAAACCCTAATGGCCCATCACCAATTGCAACTGCTTCAGGACAGAGGTAAGCTATTTCCATTAATCTGTATGACTGGTAAAGGGAATTCTTTCCTAAACTCATCTCTATTTTGTTCCATTGGTTGAATCATTGGTTGATTTATGTATTCATTGTTTTGTGTTTTCTTTTAAACTTTATTTTTACCTATAATCATCTCTATTGTTTGTAGTAAGGGAACATAAACTAAAATCCACTAACCTTAGACAGTCTTTCTTTCAGTCACCTTTCCCATCACACATTGTACAGTTTTAGATACATTATAGATTACAAAAGTAGAATTGAATTTAGTCTCTTTTACTACTATTCATCTTATTTTTCTTGATATTTAAATAGTAATGATCAACCAAAGGCAGAGCAGTAGCAGAAAATGAAAGCAGAACAGGTTAGGCAGCTTTTATGATTCCTAAGAGTTAAATTGATGCCTAAAAAAATTTAGACTTTTTGGATTATTATAAAATTGATTAAGTAAAGAATGCTTGCAAATTGGATTTAGATAAAAGCCTATGATTTTGAGACTTAGTTTTATCAGAAAAATTTTCTTTTTTAAAAAATATATTTTATTGATTTTTTACAGAGAGGAAGAGAGGAATAGAGAGTTAGCAACATCGATGAGAGAGAATCATCGATCAGCTGCCTCTTGCACACTCCCTACTGGGGATGTGCCCGCAACCAAGGTACATGCCCTTGACCGGAATCGAACCCGGGACCTTTCAGTCTGCAGACCGACGCTCTACCACGAGCCAAACCGGTTTCAGCAAGTTGAGGCCAATTTTGCTGCCCAGGGGACATTTAAGTTTTACAGTCTGAAGTTCCAGATCTGGATGAAGACATAGATTTAGGAATAATAGTCATATTGATTGATGACCATGAAAATAATATACTAGTTGGGCAAACTTTTACCTTCCCTCTGGTCAAAATATATTGGTAGATTATATTCTAGTTATACTGTACTATTTAACATTCTTAAAATATAGCCTCTGCTCTCCTACTTATCTGTGCCTCTGCTCATGCTTTCTCCATTCTAGAGACTTCCCATCTCTCCCTTTGGAAACTTCATCTTTTTTTCTTGGATATATTTCTTCCTAGTTATAAGCAGTTTCTTCCTCTACCAAATGTACTGACGATTCCCTTTTTAAAAAACAATTGCAAATTGCCTCATGTTTTAGTTACTGGGGTGTTTTATTTCCTCCCCAAGTAACTTGTGAGCCCTCTAATGCCATAACTATATTTTAGTTTTCCTTATGTCCCAGGGTTGTTCATATAGTGTATGCTCAATAAGTATTTGCTGAATTGAATTAGAGAATGTGAACTTTTTTAACCTTATTCCGAAACTATGAAATTATATTTTACTGGCTCCTTCATCCTTCTTTGTGTCAAGTATTCAGCTCTCTTATTTGTTATAGATGCCTGCTGTCTGGACTGATACTTTTTGAGATGCTGATATTAATAATTTAATTTAGGAAATAACCTCCAATTTAAAAAATCTTTTTATCATTTTGAGAAGAGCATTTTATAACTTACAAGTGACCAGGCTAGGCTGTTGTTTAAACAAAAATTTGTTTGTTTTTTTTTAAGCCAAAATGAATAAATATTATGGTACATGTTTGAGAATATTAACAGATAAATTTTTTCTTTTAATGACTTTTTGGCTTTAGCACATTATGTTTTGTTTTTCAGTGAATATGGCTTTGCTGAAAAAGTAGTTGAGGGAATCACTGTTTCTGTAAATTCCATTGTCATTCGCATTGGAGCAAAAGCCTTCAATGCATCCTTTGAACTTTCCCAGCTGCGGATCTATAGTGTGAATGCAAACTGGGAGCATGGAGATTTAAGATTTACTCGTATACAAGATCCACAGAGAGGAGAGGTAAAGATTTTGTTGTTGTTGTTGGCTTAAAAATTACTTTAGTCACTGATAAATAAAAGAGTATATTAAAAATAATTACTTCTTATGGTAACCTAGATTCACATAATACTAGATTTGCTTTTTAGCTATATTTATCTCTGTTTTAATCTTATTATTAAATATGCATATTTTAATACCTTTATTGTAATTTTTCAACTCAAAGCTAATAATCCTATTTTAACTTCACAGGTACTCAGAATTGAATTTTACATTTACCAAACTAAAATATGTCATTTAAATTCTTGGTCCCATGATTCAAATGATCTTTATACTTTATAGTAAAATTAAATTACTTAGAATAAAAGTATTAACAACTTTACCATGATGACTATAATTATAAAGATGTGTTAACTGAATTTGCTATAAGAATACAATTTCAAAAAATAAAATTATAGTGACTATCTAGAATGGCATGAAAATTAGTGAAGAGATACATTTCTATTTTTTTTTAAATCTACATTTTTCACATTCTGTTTTGTATGAGTAAGTAAAGCCAATCTCTGTGTTCTCTTTAGGTTTTGACATTTAAAGAAATAAATTGGCAGATGATTCGAATAGAGGCAGATGCTACCCAAAGTTCACATCTTGAAATTATGTGCGCACCTGTTCGATTAATAACCAACCAATCAAAAATCAGAGTCACACTTAAAAGAAGAGTAAGTTAACAGGGTTTCTTTTGTGATTCATGTGGTAACTATTGGAATTGACAGGAAATTTAAAATAATTTTTAAGGAAAATATTGGCATATTAAAAAATGCAAAGTAAAAGAAAATATAGTGCCTAAACCAATATTTGAAGAAACCTATTATAATAACATTTTTCAGTCCTCTGGCTTTAACATTTAGATTTTTATTTTTTATGATTGAGTAGATTTCTCAGTTGCCAAATAACTGTTGAACATTAACAGTTTTAACATTTCTCCTATCAAATCGATCAAGAGTAAGTAAACAGTAACCAAAACTACTACCGTGTTTCCCCGAAAATAAGACTTATTTACAGGTTTCCTTCTGAGTGAAATATAAGGCATCCCCCCGAAAATAAGGCCCCCCTAGGCTAAACATGAGAGATTTGGTCCACTGATTCTGTAAGAAATGGAGTCACAAGAAATTCACCAGGAAATTCAGGAATTGGATTGTTATGATGATGTTCCAGAAGATGATGACATGATTGTCATTGAATAAATGAGTAAATTCTTGATACTGTAGGATTCACAGTTTGTCTGGTTTGTGTTGACAACTACCGTACTACCTTACCGTATACAGGTAATAAATTTCCTTTATTTTCATTTAACAGTAAATGTGTACCGTATTCTTCATGGAAAATAAGACACCCCCTGAAAATAAGACCTAGCGCATCTTTGGGAGCAAAAATTAATATAAGACATTGTCTTATTTTCGGGGAAACAGGGTAGCTTTAGAAGATTATTAAGATATGACTGGTAATTAAGATAAATAGGGAGGATTGGTACTTAAGGATATAAGAAATTGAAAGTCCACTATGGATTATGATGAAATCTAATGACAGAGTAATGGCTTACTTTAACCATGGCTTAAAGTCTAAACAACATGTATTGTATCACCGGACATAAATTACTATACTAAATTAAATTGAGAAAAATTTTTTTTAGAATATGTGGTTAAAATAGCGTTTTAGTTTTTTTTTTTTTTTTTTTTTTTTTAAAGATTAATCTTTTCATCTTTTTAAAAAATATATATTTTATTGATTTTTTTTTTTACAGAGAGGAAGGAAGAGGGATAGAGAGTTAGAAACATCGATGAGAGAGAAACATTGATCAGCTGCCTCCTGCACACCCCTACTGGGGATGTGCCCTTGACTGGAGTCGAACCCGGGACCCTCCAGTCTGCAGGCTGATGCTCTACCCACTGAGCCAAACCGGTTTCGGCTAGCATTTTAGTTTTTAATGAATTTTAATGCCCCTTTTTATACTGGAATTAAAATTAACATAGGTAATTAAATGATTTATTACCTTTAAGTGCAAAATTAAATTATTTAGGTACTCGTACCTATATAGCCTTTACCTATTTAGGTACAGGAATTTGTCAGTCTTTTTTTAACCACTGTATTGCTAATACTAAGGGATGTTTTTTCCATAATTTTAGAACTCATTAAATATTTGGTGGATGACAGGATCCATATTTCTATTCAAAAATAAAAGAAATAAAAGTACATTATAATTTCTATTTCTTGGCCTCATTTTATGAATCTTTTTTTTTTTTTTTTTTTTTTTTGACAGTTAAAGGACTGCAATGTCATTGCAACAAAGTTAGTTCTAATATTGGATGACTTATTATGGGTCTTGACGGATTCTCAGTTGAAGGCTATGGTACAATATGCAAAATCTCTTAGTGAAGCAATAGAAAAATCAACAGAACAAAGGAAGAGTATGGCTTCTGAACCTACACAGGTATGCTATTAAATTAACAGGAACAAAAACTCTACTTGTAAGTGATTTAAAAATCAGACTGGATAGTTGTTTAGTTTATGTGGAATAGATTATAATAGAGAAAGAGGAAGGGAGAGAAAGAAACATTGATGTGAGAGAGAAACATCCATTGGTGTTTCACATACAGTTCTAAGGCTAATATATCAGAATATGTATGCAGAATTATTTTAGGCTATTAGAGGTACACATACTAGTATATCTATATACTTCACTAATATTCTGGGTTTTTTCTCTTGGGGGAAAAAGAATTTTGAACTTAGAAATTCAAAACATCTTGAATTTTTGAATTCAGTAGAAAACATCTTGCCTTCATCATGTATGATCAAAGGGTGGAGCATAAAAGGTGAGGGATATTTGGAATTTGGAGAGGGTTTGTTGTCTGTCTTTTTTGTCATTTGGCATAGTTGCTATCTTCTGTTTTAGTGATTTGGAAGGAAAATCCAAACTTAAAATCTCTTTTTTAAAATGTTTTATTATTGTCTAAAGTTTTACGTATGTCTTTTCCCCCAATTAACGCTCTCCCTCCTCTCCAGACATTCCCACCCTGGGCAAGCCCCCTCCACTCCAGTACCTGTGTCCATTGGTTGTGCTAATATGTACGCATACAAGTCCTTTGATTGTTCTCTAACCCCCACCTCCCCTGCCACTTGTCTTTGGATCTATTCTTGTTCATCAAAATTAAAATCTCTTATGTTTCTTCTGCTTTCTAGCTTCTTTAGATATCCAAGTTCAAAGACACACCACATCTTATAAGAGGCACTAGAGCACTTACACAAGTGCTTTTACAAAGCAGTGATTAATTTGTACAGGATATATCATAGTGTACAAGTATACAGCTGATGTATGGTACAGGGCTCACATTTCTTTTCTCTTTAATAGATAGAACTAATAATAGTCAAATAAACTGCCTATAAAAGTTAATAAGTATGTTTTCTAAGACAAGAAAGGCTATAAATATGTAAATATAACTATTCAATTATTTACCAAAGCATTTGGGTTCATATTCAAATTGTTATAGTAGATGCAAAAGAAAATGTATTAGCTTATTTTTCACCATTATTCCTAAGAATATTTAAGTTTTCTTGTGTGGGAATTGCAAGTGTTTAACCTGCAATGCTAAGGCAGAATTGAATCTTTTAGAGCTCCTCAGCAACCCCATCTACGCAGCAAGTGAAGTCACCCCAGGCTTCAAATGCTCCTGATCTCAATGATGCAATTGTGAAACTGTTCAGTGACTTCGATGTCAAAGAAACCTCCCATCATTTAGTGATTTCTCATCTAGACCTGCACATATGTGATGATATTCATGCTAAAGAAAAAGGTAACTAACGCTGCTTATTTTAAACTATTTTGGTTTTTCTAGAATTTACTATAAAAATGGATTGTTTATCATGTTTATTATTTAATATGTGCTATAACATAACTGGTCATAACTTTATCATTCATAAGCGATACATGCTTGAAAGGTGTAATGCTAAACATTATAGATTGCAGTACATTGAGCTCCATAGAAACAGCACCCGGGCAAGTGGGAGTTAGCGGGTACTGGGTGACTGTGCTGCATAGTAGACAAAGGTTCTAGATCACTTTGAAAAACCGTGGTTCCCTAATCTAGATTCTGGGAAATTTCTCTGTCAGAGAGTGTCCCTGGCCCATAGTGTTGAAAGGGTTCAGCAGGTAGTCCTATCTCTTGGACAGTGGCTCTCAAACTTTGGCAAGCATGAGAATCAAACTGGGGATTTTATTTATTTATTTTATTTTATTTTGTTTAAAAAAAATATTTTATTGATTTTTTACAGAGCGGAAGAGAGAGGAATAGAGAGTTAGAAACATCGATGAGAGAGAAACATTGATCAGCTGCCTCTTGCACACCCCCTACTGGGGATGTGCCCGCAACCAAAGTACATGCCCTTGACTGGAATCGAACCTGGGACCTTTCAGGCCACAGGCCAATGCTCTATCCACTGAGCCAAACCGGTTTTGGCTGAGGATTTTTTTTTAAATGAGGATATCTGACTGGTGTCTCTCAGACCTGAATTAGAATAACAGTGACAATTGCTGCTCTGGATTTTTAAGGCTGTGAGAGTGAATATTCAGATTAATCCTAGATACTTAGCAGTAGAAAACATCTTGCCTTCATCATGTATGATCAAAGGGTGGAGCATAAAAGGTGAGGGATATTTGGAATTTGGAGAGGGTTTGTTGTCTGTCTTTTTTGTCATTTGGCATAGTTGCTATCTTCTGTTTTAGTGATTTGGAAGGAAAATCCAAAAAATTAAAACAAAGCCAAAATGATAAAAAGAGGGGTCAAAGTTAAATAATAAGGAAAAGAATAGAGAAAAGTGTTTTCTAAGCTCTTTCATTCCTTACTTTATATGTTCCCTCAGAGAATAAACTGAATGACATTACTTAAAGAAAAGCCCCTCTACCAAAATATAGTATTGCTGTTGTACAGATGTGTAATTAGTTTTCTGCTATTCTAAAATCCAGAAATTTCTGAAATGTTTCTTCTTAGTTTTGTGAAAAACTTGCTGGGAAAACTAAATACATTGCTATTTATCATCTTTATTTTATCCACTTAGTGTAAATATTGGAGTTTTGCTGCAGAATTACTCTCTTTTATTACTTAGTGCTGCCCTAGAATCTGCTTAGAATATGATATGCCATATATATACATGTCATATTACTTTCATAAAATATTTTTTAAAAACCTGAATTCTGAAACATTTGGCCAGGAGTTTTAAATGAGTGGTTGTAAGTCTGTACCAGAAATTCTGCTGGTTGAAATAAATTAGAGTTATCAAATGAATGTAGAGAGTGTATACATAGCTTGTGTCTTAATTTGTATTTGATTTGTCCATGCTATTTTAAGATTGGATTTTTTTGTGTTGGAGTTACACTAATTTAGGTACTTCTGACCTTAATTTAGCTATGTCATCTTGGACAACTTATGCAACCTAATAGACTCAGTTTCTTCTTCAGTAAGAGAAAAGATGGTTTAGTGTAGTAGTAAATATTTCCTGGCTTCAAAACCAACTCTATACTTATTGGCTGTATGACATTTGCCTGTTTTACTTAACTTTTTTGTGTCTTAATTTATTTAGAAAATGGGCATACTACTAATAACTACCTATCTTATAGGGTTGTTATGAAAAGCAAAATAGTAAGTATACCTAAAGTATTTAAAACAATGCTTGACATGTGTTTAGGACTATAAATATAAAAGTTGATTGTATCCTCATTTTTAAGCCTAGTACCTTGCAAGTGATTGGGGCTTAATATTTATTAGATTGAATTGCATTTCCTAAAATCCTTAATGTATTATTCACGATAACAGAGACAGTTATTACTGCTTGTGCTGTAGGTGTGGCAAATTAAGTGTTTCTGATATTTGCTTAATATTCTTTTCACTTTCTCTCAAATTCATCTTTTTCTTTTCCCAGAGTCAAATAGACGTATTACTGGAGGGGCTATGCAGCTATCTTTTACAAAACTGACTATAGATTATTATCCTTATCACAAAGCAGGTATGTGTAAACAATTTCTTTAAATGAAATAAATCTTGCATTATATTATAAAACCAATTTATTTTATTTTGTTTTAATGTAATTTTTTTCAGTTTTTTTATTTCAAGAAAAATGATTTTAAATATAATGTTACATGCAATAAACCTTAATATTTCTAGAAAAACGATGTTAAATATAATGTTACGTGCAATAAACATCTCAAGAAAAGCAGTTTTAAATATGATGCTACATGCAATAAACACCAGTTATTCAAGAAAAATGATATTACATATAATATTACATGTAATATACATTAATATTTCAAGAATAAAAGGATTTTAAGTAAAAACTGTACTAACATAGCATGATATCACCAACCTTGTAGGAAATATTGAAAATATGCAAATAACAGGATTACTTACATTATATTCTAGAATATTTTTTTCCTCTGGCTCTATTTTTGTTCATCAGTTTATGTTGTTCATTATATTCCACAAATGAATGAGATCATATGTTTATCTTTTTCTGACTAGCTTATTTCGCTTAGTATGATGCTTTTAAAGTCTATTTTGTCGGATATGAGTATTGCTACTCCAGCTTTTTTTTCTTTTCCATTTCCATGGAAAAAATTTTTCCGTCCCTTCACTCTCATCCTGTGTGTGTCTTTTGTTTTGAGGTGGGTCTCTTGTAGGTAGCATATAGTTAGGTCATGTTTTTGTATCCGTTCAGCTACCCTACACCTTTTGATTGGAGCACTTAATCCATTTACACTTAGGGTTATTATTGAGAGGTACTGATTTATAGTCATTTCAATTCTGTATGGTTAGGTTTCTCTGTTTCTTCTTCTCAGCAATCCCTTACAGCAATCCCTTTAGCATTTCTTATAATGCTGGCTTGGTGGTGATGAACTCCTTTAGCCTTTTTTTTGTTTGGGAAGCTCTTTATTTGATTGTCTATTTTGAATGATAGCCTTGCTATCATTGGTCTTAGATCATTGCTTTCCATTATCTTGAGTGCTTAATGCCATTCCCTTCTGGCCTGTAGAGTTTCTGATGAGAAATAGGTGTCAGCCTTATGGGAACTCCTTTGTAGGCAACAGTTTTCTCTTGCTGCCCTAAGAGTCTCTCTTTGTCTTTAATTTTTGGCATTTTAATTATGATGTGTCTGGGCTTGGGTCTGTTTGGGTTCTTCTTGTTTGGGGTTCTCTGTGCCTCCTGAACTTGTGTGACTTTTTCCTTTACAAGGTTAGGGAGTTTATTTCTTCAAATACCTTCTCTATGCCTTTTTCCCTTTCTGCCTCTTCTGGCACACTTACTATTCTAATATTGTTACATTTCACAATGTCCCACAGCTCCCTTAAGCTGATCGTCTGGTTTTTAATTGTTTTTGTTTTTTGCTTTTTTTTGTTCTCTAATCGAGTGATATTTTCAGCTCTATCTTCTAATTTACTGATTTAATCCTCAGCTTCCCCTAATTTGCTGTGTATTCCTTCCAGTGTATTCTTTATTTGTGTTATGTCATTCTTTATTTCAGACTGGTTTGTTTTTTTTTCATAATTACTGTATCTTTTTTCACATTTTTGAGCATATTTAACAGCATTACTTTGAACTCTGTTTCCGATAAATTTCTTATCTCTGCTTCATTTATCTCTTCTTCTGGAGAATTCACTAGTTCTTTCATTTGGGGGTTGTTTCTTTGTTTCCTCATTTTGGTTGTCTGGGTTTGTGACTATGTATTAGGTAAATCCTCTACACCTCTCAATCTTTAGTGCAAGACAGTGTTAAAAGACTCAAAGCCTGCCTCTGTCTACAGACTAATAGGATTCCTTGAGGCAGTCATCCTTAGGTGAGAGTTTTTTCAACTGGGTGGGACAGTTGCTTCTGCCTGAAGGCTAATTGTTTTAATCTCCTAAGTGGCCTTAGGGCAAGATGTTTTCCAATAGCAAGTGTCCACTGCCTTTCCCCCAGACTGGGCAGATGTCTATTTGGGAAAGATGTCCACTATGTGAGGAAATGACTCAGCCCAGGAAACTTGGGGTGTCTGTCTTCTGAGTTCCTTTTCCCAAATCCCCCGTCCTGGATTCTTCTCTCACAGCTCCAGTCCACTTCACCCTCTGCCAGAGCACAAAGTAGGTGGTTCCACAGGGAATTTTTGTGTGTTGCCCCTTTAAAAATGCCCAAACTTTCAGCTGCCTCTCTCTGGCAGACAGCACCCCACTGCTTTTCACAGCTAGATGCTATGTTTTGCTCTCTGCTGGGGAGCCCAGGTTCCGGATTAGATCCCAGAGTTCTCAGTGGCTCCCCACCACAGCTGAGATATTTCTCTCAGACTTCAGTTGCCACCTGTGGGTGCCCAGCCAGCGCTTTGTTGCCTGTGCTCCTCATTCCAATCTCTGTGTGGTCTCTACCTTTGGTTCTTGGGTATCATCAGCGTTCTCTCCTGTGAGTTTTCTGTTGATTATTCAGGAAGTCTTTCCATATTTCAGTTGTATTTCCAGCTTGTTCCTCTCCCCTGATAGAAGTCTTCACTGCGTACTTTTTTTTTTTAGAGTTCAAGTGAAGACATTGGGCTAAATTAGCTTATTCATTTTCCTGCTCTTTTCAGAATAAGCTCCATCTGTATCTATTCTTTTTCTCCAAACTGCACTAGAAAAACAAAGCCTGCCCTTCCATTCTCCTTGTGTGTCAGGACCTCTGCTGACGGAGTGCTTTCTTCTTCACACTTAGAGAGCTAATGTAATTTTTAAAGAAAAAGGAGATCAAGGCATTTGTTCCCCTCTCCTCTCATAGTATCTTACCAAGAAAATATAATTGCCATAGAAATATTCATGCATTTTTTATATTGAGGTTTACTTAGATTATTAGAAAGTATAATTGTTAGAAATTGTCAATAATCTAAATAATTAATTTAAAACTTAAAAAAAATCATAATACAGATGAAACATATTTGTGCTACTTTGTTAATTGTTACCCAAAAAGTTTATTAATATGTTTGAATTTTTCAATGATATTAATATGTTTGAATTAATATGTTTGAATTTATTATTAATATGTTTGAATTTTTCAATGAATTTTTCAATTTTTTCTGTAAAAATTTTCTTTATAGTTATATCTTTGTGACTGATGTTCATCTTAATAACTATTAATATGTTTGAATTTTTCAATGAATTTTTAATTTTTTAAAAATTAAAAATTCATTTTAATTTTTTAAAAATTAAAAGTTCATTTGAATTTATTATTTTTGAATTTTTCAATGAATTTTTCAATTTTTTCTGTAAAAATTTTCTTTATAGTTATATCTTTGTGACTGATGTTCATCTTAATAATTTTTATCAATTTCTTCAGTTTTTTAATAATCCTCCTCATTTTTTTTTCAATGATATTTTTAGATATTTTAAAAAAATTAAAAAAAGAATTTAAAGCAAAAGGATAACAAAGATTTTAGCTAAGTCCTAGAAGTCCAGGTACATTAAAATTTTTTTTTCTCTATTTTTGAAATCTTGTCAATAAATAAGATTTAATTAGGCTCCTTAATAATTAAATATTGATAGGCTCTTCACCTCAAATAATTAATAAAAGTAAAAGAATGAATGTTTATGGCCAAATTAAGTAATTTGACCTTGTGCACATCTCTGCATTTTGGTGGTATGTGGTTTTTTAAAAAAAATATTTTATTGATTTTTTTTTTTTTTTTTTACAGAGAGGAAGGGAGAGAGATAGGAGTTAGAAACATCAGTGAGAAACATCGATCAGCTGCCTTCTGCACACCTCCCACTGGGGATGTGCTCGCAACCAAGGTATATGCCTTTGACCAGAATCGAACCTGGGACCCTTCAGTCCACAGGCTGACGCTTTATCCACTGAGCCAAACCGGTTAGGGCTGGCTTTTTGTTTTTAATTCACACAAGTAACAGTTTTCTAGAATTTTAAAAAGTGATAAAATTGCTCTGTTTACAATTTTTTTTATCTCCCATTGTTTGTCCTTTCTATATCAGTACCTGACAGGTTTTAAAGATTGTACTATTTGTTTTGATTTCTATTAGAGGGCCTTTTTCCTTATATTTTATTTCTCCAGATTCATAAGTTAGCTACATGTACCTAAAATATTTTTAACAATAGAAATCATTCATATTGTGGGGTAAAACTTTCACTTATAGATTTTCTTCAACCTTCTTCATACATACGGTACTACTTTCATTACTTGCTACAGAGCAACATAATCCTGATTTTTAAATTTTTTCTGTAAAAATTTTCTTTATAGTTATATCTTTGTGACTGATGTTCATCTTAATAATTTTTATCAATTTCTTCAGTTTTTTAATAATCCTTATCATTTTTAAAAAATATATATATTTTATTGATTTTTTACAGAGAGGAAGGGAGAGGATAGAGAGCTAGAAACGTCGATGAGAGAGAAATATCGACCAGCTGCCTCTTGCACACCCCCTTCTGGGGATATGCCCGCAACCAAGGTACAGGCCCTTGACCGGAATCGAACCTGGGACCTTTCAGTCCGCAGACCGATGCTCTACCACTGAGCCAAACCGGCTTCGGCTCCTCATCATTTTTATAATAAGTTTTTGTTAGTCACGTTTCAATAGATTTTTGATGAAAAGACTATTTTAAAAAATATATATTTTATTGATTTTATTACAGAGAGGAAGAGAGAGGGATAGAGAGTTAGAAACATCAATGAGAGAGAATCATTGATCAGCTCCCTCTTGCACCACCCCCACTGGGGATGTGCCCGCACCCAAAGTATATGCCCTTGACCGGAATTGAACCCGGGACCTTTCAGTCCGCAGGCCGACGCTCTATCCACTGAGCCAAACCCGTTTCAGCAAAAGACTTTTTTTTTTTTTGCTGGTGTACTCTGTGATTCTGTGTGGTGGAGCTATGCCAGGTGGTGGAGCATTCAGTGAAGGTACCACCAGCAGTGCTGCTTCCGTTGGAAACTTGGAAACTGAGTGACATTTTAGCAAGGGTCGCTTCAAGGTGGAAATCCTCCCTATTTCCTTTTGATCTTCTTTCCCTCTATTCCAAATGTTTGTTCATATTTTCTAGGAATATTAAAATCTGTAGTAGGTAAAGGTTATAAATTTATTGGGAAATTGAAGAAACCCTTGAGAATATGAATAAATCTCATTAAAAGCATAATAGAGTAAATGAAAATGGTGAACTTTTCAGTGTAATTTTTTGTTATTCATTTTACAGGAGATAGTTGTAATCATTGGATGTATTTTAGTGATGCAACCAAGACAAAAAATGGATGGGCCGACGAGTTGTTACATGAATTTGAGTGCAACGTTGAAATGCTTAAACAGGCTATAAAGGACCATAATGTAGGTTCACCTCCTAAATCCCCAACACATGCCTCTCCCCAGCACACACAAACAGGTATTTTACCTATAACAACATTATGGCATTCCCCTGATACTGTGTAAATGGCATTCCTTTGATATTGTATTTACTGAGACCCTGTGCATGAAATTCATGCACGGGGATGGGGTGGTACCTCAACCCAGCCTGCTCCCTCTCCAATCTGGAATCCCTTGAGTGATGCCCGACTACCGTATAGGCCTGATTTGGAATCATTTGGACATCCCTCTTACAATCCAGGACCGCTGGCTCCCAACCACTCGCCTGCCTGATTGCCCCTAACTGCTTCTCCTGCCAGCCTGGTCACCCCTAAACACTCTCCTGCCAGCCTGATTGAAACCTAACTGCTCCCCTGCTGGCCCGATTGTCCCTAACTGCCCTCCCCTGCTGGCCCAGTCACCCTCAACTTCCCTCCCTTGTCAGCCTGGTTACCCCTAACTGCCCTCCCCTGCGGGCCTGGTCCCCCCCAATTGCATTCCCCTGCAAGCCTGGTCCTCCCAACTGCCCTCCCCTGCTGGCCTGATCGCCCAAAACTGCCCTCCCTGCTGGCCATCTTGTGTCCACATGGGTGTGGCCATCTTGTGTGTTGGAGTGATGGTTAATTTGAATATTACCCTTTTATTAGATAGGATGGCATTACCTTGAGTGTGTGTGTGTGTATGTGTATGTGTGTGGGTTCATAAAATGTTATTTTCTGTGACTAACTATTGTGTTTAATCAGTGTATGAAAATCCTTCATCTCATTCAGACCATAGGTGTAAGGAACAAAGTACTTTTTAAAAATATATAAGGCTAATACCCAGATAGAATATTTGACTCTTAAATGGTAAGAGTTCTCTTATTAATAAATATTTCAGCCAAAAATTATCACATGAGAGTACCTTAAATGTGATGTGAATCCTAGTTAAGGGATAATCAACATGAAAAAATAATCACAATAACTTATATTTTTATATCAATTTATATATAAAGTTTTCCACATATCTCATTTGAGAAATCAAGAGTTTTATCTTTATTTCTAGTAGCTGTCATAATAGTAACAGTGACTGTTAGGAAAAAAAAATTGCAGTAAACTGAGAGGATTTTTTTCTTTCCCACAGAGAAAGACTCAGCTGTGAAAGGGACTTCCAGAATACCTTCAGTATTTTCTCAACAGTCCAAAGTTAAGTTAATGTCTAGTTCTATTGTGGTTAGACTTGCAGATTTCAATATATATCAGGTATGTTTCACTTTATAAATTAAATATTCTGATAAATACATCTAGTATTTTCTGCAAGCAACTTTTCTAAACTGATGCAACCATTTTGTTTTAAAACATCTTGATTAGTTTTGTGAAGTGACTAAATTAGATAGGATAGAAAATATTAGTTCATTAATTTCTGTGTGTATAGTTTCCCAGGGTTAGGCACATTGTGCAGTTAAGCTCGAGTCCTTTAAATTGCCAAGTCTGCACCAGACTTCTGATAGCAACTGCAAGTTTAGGGGTTCCATAAGCTGCCCACTGATTGGAGAATTCCCTGGAAAAACTCACAGAACTCGCTGAAATCAACTGCATAGTCACATTTATTACAGGGGAAAGAATACAGATTAGAACTGGCCATAGGGAGGGTTCTAAATTCAGATCTTGCTTTTCTCCTCAGGACACCTTAGCCTATTGACATGGACATGTAACAGTATGCATGAAATATTGCCCACATAGTTGAAGTCAGTCTCTAGGAAGACTGATAATCCCGTGACCCAAGATGTCCACCCTCTAGACAGTACTAAGGCAATCAAAATGTGGCCAGTCCCATTCTGAGACATTTTGTAGGCATAAACTATCATGTTGTGGTCCCAGAATCATCCACCATGAATAGGAAATTCCAGTAGCTTAGAATTGCCTCTCAGGGGCAGGGACAAAGGCCAGATTTCTCCCTGTAGTCCAGATTCCTTATTACACAATTGTCTTAGTGGAAGAAACTAAAATATCTTTTTGTTTTATTAAGCTACCACGTATTGTCTATACAGTGAACATAATTTTATTAATTATTATTTAAAAAAATATATTTTATTGACTTTTTACAGGGAGGAAGGGAATGGAATAGAGAGCTAGAAACATCAATGAGAGAGAAACATTGACCAGCTGCCTCCTGCACGCCCCCCACTGGGGATATGCCCGCAAACAAGGTACATGCCCTTGACCGGAATCGAACCTAGGACCCTTCAGCCACTGAGCCAAACCGGTTTCGGCTGAACATAATTTTATAACTAAGAACTTTATATCCTATTTCCACTAAAAATATTATTCAGGCTGTAATCTCACAACATGGTCTAACCTCACATCCTTCAGACCAATACAATAGAATATGTGATGCATTTTTAAAAATAAAAGGAAGTATTTCAGATGTGTTTTAGCATTTATGAAATGTTCTCATTTATTTTGATAAGCATATGACTTTGAACTTCATTTTATATGAAAAGCTTTTCATTTTACTTATTGGTTTTCATTTGAGGCCAATTTTGCTCCCCAGGGGATATTTGGCATTGCCTGAGTACAATTTTGGTTGTCACAGTTGGAGGAGGTTGCTACTGACATTAATGGGTAGAAACCAGTGGTTCTGCTTAACATTGTACAATGTACTGGATGGCCCCCACAGCTAAGAATTATCTGGCCTTAAGTGGTGCCAATTTTGGGTTTAAGGGTTTATTTTTATTTTTATTTTGCAATTGCTTCTTTCTTTACATTCTATATATAGTGCATTTCATTTGAAACAGACTTTAAATGGCAATGAATTACTCATAATCTCAAATGGTTGAAGGTGAAATACAGTAAAGAAATTACGCATATACAAATACACCAAAACAAAACAACAGTAACTGGAAGAAAATAAAATAGAATGTTCATTCCATTTTTAATAACTTTCTAACTATTATTGGAAAATGGGAATAAGCCATTGACTATTAAAATAACTTGACACTTTGACTTGAAAAGGATTTATTTTCATATATGTAGAGAAAAGCTTCGACTACAAATAAACAAAAGGTTTGATTAGCAATTTACACAAGAGAAAACAAACTTGAAAAAGCATTTCACTTTGTGTGAGAAATATACATGTTTGTTGAATGAATGAAAAAAAATAACTGTAGATACATCTCTAGTCTACTAAGTAAGCATAAATAAGTGAAATTGATAAAACTATTGGTTGAATTTTGGGGAAATTAGTATATAAGTTTTTAATATAATTATAAATCATCAGTTTTGGGGTGAGAATGAGAATCTTAAAACTAATAATATATTTTTAATAATTTAAAGGATTTGAGATGCATAATTGTATTATTTTTATTGTAAAATATATATATATATAACATAAAAATTACCATCTTAATAATTTTTAAGTGTGCAGTTCATTGGCATTAAGTATATTCACATTATGGTACAACTATCACCACTGTTTATAATTTTTTATCATCTCAAACTAATACTATATATAATACTTTTCTTAATAAAGAAATTTGAGTAGAGAATTATTATAAAGTATATATTAGAGAAGCTTTTTAACCTTGACTTAGAATTATGTCCAGACCCTGCCATTGACTTATTTGTATTATCTTATAGAAATAGTCTATTATTTTAAGGCTCAAAACAATAAGTTTGCAAGGAATGTTGTACAAGTTGATTTTATAATTGATAACATTCCAAAGATATTATAGTTTTCTGAAGAGTTGATTTAAAAATAACTTAATGTGAAGTTAATTATATAATAAACTTTTTATTGGCAATTGACTGTTCATAAATTATTGGAAGCAGTTTTAAGAGTTTGAGGTGATGTTTAAGTTGCATAAGTTCTTTGGAAAGGGCTTTGATACTCAGTGTTACTTTAGGAAATTTAATTTTTTTTTAGGTCTCTACAGCAGAACAATGTCGTTCTTCCCCCAAAAGTATGATTTCTTGCAATAAAAAATCCCTGTATCTTCCACAAGAAATGTCAGCTGTCTATATAGAATTCACAGAATATTACTATCCAGATGGAAAGGATTTTCCAAGTAAGAGTGTTTCCTATTTTGTTATCATTTGTTCATTACTTGGGAAGTTTTTTTTTTTTTTTTTTTTTGCTAAGTTTTTTAGTTTTCTAAATGTAAAAAAAGAAAGGTCATTGTTCTTTACTCTTGTTATCGTTGTGTGTAGTATACGATTCTAGTATAGCATTTTCATATATTACTAGAGGCCCGTGTGTACGGGATCCCTCAGCCCAGCCGGCACCCTCTTGCAGTCTGCAGTCCAGGAGCTCTCAGGGGATGTCCGACTGATGGCAGTCAGACATCCTTAGCACTGCCACCATGGCTGAGAGGTGCTTCCCCTGTGGGAGCGCACTAACCACCAGGGGGCAGCTCCTGCACTGAGCTTCTGCTCCTGGTGGTTAGTGTGCATCATAGCTACCCATCATTCTGCTTTTCAGTTGATTTGCATATTACCTACCCTTTTATTATATAGGATTATTTGTTCTTACGTTCTTTTCCCTCACTAGCTGGTAGGATACTTGATGTCAGGAATTATGTGGTATTCGTGCTTCATTTTATCCCTGAAGTTTTACTTATTTTTATACTTGGTGACTGGTTAATGACAGTCTATTTATAGAATAAAATAAATTTCCCCCTTTAGTAAAACTCCATTTATATTTCTGCTATATAAATATAAAACTGTATTTCATTGAAAAAATAAATAATGAAGTTATCCTTTTAGCTACAGAGAATTTTTTGGCCTGGTTTTAATGTCATTTGTGTTTAGTTAAACATATATTACGTGAGTTTTTATTTGTGTTTAGTTAAACATATATTAAAGAATTTTTATTTGTAACCTACTTTCGCTGCTTAAAATTAAAATTGTTATACATTTGTATTCTTTGAATGTTAAAATTCTGTTTTGTTTGTCTCCATTGATCTAGGAGTCCTTCAAACCAAAATTTGCCTTGTTTATGTGGTACCTTTTTCATTATTGCAGTTAAAAATCATACTTGAATAGAAGTGTTTAAATGAAATAGGTTATGTTATAGGGGGAAAAATTTTTACATCCTCTTTTTAAGAGTAGGATTCCCAAAGTAGTTTGACCTACTTTACCCATTTGTTTAATATTGACTTAAGATAGGTTCTTAGTTTCAAAGGGGATTTCTGATCTCATTCCTTTGTTGTTCATAAAAGGAAGGTAGCCTGGACAGTGTGGCTCAGTTGGGTTTCATCCCGTATCACGAAACCTGGCTGGTTCAATTCCCAATCAGGGCACATGTCCTGGTTGCGGGCTAGATCTCTGGCTGGGTGTGTGCAGGAGGCAGCTGATCAATGTTTTGCTTTCACATCAATATTTCTCTCTCTAAAAATCAATTTAAAAACAAAAGGGGGTGCCTTGGAAATTACTTTGGAGAAACATAGAGCTATTTCATGACTTTAATTTTTGTTTGTGCCAGATTTTGGGATCTAATCCTCACAGTTTTATGTATTTCAACAGTCTTTTGTGTGTTTCTCATTTGTTTGTTTCCTCTACCTTCCTGACTAAAATAATGAGAAAATTAAGATAGATCAAGATATTTGCTCAGCCCCTTATAAAAAGTAGCGTGGCATAGCTGAAACTCAAGCATGGGTCTTCTAAATCGAAATTCATTTCTCCCCACTGTTACCCCAGGGCATTTACAGCCATTTGTCTATTATTGGGTAATCCTATTGTTTCCAGCCCTCTCCCACACCTCCTAAAATTGTTTTTCTTAAAAAATGCATCATCGAACTACTAATTTTTCTTCAGAGTGAAGGCTAGTTTCCAGGATTTCTAACTTCTAATCTAGGCTTATTTCTGTCAGTTTTATTAACATGTGCCAAAGGAATTAAAATCTCATTCTATAATATATATATATAAAATATATATATATATATTTTCTGACATAAATATAAAATTTTCCCCCAGCAATTTAAATCCTAAACACCTAGATAACTAGGAGTGGAATTGCTAGGTTATGTTTTAACTGGTTTTATTATGGAAAATTTTCAAACACACAAATGTAAAGCGGGTAGTATACTGAATCCCCACGTATAGGGATCCACTTTCATTTCTTATGTCTCATTTCTCTGTCAAGCTATATAACTTTAAAGACATACAACTTTAAAAATAATTATAAATGTAATATGTTTATTATTTTTATAAATTTCCAAAAATAAAAATAATAGCCCATGAGCCTACAATTTAGAGCAACTTCTTCTAATACCTACGTGTACTAGTGTGCTAGCACTGCCATCCAAAGAAATACACACTGAGTGGTTTAAACAACAGAGCGGAGGCTCTGGAGCCGACAGCAGGTGCCAGGTGGGACCACAGTGTGCGGGAGCAAAGAATTTTCAGTAACCACCAGAGGCTCACCCCACTGACAGTGACCGACGCCCCGCCTTGGTCTGGCACACACACCCCCCGCAACCTGGTTCACCATTCCACTATCATATGCCCCTGGTGGTCAGCGCATGTCATAGTGACTGGTTGGTTGGTGGTTTTGCTGTTTGGTTTATTTGCATATTAGCCTTTTATTATATAGTACCAGGCACCTGTTACAGGAATATTCCTGCAAGACTTCCGACAGGCTTCCTTCTTGCCACCCCCACCTCTCCTGTCCCCCCCACCTCTCCTGTCCCCCTACCTCTCCCGCTGCAGTGGGTGGGGCGGGATGCGCCCTGCCCTTTCTGCCTGCCCCACCATGCTCGTGGCCACCGCTGCCACCATCTCCGTGGCCGCATGCGCGGCCACCACCACTGCATGCCTCGCCCCGCATGCGCTATCAGTGCTTTCCCTCCAGCAGCTGTAGTCGCCTTGCTTTCCACTTTCCCTCCCTTTTCCCTCTATGCTGTCTTCAGTCTTCACTCCTCCCCCCTTCCACGTATGCAAATTAACTGTCATCTTTGTTGGGTTAATTTGCATACTCGCTCTGATGGACTGGTGGGCGTGGCCGGTGTAGTGGAGTGATGGTTAATTTACATATTACTCTATTATTGGATTAATTGTCTCTTTAAAAGCCTTATCTACATGTACATTCACATTCTGAGGTACTGGAAATTAGAACGTAAGCATATCAATTTTGAGGGGACATAGTTCAAACCTAATCAGTAGAGTGTTGTTCTGTTTTTAATGCAGGTTTCTTTTACATATTTGATTTGCATCCTGTTCTTTTCATGTGAGCATATCCTAGGTTTCTCAAAGTTCATTTTAAATCCTTTAATAGCTACATAGTAATCTATTTCCAAAGTAGGACCCCCATTAGAAACTGCATATAGATCTTTCTGCTGCTTAGAGCACCAGGGTTCTTCCTCTGTCCCAGATCTCAGTCAGGGTTCTTTCCTTTTGTGCTCTAGCCTTGAGGACCACATTTGCTGTCTAGTCTTTTCTGTGGCTGCCATCATCACTTAATATGTACTTGAGATTCCCTCTCCTTTCTTCCCTTTTTCAGCATCCCACTTCCTTTCTATCTCTAATGACAAGCACTTCTACATCCCAATTGAATGTCTCTCTTGGACTTGAATTAAAATTTCCTTTTTTTCATGTCTGTCTCGTGTAATAGTTTATGAACTTTTAAAGAAAGGGGCCGTGTCCTATTTTTTAAAAATGAATTCTTTGTGCTTAACACAATTCACAAAATTAGTTACCATTCAGTGAATCTTTTTAAAAAAAAATTATATATTGATTTCTCACAGAGAGGAAGGGAGAGGAATAGAGAGTTAGAAACATTGATGAGAGAGAATCATCAATTAGCTGCCTCTTGCACACCCCCTACTGGGGATGTGCCCACAACCAAGGTACATGCCCTTGACTGGAATTGAACCTGGGACCTTTCAGTCCGCAGGCCGACGCTCTATCCACTGAGCCAAACTGGTTTCGGCCATTCGGTGAATCTTTACTAAAAGAAAGGAAATGAGAGAGAGAGAGAGAGAGAGAGAGAGAGAGAGAGAGAGAGAGGGAGGAAGGGAGGGAGGGAGGGAGGGAGGGAGGGAGGGAGGGAGGGAGGAAGGGAAGAGAGAGAGAGAAAGAGAGGAAGGGAAGGAGAAAGGGAGGGAGGGAAGGGGGAAGGAAGGAAGGAAGGAAGGAAGGAAGGAAGGAAGGAAGGAAGGAAGGAAGGAAAGCAGGCAAATAAATCCTATTCAGGACATTGCTATCTTTACTGGTATACCACCACTTGAGCTTATTTTCCTTAAATTAATATAGTTTAAAATTTCTAGATATACATACTACTTTGCTTTGGTAAAAGTAAATAGGTTTGAATATTTAGAATAAGATATCTTCATCAAAATGATCTGAAAATAAGATTAGCTTTTATGATACAAATATATGTGGATTTCAGGAAATAATGTACACTCTAATTATAAATATTACTTGAACTTATATTGTCACTAAAACATTTATCAACCCTTACTAGGCATTTTTCTATTTTGGGAAGCTATGAAAAAGAGTATTCATTTGATCATTTAAGGGATAATTTAGTTTGCATCGAGCACTGTGGTAGGCTTATGATTAAGGGGAGAATAAAACTGCTCTGGTGGTCACTCCTGTCAAGAAGATTTGCCTTGTTTACCACTTTCATAAGAAATTAATCATTAAGACTTGGTTCTTTCATTGTGGAGGATTTATATTCAGATTCAGGTAGTAAAAATCCTTATAGAAATAAAGGGTTAAAGATCACAACTTTGATGTCATAATTCATTAAAAAGGTAAGGTTTTTTTTTTGAAGTTTTCTAATTGGTGACTATCACATTAGGAAAATAGATATAAACAGTATTTCCCATTCATATAGCTAGTTTTAGATTAAATTATATATTTTTTTAGTTAGTGAAACAAACAATTGTTTTTGTCTATCTAAACATGTTTGCTATCAATCCACACATGTCACTTTAGTTTTGGAAAGAACATCTGAAAATCTTTTTACCTAAATTGAAAAAGAATAAAAGTTGTTAAACATGTCTTTTCTGTTCTCAGGGAAGGTTAAGAACTATCTGTTTATTAAAAATCTTTTTAAAATTTTTTTTTCTCCACAGTTCCATCTCCCAACCTTTATAGCCAGCTGAATGCACTACAGTTTACTGTGGATGAAAGAAGTATTCTGTGGTTAAATCAGTTTCTATTGGATTTAAAACAGAGCCTTAGTCAATTTATGGCTATATACAAGTTGAATGACAATTCAAAATCTGATGAGCATGTTGATATTCGAGTTGATGGCTTAATGCTAAAGGTACCATATAAACAAGTGACTATGAGAAAAAAAAACCAATTCTATGAAAGAAAAGTTAACACCATTTTAATTTCCAGGATTTAAGAGGGGTGCTCAATTTAAATCAGCTTCATGTGATCTTAATTTTGATTTTGAAATTTCAATTTTGATTTTCAATTATAGAAGCTTTAAGAGACTTTTTCCTGCTTTATCTTTCTTTTATTTTTCATTGCTTTCCACTTAATCAGTAGAAGTTTAAGTCAGTCATTCTTTTTTTCGTATTTCTTACCAAAACTGATAAAATTTTGTTTTAAGGAGAGTAAATAATACAGTGAAGCTTTAAAATTATATTTAAGTATTATTTATTCACACTTATTCTATTATTAATAATACCCAAAGGTAGTAGAAAGTTGCCTTATATTATAGCAAGGTAACTGGTAGTTTGAATTGCATGGATATTTAAACTTTAAAGGAAGGAAATTTAAAAAAAAAATAACAGTTTAGTGAATAGAATAAGACCTGGGCATGGATGAAAATTTCAGTGTTGATGGAAGACTAAATTTATGTACCTTTAATTATTCTCTGTAAAATGAGGTTAATAATACTTAACAATTACAGTGCAGAAATGTTTCAAAGATCTTAAAAATATTCAATGTAAGAAACACGTGTGACATAATTATAATTTATGATACAATTATATTATGATCTTTACATTTTCTGAGTATGGAAAGTTTTAAAAACAACCACTTTGAACTCTTTGATGTATTTTAAGCACTGGGATTAATCATCTCTGGAAAATTATTTTAGTAAATAGTTGGACCTATTCACTGAAGTTTATTTTCTTAATAATTTTCTCCCAGAAAAGTAATTGACCTCAGTGGAGTCATTCCATTTACTCATCTATTCATCTTCCAAAATTCCTTAAACCTAAAATATATTTAAAAATTTCTTTTTTTTAAACTTGGCACTTTCTTATATGTACTCAGAACATAGTAACCATTTAATAGTACTGATTTAATTTAAAGTTTGTTAACTTTGTGATATGTTATATGCAAATATATTTGTTATGCACATTATTTATTATATTTGTTTTTCAAGCATTTCTTAGTGGCAAATCACTTAAGTCCTTTTTACTCAATTTAATAGGAAGATTTTGGGGGGAGAATATTTTATATCTGGATAGGAAACTAGTATTTTGAGTGGTAATGTCAAAAAGAATTCTTGACTTAAGTCATGTTCTTAGTTATTTCATCTTATATGGATTTTTAATATATTTTTATTAAAAAAATATTTTTTTCTTTTTTAGGTTGTTATCCCTTCTGAAATGAAATCTGAATGTCATCAAGATCAACCACATGCAATTTCTATTCAGAGTTCTGAAATGATTGCCACAAATACAAGGCACTGTCCAAACTGTCGACATTCTGACCTAGAAACCTTGTTTCAAGACTTTAAAGATTGTGACTTTTTCAGTAAAACATATACCAGCTTCCCCAAGTCAGGTGACAGTTTTAATCTTCTACATCCGATCTTCCAGAGACATGCTCATGAACAAGATACCAAAATGCATGAAGTTTATAAAGGAACTATTACTCCCAAGTTGAATAAACACACTCTTAAAACTTCTGCTGCCACAGATGTTTGGGCTGTGTACTTTTCTCAGTTTTGGATAGATTATGAAGGGATGAAAAGCGGAAAAGGACGACCAATAAGTTTTGTAGACTCTTTCCCTCTTTCCTTCTGGATTTGTCAGCCAACAAGGTTTGCACTGTCTCAAAAAGAGCTGCAGACTTGTAATCAAATCTCTCTAAATACATCACAAAGTGAATCTAGTGACCTGACTGGCCGATGGAAGCGGAAAAAGCTCTTGAAGGAGTATTACAGCACAGAGTCTGAGCCCTTAACAAATGGTAGGCAGAAATCTTCCGATACATTTTTAAGATTTTCCTCTTCCTCAGATGCAGATATTCACGTCCTGGTTCATGTTCATAAGCACGTCAGTATGCAGATCAATCACTACCAGTATCTGTTCTTGCTTTTCCTCCATGAGTCCCTTGTCCTGCTTTCAGAGAACTTAAGGAACGATGTAGAAGCGGTGACTGGCAGTCCTGCGAGTCAGACATCCGTTTGCATTGGGATTTTACTTAAAAGTGCAGAGGTGGCTCTTTTATTGCATCCAGTGGATCAAGCAAACACTCTTAAGTCTCCTGTTTCTGGAGGTGTGAACCCAGAAATTCCTGATTGTGTGCCTACAGAAAACAGAGGATTCCTATCTTCAAAAAGGAAACAAGTTAGTAATAGTAACAATCAAAATAGAAGTGTAACTGTTAATCATATGTCAGAGAACAGATCTATGAGTGTTGACCTTAGCCACGTCCCTTTGAAGGATCCTTTGCTTTTTAAATCAGCTAGTGATACAAATCTGCAAAAAGGTATTTCTTTTCTGGATTATTTGTCAGATAAAAATTTAGAGAAAATAAGTGAAGATGAAAGTAGTGGAATTCTTTGCAAAAGTGGCTCAGAGGAAATTGGCTTAGAAACAAGGGACAAAAGGAATTTATCTTATGCAGATTCAAATAGTGTCTTAAACTTCAGAGAACATTCAGGCATACTGTCACTTGATAATGAAGGTAATCAAAGTGTGCTTTCAAGTAGTTTAACTAGTAAAAGAAATGAAACCATAAAGTCGATCTTTAAAGCTGAAGATTTGCTGCCAGAAACAGTTTCGCTCACTGAGAATCTGGATTTCAGTAAAGAAGAAGCACCCACAGTGAGAACACTTAAAACACAGTCATCTTTAAGGTAACAGTGTGCTATTGGGAGGGGGTGAGGGAGTTTGTGTGTGAGTGTATTTTGATTTTGGATCTAAAATCGCATGGCAAAATATGGCATTGTTAGAGTTAACACATGGAAGAGCAGGTTTTTCAAAACATGGAAATACTTTGAGGTTATATTTATAAAATATAATTGATAAACTTGTGGATACTGTATACATATTTTTATTTTGTTAGAGGTATTTTTAAAAATATATATATTTTATTGATTTTTTACAGAGAGGAAGGGAGAGAAAGTGAGTTAGAAACATGGATGAGAGAGAAACATTGATCAGCTGCCTCCTGCACACTCCCTACTGGGGATGTGCCCGAAGCCAAGGTACATGCCCTTGACCGGAATCGAACCCGGGACCTGCAGTCTGCAGGCCGACGACGCTCTATCCACTGAGCCAAACCGGTTTCGGCTAGAGGTGTTTTTTAGAAAGACTTTTTTTTACCTTACATGTGATGATCTTCTAATAATTTTGTTAACAGTGGGAAGCCTAAGGAACCCTGCCCACCGAATCAGGCCCCACACTGTACGTCTTATAAGAACGTAAAAAGAAGCTCCTCACAAACCTCATTGGATACCATTTCACTTGACAGCATGATATTGGAAGATCAGTTGTTAGAAAGTGATGGAAGTGATAGTTTTCTGGAAAAAGGTAAAGCAATACAATAAAGTGTTTATATTATATATATGTATCTTACATGTGTTTCTTTTAACAGGATATTTCTCTTTTTTTGTGTGGCTGACAGCTAGCAATTATTTGTATATCTTATATAATGAAAGGCTGAGCAAATTGTCCCCTCGACTGGGAGTTCAACCAGGCAGTGGGGCCAACCAGCCAACTGCCTGCGGCCCCTCCCCTCAGCTGTTCTGCCAGATCGGCCTGCACCCGTGCAGAAATTCATGCACTGGGCCTCTGGTAGATTATAATTCAGATAGCATTTAGGCTACTAGCTCTCTTACAGAGATTTCTATATGTGAAATGTTGATTAGGTAACCTTAATTAGCATGAAGGATTCTTCTTAAGTATGTGGTCCTAGGATTGGAGTTCAGACTGTATCTACTTAGTCCCATAGCAGGATTCTCTCATGTAAGCTTATTATATGGTATCAAATATAATAATAAAAACATTGAGACCATGTTTTATATGTCTCTGGTTTTTCTAATCTTTCTAGTAATTTACTAATTTTTCTAGTAATTGATCTGTGGTAGACACTTAAAAAATTGTCTTTTACCTCAGAGAATTTGAGAAGTATGGAAATAACACAGCACATTGAGAAAGTATGGCAGGTAGATAAGAGTGGAGAATTATTACATTGATGGTAGTGGAATTAACTTCATGCAGAAGATCATTAGAAGCTACTGTAGGGTACCAAAAAGAAAAATTAAGTGGTCAGACTGGAATTATCCCATTTAGGACGAGTAAAGCAGGACACGCTGACTGACCACGAACCTGCTAGTTACAGAAGCTCCGTGCCTGCACGGAGAACACCGGCTGAAGTCAGCTGTGGTGGATTTCAGACTGTCTACGTTTAGGGCTTAAGTATCTCTTAACATTTTATTGTAGGAAGTTATTATTATTTGCTAACTAATCACAATTTAATTTTTCTTTGTTTATTGTCTTTTAAACAAGGCTTTGCTTAGGAAAAAGTTAAAGGGATAGCCCATTTTGGTTAGAGAAATGTAACACATTTGGATCATTAGTTTATTTTGTATCATTTCAGTTATTAAAAAGAATTCAAGAACAAATTATCAGAACGCAGCAAATAGTGCAAATGCCACTGCAAACCTACAGAATTATGGTGAAACCTCTCCGGATGCCATCAGTACGAATTCAGAGGGTGCTCAAGAAAACCATAATGACCTGGTAATGATTTCAAAGATTCTATGAAGAGAAATGCCAACTTAATATGTTCACATTTTTAAGACATTAATATATAAAATGAATAGATTGTGGGTGATTCACTTTGTTCTCTCTTGAAAACTCATTTTCTGTTATTGAAAATTCATCTTACTGAATTGTTTTTCTCTAAATTTCACTTAAAAGTTTTGTTATTTTCAATTGAGGAGGGGAGGTTCTATCTTATTTCATCTTTTATTTTAGTTCCAATTTAAATATACTTTGAAAAAGTTTGATGATAAGGTTGATAGTTCCTATGAGGGGCTTTCTACAAAAGAAATAGATTACTGGTTTATTTAAGCCTTCTTCACCCAGTGAAATATTCTGTGAATGATTTTAGAAAATATCTTTAGTTTTTAATGAAAATAATTTCACATGGAAATATCATGTAATTAGTCTTTGTGTTCAAAAAATTCTTCTCTTGATTGAGTAAGAAGAAAAGGGGCTGAAATTTATGACAATAATATAGTAACTACATTCTTTTGATCACAAGTATATATTTGATTTATAAGGCCTGAGTTGTATTTTTAGAGATTGTAGTTTCCTGAGTTATTTTTAAAACTTTTCTTTTAATTACTTGGTGTACTAATATTATGTATGTGATCATTGTTAGATGTCAGTCGTGATGTTTAAAATTACTGGTGTTAATGGGGAAATTCACATCCGAGGGGAAGATACAGAAATCTGTCTTCAAGTGGACCAAGTGACACCGGATCAATTAGGCAATATCAGTCTTCGGCATTACCTTTCCAATCGTTCAGTAGGTGAGATTTTAATATGACTTAAAACTTTTCATTTTATACCTGTGACTCATCTGTATATATAAGAGGCTAATATGCTAAGTGTCCCTCTGCTCATCGGACTGTTCACAGTGATGCACAATGACGACTAGGGGGCAGACACTCAATGCAGAGGCTGCTGAGCTGCAGTGACTTGGCAGCAGCAGTTCTGTGGTGATGCACCACAAAACCAGAGAGGAGGGAGCCCAATTTCTCACAGAGCTGCGTGATTCTACAATACCTTCAGCCGTCAGATATGTTCTTCCTGGGGCACTTTGACCCTGAATCTGGTTTACTGCACACTTGCATTCGCATTCCACACCCTGTATGATAGCAACTTGGCAGAGTGCCCTCTCGCACTCTGGGACCCTTTGGGGGATGTGGGAGAGCCGGTTTCGGCCCAATCCCCGCAGGCCAGGCCGAGGGACCCCACCTGCCAGAGGGACCCCACTAACTGCAGATGCCCTTTGAGCCACAGCGTCACCCCAGGTATGGCCAGTTGGGGAGGGACTGTGGGAGGTTGGCTCCAGGGCGTGCCCTGCTGGCCACCTTCTAATTTTTTTTTCAATGTGCACAAATCCATGCACTAGGTCACTAGTTACCATATAAATGAATTCAAGAAAAATTACATTTACATTAGCTACTTGTTTTATTGGGTCGGCAACTAAGTAATTGCGGGTTTCACACATATATGGCTTCAGTTGAATTTTTAGGTTTGCAGACGTAGTACAAATGTAAAACACATTTTGTATTTGATAGTTGGCTATTCAGCTGTTAATCAGTAAAAAAAGTTTTTTGATCTGTTTTGTAGTTTTTGTTTGGCGTTAGTTGAAAAATGGAAAATCAAAAGGAACATTTTCGTCATATTTTGCTTTTTTATTTCCGCAAGGGAAAAACGCATCACAAGCTCATAAAAAGTTATGTGCTGTTTATGGTGACGAAGCCTTAAAAGAACGGCAGTGTCAAAATTGGTTTGCCAAATTTCGTTCTGGTGATTTTTCACTCAAAGATGAAAGACGCTCTGGTCGTCCAGTTGAAGTTGATGACGCCCTAATCAAAGCAATAATCAATTCGGACTGTCACAGTACAACACGTGAGATTGCAGAGAAGCTTCATGTATCACATACATGCATTGAAAATCACTTAAAACAACTTGGCTATGTTCAAAAACTCGATACATGGGTTCCTCACGAACTGAAAGAATCACAGTTAACGCAACACATTAGCAGCTGCGATTTGCTAAAGAAACGTAATGAAAATGATCCATTTTTAAAACGACTGATAACTGGCGATGAAAAATGGGTTGTTTACAACAATATCAAGCGGAAAAGATCGTGGAGCAGGCCAGGTGAACCAACTCAAACAACATCAAAAGCTGAGATTCATCAAAAGAAGGTTTTGTTATCAGTTTGGTGGGATTACAAAGGAATTGTCTACTTTGAACTCTTACCACCCAACCGAACGATCAATTCTGATGTCTACATTGAACAACTAATGAAATTAAACAATGCAGTTGAAGAAAAGTGGCCCGAATTGACAAATAGAAAAGGTGTTGTATTCCATCATGACAATGCAAGGCCACACACATCTTTGGTCACTCGGCAAAAATTAATGGAGCTTGGTTGGGATGTTTTGCCACATCCACCATATAGTCCTGACCTTGCACCATCTGATTACTTTTTGTTTCGATCTTTACAAAACTCCTTGAATGGTAAAAATTTCAATAATGATGATGATGTCAAATCGTACCTGATTCAGTTTTTTGCTAATAAAAAACAGAAGTTTTTTGAACGTGGGATTATGATGCTGCCTGAAAGATGGCAAAAGGTCATTGATCAAAATGGGCAATACATTAAAGAATAAAGTTATTTAGTTCCATGAAAAAATTGTCTTTGATTTTCTTTAAAAAATCCGCAATTACTTAGCTGCCGACCCAATACATCACCTTATTTTCATGTTGATTAAGTTTAGGAATATAATCTGTTGATGTATTCTCTAATGTTTTTTGTTGTTGTTTGTTTCTTCTGTTAAGTTCTATCTTACTTTTTCAGTCTCCCCATTCTTTGAGATAAGGTTCCAAGAAAACTGAGTTCTTTCCATATGAAAAGCATGATATAGTAATCCTAAAAGGTCAAACTTAGGTCCATCTATACTAATAAGAGGGTAGTATGCTAATTAGACCTGAAAGACCCGATGTCCGGATCTCAGGTGCATGTGGCCAGCCAGAGGGAGGGAAGCGCAGTCCCGATTGCCTGAGGCTGCCCGGAGGAGGGAAGCCCACGTTCCAGTTGCCTGCCGGCAGCTGGAGGAGGGAAGCCTGGGTCCCAGGTGCCGGAGGGAAGCTGGTGCCGGCAGCCAGGGGAAGGAAGACCTACTCTTGCAAGAATTTTCGTGCGTCAGGCCTCTAGTACTAGAATAAATGTCAATTTCTATATTTCATAGTTAAAGCAAACATTTCCAAATACTTGTTATTTGGAAAAATCATGTATCCTGTTCTTGTTCTTTATTCTAAGATCAACACTCTCCCTTGGACATAGAGGGGTATAAACAAAAAAAACATGCAGGGAATGAAGAGGAAGCTACATTTTCAAATCCCCCTTTCAAAGTTTAAATAAAGGTATTTTTGGTTTTTAGTCATTTGAGGAAATGATTTAATAGAATAGTTATATTAAGAATTTAAAATGATAATATTGAAGTTTTAAAATGTTTAAAATTACAGCCCTGTAATGTTTTTCTTTGCTATGTATATACAGAATGATGTATCTATAGGTAACATGTTCAAGTACATATAGTCTTGATATAAAAAAATGCAGATAAATTTGCAGTTCTATATAATAGGAGCCTAATATGCAAATCGACGAACGGGCAGAATGACAGGTGGAATGACTGGTTGCTGTGATGTGCACTGACCACCAGGTGGCAGATGCTCAACACAGGAGATTCCTCCATCTCGCAGGCCCCAGGCCAGCCAAGGCAGGTGCCCATCCCTCCCTCCACCCTCCACCCCCGTCACCCCACCAGTCGCCCCACAGACAGGCGACCAGTGGCAGTGGTGCAGCAATCAAAGGGGAGGGGCTGGCCAGCGAGTGGGCTGGAGCCGCCCTCTGATCACCCCGGGGGAAGGGCCCTCCAATGGCACCTGCCTTGGCCAGCTTACTGGTCCTGTGGCCGCCCCTCCCCTCCCAGTCCCCCCCAGTGGGGCAGTAGGGGGCTGGCACTCAGCCCGCTTACCAGCTGGCCCTGCCACTTGATTTCCCGGGGGTGGGATGATGGGGGGGCCCCACTGGCACCCACTTTGGTTGGCACCTGCCTTAGCTGGACCCTCCTTGACTGGCCTGGAGCCTGTGGGCTGGAGGAAGCTCCTGCATTGAGCGTCTGCCCTCAGTGGTCAGTGCTCTCATAGCAGCCGGTTGTTCTGCCGTTTTGTCAGTTTGCTTATTAGGCTTTTATTATATAGGACAGACAAGTTAATTAACAGATTAAGCGCCATGTCAGTCACCAGTGACTGACACTATACTTTCCGTTTTGACCTCATCAGTCTCCAGAAGCCAACATATAGATGAAATCGGATATCGTGCTAAACAGAAAGGAAGACAAAACAGGGTTGGCGCTTTACATGTTAACTCTTATTTTTCTTGATATAGGAAATACTAACATATCTAAGTACATATTCACACTCATGCTGAGGGAAAATAAACATTTTTCACCATGAATTTAATTAGTGGGGTTTCTTATGTGGACCCTTGGGACAGATAACTTTGGCTCCTCAACAATTGATACCACTTGGCCTTTCCAGAACAATTAGTTTGTTTTTAACTCATGGGTTTTATGAATTGTGAAATGGATGGTATTTTTCTTTTTGTTGCTAGAAAGCTCGTTTTTGGTCTGATTTTGATATAGAAATTTAAAAAATGCATTTTGAGTTATTAACCTTCCTACCTATTTTTTCCCTTCTGTCCTTATTTTTCTATTGCTTACTTTTGATCTGGCATGTGCATGTTTCCTCCTGTTCTTTTTAGAGCTGGATAAAGTAAAATAAAATAGTTACCAGAAGGGCCAATTCACTTCAGTAGTTCCACTAGAAACTTTTCTTTTTTTAAATCGGATATTCTTTGGGTGCTTTTATGAAGTTTTAAAATTTGTTTTTGAACTCTCATATTTATATTTCTGTAAGCTACCAAGGCCAAGGCATAAATAAATGTAAATATTTAACTCCCAGTTTTAATGAGGAAGGTGCAAAGCCATTTCGTTACTTCTTGAGAAATGCCTTAGTAGTCATTTTAAATGCCATGATTGTTTCTTCTTGACCATCGTCCATTATATTACAAATTTGTAGATAGGTACAAATCCAGAGACACTCTTAAGTATCTGAGGTATGCATGATATCAGATTTCTTTTTCTTTTCTTTTTTATGAAATCTTTATTGTTGAAAGTATTATATATATCTATATGATGTCAGATTTATATCATGGTAGTATGTTGTTTCATGTTACCAAAAAGTAGAAAATAGAGACAAATGAACATTATTGCAGTAGAAAGTTGTCTATAAAATAGGAAATGAGGATTATATATGGTATCTATCTATCTGTCTACCTACCTATCTATCTATCTGACCATCCAACCTACCGGCTGACTGGTACATATGACACTCACTGGCAATTTAAAAATAAACATTGAGGAGGTGTGGGGGTTAATAGGGATATAAGGACACATATGTAATACCTTAATCGATAAAGTAAAAAAATAATAAAAAAAGAAACACTTTCCTATTCCAGAGGCATAGACATTTTCTTCTAAAATAAATAAATTAAACAAACAAACATTGATTCGCACATGCGTGATACATATAAAGCTCTCGCTGGCGCAAGTTGCATGTGTGTGTTTCGATCTGTCATTGTTGATTGTGAATTTGGTTGTTTTTGTTGACATTCACGTGAACCACATCACGATTTATTCTTCAACCAACTGGTATCAATACATATAAAGCTCACGCTGGTGCCAATCACTCGTGTTTTAATTTTATAATACTATATTATATATACTACTTTGACATAATTTTTTTCAATAACGTAATTACCACATGAACCTTTCTTCTAATTAATTTCCTTTCAATGTACATGAATCTGTGCAACGGGGCACTAGTGTTCTATAAGTATTGTAACTATCACTTATATTAAGGGTGAATATTAAAACTTTATTATTGCTTTCCCATTGTACAAAATGATTGTAACCTCTAATGACATACAAGACTGACATTTTTGAGTAGTACTGCAAGTTACGATTTTTACATGTTCTTTTTCCGTAGGTTCTGAGCATAAAGCTATTATTCATTCCAAATCCTCTCCTGAGATTACTCTGAGATTTGAAAGTGGGCCTGGTGCTGTAATACACTCTTTGCTTGCAGAAAAAAATGGATTTCTGCAATGCCATATAGAAAACTTTAGCACTGAGTTTCTTACATCTTCTCTTACGAATATTCAACATTTTTTGGAAGATGATACTGTTGCAACAGTGATGCCAATGAAGATACAAGTTTCTAACACAAAAATAAATTTAAAAGTATGTCAATAAATATTTTCACATTTTCATATTATACATGTTAACTTTGCCTACCTGAACTTTGGATTCATGCCTGAGAATATGCCTTATCTGTAATATACTTTATCAGCACTGAAATGAATGTGTTGGTGTTTATAGTGAATGATGTGGAGATTCTTCATAGAAATTAAACAATATAAAAATAGAATGGGCAGTTTTCTCTGTATTACATTTCTAACTCATTAAAAATATTGACTGAAGTAATATGTATTAAGAAAATAATTATATTGATTTTATCTTTTACTTAAATAACAACATGCTGATACTATATTTCTTTCCTGTAGGATGACAGTCCTCGTAGTAGTACAGTATCAATTGAACCAGCTCCTGTAGCCATTCACATTGATCATCTTATGGTAGAGAGAAATGACGATGGCTCTTTTCATATCAGAGGTATATATGAAATACAATTTAAGTGAATACCTACTGAAATTTGGAATTACATTATTTACATGCTGATTGTTTCTTTTTACTCATACTACCATTGTATGTACACATATGTAGGATGTGGATGATGGAGGGATACTTTTACTACATTGTAATAAAATATTACCCATGTATGGATCTCTACCTCGGAAATAACTCTACTACAGTTGATTTAATACCTATCCTACAAATGTGTTTTGAATGAAAATGGGAGAGGTTTCATGTCTCTTGATCTTTCTTGGATCTCTTATTTGATCTCTTTCCTAGTTTTGCTTCCCACAATTTTGTATATTTGCTCAACCGACCTGTTATACTCTCTGTATAGGAATTTGTCTTCCACTTTCCCACCTCTATAATCTTATTTGCTTGTTATTCCTCAGTATAACTGTTCATTTTCTCCCAAGGTTCTCTGTAGTTTCCCTTTATACTTATGGTATATTGCCATGTGTTTAGTTCTGCTTTAATGTCTACTAGTATATCCATTCTAGCCATATTTTTAAGGTCTCTAATGTAAGGATTATATCTTTTAAGGTAGTGTGGAGTAGTAGAAAGAGCTTGAGTCCATAAACTTAGGTGTTCTATTCCTCAATTGTTAGTAGCTACTTTAGAGTGAAATATGAGGGACTGATATATGCATGCATTGCCTACCAAAATCTCATCAAATGCATTTAACATTTAAAATATGTTAAAAAAGAATAAAATTATAACAATTCTGCAAAAGAACATTAAATACCATTAGTGGGCCAGAATTTATTTGTTTGTTTGTTTGTTTATATTTTATTGATTTAGGTGGGGGAAGGGAGAGCCTTTTGTTTCTTTTTGTCTTATCTAACTAGGACAGTGGTCGGCAAACTCATTAGTCAACAGAGCCAAATATCAACAGTACAATTGAAATTTCTTTTGAGAGCCCAATTTTTTAAACTTCTTCTAACGCTACTTCTTCAAAATAGACTCGCCCAGGCCGTGGTATTTTGTGGAAGAGACACACTCAAGGGACCAAAGAGCCGCATGTGGTTCGTGAGCCTTGGTTTGCCGACCACGGGTCTAGGACATTGTTATATGTTATCTTATTTCTGATCTTAGGAAAATAACATTTAGTCTTATACCATTAAGTAGAGAGATAGTGGCTGTGGGTTTTTTGTAGCTAGCTATTATCAGATTGAGAAATTCCTTTCTATTTCTAATTCTGAGTGTTTTTATCATGAGAAAGTGTTGGATTTTATCAGATGTTTTTTCTGCTAAAAAATATTTTTTTATCTTAAAAATTATTGAGATAATCATGTGACTTGTTTTATTCTATTAATGTGATGTATTATGCTTTTTGATAGTAGGTCAAACTTGCATTCTTGAGATAAATCCCACTTGGCCAGGGTGTACAATTGTTTGTATACTAGAGGCCTGGTGCATGAATTCATGCACAGATGGAGCTGATTAGGCTGGGCTGGTGAGGAGGAGGGGCCTCAGGCAGTTGGCCCTGGAGAGGGCCCTGATCTGGGCCCTGATTGAGTCATAGCAACCGGTCGTTCCATTGTTCTGGTTGCTTCGCCTTTACATATGTGGATTTGCTAATATTTTGTGGAGGATTTTTGTGTTTATATTTATGAGCATTTTGATTTGATTTGATTTGATTTTTTATTATTTTTTAAAATATATTTTATTGATTTTTTACAGAGAGGAGGAGAGAGGGATAGAGAGTTAGAAACATCGATGAGAGAGAATCATCCATCAGCTGCCTCTTGCACACTTCCTACTGGGGATGTGCCCGCAACCAAGATACATGCCCTTGACCGGAATTGAATCTGGGACCTTTCAGTCTGCAGGCCGATGCTCTATCCACTGAGCCAAACCGGTTTTCGCAAGCATTTTGATTTTAGTTTTGTCTGATTTTGGAATCAGTAATACTAGCTTCATAGCATGAACTGAGAAATGTTTTCCTCTTCTATTTTTTAGGAGAGTTTGTAAAGATTTGGTATTCATTCTTCTTTAAATGTTTGGTAGACTTCACAATTGAAAGCTTTTCTTTATGGGTAGTTTTTTTTCACTGATCGAATCTCTAACTGTTACATGTCTATTCACATTGTCTAGTTCTTCTATAGTCTATTTTGGAAGTTTGTCTTCCTAGAGATTTTTCTGTTTCATCTAAGTTATCTTTATTAGAATACAGTTGTTCATAGTATTCCTTTATAATAATTTTTATTTCATTAAGGCCGATAGTAATGTCCCATGTTTTATTTCTAACTCTAATTTCTTTTTTTGTCAGTCTAACTAAAAGTTTTGTCAATTTTGTTCATTTTTACAATGAATGAGCTTTTGATTGTATTCACTTTATTGTTTTTTTCTATTTCATAATGTCTTCATACTAATAGTTATGTATTCATTTTAAAATTTTTTCACAATAAAAGTTAAGATTTATCAAGTATTTGAAAATGTTTTATCTGAGCATTTTACTTGTTCAGATTCTCAGATGCTTAACAGTGGCAATTATTTGAAAGAAAATGTCACAAGTGGATCAGTGCAGCTTTCCAGTGGAAAGTATGATCTGAAGAAACAGCACAGCGTCACTCAAGCCACTCAGACAAGTCCAGAGGCATCTGAGCGCTCCTTTAACTTCACTCGGGAACAGGTAACGGGGAAAACTAATTCATTCTCATTGTTTCAGTAATTAAAATAAATGTTAGATACTAAATAATTAAGAAGTAATTTACTTTCTAAGTAATGTTTACCGAGTACCTGTCATGAACCCCCACGTAGTGAGGGTTATAATGTTGAGCAAGATAGGGACAGGCTCAGCCTCAGAGGGGTTGTAGTCTAATGGGGAGACAGAGGAGTAAATGTGGAACAGTGCTGGCTTCTGGAATCCAGGAACACTTCCTGGTCAACATTTTCATTTTGATGTCTTATTTTCAAATTGCAAAATATTATAATATTTCATAAAAAGATTTAAAGCAACTTTAATATATTTTAACCTACAGTGCTTTTATTTTTATTTTTGTTTTTAAAAAAATATATGTTATTGGTTTTTTTACAGAGAGGAAAGGAGAGGGAGAGAGAACCAGAAACAACAGACCAGCTGCCTCCTGCACAACCCCCACAGAGGATGTGCCCACAACTAATGTACATGCCCTTGACCAGAACTGAACCTGGGACCTTTCAGTCCATAGGCTGATGCTCTATCCACTGAGCCAAACCGGTTTTGGCATCTTACAGTGCTTTTAGTACTACTTTATTTTCTTCCTAGGCTCTTTTCCATAATTTTCCTAAATGGTGGTTATTCTAGTGTACATATTGTATTTTTTTTACTTAACATTGTTTAACAATTATTTTTGGATATTGCTACTTAAGCTTCATATTTATTTTAATGACAGGGTAATATGGATGTGGATGTACTGTCATTTTTAAACCTTCCTCATAACATTTGTTAACATTTGAGTTGCTTATTTTTTGCCACTGTAAATAAAATGTCCAGCAGAAGTTTAATTTTCTATGATAGAACCACAGAATGAGCTATTTCATCTGTTCAACAGGATTTGTTGGATGTCAGCTCTGAGCTAGGATATAGAATTAAACAGTATACCACTCTTATCTATTGAAAAACTCAAAAGACTAGTGGGAAAGATGGGTGTGTAAATTTTGGTTACCACATACTGTGTAATGCTATACTAGCAACTGAGGACAGTCAAGTACCCAGCTTGGTTCATAAGGCAGGAATTCTTAAACTTTACCAAAAAAAATCTGAGAATTTTTTGAAATTAAATGCAAATATTTTCATATATTAGTAAATGCATTTTTCTGGGGAGAAAGTACTTAGTTTTATCAAATCTTCATAATTAGGGGTTAAGAAACTGTCCTACGAAGATAAAATACTTGAACTGAGTCTTAATGAGGAGGGGAGACCTATTAGCCATCTAGATAAAAATGTCTAATAAGATTCAGAATGTGGGTCTGAAGCTTGAGAGTGGTTGATGCTGGATCAGGCCACAAGAGTACATGAGATCATGTAAGAGAGTGACTCAGTGATAAAGGAAGCTAACAGAACATTAAAATATAAGGGTTCCTACATAGTGGAGGAAAGGATAAAAAGTCCATATGTGGAGAGGGATACACATGAAAGAGCATGGCAGAAAAGGCAGAGAGGAGACACATGTAGGAAGGAGAAAAGAGGTCCGCAGTGTCTAAAGCCACAGAGAAATTAGAGTTAGACTAATTCACTGCTAGATTTAGAAAGTAGGCTTTAATTAGGGTTTTGAATTGCTGGGTCAGTACTTATGAACATTTTTAAGGGCTTGATATGTGTTTCCAAATAGCTTCTCAAAGCAGATTTCAGCACAAGTGTACCCTTGCCAGCACTGGGTATTTTTCTGTTCCGAGTGTCACACCTTTATTTGATATATAAATTGTCTGTATTTTCTGAAAATGATTAAATTCTCTGATTTTTCAAATTTATCATTTCAGCTCATGGAAGAGAATGAATCCCTTAAGCAGGAATTGGCTAAAGCTAAAATGGCTCTTGCAGAGGCTCACCTGGAGAAAGATGCTCTCCTTCATCATATAAAGAAAATGACAGTTGAAGAGCAGGAGTGGCATTCAAAACCCAAATTATAGCTCTGGAGTTGAGAGGTTATATTTATAATGTGATGTTACCGAGTGGGAGAATTTCCATTTCATGAAAAGACAATAAAATTAAATGGTATGTGATCAAGTGGTGACCAGTCCAAAGCCAGTTTAGGAAGTATTAGGTACGGGCATTAGAATCTTTTGGTTGTTTTGTGTTTGTTAACCCTCTTTTAAACTGGTGTGATATAGGGAAGTCAGCACATACTGTAAAGTAATTACATGCCTCATGAAGATGTCATTTCCTAATTTTGATATCACACTATAGGCATTTAAAAAAAAAGAAAAATGAAAACCTGTTGTGTTCCACAGATGATTGAATTTATCACTCTGTTAATGATTACTATGATTTACAAAGATTCAAATGTTTTTAGGGCTAATGTAAAATAAAAGGCTTACTTTTTAAATGTTTTAAAATAATGTACTTAAATCTATGAGTATTTAATTACTGTAAAAAGTCCAGTCAGACTATAAATTATATAATTCTGGGTTTGAAAATTCTGGCAAATCACCCTGTTGGACTTCTGAAGTAACTTGGAAATGTGAAAAAGAAATCATTTTAAATGATGGGTAAAATGTATAAATTGAGGCTATAATTTGCCACAAAAAATGGTACAAGTGTAAAAATAAAAAGCACAAACTTTAAAAAAGCAAAACTTTAGAGTATATGGCCAACTGATTTAAAAAAGCATTACTTGTACATTCTTCGAAACATTCGTTAGAAGTAAGAGCAACTATCCTTCTAAATTTGGCAGCATTTATAACTACGAATTTAATTAATACGATTTATATTATTTCTTTACCTTTATCTTTTCTCTATTTAAGAGTAAAATTTTCAGAGTATTTAATTTATACATTCAAAAAAATTTCATACCATTCTTAAAGTATCAGATTAGGTGGTTGTTTGCACATATCCAGTTTATATAGCTAGTTTTGATTAAAGTTCTTTGTGATATATATATATATATATATATATATATATATATATATATATATATATATACTGTCTTCTATAATAAAAGTGATTGGTAAATTTTTGAATTCTATTTTCTAGGAATTGTTGAGGTTGAAGCCAACATGAGAGAGAATCTCTTTCATGCATTATGAAATAAAAGTTCCTAGTTAAGCAGGAGAGGATTTTGAAGACAAAGTATATTTGTGATATAATTAAACAGACAGACTTAAATAGATAGTCTATTTTAAAATTTGCATTCTTAAACATAAATATATCCAAGAGAGAACATGAAACAGCTGGTCTACTTTTTCTGTAAGGTACTTGAAAATGTTAAACCATGTTACGACACTTTATGGTGCTTTGCTTGTTGGCATGACGCACAGCCATCTCTATGTCTGAGTACTTGGAGGAGAATACAGGCTTCATTTACTTAAATGTTGGAGTGACTTGGACTTTATTTAAAACAGTACTGGTTTTTTCTTCTGTAACATCCACTTCATTGATATGACTTTCAAATATAGGCCTTGTTTTGGGAACTGAGGATACAGCAAAGAACAGATTTAAATTGTGAATATTTTACCTCAAAGTATTTAAAAATTATGTTAAACTGTGTTAATCTAAAACTATGTAATGGTCTTAGATTAAGAACAAAGGTCTAATTCAATATTTTTAAATTAGCTAATATTCTTCGTAGAGTACTTTTGATTTATAGGAGTATATTCAAGGTATTCAGTCTTTCATATAGAAAAACGGATTTGACAGGACATTAACTTCTTCAGAGCTGACAGTGTTTCTCAGGATTGACCCATTTGTTCTATAGAAATTTTAAATTTGTGGTATACTTGTTTAGTCTTATGGAAGCCAAATGTTTGTCTTATTCCTTTTCATTGGCCATCTTAAGAAAATCATACAAACAGATATGATAATTTATGTGGATCTGAGCATTCTACTTGCTATGTTGGATTTTTAAAAAATTTATAGTGAGTACTATTTTTATAGAGATTTAAAATTCACTATCTCATGTAATTCCCTCAAGAAAACCTGGGAGGTAGGTATTATTCACATTTTAGAAGTTAAATAAAAACCCTAAGGCTCAGAAAGGACAATTGACTTTACTGAAATCACAGTTAATTACTTGCTCTTTTGATTTAATTCCCAGTTATATGCTTTTATTTTACTTTGGTCATTAATTTACATATTTTAACAGGGGTGGGGAAAATCACTATCTTTTATCTGTTTTTCTTTTAAAGATAAATATAATACTTTTAATTATGTGTGTGTGAGAGAGAGAGAGAGAGGGGAAGAGAGATAAAGAGAGATGTATTATGCAAACTATGTATAAGATAGTGGGAGGATTTTTGATTGACTAAGTGAATCCCAATCTTTTTGGTGGTGTGAAAAGTATAGAAGTAAATCACATATTAGAAATAAAGTTGCCATATCTTGAAAAAAAAATTTCTAAATCTCTGTCATAGAATTTATTGATCAGAGGAAGGAAATGATAATCATGTTTTGCATTTTAATTTCGTGTATGTAAAAAAGAAAACAAACATTTTCTTGGTGTCTTGTATTTTTTTTCCTTTTTTCATATTTTATCCTAGAATTTCAAAAGACCACCTTGTGACGCTAGTTGTGATAAAGCATCATCATCATCATTATTCTTAACTCTCATTGGAGAACATGCATATTGATTTTAAAGAGAGGGAAAAGAGAGAGAGAGACCTCTATGTGAGAGAGAAACATAGGTGGTTGCCTCCTGTTTTTGCCCTGTTTGGGGATTGAACTTGCAACCTCGATATCTGCCTCTGACTGTGAATCAAACCCACAACCTTTAGGAACACAGGATGATGTCCAACTAACTGAGGCACACGGCCAGGGCTGAAGCATTATTTTTAGTTAAGGCTTGTTAATACGGCAGTGTATGATTGCAGGCAAGTCTATGTGGGTTTTTATTGTAGTTATTAATATTCGATACTTGCCAATACAGGAGTTATAATTTCCTCTTTAACAAGTTTTTATTAACCTGCAGTTTATTCAAAGCATCATCCTATTTCAGTAAATGGAAACACCATCACCCTGGTTCCCAAACTATTGTAACCTAGAATGATCTTAGACACTGTCTTCTCTCTAATTCATTCTTCTCTTTCCCTCTCCCTTTCCCTCTCCCGCTCCCTCTCCCGCTCCCGCTCCCGCTCCCGCGCCCGCGCTCGCTCTCTCCCTCTCTCTCTCTCCCTCTCTCTCTCTCTATCTCTATCTCTATCTCTATCTCTATCTCTATCTCTATCTCTATCTCTATCTCTATCTCTATCTCATTGCTCCCCTCCTTCCCTCCCTCAATTTATTGCCTCTTTGTCTTTTTATCTTGCAAACATCTATCAAAGTTGTCCACTTATCTTCACTTCTCACCATCTTTTGAATCTAAGCTACCATCAGCATGTTTGGCCTGCATTACTTGGATTGCCTCCTAACTGGTCTTCCTACAGTTACTCTGAACCTACTGAGATTCATTTTCTATATTCAGGCAGAGTTCTCGTTTTTGAAATAACACAGGATGTAAGTCAACCTACTCATTCTTACCCCAGCTTAAGCACTTCAGTGACTTTTCATTGCTCTTAAGATGAAAACAAAAATATTTTGTGACCTATGATTTCACATATATTAGGTCTGACATTTACTTTATAGAGTAACTCTGAGCATTAGAAGAGGTAATACCTCATAAAATTAAAACAGTGGCTGACACATCACCTAAAAAAGCACTCAGGAGCTAGTTATATTACTACTGCTTACTTAGCTTCATTGTGTATCATGTTTCAGTTACTTTGTGTTCTACTTAAGTATCTGGAATAAGTGAGAATAGAGTAATTCTTCCACATTGGAAACTGCTCATGCTATTCCTTTGGCTTAAAATACCTTCCTCTACTCATTGCCTGGTTCATTCATATTTGTCTGTCATATCTCAGCTCATTCCCTAATTTCTGTCACAAAGCAAAACTGCTTGGACACATTGTCACATGAACACATACCTCCAATTAGCATTGAACAGCTTTGTAATTTTATATGTATTTGATTAATGTAGATCCTCTAGATTGTAAACTCAGTGAGGACAGGAATTATGTTTGTGTTGTCATTGTTGAACTTTGTATTCCTTATTCCTCATACAGTGCCTGGCACATAGCAGGTACTCAATAAATTTATTGAATAAAATGGAGGAGGTATCAAGGATGTTTTCAGGTATTGAGTTCTTCCTCTCAGTTGGACTGAGGGTAAATAGAACGTAGACAGAAAAATAGGTGATGGTGACTAAAAGGATCAGTCTTCTTGTGTCTTTGGGTAAAAGGGTTGGGGTTGGAGAAATTTGCCAGATTGTGTTCTTCAGAATTTTGAATAGCTGAACTTCTGGTTAATTTATCACAGGCCATCACAAAGCAAAATTAGCATATCACTTGATAACACTGCTAGGTGCCAGAATGTCATCTGGCTTTGATTGTGGCATATGGTGTTGTGGCTGTCAAGATATGCCTGTCCCATCAGCTAAACCGAATGGAAAAGAGGCCCAAAGAGTAATGGCTGAAAGTTTTTTATTTTGAGAGATTGACTGATACACAGGATCCGTTGTGTCTAATTCCTTAAAATGCAAACGATTTCATGTTAGCTTATGCCTAGAGATGCTAAGGAAAGTAGATTTTGAACTTGTTTTAGTTTCCTTTTGGAATATATAAAATATTGAAAGTTGAAATCACATAGGATATAAAAACACTAATATACTAATGCTTTTATAACACTAATTCATTGAATTATAAATTCTCATAAATGTTTTGCAGTTTTTATTGAGAAATACAAAAATTATGGTAACATGAAGCACATAAAGTTAGCATGATGGTTTTTATAAACAATTAGATATTAACCTAATGGATTATCATAAAGTGGAAAGAAATTCATGTTAATGTTACAATATTGGAATTCAGCATATCTGTTACCAATACTTCTGTGTAGTCTTGGCAGGTTTGAGAATTTGAACCTCTTAATAGAAAAATTTAAAGAAAAATATGAAATCAACTTAATGTCTTTCCTATTTATATATAAAACATGAACGATAATTTTTGATCTTAGAATTAAAAAGGTATCTGGTTTTAAAAGACTTGTGAAAAAATATTTGGACAAAAAAAGCAACACTTATCAATTAGATTTTATTTTCAATTTGTATCACTAATCAAAAGTCAAGTCATTCTTTAGATATTATACTTAACTGGTTGAATGGTAAGTAAAATTTCTCATTCTTCACTTTATTAATTTTTATGTGAAGAAATTGATTAGGTGAAGAAATACTTGGTGTATGGTGGTTAGGAGAGTACAATGAGGTGATTAAACTTTTTCTTGTGATAATTGAGCAGAATTGTTTTTGTTGGTATAACAAAAAAGAACTCAAATACTGCATCATAAATGTGATCAAGAATAAATAGGAATATTTTTAAAGACATAGGCATGTGAATAAAGGTTTAAATAAGTAGAGTTTAAAATAATCCGTGTAGGATATGGGTGAAATAAATTTATAGGGTATTATCAAAGTCCATCTTTCACAATATTTAAAATCACTTCAATTAAAATAGATGTACGGTTAAATCAGAGCAGGAACATTAAAAAGTAACCACTGAACAAATCTTGTGCAAGGAAACATGTTGAACAAAATTATAATGAAGCACTTGAGAAAGATCCATGAAAAGAATTCACTTTGGTGTATCATATGAATTAAAGCCGTAAGCAAAAAATATATACACAAATTCTCCAATTTAATATGCAAAAATTGGCACATTTAGAATTTCTATAAATAATGATATGCCCAAAAAGTATACCTGTTGAGTTCTGCCCTTGTGGCTCAGTTGGTAGGAGCATGGTCCCAAACACTGGCAGAAATTTTGGAGACGGGGCATATAATAGAGGCAACCAGTCAATGTTTATCAGTCTGTCTCTGTCTAACTATTTTCCCCTCTCTCTAAAAATGAAAATGTCCTCAGGTGAAGATTTAAATTTTTTTATTCAAATCTTGATTTCAATTTTGATGTTAATAGGGCACTCATTGCTATTGGAGACATTTTATTTGTATAAAACTAATTGGCATCTTAGCATTTGTCTGAATTCAGTATACCAGTATTCATAATTCTTATTAACATTATTAGCATTGATATGATGATAATTTGGTGCTTCTCTGGTTTATTTTTACTTTCTCCATTCCTTGCAGTCAAACAAGATTTTTCTATAGTAAATATTAGAGCTCTGAAGGTAAAAGAGTTTTAAAGAGGGATAAAAAATGAGCAAATAAAGCAACTTTTTAATATCCTGTTTCTATAAATTTCTAGAACTTAAGATATTCCCATATTATTATTATATCAATATAAAAACATGCAAAAGCCAAGTATATTAAAAATGATAGGATCTTGCGTTAGCATACATATTTGAGGATTACTGTAATGTATTTAAGCCTTTTCTATTATCTTAGTGGGAGTCTAGTTAACACTGTCATTTCCCCCGTATCTATAATAATAAAAGTATAATATGCTAATTAGACTGGATGACCTTCTGGATGAAGCCAGGGCTGTGAGGGAAGCCTGGGTCCTGGGTGCCAGATGGAAGCCCGTGCTGGCAGCTGGAGGAAGGAAGGCCTTCTCTCACAAAGATTTTGTGCATCAGGTCTCTAAGTCCCCTCCCTCCCTTTTGCCTTCAGAATTCAGTTTCTTGTTAATACATTGGCTGTGTAGGCTTCAGCTTTGACTTCCTTTTGATCCACCTTTTGTGTAGTTCCGTCATGTCTGGTGGCCATTATAATGTCACCAATTTTAGAAACTGAAGCACAAATAATATAAAAAGATACACTGCAAAGTTCCTTTTGTCCTGTAAAACAAAATATAACTGGGAATGGAGGTAGGTACCATTATTCCACTTACCACAACCTTCTTATACTCTTGTTTCCATTTTTTATTTCTTTAGTATAATTGCTTGGATTGTCCACTTGTTCAAAAATATATTCTCAATATATCTTAGGAGCATTCTAAATATTTTTGTTGTTAATGTTACTTCTCATTTTCTAGTTAAGTAAATTACTTGGCATTTGCATTTATGTAATCATGAAGTACTTCTCATCGTTGCTATACCATGCATATTAGCTTCACCATGCCACTATGAGTTCTTTATATTTCATTGAGTAGATTACTAAAATTTAATTGCTGTATTGACCATTTGGGATTTCCCAATGTTTTACTATTATAAGTAATTGTAATGAACACTTTTATGCCAAAACATTATTAACATGTTGGATTATTAGGATAGATTCCCAAAAGTAGAATAACTCCATCAAAGGCCATGAATTTTCTATGATCGAAACTCCTTTCCAAAAGGCTTCAACAAAGTTTGTATCCTCAGAAGCATTGTCATCAGCAGTGAATATTATCATAAGAACAAAGTAAACAAAGGTTGAAATGCAAGGACATTAGACAATAACTCAGCATCATATTAAGAAGTAAAAATGCCAGTATAGGCATAAGCAGTTATAAAAGGTTATAATGGTGTAACTCTACTTTTTCTACAAGATTTGAGACTTTTTTTTTTTTTTAAAAAAACAACTGCTAGTCTGAAAGCTAGTAATAACTTTTGTAACGACATATTTTCTATATAATTTTAGAGATTAAGGCATTAAAATTAATGTTTTTGGACAAAACGTATACTAGTAAGGGAGTACTTGTGTGACATTCACAACTGAAAAGAGTAGGGATGGAGCTATTAAAGGAGCAGAATTGAGAAGTGGATGGTGCCTGATATATTTTGAAGGTGCATCTGCTGAGGAATTGGATTGGTTGTGTAAAAGATAAGACTAGGATTGATGTGTGTTTCTGACCTGAGCAACTGTGCTGTGATCGCACACCACCTTCAGCAAACAAAATCCCTGCAGATAACTTCTTCTTGGACAAAGTTGGGAACCATCTATTGTTACTAGAGCACATCTCTTGTGTAACTGTGTAAGTATGATGGATTCTAGCTCCTTCCCTAAGTAGAATAAGTAGATAAAAAGCAAAAGAGGTTTAGACACACCTCTTTGCCACACGGGTGTTTATAGGACAGACAGGTGAGGAAGAACCAGGACAGGATGCCCACAAGCAGTGACAGGAGGACAATCAGAGGACAGTGTGTCCTAAAAGGGAGGTAGGAAAATTGTTTTAAAAAGGGGGAAATGATTGGCTATGTTAAAAGTTGCTCAAAGATAAAAAAGATGAGGAGTGAAAGTTGACAATTAGATTTAACAACATGGACATGTTTGGTGAACTTGAAGACAGTTTCAATGCAAATAGGATCAAAACCTGTTTGCAGTGGGGCACAGGAGAGACTGAAAGATGAAAAATTGGAGAGAACATAGGCACCTTCAAGGAGTTTTATATTGAAAGGTAAGCTAACCACATAATTTACAATCCAAACTGAAGCATGTTTGCAAAGGGCACCATTCATAATTAAGCCAAAATTTAATAATCAAGTATAAACAAACTGTCACAACAAATAATGTCATTTTATGAAGGAGAGAGGACTGGCTGGATGTATTGTCTAGTTTTTTTTTTTTTTTTTTTTATATATTTTATTGATTTTGTACAGAGAGGAAGGGAGAGAGATAGAGAGTTAGAAACATCGATGAGAGAGAGTCATCGATCAGCTGCCTCTTGCACACCCCCTACTGGGGATATGCCCGCAACCAAGGTACATGCCCTTGACCGGAATCGAACCCGGGACCCTTCAGTCCCCAAGCCGACGCTCTATCCATTGAGCCAAACCGGTCTCGGCTTTTGTTTTTTTTTTTAAAGGGAGAAATAATGGTCAATTGGGTTCTGGAAGAGAGGGAAAGGTTTATGATGGAGAAGAAGAAATTCTATAGCAATGTTTTTGAATAACCAAGAGGGGATAGTATATGGTGCACAAGTGGAATGGCTGGTTAGCCAGGGGCACAGATAGAAGGCAAAAAATATGGGGACAAATGCAGGTAGGGGAGGTGATGTCATGGGAGCTCCTGGAAATTTTTTTAGAAAGGCATTTTCTCATTGAAATAGGTAGGTCATTAGCTGAGAGTGAGGATTAGGGAGGAGTTATTGGAGGTTTTAGAAGATACTTTTATAGAAGTGAATGAATGGAGTAGAGAAATTGGTTATGGCTGCCAAGCACCATTAGAGTCCAATTGCATTTAGTTACGTGTTCAAGAGAGACCAATCAACGGGGTTGTGTGTGTTTCTCAAGCCAGGTTTCACTGCAGGTGTAGTCAGAGCTGAACACTAAACTTAATCAGGATTTACTTAGTACAATGAAGAGAAAGCAAGGGAATTCAGAGTATGCAAAGGAATGATTTTATTTCACCAATGATTTATTTTTATTTTCAAAATATATTTTATTGATTTTTTTACAGAGAGGAAGGGAGTGGGATGTTGAGCTAGAAACATCCATGAGAGAGAAACATCAATCACTTGCCTCCTGCACAAGCCCTACTGGGGATGTGCCTGCAACCAAGGTACATGCCCTTGACCGGAATCGAAGCTGGGACCTTTCAGTCTGCAGGCTGATTCTCTATTCACTGAGCCAAACTGGTTTCAGCTCACTAATGATTTTTATATTTGGCCATATGTAATTTAACCTGATGTATTAGTTTCTTAGGGCTGCTGTAGCAAAGTGCCACAAATGGAGTAGTTTAAACAATAGAGATTTATTTGACAATTCTGGAGTCTAGATGTCAGCAATCAAGGAGTTGGCAGGGCCATGCTCCCTCTGAAGCTTAAGGGAAGGATCTTTCCTTGCCTCTTCCAGCTTTTAGTAACCCCAAGCATTCGTTCCTTGGCTATGGTAGCAGAATTCAAATTCAAATCCTTGGCTATGGTAGCAGAATTCAAATTCAAGTCTTCATATGGTTGTCCAAATTTTCCTCTTTTTATAAGGATGCCAGTCATAGCAAATAAAGGCCCATCCTCATCCTGACTACATCTGCAAAGCTCCTATATTCAAAGAAGGTCGCTTTCATAGGTACTGGAGAATACTATTGTAGATGCAGGTACAAGGACTTCAACATATATTTTTGGAGGACACAACTCATAACACGAATAAAAAGAAGGATGCCCTGGCCAGTTGGCTGAGCATCATTTCATGCACCATACGGTTGCTGGTTTGATATCTGGTCAGGGCACCTACCCAAGTTGTGGGCTTGATCCCCAGTAGGAGTTGTGCAGGAGGCAGCTGATTGATGTTTCTCTCTTCCCTTCTCTCTCTAAAAATGCAATAAGATTTTTTTAAAAAAAGAAATAAAGACTAGATAGAGATAAAAGATAATGAAATAGTGGCAGAATCAATAGATTATAGACCCCAGTGGTATTGAAGGGTGCTTGAAGTTGGGAATCTAGAAATAAGGTAGAGATTGAAGGATAGGATGTTTGAAATTGAGATTATGTAAGGGTTAATCAATGCTAATGACTTTAGGAGTGAGTAGTTAACAAAGAGTCCAGGTTGTCGATGGCTTCCGCAGTGGGGATCTTGAATACCCCAAGAACTATGACAAAAGGAGTATTAGAGAGAGTGCAGTGATCCAGAAAGTGAAATGTTCAAGGACCAGAAAGGAGTAAGCTGTGGTGTTGGGAGATAACTTCAACAAGAATGAGTAATGGGTGCTATGGTCTGATGGCACAAGATTCAAAGATGACTGTTTTTGAAGAGACCAGGGAGAGAAAATGTTCTTGAAACAATAAAGTGCAAGAAAAACACCTATCCCACCTCAGGCCCTGTGGTATGAATGATGTGGGAGGAAAAACTGCCACTCTTTGAGAGAGCTGTAGGAGAAGCAAGGCCCTTAGGGAAGAGACAGGCTTCAGTTAGATAAAGTAGGTAAAAGGAATAAGGGAGACGTTAAGGAAATTGATTTTGCTGGTCACTGACTTGAGTTCTGGAGGGCCTCACAGTGGGAAGGTTTTGAGTATTGGAGAGGGATGAAAGATGGGGTCAGGAAAGGTGATGTGCAGTCTTCAGCTCCATCTCCCTCCTATCTTCAACCTATCGGATCACTTATCCGCATTCAAATATATATAATATTTCCCATCTTTAAAAACAAACAAGTTTGCCTAGCCAACGTGGCTCTGTGGTTTGAGCATCAACCTATGAACCAGGAGGCACAGTTTGATTTCCAGTCAGGGTACATGCCCAGGTTTGGGGCTCCGTCCCTAGTGTGGGGCATGCATGAGGCCGCTCATCAATGATTCTCATCGATGTTTCTCTTTAATATTTCTGAAATCAATAAAATATAAATTTAAAAAAAAATCACTTGAGTTTTCATTCTATCCAGGTATTTCTCCAATCTTCCTGGCCAAACTCAGAAGAGTTATCTAAAACAAACTGTCTCCATATCTTCACACACTCTTTATTCTCAACTAGAGTCCCAGTGCCTGAAATTCCTGCATGGGTAGGATCCCTAGCGGCTGCCAGCTGCTGGCCAGGGTCTCCTTTTCCTTCCCTTGCCTGCCTGCTGCTGGTGACAGGCTGGCCCCACTTCCTGGTCAAACTCCTGGTTGAGGGGACAATTTGCATATTAAGGTTTTATTATATAGGATTCCACTGCAACCTGAAGTTTCACTTCACCACCACCATTCAACTGAAACTGCTTTTGTACCATCACCCTTTATGTTGCCATATCTAATGAAAATGCTCATGTCCTCGCCTTACTAGACTTTTTTGAGTTTTTTTTTTTTTACACAAATAAATACTCCTTGTTCTTGGCTCCCAAGATTCCAACACTCTTGGTTTTCCTCTTAATTCATGCCTATTCATTTTCCATCCCCTTTATTTTCTTCTTCTCTATCCAACTGTTATATGCTGGGATTCCTTGTCTTCTTTTTTGTTTTTTAGGTAATCTCACTCATTTTCTGTGGTTTCTAAGTATCTTCAATGTGCCAAGACTTCCAAAAATATATTTCCAGCTCAGACCACTGTCAACGCAAACTGCCTCCTTAACATCTTCACTCAGATGTGTTACAATCTCCTACTTAAAATGTTCAAAATAGAGCTCTGGTCCCACTTTCCCATCTCTTCTTCCCATGTTAATATTCAAGATGAGAATTTTTGGGTATTTCCCATTTTAGTAAATGGCACTACCATTCACACAGCCAAAATCTTGGATCTTTGTTCCTATAATTTCTCTCAACTTTTCCTCATATACACGCAATCCATCAGCTTGTCCTGTTGTGTCTCTACACCTATATCAATTGCTCGCTGTTTTCACACTCCTTCCCAAGTAACATAATTCAATATCATCTCAACTTCCATCCGTGCTCATCTCCCATCTATCTTTTTAGAGAGAAACCAGAATGATCTTGAAATATCATCCAGATACATCACTACTCTATTCAAAATACAGCATTGATTTTCAATATACTTAAAATGGAACTCCAAATCCCTAACATGTCTCACCAGGCTCAGCAGGATCTGACTTCTGACTAATCTATCTTGTGCTTGTCTCCACTCCAGCCTCCAGGAAGTGCTCACATGTTGTTCCTTCTGTCTGTAATGCTCTTTTCCCATTTCTTCACCAGTTTACTTCTCAGTTTTCAAGTCCCCACTTAAATGCCTTTTAAGTGTTTGGCTTTTAATATAATACGCAGATACACTTATTAAAAACAAGTACACTTTACTTGGTTTTATTGAATCCATTGATTGCTACCAGCTCTTTTATAACATAACTTCCCCTTTTGGAGTTGTTTTGATTCTCCTTTCAGTCACCTATAATATTTTCTTTTTTAAAAATATATATTTTATTGATTTTTTACAGAGAGGAAGGAAGAGGAATAGAGAGTTAGAAACATCGATCAGCTGCCTCCTGCACACCCCCCTTAATAAGAAAAGTCATTTAGCGCATGCCCCTGACTGGAATTGAACCCGGGATTCCTCAGTCAGCAGGCTGACGATCTATCCACTGAACCAAACCAGTTTCAGCTGGAATCTAGTTTTTTTTTTTTTTTTTTTTTTTTTTTTTTTTTTTTTTTTTTAATATTTTGAAAGTGTACAGTCATCTGTGGCTGAAGCCTTAACCAGTTTAACAGAACTATGTGTATTCTTACTGTGCTTTACTTATTTATTTTTTAATAAATCTTTATTGTTCATATTATTACAAATGTTCCTCATTTTTTTTCTCCCTCCATTGCTCCCCTCCACTAGGTTCCCACCCCACCCTCTGCCCTTTCCCCACTCCCCATTGTCCTCATCCATAGGTGCACAGTTTGTGTTCAGTCTCTTCCCACACCCCCCCTCTCCCCTTTTCCCTGAGAATTGTCAGTTCACTCCCCTTCCATACCTCTGATTCTATTATATTCACCAGTTAATATTTTTCATCAGATTTTTTTTAATTCCCTTGGTTTTTAGATTCACTTGTTGATAGTTACATATTTGTTGTTCATAATTTTTATCTTTATTTTCTTTCTCTTCCGAAAGAACCCCCTTCAGCAATTTATATATATAATTCTGGTTTGGTGGTGATGAACTTCTTTAGCTTTTTTTTTTAATCTGTGAAGCTCTTTATCTGGCCTTCGATTCTGAGTGATAGCTTTGCTGGGTAGATTATTTTTGGCTGTAGGTTATTGCTATTCATCACCTTGAATATTTCTTGCCATTCCCGTCTGGCCTGCATGGTTTCTGTTGAGAAATCAGCTGACAATTGTATGGGTGCCCCTTTATAGGTAACCACTTGCTTTTCTCTTGCTGCTTTTAATATTCTCTCTTTGTCTTTTGCTCTTGGAATTTTAATTATGATGTGTCTTGGTGTAGTCCTCTTTGGATTCCTTTTGTCTGGGGTTCTGTGTGCTTCCTGGACTTGTAGGTCTAATTCTTTTATCAGGTGGGGGAAGTTTTCTGTTACTATTTCTTTCAGTATGTTTTCGGTGTTTTGCTCTCTCTCTTCTTCTGGGACCCCCATAATTCTGATGTTGGTTCGCTTGAAGTAGTCCCAGAGGTTTTTTATATTATCGTCAACTTTCTGGATTCTCTTGTCTTCTTGCTTCTGCAGAGGAGTATCTTCTGGCTCTTTATGTTCCAAATCTTTGACTTGATTCTTGCGATCTTCCATTCTGTTTTTAGGACTCTGTATACTATTTTTTATTTCAGACAATGTATTCTTTATTTCTTATTGATCCCTTATTATTTCTCATTGATCCCTTATTATTTCTAGTTGATCCATTTTCATACCCTCATAGGTCTTGTTTATTTTATCAGCCTTTTCTAGGAAATTCTTGAAAAACCTTATAAGCATGGTTTTGAACTCTATATCCAGTCGCTTTTTGTCCTCCATTTCTTTCATTTGTGATCTGTTTCCTTGTCTCGGCATTTTTGCAGCTTCCCTGAGTTGGTAGCCTTAAAAGTCTCTGTGCTCAGCTTGGATCGGGCGGAGTTTCAGGGTGGATCCTACAGCCTTGGCTTCAGTCAGCCCCGCCCTATGAGGCTCCTGAGTCTCAGTATTCCTCAGGTTCCTTCAGTACTCGTTGCAAGCACCTCTGAGAGTAAGGTGCCCTCGAGTTTTGCATGCTACCAAATAGTCTAGGCTCTCGCTCAATGAGCCCGGAACTGGGGTTCAGTTCAGTTGGAAGTGGGGTTGGAAGTGGGGTTCAGAGCAGTCTGGAGCTTTTGTCTCCTTCCCGTTAGGGCTATCCAGCAGCACAATCAACCGCCCATTCTCTGCACGCAATGTGCGAGCCTCTGGGACTTCCTTTTGCTGCTCTCCTGGGTTTTCGCCTTACAGCCCAGGCTCCCTCTGTATGAGCCTGGGTCCCCAGGGTCTGGCCTAGAACTGGGGTTCAGTAGTGTCGGATCTGGGGTTCAGCACAGTCCGGAGCTTTTATCTCCTTCCCGCTAGGGAACGCCAGCCAGGCACTCAGCCTCCCCCTCCTCTCCGGCTCCGTCCTCTCTGTGTGCACAATGTGTCTCTGTACCTTAGGCTTTTACAGCTCTTTTGATTTTCCTTCTGGTTTTCTCTTTCCTTCTAGTTGTAGAATTTCCAGTCAGTCGACTTTCCTGTAGTTCTGGGTAATGTCCATTTTGTATTTTATTGAAATTGTTGTGTGAGGCTGCAGTTAGGTGTTACCTATGCCACCATCTTGGATTCTCCTCCTTTTATGTGCTTTGTCTAATAATAATTTTTCTTTAACCCTTTTATTTATTTATCTATTTCTTTGTTAATCCTCACCTGCAACCCAGGTATGCATCTTTGTCAGGGAATTGAACCTGTAACCCTTCAGTGCAAGGACTGATGTTCTGATCACTGAGCACACTGGCCAGGGCTAACCCTCTTAAATTTGAATGTAATGAGTATAAGCAATGCAGTACTTAATAATAGTTTACTACCTCAAGCAATAAGCTTTTCCTTCTATTTTTATTTCAGAACCAGTTAAAAAATGTCTGAAATGATCTAATTATGATGTTTGTTTTAAACTGTGTAGTAAAGAATAAATTTTAAGAAATATTGACCATCTTGTTTGCCTATTACTGTATTTAAATTTTGATAAATTGTCTGGAAGGCCCTGAACATGGTTGTTTTTCTCTAAGTATTAACCTGGGATGCAAGATTAAAAATGAAAGGATTTATAAGAATAGACATATAGATCAATGAAACAGAATTAAGAATCCAGAAATGGATCCACACTTATGTGGTGAATTGATTTTCAGTAAAGGTGTCACAGAAATTTAATAGAAAAATAATTTTTAAAAAAGAACATAGTCTTTACAAGAAATGTTTTTGGGATACCATATATCCACATAGAAAAATTAAATAAACTTTGCTCTTTCTTTATACTATACACTAAAATTAATTCAAAAACAATCATAGATCTAAATGTAAGAGCAAAAACACATACCTTCTATGGAATAAAACATAGAAGAAAAGTTTTTGTAACCCTGGGATAAAATAGGAAAAAGCATGAACCATGAACGGAAAAACCGCTAAGAGTTTAAAAAAATTAAAATTATTTGTTTGTTGAAACCATTAAGAAAATGAAAAGACAAACTGCACCTTGGGGAAAAAATATTTGCAAAACATATATCTGACAAAAGACATTCAAATGTGATTAAGAACTTTAGCCAGTTTGGCTCAGTGAATAGAGAGTCCCAGATTCGATGCCAGTCAAAGGCATGTACCTCAGTTCCAGACTTGATCCCTGGCCCTGGTTGGGGTGTGTGCAGGAGGCAACCAATCGATGTGATATGTATCTCTCATGCCGATGTTTCTGTCTCTCTATTCCCCTCTCTTCCACTCTTTCTAAAATCAATGGAAAAATAACTTCCGGTGAGGATTAATGACAACAACAACAAAAAAACTTTTGCGACCTAATAATAAGATAAGTCAAAAGGAAGAAACAGAAAAAAATATCTATATTCATTCGTATTTAACAAAAAAAAGCTTAACATCATTGGTTATCAGGAAAATGCATGTTAAAACTGCAATGAGATATACACCTATTATTATAGCTTAGAAAGACTGAGATGCCATGTGTTGGTAAAGACGTGGCAACCAACATCTCATCACTAAGCACACTGGCCAGGGCTAACCCTTTTAAATTTGAATGTAATGAGTATGAGCAACACAGTATTCAATAATAGTTTACTACCTCAAGCAATAGGTTTTTCCTTCTAATTTTTTTCAGAACCAGTTACAAAAATGTCGGAAATGATCTAATTATGACATTTGCTTTAAACTGTGTAGTAAAGAATACATTTTAAGAAATATTAATCATCCTTGTTTGCCTATTACTGTATTTAAATTTTGATAAATTGTATGCTTCAATGGAAGGCACTGAACATGGTTGTTTTTCTCTAAGTATTATCCTTACAGGTAACAATTTGTCAGTGTCTTAAAAATGGAAACAAACCCCTTTTATAAGACCTACCAATGCCACTCCTAGGTGTTTACCATCAGTGAAAACACATGTCCACACAAAGATTTGTACACAGATATCCATAGCAGCAGAAGGGAGGGAGATGGAGGGGCTGGGTGAAAAAGGTGAAGGGAATAAGAGGTACTAATCATTAGTTACAAAATGTAATAAATTTATGGTGATAAAAAACAAAGCATAGGGAATATAGTCAATAATATTGTAATCACTATGTATGTGGTACTTGTAATATTGGAGGGAACACTTTGTCAAGTATAGTAAATCAAATGCCTTCACTTATTTTCTTTAATTGTTGACACTATTACAGATGTCCCCTTTTCCCTCCACCTTTGTCCCCCTTCACCCAGCCCCCACCCGCCACCCCTAGCCTTTACCACACTGTTGTCTGTGTCCAGGGGCTGTGCCTTATGTTCTTTGGCTAATCTCTTCATGCTTTCACTTCTTCAGTCTCATTTATTGTGATTCTCAAAACATCCATCAACCCTGTTGTTCTGAACTGAATTGTTTCCTCCCCAAATACATATGTTGAAGTTATTAGCTTTGATTACTAACCCCCAATAGCTAAGATCGTGATTGTATGTGGAGAAAGAGTCTTTAGAGAGGCAATTAAGTTAAAATGAGGTCATCAGAATGGGCCTTCATCCAATGGAACTGGTGACCTAATAAGAAGAGAAAATTAGGACATACGCACATAAAGCAAATATTCGGTGAGGGCATCGGGAGAAGATGGCCATCTACAAGCCGAGGAGAGAGGCCTTAAAAAACACAACCCTGCTGCCGAAACCGGTTTGGCTCAGTGGATAGAGTGTCGGCCTGCAGACTGAAAGGTCCCAGGTTCGATTTTGGTCTAAGGCATGTACCTTGGTTGTGGGCACATCCCCAGTAAGGGGGTGTGCAAGAGGCAGCTGGTCGATGTTTTTAACTCTCTATCCCTCTCTCTTCCTCTCTGTAAAAAAAAAAAAAAAATCAATAAAATATATTTAAAAAACACACACAGACACACAACACAACACCAAACAAAAAAACACAACCCAGCTGACACCTTGATGTCAGACTTACAGCCTCCAGAAGCATGAGGAAATACATTTCTGTTGTTTAAGCCACCCAGTCTGTGGTACTGGGTTACTAATATCCTTATGAAGGTGTGTGCTACACTTCCGTGTTGGACCTGATGGCTTCTAGCTTTCTAAGCTACAATGAGGTCACACGAGGATTGCAAACCAGGTCCTCTGAACGCAACGCTAGTGCCTTTCCTTTTACAAAACCATAATTTATGGCATAATGGAAAGAGTGCTTTGGAAAGCATTTAGGTACCAATGTGGAAGATGACACATCCGTTTAGACAGATGATGTTAGCTACCGAGTCCAGGAAAAAATATCTCACAATTACTCCCCTTCTGTTCTTGGCTGCAAATCCAGCCCAGCTTGGTCCCCCAGTTGGCAGGCTTGGACCTCAGCTGGGTGACAGGAAGAAGCTGGCCCATGAATATGGAAGGTGGGAGGACTTTGGATTGTGGCAAATAAATAATTAGTTGCACATGTTTCTTTGTTAGCGTAAGAGAATTAAAAAGCATATGTGTGCTGGACAGTTATAGTTAGAATGAACAATTTAATTTTTCATATTCAGCTTAGCTTTGTTTTCATGTTGTTTCATGCAACTAATTCCCATTCCTATTCATTGATCCATAAAGTATACCTAGATATGAAAAAAAAAAAAAAAGGTGCAGGCCATGGTTTACTTATTTGGCTTTTCTTCATATGAAGAAAGAGGGGAATCTCTTTGAAGAGGGCTAATTCTATTTAAAAAATGAATCAGAAGCCATCTACAAGTAAAAAAAAGCAACTTTATCTTTAGAAAAAGCATTTGGATAATACTTTAACATTTTTGAAATTAAGAACACGTACTAACAACAATAAACTTAAATTCCATAAAAATACAAATGTGAATGGGAGAGGTGAGTAAATTAGACAAAATAAGAGCAAAGATAAAGAAAGAGATGGCAGGAGGTGACTTGGGAATTTAGTTCTGAGAGTATAATTCTCGACTGTTCTCTAAAGAGCAAGGTGTAATGATTCCCAAATAGCTCTCTGCATGGAACATTCTATCTCCACCACCTGCTTCTCTTTGCCCTTTATCGCTTAGGTCTCAGGCCTTGTGCTCACCACTAAGACTTAGATGCCCCTCTTATTCACACCCATCTTTGAAGCACGAGGCACATTTGTGAATACTTGTTCCATGTCTCTCCTCTTAACTAGAATGTGAGCTCCATGGCAGTTGTGACTATATTTGCCTTGTTCACTGATGAATCACTAGCACCCAGTGAGCTTCCTGGCATATCACAGACAATGAGTGAATGAAAAGATGAGAAATGTATACTTTATGTATATCCTTAAGGCCAAAATAAGGTTGTTTCTTATGAAGTTTTTGAAGGAGAAGCAATCTCTAAGATATTCCCTATGCCTGCTTTCATGTGAGAATAAGTAAAAGAATTACAGAGAGAGAGAGAGAGAGAGAGAGAGAAGAGAGAGAGAGAGAGAGAGAGAGAGAGAGAGAGAGAGAGAGAGAGAGAGAGAGGAGAGAGAGAAAGAGAAAAGAAAGAGAACAGGGTACTTTTCATTAATTTCTGGCCTTTTTTATTACTTTCAATGGAATCTCCATGAGGAATGACAGTGTGTTTGTTTTTACTCACTATTCTATAACTTAGAACAGTACACGGCATATAGCAAATTCAATAATACAGATGCATACATATCTCTTATAACAAAACAGATTGAATAAAATACAACTCAATACCAATAAAAACCAAGGCAAAAATATGTAAAGAGTAATGACTAAAATGCAAAAAGATCACAAAGATGCCAAACTTTAAATTTGGCTCAGTTACCTGAGAGCTAATGTGGAAAGTGAAAGTCAATTTATTAGTTAATATTATCAGAAAGTGAATTCCTTAGGGGGAGCAAACATTCCTGTATACTTTAATGTAAGTGTGGGGTTCAATATAGAATTCACTAAGTAAGTAATGGACAAAAGTTCTAAGAACATTCCTACACCCCATGTATAGAAGATGCCATATAACTTCTGACAATAGTCAAGGACTTTGCATTACACTTCAATTCAATGAAAAATTGTGCAAAGGACAGACCTGGTCAAATGTACAGCCACTGGTTGCTCAAGGTTACCTAATGCAATGCTCCTAAAGTTCTTTCCTGGCAGAACTATGTGGGTAGGGCTACCTTGCTTTCTAGACAAGATTCTGGTTCAACTCTTGCTTTCTTTCTGTCTTGATGTACCTGTGTTATGAATCACTAAGAAGGGCAATGAGCTTTCTTCCACTTCCCACCTAAGATGATGGGCATACTTGGATCAGGACCTGTCTCAGCATGCTTTCCAAAGGCAGCCCTGAAAACACATCATTCTCTTTAGTCTTCTGACAGCCCCTTGTGAGACAGGCTTTAGTCTGGTTGGGTGTATCTATATATGTGAAAGCCAAGCAACCAGAATGATGGAATGACTGGAATGACTGGTTGCTGTGATGTGCACTGCAGTGGCCAACCAACCCGATCGGGGTCCAGATTGGCCCCTCAACCTCCTCAGCCTTTCCCTCTGGCTGCCCCCCCCCAACCCCCCACGTACACCTCCTGTGTCTCCTTCCCCCTGCCGGCCTGGTCCTGATCTGCCCCCATCAGGACAGGTGGTTGGACCCCACCCATGCATGAATTCATGCACTGGGCTTCTACTAAAGTCGTATTTGTAGATCCAACTTTCTCCATTGGCAGGCCTCAGGGTACACATTTACAAAGAGGTAGGCCCCAGTCTCATTTTCAGTCTAGTTTTAGGGATCTAGGGATCCCTGCATTATGTGGGATATTATTTATTGTACTTACCTGACCTGGTAATAAAAATGATGCTCTAATGAGATGCTCATTTGGTTCCTTGTGTCTACTCTCAGTTGGTTAGAACCTAGAGAACATAGGTGATTGAACATAGGCCTTCAACACCCATGACCATAAATTCAGAAAGACTGTAAACATCATGATATGCTTGCTGCCTGGGTTTCCTCAGGAAGACGATGAGAGGCAGAGTTTGTGCCAAGAAGATATAAGGAGACAAACAAATGAAATGCAGAAGGTGAAAACTTGGTCTTCTTTTTAGATATATAGTATCTTCATATTCTGTAACCTGAAAGCTGTTGACTTCTATCCCTTAGCCTATCAGCCTCAGTAACTGCAGAGCTTGACATAAAGAAAGTAGATATTTTCCAAACCCACTCTCTAAATCACAGGGTTATCTCTCTCAGTTCCCCTGATAACTTGATGCTGTAAAACATCATCATTTCCTCTTCCTCACTGAAAACAGACTTTGGTATATAATTCTAAGATTGATCAAGATCCATATTCCACTGAAACTGGTTTTGTTCAGTTGATAGAGCATTGGTCTGCGGACTGAAAGGTCCCAGGTTTAATTCCGGTCAAGGGCATGTACATTGGTTGCAGGCACATCCCCAGTAGGGGGTGTGCAGGAGGCGGCTGGTCGATGTTTCTCTCTCATCGATATTTCTAGCTCTGTATCCCTCTCCCTTCCTCTCTGTGGAAAATCAATAAAATATATTTAAAAAAATAAAAAAAAGATGCATGTTCCTCCCATTTATGTTTCCAAATTGACCAAATGGCAGAATGACACACAGACACTCAACGGCTTTTTTTTTTTTTTTTTTTTTAAATGGGTATGAAACCACTTCTATACTTGTTTTGTCTTTTGCTTTATCTCCTTTTTCTAGCCTCAATCCCTAGTACCTCTTTTTATTAATCCAAGAGGAGTGACTAGCAATATGTGTATATTGGAGTAATAATTCTCAAATTGCCAAAAATATACACAATTAGATCTGTACTGGTATATATCAGCTTTAGAGTAAGGGATTCAAATGTTCTTCAGGAATTATAATATCTATCTCATAGGGTAGATATCATATGGTTATATATTATATAATATAAATTATGCATACATAAATATAGTAAAACTGGAGGCCTGGTGCACCAAATTTGTTCCTAGGTTCCTAGGTCTGGCCGGTGATCAGGGTTCATCTGTGGGGCAACTGGTGGGGCAATTGGGGGGACCCCGCTCACACCCACCTTGACTGGACTAGGACCTGTGGGCTGGGAGCAGCTCCTGCGTTGAGTGTCTGTGTGTCATAGTGACTGGTCATTCTGCCATTTGGTCAATTTGCATATTAGGCTTTTATTATATAAGATTGTGTTATTATGTACTAGGAATGATACTAGATTGTTTACTTTGCCTCATTTAATCCTGACAGGTACAGGTGTGTGTATGTGTGTGTATGTGTGTGAGTGTGTGTGTGTGTGAGTGTGTGTGTGTGTGTGTTTGTGAGTATAATACAAAAAATATCCTATATAATAAAAGGCTAATATGCAAATAGACCAAATAGCGGAACAACTGGAATTGAACAACCAAATAACTGGTCGTTATGATGTGTGCTGACAACCAGGGGGCATGTGTGGAAAATGGCGGGTGTCAGTGGTGGTGGGATGGTGGAGCAGGTGTGCTGGGGTGCCAGACCAAGGCGGGGCACTAGTTGCTGTCATTGGGGTGATCCTTGGGTGGCTACTGAAAATTCTTTGCTCCTGTGCACTGCGGTCCCTCCCAGTGCTCACACCTGCTGCTGACACAAGCCCTGCTTGCACCCACAGCTGGTGCCAGAGTCGGCATTTGCACCCATTGCTGGTGCCCAGCGCTGCTCCTGATCACTCAGCACCATCGGTGGATGCAAAGGGCAGCTGCCAACCCAGATCACCCCTGAGGGCTTCGCCACCTCCCCCTGCTCCTGAGGGGCAATCGGGGCAATAGCTGCTGCTCACACCTGCTGATGGCACTGGTCCACTCACATCAGCTGCTGGCGCTGGCCCCAATCGCTCTGTGCTGTCAGTAGGTGCAAGCGAGGCCAGCACCGTCATTGCATGGGAATGGTGGCAGGAGCAGGATGCTGCCAGACAGGGGCCCTGAGGTGGGGGTAGGGTGGGCCACCGCAGGAGGGGCTGGGTGGGGGCATGGAGGATGGGCCAAGACCAGCCCCTGTGCCTACCGCAGCCTCTGGCCCACTGTTCTTTTCAAGGTGTATGAATTCATGCACTGGGCCCCTAGTATACTATATATATACAATTATATATATGGCATACAATGAGAAAAAGGATCTAGTATCAATCCTAGTTTATAATATGTATTTACAACTGTTATTAATATTGAGAATAAGGAACATAGATTTTGATAAAAAATATTCGATTATAGAAACCTGAAAAATAGATAATGTATTTTATCTCTTGTAACTAAAAACAGAATATAAATTGACTGCAAATCTATCCTATGCTTGATTTACAGTTTCAATTATGAATATGACTTAAAGGACTTACACCACATGTCATCATAGCCATAGACTATTAGGGCTGGAGAGGCCAGTGAAGACCATCAGACACAACTTATTCATTTCACATATTTCACATGCATGCAAACTGAGATCTAATTGGTCCCCATTTACAGATGCAAAATATCTTAATGAAATCTGATGTTTAAAAAAATCTGGAGGTGTTTTTTGTTTGCCTCTTCAGATTTTTGGAAGTATGTTTTCACTTTTAATTTGCATGTTAGTTAGTAGCCAAGCCTTTCTCCTTTTCACCAAGAAGCTATGATGTAATTAAAAACAAAGCGTTTGGAGTTGGAAAACTGCGCTATCAGATCCTGCCTGGAACTGTGGAACTGATCCTCAGAGTAAGTCATTACTAATGGTTTCCCATTGGGAGTTGATTCTGACAAGATGACTCAGGAGCTTCCCAATCACCAACTTAGCCGTGATTAAATGTTGCATGTGAAAACTGGGGGTGATTTTTAGCTCTAAGCAGTTGAATACTTACAATATATTTTGGAAAAAGTGTGTTTTGCTTAGGCGACAACATTAGGAAAATGGCAACTTTCAAAATGAAATCAATGGCTCTTTTCTTTAACTGGTCAAAGTGGTCCCATGATGTCAAGGATCATGTTATTATCACATATAATATCTTATCATTAAACCATGTTCTAAAACACAAGGAAACAAGCAAAAAAACCCCACACTAGTTCAAAATCTACTTCCTTCAGAAAACCTCCCATGAGTAATTACCTAATACTTTGAACCTTTATATTGAAATCACAGAATACTGAATTCCATAAAAAAAAAATTAAAATATACTTGTGCACCAACACTGGTTTGGCTCAGTGGATAGAGCGTCGGTCTGCAGACTGAAGGGTCCCGGGTTCAATTCTGGTCAGGGGCATGTACATTGGTTGTGGGCATGTCCCCATTAGGGGGTGTGGAGGAGGTTGCTGGTCGATGGTCCTCTCTCTTCGATGTTTCTGGCTCTCCCTCTCCCTTCCTCTCTGTGGAAATCAATAAAATATATTTTAAAAAATATATACTTGTGCTGTTATTTATTACTAAACATTAATTTTTTTTTTTATTGATTTCAGAGAGAAAGGAAGGGGGAGAGAGATACAAATATCAATGATGAGAGAGAATCATTGGTTGGCTGCCCCCTGCACGCCCCTCTCTGGGGACCAAGCTTGCAACCCAGGCATGTGCCCCTGCCAGACCGGAATCGAACCCGGGACTCCTCAGTCCGCAGGCCAACGCTCCACCCACTGAGCCAAACCAGCCAGGGCACTAAACATTTTTTTTTTTTTTTTTAAGTCTTCCCCAGTTCTTTATTTAAAATCTCTGCCTATAGCAGGCAGCCCTGGGTTTGAACCTTGGCTAACTTTCCAGCTGCATGATCTTGGACTAGTAAGTTTCTTCATCTGTAAAATAGGGGTGAATATGGTATTCATCTCACGGGGTGGCTGTGAGGGTTGAGATAACATATGGAAAGTACTTAGCATGGTGTGCGGTACATGGTAACTGCTTACCAAGCGCCCGTCCATTCTAATTTTTCCTGGAAGGTGTATTAGGAAGAGCCTGGGCTGTGCAGTGAGTCAGTTTGGGTGTTCCATTCCCACCTCTTACAGAGAAATCGAATTAACCCTTTAGTGCCACTACTTTCTCACGTCCAGAGTGGACATGCAGTAATGCTACCCAGCTCACTGGGTTGCTGGGTGCTTATTATGTCCCTGGACTCCCCAGTACACTTAGGAAGTGTATCCCAAGGGCAAGGCACCGCAAGGCAAGGCGTCCGTCCACCAGAAGTTTCAAAAGAAAATAAATAAACGCGTGTTCTCCACGATGGGCACTCCTCCAAGCCATCCACTCACAGGGCATTGCGGATGACACATGCAAATGGCAGTGGGTCTCCGCCCCAGGCCCTTTATATTGCGCCCTGAGAGCTCATTTTCTTGGCATTTTTTTTTTTTTTTTACAAGCCCGCAGCTCCTCCAAGCCCAGGCGGAGCTGGAACAGCCATAGACTGTCCAGAGCCACAGCAATAGGGGAACCCAAACCTCTTCTTCCTCACCCAGGAGAGGTGAGCCTCGGGGGCGCAGCCCAGGGCCCCTTTCCAGCATCCCCGGCCTCCCGTGCCCGCCATGGAGGCTTTTCCTGGAGCATGGTGGAGAACTCCAGTCCTCACACGGTTAACCTTGGAGGAGGGAGGAGGCAGAGGGTCCCCGCCCACGAATTAAAAAAAAAAAAAAGAAAAAAAAAAGAGGATCACCTCGGCCCGGCCTCGCCCCCTCCAGGGCCCCGCCCCCTCCGTCCCCGGCCCCGCCCCCTCCCCACTGGGGACCGACCCGCGGCCGCACCTGCCGCGCACACACGCCCCCCGCACGCCGGCCGCCCCGCGCGCCAGGCCTCCGCGCCGCCGCGGCGCCCCCGGCGCCCCCCGCCCGGCCCCGGCCCGCGCGTCCCCCCGCCCTCCGTGCGCTCCGCCGGGCCTCGGCGCGGGCCCCGGCCGCCCGAGCCGCCGCCGCCGTGCCCCTCGGAGCCGCCCCGCCGCCCCGCGCGAGGCTCCGGCGAGAGAGGACCCGCCGCCGGGGCGCGCGAGGCCGCTGCTGCCGCGGCCGTGCCCTGCGCTCCGGCTCCTCCCGCCCCGATCTCCCCGGTCCTCAGCCTGCAACGCCCCGCTCCTCAGCAGCAGCACCCTTAGGGTGGCCTTCTCTTAGGGTGGGGCGGGGAGGGCCCTGCATTTTTTTGGGGGGGAGTGGGGGGTGGGCGGGGAGAAGGACCCGGAGGGGAAAGGACTCGGTGCGAGACTATGGGGAAGGACCAGGAGCTGCTGGAAGCGGCGCGCACGGGCAACGTGGCTCTGGTGGAGAAACTCCTGTCTGGCAGGAAAGGAGGGATCCTGGGCGGAGGATCCGGACCCCTGCCTCTGTCTAATCTGCTCAGGTAAGGACGGGGGATGGCATCCCTCCTGAAGCATTGTGATGGATCCGTGCTGCTCCTCCTCCTCCTCCTCCTTGGGGGTACCCGCACCTGCTGGCGGATAGCGGTTGCTTCTTCAGAGGAGACGGGGAGTGTGCATGGAGAGGAGGCTCGAGCCTCCCGGTCAGATGGATGGACGCCTTGGGTTCTCGGAGTGATGCTCACATAGCCTGCCTTCAGGGCGTCCGTCGCTACTTTCCTCCAAGAGCCCTGGTGCAGAACTTGGACCCGTGTTGCTGGAAGGAAATCGGTGTGGCACCTGCTTTCCATCAGTGTGTGTTCTGGCGCCTCAGCCCCGAACCCCCCAGCCTTTGGGTGTGCGTGTGTGTGTGTGTGTGTGTGTGTGCGTGTGTGTGTGTGTGTGTCTGTTTGAATGAAACTGTCAGAGAAGCTACAGCGTGAATGCCATTACCCTGCAAGAGCCACAGGCTTAGATTGCTGCTACCTTCTCTTGCAAGAAGGCATTTATTTGCTCTGTGAGGGGTTAGGAGCCCACAGAATGAGGAAAGTGAACCTTGGATGAGATGGCATCAGGACAGGGTGTGGATGAAACTTGATGAGGCAACCCAGCAGCACTTTGTTCCCTGGATGTAGCTGAGTGGAAACTTAGTTATTTTGTATCTCAGGATTGGGATCCTGGATTTGGAACATGGTAGAGGCCTCTGAGTGTGGAGAGGTTTCAGGTGAGGCTGATGCTGCTTGGAGAATCTTTCTAGGATGACATTTTTTTTTTTTTTTTTTTTTTTTTTATGTCAAGATCTTTATTCAGCAAGCAGAGCTTTAGAAATAGCAGGGATCATTTACACATTAAAAAAAACTATTAACTTAGAAGTTGAGATGGACAAATGAGATCAGTTGGGAGGGAGGACGCCTGAAGAAGAGTCACCGGATAAAATTCAAGGAAAAGCGCTTTAGTTTCTACAATCATGGCTTTTCCATGTATCCTGGATATTTTGGGAGGCATTATTCATCTCTTTACCCCATCTCTTAGGCAACTCAGCTGTACTTGTAAAAAAAAAAAAATTAAGAGCCCAAGTGATTTTCATGGTTTTAAAAAGGTGTTCTGCGCTACTCCGAACATGTGCTTCATGCAAACTTTTGGATGATAACAGTGCGTTCTTTACACAGTTCTCATGTGTTGTAGTGGTCAGACAATGCAATTAGTTGCAGTCCTGGCTAATAGGGTACATGAAAACATTTGTGTTTCCGTGAAATGAATTTGGTTGGAAAATGGTTGCTGGGATTCAAAAAAGCTCTGTAAGTGATCATCTATATTTGTTGACAGTGACATTTTATTGGAATGACAGTTCACTTCTGAACAATGAAATGCTTGTGGAACATTGTTTTTCAGTAAAAAAGGTCTTAGAAGTGACGGCTCTTGTGTATACTCCCTTGTTAAGTAACTTTCACTTCCATACACGAGTAGATAATGTGTACATACTTTAGATTATAGCTCCAGTAATTGCCCTTAGTCACAGGTAATTTATACAAAAGCAGTCATCTGGTTACAGTTTTAAGTTGCGGGTAAAATAAATTTATGCCAGGGTGACGTATTAGTTATAAAATTGAATATGGCTAGAAACCTATGTGGTTAAAATAGGTTTCTAAAAATAATCAATTCCTTTGGAATAACATTGAAGAGTTCTCTGAGAATGGGGAGAACTCCAGTTAATTTTATTGACATAGTTTTAAAAAAAAAAGCCTATTTGTGTGATCAGCAGATATCTATGAAATGCTTTCTCAGTTGTGCCATTTTTAAAAAGACTAGATGTCAAATTTTAGGAATAAAATACCAACTATTTAATGTTAGTAAATATTAAATCTCAAAATTGTGACCCACAACGTAACTGTTGAATGAGAGGTTTTCTATTTTGCTGTCTTTCAGAGGTAGTAGCAGTCACTCTACAACAAGAATGCACGTAGAAAACAATGAAACTAAAAACATATTCACTAGAGTAATGTGAACCAAGTTGTAAAAATCAGAATCAAACCCGGTAACCGTTACACTTGCATTTTTCGACCTCATACTGAATAAACAACTAAAACAGTGTCTTTGAAGAAAATGGGAGTTGAAATTGTATTTTTCGGATGATCACTTGCATAAAATGAAATTCCTAAGAGAAGGCATGGTTTATTTAGTTGTCACTTTCTTTCATAAACGATTGTCATCAGAAATTCATTTATAGGATAATGGAAAATGTGACCCTTCCCACTTCAAACATGATGATGACGCTTCAAAATTTTAAAATATTTTGGAATTAATTGTGGAATAGGGTTGTCTCCTCCAACCGCCCCCCTCCCCCATTTATTACTTGTGTTGTGCAATAGTAGTGTGAGATCCTATGTGAAATGCTTACATGTGCTATCTCATTGAATTCTATGTCAACCTTAAGTGGTCGATCCTCATTTCACAGATGAAGGACCAAAGAGAGAGGAAGACCAAGAACTTGCCCAAGGTCCCATGATTAGTACTGGCCAAGATGTGAAGTTATGTGATTCAGATCTGCTCTACTGCATCTTATGTGTTATTCATTGAATGTTTTAATTTCAAAAGTTTAAGGTGTATCTGAATATTTTTTGCTATGCATAATTTAATTAAAAAACCCGTAAATTTTTTTCTAATTAAAAAAATCTCATTACTGCCCTTTGAGGGATCACTAGTTAAGAAATTTTGTGAAGATGCTTTTGAATTCATATGGCCTCCTAAGTGAGCAGTGGCCATTATGGTGGGGAATCGTATTCTTGGGTGACAACTGAACTTTTTAGCAAAAGTAAGAATGACCTTAAATAAATATAAAATCGCTCCTTACTGTCCTCTTCTATAAAATGGGAATAGCAATAGCACCTATTATATAGGGTTGTTGTAAGGATTAAATGAGATGTTAAGCAATGGATGCAAATCACTTAGCACAGTGGTCAGCAAACTGTTGACTAATGAGTTTGCCTACCACTGACTTAGCACATTGGTGTTTACCATCAGTGTTATTATAATTTCTCATGCATCTCTAAAGCACTGGACTCTATTTCTTAAGACCTTAATGACGATGGATTTGCTTCATATTGGACTGGGAGTAAATTTCTGCAGTAGGTTTTCCATTAGAATCATAGAATGGGGCCTTTTAGTTCAACATCTCACTTAGAGGAATTGCCTCTCACATCTTTAACCAGTGAGTTACTCCCGTGACTAGATCTATTCCATTTTTGAAAGCTCTAATTATTTAAAAAATTAACTTTATTGAGTTGAAATCCACCTCCCTTTAATTGCCAGCAGTTCATATTAGTTTAATTCACCTGCCAGTACAGTTCTTAAGGAGCATGCATTTAGGTATATTGTTTTCTTATAAAACTTCTATACTTTTTTCATGGAAGTACCATATTTCTAGCAACCTTTTGTCATGTGGCATTATAGATTAGGTGAATTTAGATGCTCATCTTTTTTACTACTCTATTTTTCTTTCTTTGTATATTCTTAAAGTTTGCAATGACTCTTGAAGTGTAGCTAGCAGAAGTGGACAAAATGCACTGCCTGTCATTAGACCAATGTAGAATACATTGGGACTCGATGTACTATTGAATTAAAAATGCAAAACCAAGGAAACAGTGACAAAATAGCATTTGTAGTATGACCCTACTTTTTTTTAAAGAAAAAAAAATAAGTGTGTGTGAACATTTAGAATGTGCATTAAGAAGTCTGAAATGATAAACACCACAATGTAAACTGTATTCATTTAAAATTATTTTATTTATTTTTCACAGAGAGGTAGGGAGAGAGATAGAGAGCTAGAAACATCGATGAGAGAGAATCATCGACCAGCTGTCTCCTGCACACCCCCTACTGGAGATGTGCTCGCAACCAATGTACATGCCCTTGACCGGAATCAAACCTGGGACCTTTCAGTCCACAGACCGATGCTCTATCCACTGAGCCAAACTGGTTTCGGCAACTGTATTCATTTTTGAGTGGTGGAATTGTGGGTGATCATTATTTTCTGTTCATTTATGTGCATTCTCCAGAATTCCACAATGGACATATATTATAAAAAGGAAAATAAAACAGCTATTTAAAACATAATACAATGAAATTACCACATTATTATTATTGTTGATCTAAAACCTACCGTAATACAGGCCACATTTTCCTAGGCTGTTGAATGGCATTGATTCACATTGGGCAAATACTCAAAACTTCTAGGTATTCTTTTTTCCATGCCATGCGGAGCCATGCTTCCCCTATGTGGTACTTGTAAATGTGTTGCTTGAACTTAAATTATCCCTATTACATCTCATCTTACTTGCTTTAGCCTATATTTATAATCTGTCTAGATCTCCATGACTTGTAAGTCTGTCTTCCAACATAGTCACTTCTCTGCGTCATCTATAGATTTAGTAAGCCTGTTTTCTATAACTGGAATTCAACACACCATGATGCATCCTCTAAAGAACCTCTCTTTGGCTTAGCACAAATGTAAAAGTAGCAGTCTTTATGGGTGATATTTCTACCACCAGTGAAGCCATTTAACAGAACCATCAGCTACTTCTTTCCAATATATCTGTGAGAAGAATATGGAGGATCACTTTAGCCACTGCCTTTTTAAATTTACGCTATATTTTGGTTATGGCTTTCCTTTGATCTACCCCTTTAGTGGTAAGTCAACAAATTCCATCCAAATCTGGCTACTTTATTTTAGCGAGTTCCGAGTAGTAAACCATTGATGATGCTTAATACTGATGTGTCTCATTTTTCTGGGTCTGCTTACTTACACTCATTTGAAGCAGCTAAGTGTCTCTTAGGATCTCTATTTGGAACTTCAGTCATCTCCTAACGTTGTTTGTTTATCCTTTCTAGTTTGAAAATTATTCTCACTAGGGAGATAGAAGCAAACTAGAAGTTGGGAAGAATCGGATTCTTGGCATTGTTCAATGTCATAGGAAATTCTCTTGTGGTCTAAAACCATCCATGATTTTTTTTTTTTTTTTACTGTTCTTCTGTCAGAGCTCAAGGTTACATTAGCTGCCATAGCAGTGAACTTGTGTACCTCCCTTCCGTTTTTCAAACTTAGCTTCAAGAGACATTAGCATTTTCCCAGGACAAGTATATATGTCTGGTGTTGTGTTTGTTTTCAGTTATACTCCTCATCACCCCCTTTCATCCTTGAAGAAAACCCGAGCTCATCACAGAAATGAAATTGAGTTGCCTCCCTCCTTTTCTCTCGTCCATAATATATGTGAAATTTCATTGTATTTAACATGTCTTTCATGAGACAGCTGCAACGCCTTTTGAAGTCTCTTCCTTTGGTACAACCGCCTTTTAGTCCAAATAGGAATAATTCCCTTTGAAAATATATATGGAGTTATTTCTTTTTTAGTGTGTCTAGATTGAGTTGTATTTTAATAGAGCAATACAAAGTTTGTGAATGCCTCAGATTTACTTGATTTTTCTTAATGCCTCAAGGAGCCATTAGTAAAAGTGTATCTTACTAATATGTGTTCAGTACATTCTTGTTGAACATAAAGAATCCTGTCCTCAAGATCCCTCAGGGAAAAAAATAGCTCAGTAAGTGGAAGGAAAAAAATCTTCTGGCCACCAAACACATACAAACCAGATAGTTTATAATTTTTTTTTTTATTTTTAGATTCAGGATCCAGTTCATGAAGTTTTTGTTGATGAGTACAAGGAGATAAGGGGCAACTCGGGAGCATTGTAATTTCCACAACTATTTGAACAACTGTGGTTATGGGGGCTCTGATAGTAGAGACTTCCAGGGACACGGCACCGGTTAAGTGGGATAAATCACAAATAGAGCAGTGGAGCAGCATGAAAATGTTGTATCTATAAAAATAGTCAACTTGCAAGTGGGTTATCTATTTTAGATAGTAATGATGTTTGAAGCGGTGATTGCACCATTATGTTCAGGGAGCTGTGTCTGCCAGCACCAACAGTGCCAGCTGCGTGATGAGGACCGAGGAGAGAGAGAGGGAATTTTGGAGTTGACCTCTTTCTCTCCTAAGCAGGGTTTTCAGCTCCCTCTTCAAAATGGCTAGGCTGGTGTGCAGCAGGGAATTAGGACAGCCAGCCCGTGGCTACTACGCACCTTGTCCATACTTACCTTGCCCAGGACCGTGTGGGTCTCAGTGGTTCCTTACAGTTGACCTAAGCGGGGAGCAGGTCTTCACCGATGTGAATGCAGAAGCTTACAATATTCAGTAGTGCGTCTACCAACTTCAGCCGCTTACCCTCTCATGTGACGGTAAACACAATATGATGAGATCAGCTGTAGAATTAAATAGTTTCCTTAATTAAATATTTGGCGTCGTTTTGGAAAATTCTTTCTTATATATATTTTAATTTTATTGATTTTTTACAGAGAGGAATTGAGAGTCAGAAACATCAATTAGAGAGAACCATTGATTAGCTACCTCCTGCACACTTCCCACTGGGGATGTGTGCCCGCAACCAAGGCATGTGCCCTTGACTGGAAGTGAACCAGTGATTATAGCTTGTTTCCAGTAGTAAACCATTGATGATGCTTAATACGGATGGGTCCTTTCAGTCTGCAGGCTGATGCTCTATCCATTGAGCCAAACTGGTTTCGGCAGTTTGGGAAAATTCTTTCAAGGAGCCTGTTATAGAACATTCTTCCTACTAAGTATTCAACTAGAAGTGGAAGCTGACCATACTCAAGTCAAAGATTAGAAAAGACTAATGTCAACCTTCAGAACTTGAAGGCATTTAACATTTAATGCACATTTCATCTGCCTTTGGCTTCCATTTTGAACATATTGTAGCATGGTCTTATTAAAATACGATGAGTTGGTGATTCATCATAGGTTGATATGAGAGAATATTTTGTATCTGAAAGAGCAGGAATTTGCACAGAAGATTCCTCCGTGCTCCACTTCGTTCTTAGGGATGTGATGACACGGTCATGGGAACCATATGGCGGGCAGAGGCACGAGGCCAGGTGAAAAACAGGGGAATTCCTTGTGTAACACAGACCCGGGACTCTCCGTAGAGTCCAGTTTTCTTCTTTCGTATGAGAGACAGCAAGTGATCTATATATTTGTGTTCAACCCGGGTGAGGATTGCAATGGTGTGATTTATTTATTTTATTTAAAAAATATTTTTGTTGCTTTTAGAAAGAGGAAGGGAGAGGGATAGAGAGATAGTAACATTGATGAGAGAGAAACATCGATCGGCTGCCTCCTGCACACTTCCCACCAGGGATTGAATCCACAATCCCAGCCTGTGCCCTGACCAGGAATTGATCTGTAACCCCCTAGTTCATGTCTGTTGCTCCACCACTGAGCAACACCAGCCGGGAGAAATTGTGTGATTTTATTTAACAGGATGTCTTCATGAATCTGTCTGAAAATTGAACTTCTCTTCAGTTGTGCTATGGAGTCATTTGGGTTCCAGTATGTTGTGAGGGCAGCTTTGTTTAAAGCGGTTAATTAATTCTAGTTAAGTGAGCTGAAACAATCGGCCTAGACTTGTCACCATTCCTTGACCAGATCTTTAGTGATGGATGTGAGCATAAACAGCCAAACTCGTTTCTTTCTGCCTGCCTGATATTTCTGTTCCCACACCCAATTTCCCAACTCTTCCTGCCCAAATAGTTTTCTAGAAAGAAAGCCCCCATCTCCATTCTAATTACTACACTTTCACCCTGACTCTAGTTTATGTGCCAACTGTTCCTTTCCTAAGGGGAAGCAGGTTTTTGTGTGAGGAGTAGAGAGGGAATGGGCTGCATGGTGAGAAGTAGATAAAGAAGAATGGATATCGAACCCTCAAAATTGAATTTACAGTGTTTGGTTTCATCATCATCTCTGGTTTCCCTCAGTGTTAATTTCTAACCTGAGGGACTCTATGTCCTCACTTCTTTCCAGCTTTATACAACCACTGTAGACTATTTGTGGGAGCTGATAGTTAATTCATACTGAAGTGTGATTGATTGATATATGCATTTAGGAAGAGGAAGCTCTTTTAACATTTTCATTTAGGGAGGAAATACAACTTTAGGTCAAACTAGTTAATCTTTGGAGCTCTTGTAGTAAAGTCGAGGGAAGGGGGTTGGATAAAGGTGGTCATTTATCCTTCCTTCTCATTGGAGACACGAGAAAGGGGATAACATAGGGGTAGGTGCTGGAAAAGCCTTTTTTTCTACTTATTTAGTCTTTTTATTGGATATTTGTTATACCTTATACACATCTTGGGTATCAGCAAATGGCATGTTGTTTGCCTGTTTGCAGAAGTTATTCCTTAAGTGTATATGTTTATTATATGATCACAGGTGACAAAGATATGGAGTGCAATTCTACAAGAGCTTTAATATCTAATGTAGTTTGAGATTCAAATTCTTTTAAATGCATTTTCTTGCTTTTTTTTTTTTTTTTTTTTTTTTTTTTAAATTCATGTTGCAGGTTGACTTCAGTATCTAGGTTATTCCATAAACCTATGTTTCACTTTACAAGGAAGGCATTGGAAGTTCTGACCCCTGGGTCCCAGTTACCATCCTTCCACATTAAAGTCTTCTTTCTTGTTTTGTTTGTGCCTTAATTACTATTTAGCCACTTGGCCTCTCTGTTTGATACCTGTAGTCACTAATCTGCATTTGAAATGTTTTATGTATCACAAGTAGGCTAAATATAGTGTCTTGCGTTTTGAATATACTGAAACACTGCTATATTTACTTTCAGAATTCTCCCTGTGTTGTATAGCTGTTTTACTGCTCGTGTGGAGACAGGGGAGTGAGTGGGAGTGTATTGGAGGTGAGCAGCGGGAATGATGCAGAGACATTCTTTGGCATGGTAAACGCCAGCAGGGGGCAGCCCAGGACAGGGGGCAGCCGTGGGCTTGCTTTGGCTAGTGAACAGAGAGAGTGGTTGGTCTCTCACTCTGAAGGACGATAGAAACTTTGAGGACCTATTAGAGAACTTGAAGAATTAGGAACAATGCTAAAGTGATCTCCTGCAAGGTTTTCCAGTGGTGTGTTTTATGTTGTGTAGTAAGACCAAAATTTATTACTCAATGAACCAACTACTATCCAATAATCAACGTCAGCCAGGATTTTATAGGGAACTGACCTAAGAACAGTAATAACAAATAATGATTATCATTTATTTTAACTAGTATTTATTGAGAACCATGTGAGTTCAAAAATTGAATCAGATCATCTCTCTCTACCCTCGGTACTTGTAGAATAATTGGACAGATATATCAACAAAGAGTTGAAATACATTGCAATACAGAAAGGAGACTTGACTGGAGGTGGTGATCACACAATTCAGTATGCAGATGATCTATTAATAGAATTGTACACCTGAAACCTATGTAATTTGACTAAATGATGTCATCCCAATAATTAAATAGAAATAAAAGAATATACGTGGTATTGGCTGTAATGCAAGTACCAAACAATGCTACAGGAACATGAGGAGCAAGGAGATACCCTTATTTGTATCTGAGAGGAATAATCAGGAGAAACATCAAAGAGGAGATGATTCTTGAAACTTGTTAGGTGGTAGGAGTTTACCAGACTGACAGTTTGGGAGAAGGGCATTTCAGCCTCGCTTGGTGGCAAAGCCTGAGAGGCGGATGGAGAGGATTGGTTACCTGTGGCAGGATGTATCAAATAAGTATATGTATTTACGGGAACAGAACCCACGTTTCTCACCATTGGAGAATAAAATTACAAATATAGGAAGGGAGAAACAAAAATGAATCCTGCCTGTGGAGCTGGACGAATCATTGCTTTCAATAAATGTAGGTATAAACGTGTATGTGTGTTTCACTAATGAGCATAACTAGCACCCAAATCTTAGCTTTTAATGACTATTTTCCGATAAAAGGAACTCTGGTTTCTTGGTGAAATGACTGATCTAGGACTGCAGCAGAGAAAGATGCCAAAAGCATAAAAAAGAAAAAAAAATGCTCAAAGAATGACTCTATGAAGCCAGCCTGAAGGGGCTTGAACTGGCAAAGTCTGGGACAGTGTAAGTTCCAAAATTAATAATGATGAATGGGACATTCACATAGTTTAAATGCACCTCTCCACAAAACAACCAGTGCAAAGGGAATAAGAGCAATTGTATATGAAGCCTGACAGACATTATTGTAAACAAGTGGTTAAAAGGAACATTATGAGCAGCAAGGACAAGTCTCCTTTTCTGTCTTTGACTCCTTAAGCCAGATTATCTCCAGAGGGCCACCCTTTTTATCTTGCTTGGGGTCTAACCCCCTGCACGGGGCCGCCTTTGCATGTGGTTCCCTCTTCCCCTTGTTTGGATTCTGACACCCCATGTCTGGATGTTCCCTTCTGCCACCACCACATGGATACCCTGCCACCCTACATGAGCTCTGACCCTCTCATATCATGCACACCTCTATAGGGTGTCCTCTCTAACGTGCTTAAGCTCTGACACCCCCTGCTTAGTTCCCCCAGTATGGACATTCTCATCCCCTGGCTCAAGCTCTGTCACTTCACTCTTGCCTCTAGTATGGACGCCTATCTTTCTCTGCCCTACTTAATGGACTTAGGGATGGAATTGTTCAGGAAGAGGAGGGAAATGAAGGAGGAAAAGAGGAAAGAGTGCAAGAGGAAGTAGAAGAGGAGAGTAACATAGTAATGCTCTTATTTTTATGTAATGGTGACAATGATGGTGATGGTGATGATGATAAATTTCTCTAAGTCAGCCATGCCTATATCCTCGTGTTGGGCAATAAGAATTCTAAATTTTCCCTAATTGGTTTGGCTTCGTGAATAGAATGTCGGCCTGTGGACTGAAAAGGTCCCAAGTTCGATTCCAGTCAAGGGCATGTACCTTGGTTGTGGTCACAACCCCAGAAGAAGTTGTGCAGGAGGCATCTGATTGATATTTCTCTCTCATTGATGTTTCTCTCTATTTCTCTCTGCAAAAATATCAATAAAATATGTTTAAAAATTCTAATTTTTTTTAAAAGTATTTTTATTGAATTCAGAGAGTAAGAGAGAGGAAGAAAAACATTAATAAGAGAGAATCATTGATTGGCTGCCTCTTGCTCACCCCGCACTGGGATCGAGCCCACCACTAGGGTGTGTGCCCTTATTTGGAATCGAACCTGGGACTCTTCAGTCCGCAGGCCAATGCCCTATCCACTGAGCCAAGAATTCTGGGTGACAGCCTCCCTGTGTGGCTCAGTGTTTGAGCATCGAACCTATGAACCAGGAAGACATGGTTCCATTCCCAGTCAGGGTACATGCCCAGGGCTGCCAACTCAATCCCCAGCAGGAGGTGTGCAGGAAGCAGCTGATCAATGATTCTCTCTTATCATTGATGTTTCTATCTCTCCCTCCCTCTCCCTTCCTCTCTGAAATCAATAAAAAATCTGTTAAAAAAATTCTAGGTGACATGGAGATTATGACCAAAACTTGGGTCTTGTGTGGCAGTTTTTCTGGATACTATTTCTCTTTGCACTTCGGAGGAAAGATGAGATAATTTTTTTAAATTTAATAAATCTTTGTTGTTGAGATTATTACAATTGTTCCTCTTTTTCCCCTTATAGCTCCCCTCCACCCGGTTCCCACCCCACCCTCTGCCCTTACCTCGCCTCTCTCAGTGTCCTCATCTATAGGTGTACGATTTTTGTCCAGTCTTTTCCTGTACTCCCCACCCCATTTACCCTGAGAATTGTCAGTATACTCCCTTTCAATGCCCCTTATTCTATTATATTCACCAGCTTATTCTGTTCATCAGATATTTTTATTCACTTGATTTTTATTTATTTATTTATTTATTTTTTTTTTTCTGCTGTAATTGCAATTTTTAATAGACTGTAATATATGACAAATAATACAAGACTGACACTGATCATGGCAATGATCATTTCATTCTTTTGGAAACAAATAAGATTTTTGGCAGTTGAATATGAGAAAATACAATAGGAATAAAAGTGCTAGAAGATGAGAGGAATACTTTGCAAATTCATTTAAAAAGAGATGAAATATTATTAGCATTTATAATAATTGTAGTTACCTCTTTCCATTTTATTTTATTTTATTTTTTTTTTTTCTGAGAAAGGCATATGCCATTTATTTTTTATTTTTTATTTTTTTTTTTTCAAATCAATCTTTATTGTTCATATTATTACAAAGGTTCCTCATTTCTTCCCCCCTCCACCAGGTTCCCACCCCACCCTCCGCCCCCTCCCCATCCCCCATTGTCCTCATCCATAGGTGCACAGTTTATGTTCAGTCTCTTCCTCCCTCCCTTTCCCCGATAGTAAATCCCTTTTCAGATAGTAAATCTGTTACTTAGCATTATCTCATATCAATAATACCTCCACATGCCCATTGATACACTTCACACAAAAGACATTTCCAAATAGGTCAACCAGCCTCATCCAGGCCCCACCCAAGGCACTTACAGATCAACACCCCAGCGCTATACTAACTCAACACATCCAGATCTAAGCCTTCATCACTTGATTCAGCAGACCCTCAAGTTCCCGCAAAAGTTTCCAGCCATGTCTGAGAGGCAGCCGTGGGCAGGTACAGGCGAGGAGCGAGCTGTTTCGGGCCTGGCTGCTCCGGGCCTGGCCTCTGTTGCTCTGGTTCGTTCCACAACCAGCTGCTCCGGGTCTGGTCACTGCCGCTCCCGACCTAGTTGCTCTGGACTTGGCTGTTGCTGCTACAGGCCTGGCCGCACCCGACCCGGCTGCTCTGGGACCGGTTGCTCCGGTCCCGGCCGCTCCGGGCCTGGCCGCTCCCAGCCTGACAGCCGCTGCTCCGGGCCTGGCTGCTCCCAGCCTGGCAGCCATTGCTCCTGGCCTGGCCGCACCAGACCCGGCTGCTCCGGGCCTGGCCGCTCCCAGCCCGGCAGCCGCTGCTCCTGGCCTGGCCGCACCAGACCCGGCTGCTCCGGGCCTGGCCGCTCCCAGCCTGGCAGCCGCTGCTCCTGGCCTGGCCGCACCAGACCCGGCTGCTCCGGGCCTGGCCGCTCCCAGCCTGGCAGCCGCTGCTCCTGGCCTGGCCGCACCAGACCCGGCTGCTCCGGGCCTGGCCGCTCCCAGCCTGGCAGCCGCTGCTCCTGGCCTGGCCGCACCAGACCCGGCTGCTCCGGGCCTGGCCGCTCCCAGCCTGGCAGCCGCTGCTCCGGGCCTGGCCGCACCAGACCCGGCTGCTCCGGGCCTGGCCGCTCCCAGCCTGGCAGTCGCTGCTCCGGGCCTGGCCGCACCAGACCCGGCTGCTCCGGGCCTGGCCACTCCCAGCCTGGCAGCTGCTGCTCCGGGCCTGGCCGCTCCCAGCCTGGCAGCCGCTGCTCCTGGCCTGGCCGCACCAGACCCGGCTGCTCCGGGCCTGGCCGCTCCCAGCCTGGCAGCCGCTGCTCCAGGCCTGGCCGCACCAGACCCGGCTGCTCCGGGCCTGGCCGCTCCCAGCCTGGCCGCCGCTGCTCCGGGCCTGGCCGCACCAGACCCGGCTGCTCCGGGCCTGGCCGCTCCCAGCCTGGCAGCCGCTTCTCCAGGCCTGGCCACTCCCAGCCTGGCAGCCACTGCTCCGGGCCTGGCTGCACAAGACCCGGCTGCTCCAGGCCTGGCCGCTCCCAGCCTGGCAGCCGCTGCTCCGGGCCTGGCCGCACCAGACCCGGCTGCTCCGGGCCTGGCCGCTCCCAGCCTGGCAGCCACTGCTCCGGGCCTGGCCGCACCAGACCCGGCTGCTCCGGGCCTGGCCGCTCCCAGCCTGGCAGCCGCTGCTCCTGGCCTGGCCGCACCAGACCCGGCTGCTCCGGGCCTGGCCGCTCCCAGCCTGGCAGCTGCTGCTCCTGGCCTGGCCGCACCAGACCCGGCTGCTCCGGGCCTGGCCGCTCCCAGCCTGGCAGCTGCTGCTCTGGGCCTGGCCGCTCCCAGCCTGGCAGCCGCTGCTCCGGGCCTGGCCGCACCAGACCCGGCTGCTCCGGGCCTGGCCGCTCCCAGCCTGGCATCCGCTGCTCCGGGCCTGGCCGCACCAGACCCAGCTGCTCCGGGCCTGGCCGCTCCCAGCCTGGCAGCTGCTGCTCCGGGCCTGGCCGCTCCCAGCCTGGCAGCCGCTGCTCCGGGCCTGGCCACACCAGACCCGGCTGCTCCGGACCTGGCTGCTCCCAGTCTGGCAGCTGCTGCTCCGGGCCTGGCCGCTCCTAGCCTGGCAGCCGCTGCTCCAGACCTGGCCACACCAGACCCAGCTGCTCCGGGCCTGGCCGCTCCCAGCCTGGCCGCCGCTGCTCCGGGCCTGGCCGCACCCGACCCGGCTGCTCCGAGCCTGGCCGCTCCCAGCCTGGATTCTTCGTGGTTGTCTACTGCTGTTCTGGGCCTGGCTGCTCCCAACCCGGCTGCTCTGGGCCGGGCTTCTCCGGGCCCAGCCACTCCGTGTCTGGGTGTTCCTGGACTGGCCACCCTGGGCTTGGCCGCCTCTGCCTCAGGCCTGGCTGCCACTGCCCCAGGTCTGGCTGCTCCAGTGCTGGCCGTTGATGCTCTTGTTCTGGCTGCTGCTGTTCTGGGGCCTGGCCACTGCTGCTCCGGGCCCAGCTGCCACTGCCTTGTGCCTGGCCACTCTAGGCCTGGTCGCCGCTGTTCCAACATTCTGTCCCTTTTTTCTCTTCTTTTTTTTTTCTTTTTTTAAAAAAAACAACAAAACGCATTTATGTTGCAATGTTGGCTGGTGCGTTGAGTTCTGACTTAGTCTTTGGTTTTTCAAGATCTTCTTTGTATTCTTTCTTAAGTAATTTTACTATCATTTGCTCTCACTTGATTTCTTCACATTGAGAACTTCTTT